>NW_028261386.1:17631208-18231208 GCF_051295495.1 Thamnophis sirtalis | reverse complement strand
GAGGACTACATGTTGAGTGCGGTTGGTCAGCCAGTTACGAATCCATCTGGTGGTGATGCTGTCCAACCCACATTCTTCTACTTTATCTAGTAGTAGGTTATGGTCTATCTCATCAAATGCCTTACTGAAATCCAAGTAAACTATATCGACAGCATTCCTCTGGTCCACTAATTTTGTCACTTTGTCAAAGAATGCAATACGATTAGTCTGGCATGATCTGTTTTTAACAAACCCATGTTGGCTTTTGGCTATTACTTTGTTTACTTCTAGGTGTTCGTTAATTCGTTGCTTGATTATCTTTTCCAGAATCTTTCCTGGTATTGAGGTCAGGCTGATAGGTCTATCGTTTCCTGAATCTGTTTTTTTTTTCCTTTTTTGAAGATAGGAATTACATTAGCTCTTTTCCAGTCCTCTGGCAGTTCCCTGGTGCTCCAGGGTCTCTGAAAGATATAGTTCAGTGGTTCTGAGATCTCATCTGCCAATTCCTTCACAACCCTGGGGTGTAATCCGTCCGGTCCTGGTGATTTGAACTCATCTAGTGTAGACAGGTGCTCACTTACCATTTTCTTCCCTATTTCAATGACCAATGATTTATGAGGTTTTATGAGGCAATGACCAACCTCTGTTGTATCTATGTGATACAGATGTATGGACTTCAACTCCCAGAATTCCTCAACCAGCATGCTGGCTAGGGAATTCTGGGAATTGAAATCCACATTTTAAAATAGCTAAGACAGAGAAACACTGGTCTAGTGTCGAATATTTAATTATACATGTATCTTCTTCTGGAAGGGAGATGGGTTGTTTCTAAATACGATAAATACATATAGATATTTTTATTTCCACTTGAAGGTTTGATTGCTAGGCATTGCAACAGGAAGCACTGTAAGAGGAGGAGAGTATTATGTGTAGGAAAGCTGGTGAGGGAAAGGTTTGCCCATCCTCATCAAGCCATAACGTTTGTTGGATAAATTTAGGCTTTCTTTCCCAACCTAATGATTTTCAAACATGCTGAATTTCAACTCTCCCACCCAGCAGGAGAATGATGGCAGTTAAGGAAGAAATTGCTTTCTCTGCCAGGGAGCTCAGTGCCCCTGAATGGTAGAAATAGGACATGAAAGTAAATTATATACAAAAAAGGGATACCTCCAAATATGGAATTCCATTTAGCTCTGTTAACGGATTAACAGAGCTCTCCCCTTCTCCGTAGATTTTGATCTAATCCTTCTTTAAAGCCAGCTGAAACACAGGCTACAACACCTCTCAGAATGCTTAGCAGAGAACCCTTATGTTGCTTTATCCCTTATTACGTCCTTTTCTAATGTGACATTTTATTCTATATAGCTATATTTGGGACACCTGCAGTCTTCTATGATTTGTTGATACGGTGGCTGTTACGTTCACTTGCAAATCTTTCGTCTTTCTGGTTTGGCAGAGAGTACTCTCACAACCTGGCACCTGCCAGGTAAGATTTGGCATGGCTGGATGTTTTTGGAGGGGAGAGAGCACCAGCTTGGAGAAGACCCATACAAAGAATAATGCTTCTAGAAAAAGCACTTTGTGTAAGCAGAGCAAAGTGCCTTTAGGAGTTGCTGATTAGGGGACTGGAGGTTGAAACATATATAGAATGATTGCTGGAATTGGGTATGTCTAGTTTAATGAAAAGAAAGACTAGGGATGAGGTGATAGCAGTATTCCATTATTTGAGGGGCTGCCACAAAGAAGAGGGGGGTCAGCCTATTCTTCAAAGTGGCGGTCACCAACTGGTGGTCCGCAAGAAAATTTTGGTGGTCCACAGAAAAATTGTTTGCATATTTTTTTGCACTAAATTAGGGGTTCTCAAACTACGATCCCTGGGATGGATATGTGCAATGAATGTTTGTGTGGCTGCAGATAGTCTCCCCCTTTGGGGTCTTTTTGTGTGGGTTGTGGGGGGAGAGAAATTCTGACTTGGGGTGCAGGGCTTTTGGTAAAGGCTGGAGGGGAGTGCTGCTGGTGGCATAGAGCCGGAGGCCCTTGTTCCCGTGGGAATGCATCACGGAATTGTGATCATGGAGATGATCAGCTGGAACTGGCTGATCATTTCAGCCCGCTGAGCCTCCAGGCACCGGTACCTGGCCTTGCACTCCCGCAGGTCTTCCCTCTGCTTGGAAAGCCTATGCTCGTAGTCCTCAGTGAGCTGCTTCTATTGAGCCTCCTTCTCAGTCAGATCCAATTTGAACTGAGCCAGCTATTTTGCCAACTCTTCCTCATGGTGGCTGCTTAGCTCCAGCAACTGCTTCCTGTTGGGGCCCTAAGGAGCCCGGAAGGATAGCCGAGGAGTGGCTGGGAGGGGAGGGACAAGTAGAGGCTGGCGAGGGGCCCTTTGACGTGAGTGACATTGGGTTGGCTACACCCACCCTGTCACATGACCACCTAGCCACGCCCACCCAGCAGGTCATTAGGCAGATCATATTAGTGGTTCGTGGAATTTAAAATTATGAATTTAGTGGTGCCTGAGGTCCAAAAGTTGGTGACCCTTGTTCGAAAGCACCAGAAGGCAGGACAAGAAGCAATAGATGGAAATTAAAGCAACCTAGAACTAAGGAGAAATTTCCTACCAGTTAGAACAATTATAGGTAGTCCTTGACTTACAACTACAATTGAGCCCAAAATTTAAGTTGCTAAGTGAGAAATTTGCTAAGTGAGTTTTGTCCTGTTTTACAACTTTTCTTGCCACATTTGTTAAGTGAATCACTGTAGTAACACAGCTATTAAGTGAATCCGACTTCCCCATTGACTTTGCTTATCAGAAGGTCGCAAAAGATGATCGCAGGAACCCAGGCACTGCAATCTCATAACTACATGCTTTTTGCCATGCATCTACATTTTGATCATGTGACCACAGGAATGCTGGAACAGTTAGTTGTCTGTGTGAAAAATGGTCATACGTCACTTTTTACAGTGCCATTGTAACTTCAGACGGTCATTAAATGAACTCTGTTGTAAGTCGAGGACTACCTGTAATCAATGGAACAAGCTGCCTCCAGAAGTTGTGAGTGCTCCAACACTGGAGATTTTAAAGAAGAGGTTGGACAACCATTTGTCCGAAAAGGGTTTCCTAAGCAGGGGGTTGAACTAGAACAGTGTTTCTCAACCTTGGCAACTTGAAGATGTCTGGACTTCAACTCCCAGAATTCCCCAGCCAGCATTCGCTGGCTGGGGAATTCTGGGAGTTGAAGTCCAGACATCTTCAAGTTGCCAAGGTTGAGAAACACTGAACTAGAAGACCTCCAACTTCCAAGGTCTCTTCCAACTCTGTTATTTTGCTATTAAAGTCTGTGTAGGTCAGGGGTAGAATTCTGGGAGTTGAAGTCCACAAGTCTTAAAGTTCCCAAGTTTGGATACCTCTGGTGTAGGTTAAAATAATAGTCTGACTCAAAGAATAAATAGCCGTTTGAGCAGATTGCAAGAATACCAAGCAAATGCTTCTCATTCCCTCCCGTTTCCCTGCCGTTGCCTCATTTATGGCAGTGATAATGGCTGTGTGCAACACTTCCCTATCAGTGCGATATCCTTGGTGAATGGCCTTCCCACATCGATTACACCCTTACATAGGACAGATTCATTACTTTGGCACTCTGGGGATGGGGGCACTGTTGAGTTGTGAATCTGCAGTTTCCATAAAGCATAAATTGTGTGGTGTTGGGCTACTTGGACGTGACCCTTTTCTCCCATTAATTAGATAATTGCCTGACCAATCCAGGATGCTTCCTCTTGTAAGCAATTTATTTTCTTTTGTAAGCTACGTAAAGCCATTTATCTTGGCTCTTCACATCTCTGGAATTCTCTTCAAACATGCTGCCATTTCTCTCTTCTGAAATGTGTCCTCAGAATTTGAATTATCCCTGAATCTTTTGGCCTAAATTTTTGGGGATCCTTTTCCATGTTTAGTTCAGATGGTAAATCAATACTTGGTGTTCCCCAGAATTTCTGATTGACTAGTTGCCATTAATAGCTTCATTCATTCATTCATTCATTCATTCATTCATTCATTCATTCATTCATTCATTCATTCTATTTATAAGCTTCCTACTTCACATACATGATGTCAGACCTGGAAACCATCTTTTTTACATTGGGCCTTCAGACCTGCCACATTTAATGCTGTGGGAAAATGGGACGGGGGGCTATATGGCATATAGGAGATATATAATCATAATAACACTTCTTTCTCAGGGAGTCAAGGACATCTTGCCCTGCACCTGGAGGGGCATGACTGGGGGGCATCTCCAGTTGGGATGGTGCCTGATTGGGCCATGTGATGGACATGTGGGTTCAGGAGAAGGGACTTGAACTTTCATTTGGGTGGGGAAAACCTGGAAGCTTTCAGATTCAGGTTTTCCCAAATGTGCCAATATGACATCGCTAATAAAATGGAACATTGAGGAACTTCAAGTCTCTGAGTCTTCTTTCATTGGGGTTGTTCCTTGGAACCCTGACATGTGACTCTATGCAGAGCTTACTTCTTCATCCTAGTGTTATTCCAGAGATGCAGAGTCCATTTTTTGGATCAACAAAACCCAGTTTTCATGATCAAAGGCAGCAGCCAGGTCCACCCGGATGGTTTCCATGTCCATGTTAAATGTATCCTGCCACCTTTGCTTCAGTTTACAATAAAATAAATACAATAGGTAAAATACAAAATGAAACACATAGCAGCTGGGCATCCTCCAATTATCTCATCCCACCTATGCTGACAGAGGAGGCATGCTACGGACCCCGTCAATCAAGGAATTCTGGCTGGTGGGATCCAGAAGACATTCCCTATCTGCTGTGGTTCCTGCCTTTTGGAATATCCTGCCCCACCCCTCCCCGGGGTGAGATTGCAACTCACCCTACTGACCTTCCCTAAGGGCCTAAAGACCTGACTCTGCCAGTTGGCCTGGGGTCCAAATGGGGCGGGGGGGGGAATGCACCATTTTGGAGGTGGCTTTTGGATTAAGAAAAGATCCTATCTCTCTCTTTTACTTCAAGCTCCCCTCCTCCCCATCTTTTAACTCAGTGGTGGGTTTCAAACATTTTTGGAACCTCTTCTTTAGGTGTGGCCTGCTTTCCGGGTCCAATGGTGGAACCTCTTCTAACCGGTTTGGTAGATTTGACGAACCGGTTCTACCGAACTGGTGCGAACCGGTAGGAACCCACCTCTGCTTTAACTCTGCTTACTGTTATTGTTGTTTATTATTTTATCGTTTAAATATTTACCGGTTTCAATGTTTTGTAAGCTGCCCAGAATCATCTCTAGACGAGATGGGCAGTAAATAAAGTAAGTGAGTGAGTAAATAAGTAAACAGGAGTGATGAGATGAGATAGCATATTGTAGCATAGCATCGCATAGCATCGCATAGCATCGCATAGCATCGCATAGCATCGCATAGCATCGCATAGCATCGCATAGCATCGCATAGCATCGCATAGCATCGCATAGCATCGCATAGCATAGCATAGAAAAACAGAGTTGGAAGGGACCTTGGAGGTCTTCTAGTCCAACCCTCTGCTTAGGCAGGAAACCCTACACCACTTCCAACAAATGGTTATCCAGCACCTTCTTTAAAAATTCCAGCGTTGGAGCATTCACAACTTCTGGAGGCAGGTTGTTCCACTGATTAATTGTTCTAACTTTCAGGAAATTTCTACTTAGTTCTAAGTTGCTTCTCTCCTTGATTCATTTCCACCCATTGCTTCTTGTTCTACCTTCAGGTGTTTTGGAGAATAGTTTGACTCCCTCTTCTTTGTGGCAGCCCCTGAGATATTGGAATACTGCTATCATGTCTCCCCTAGTCCTTCTTTTCATTAAACTAGACATACCCAGTTCCTGCAACCGTTCTTCATATGTTTTAGCAAATCCAGGATGAGTCCAGGAGGACTATCATATTGTATACTAGTCTCTCTGGGACAATGCCATCCCATCCCATCCTATTCTTTATAGATTTGTCCCATTTTATTATCATTTTAAATTAGAGGATGTATCTTGTGGTGATGGGTTACGTATCTTTGAAGTATTTTCTTTGCTTAGTTCTGATAGTCCCCCCCCCCCCTTTCATGAGACGATCCCAGATTCTAATATTCTGGAAAGTATACACCTGCAGAATGGCCAATGTAACAGTTACATTGAGGATAAATTCCACTTGCATTCATGTGTACACAGGGAGACAATCCTTTTAGATCTTGCTGCTCAGCACAACAAGATCTAAAACTGAAAGGGTATTACAAGGGTTGCTTCCCAGCTGATAAAAGATTCAGGAAATCTGTCAACAGCCAACAGCAAGCGCCTTCATTATCATTGAAAAAACCTGCTGCCTAGTTATTCCACAGGAAGGCATTTAAGTAAGGAAATAAAGAATATTTCACTTTAATGGGTGTTGGGGATATATTGGCATTAGGTGGGAAACAGGTTCTGTTGCTGGGATTTTTGTATCGTGATCCCTTTCTTCTTCTTTTTAAACAAATCTTGTTAAAGAGATTCCATGAGAATGCTTGAAAAAGCAATTCTTTTTTGGTTTTAGGCAGATGTCAGAGCCTACGACAGGACCATAGGTTAATAAAACGCAATTGCTATGGTTACCCAGTAAGTTATCCCTGAACAAGCAAACTGCATGAGACATTACATGATTGTCTGGTTCATAAAACATATATATTTATTTAATTCTGTTTTATTGCTGCCCAATTCCTGAATTATTAAGACAATGGTGGATTCCCCCACCATGTTAAATCACCAATTATATAACCTATATTAGCTTATAATACCATATAACTATTACCTCATTGTTCAGCATGAGTATAGTTCTTGCTTAGCAGGTAGTCCTTGACTTATGACTATAATTGAGCCAGGAATTATGGTCATAAGTTGTGCCAGTCCTTAAGTGAGTCACCATGTGATCATATCTGATAGTATGGCCTTTTTTGTGGAAGTCATTAAGTGAATTTGAGGTTTTGAGGTTTTATTAACATTTGTAGGCCGCCCTTTTCCCTGAGGGGACTCAGGGCGGCTCACAGAAAACCAAGGGAGGGGGAATACAACATTAAGACGACAACATATAATAAAATCAACACCATACATTCAGTATTCGGGCGGGGTAACGGTCCTTATCCCCAGGCCTGACGGGCGAGCCAGTTCTTCAAGGCTATGCGGAAGGCTTGGACGGTGGAGAGGGTACGAATCTCCACGGGGAGCTCGTTCCAAAGGGTCGGGGCTACTGCTGAGAAGGCCCTCCTCCTTGTAGTTGCCAGCCGACACTGGCTGGCCGATGGAATGCGGAGGAGGCCCAGTCTATGAGATCTTATAGGTCGTAGGGAGGTAATCGGCAGAAGGCGGTCTCTCAAGTATCCAGATCCACTGCCATGTAGGGCTTTATGGGTGAGTAATAGCACCTTGAAGCGCATCCGGAGATCGACAGGTAGCCAGCGCAGCTCGCGGAGGATAGGTGTTATGCGGGTGAATCGGGGTGCACCCGCGATCACTCGCGCGGCCGCGTTCTGCACTAACTGAAGTCGCCGGATGCTCCTCAAGGGCAGCCCCATGTAGAGCACATTGCAGTATTGCCATGGTTGTTAAGTGAATGCTGCAGTTGGTAAGCAAATCCATTGTCCACAAGGGGGGGGGGTGTTTGCCAGAAACTGGAAGTAAATGTCAGTTTTAGTTTCCACAAAAAAAAAATTGTAAATTGTAGTCACATAATTGTGGGACAATGCAGTCATAAATGCAGGCTATTTCCCAAGACCCAAAATTATAGAATTGTAAGCTGACCAGAGTCACTTGATTGAGTTGAGTAGCTATGGAAATTGAATAAATAAAATAAATAAATAAAAATAGTAATAGCAATAGCACTTAAACTTATATACCACTTCATAGTACATATTGTTCCCAACAATCTAGGTCCTCATTTTATCAACCTCAGAAGGATGGAAAACTGAGTCATCTTTGAGTCGGTGAGAATCGAACTGCTGGCAGTGAGCAGAATCAGCCTGCAATACTGCATTCTTCCATAACTTTGAAGTGTCATTAAGCAAGGTAGTTGTAAGCTGAGGACTACTTGAAACACATTGAATTACAGCTCAGGAACAGCGTATACCTGACCTTCATATAGTCCTGTTTTCTTTTTGCAAATCGCTAAGGATTTGGGGCCTTAATGATTTGAGCTTAATGATGTGAGCCCATATTATGTGGGTTTTATTTATGAAATTTATAGACTGTCCATCTTATTATTCTCAAGAGCATTTGTGTTTCTTTCTGCTGGTCCAGAGCACAATTTATTTTTATGTTCTTTTTTGCTGTTTATTTATGATAGCTTTTTAAAAAATCTTACAGTAGCATCGCAGCGTTATAAGCACAAATTCTATAAGTTGATGAATAAATGAATACATTATTTTTTTCTGCCTCTGAAGAATAACATCAGAAAGGTTGAACTGGTTTTTATTTTTTAAAAAATGTGATTACTGGTTTCAATGAAAGAGAGGGAGATTTGACAATGGGAGGGCTGGCCAAGTAGAAAAAAACCAGGGAGAAGATATCAGTTAAATATCCCCATATCACCACAAATATCTTAAATCTTTTCTCTAGCAGCAATTCTGGAGCCATAGAATGACAGGCAGTTATGGAGCAAGTCAGGGGCCCAAGAGGAGACACCACACCACACATCAACAAGGATGATTAGGGGACTGGAGCAGAGTTGGTATTCAGCCAATTCTGACTGGTTCTGGCAAACCGGTAGTGGAAATTTTGAATAGTTCAGAGAACCAGCAAATACCACCTCTGGCTGGCTTCGCCCCATCTATTCCCTGCCTCCTGAGTCCCAGCTGATCGCTGGGTCTTCTTTTGTTGCCCTGCACAGGAGAACGCAGCTGGAAAGCAGGTTAGTGGGGTGGAATGGAGATTTTACAGCATCCTTCCCCTGGAGTGAGGAAGGAATGGAGATTTTACAATATATTTCCCCTGGAGTGGGGAGGGAATGGGGATTTTACAGTATCCTTCCCCTGGAGTGGGGAGGGAATGGAGATTTTACAGTATCCTTCCCCTGGAGTGGGGAGGGAATGGGGATTTTACAGTATCCTTCCCCTGGAGTGGGGAGGGAATGGAGATTTTACAGTATCCTTCCCCTGGAGTGGGGAGGGAATGGAGATTTTACAGTATCCTTCCCCTGGAGTGGGGAGGGAATGGAGATTTTACAGTATCCTTCCCCTGGAGTGAGGAGGGAATGGAGATTTTACAATATATTTCCCCTGGAGTGGGGAGGGAATGGGGATTTTACAGTATCCTTCCCCTGGAGTGGGGAGGGAATGGAGATTTTACAGTATCCTTCCCCTGGAGTGGGGAGGGAATGGAGATTTTACAGTATCCTTCCCCTGGAGTGAGGAAGGAATGGAGATTTTACAATATATTTCCCCTGGAGTGGGGAGGGAATGGGGATTTTACAGTATCCTTCCCCTGGAGTGGGGAGGGAATGGAGATTTTACAGTATCCTTCCCCTGCCACACCCATCAAGTCATGCCCGCCAAGCCATGCCCACAGAACTGGTATTAAAAAAATTGAATCCCACCACTGGATTGGAGGCTAATAAAGAATGGTTGCTGAAATTGTCTGACTTTGAATGGTCACATAACAAACTGTGGTAAATCAAGGACTACCTGTACTGTGTTTAGCTTGCTATAGTGCTTACATTACTTTCTTGATCTTCCTAGCTTAAAATAATAGCGATAGCATTTAGGCATGTACCATCCCATAGTGCCTTACAGCATTCTCTGGGCGGTTTACAAAGTAGAAGTATCATTTACATGTTGCCCCCAATAATCTTGGTCCTCATTTTACTGACCTTGGAAGGATGGAAGGCTGAGTCAATGGTGAACAAGGACAGATTTTGGTAACCCGAGGAATCTATGCAGGAAGGGGCTCTGGGGATGCCAACCCTTGCCTTACTCACTGCCTAGGAGGTAGCTGATAGATTGCAGTTATTTCTCATTTTTGCATAAGCTTTGTCTTGCTTTCCGTTGAAGAGGTATGTGAATTGCCACGATTGCTTCCTTTCCTCTTTCCCTCTTAGCAGATAAATAATTTTCAGTCACTGCATTTGACTCAGTTTTGCATTTTTATTCTGTTTTCAACATTCTATTATAGTCTTTCAGTGGATAAATAACTTCTAAAGAAGATTATATGCAGTCCAGGCACTTACGTTTAGAATGTTTCAGGTAGAACTAGTAATTCTTCCACAGTGTGCGGTCCCGTGTAAGTCTCACTGAGGACAACACACAAAGACTTATTTCTAGGCAGTGTAACACACTTTTGCTCTTGAGCAATTGCTGGAATAATATTTTTTAAAATGAAACATTTTATCAAGGGCTAATCTTTTTATAAAGTCTAGTACTTTATTACCAAGCAACGTGAATACTGCAACAGTGATGTAATAAATATGATATTTTGTCTGGGATGTTCTTTGATGAGGAAAAAAAAAAGAATCCAGAAATGTTTGCAGAAATAATATTTGCTTGTTTAAAGCCTTGCAGTTCGGCTAGTAAGGCGGATTACAGATCAATAAAATGAGAGAATCCCTAGCTTGACAATACAGTATAAAAAGATATTGCATACAAGGAAAAACGGGATGTAGCAGGAGAAAATAAAACAGCCACTACCAAATATTCACATAGCAATTTAAGGTTCTTGTACTGCTTAGCCTAAAGGGTTAAAGGGTAGCTCAGGGGCTAAGACGCTGAGCTTGTCGATCAGAAAGGTCGGCAGTTTGGCGGTTCGAATCCCTAGCGCCGCATAACGGGGTGAGCTCCTGTTACTTGTCCCAGCTTCTGCCAACCTAGCAGTTTGAAAGCATGTAAAATGCAAGTAAAAAAATAGGAACCACCTTTGGTGGGAAGGTAACAGCGTTCTGTGTGTCTTTGGTGTTTACTCATGCCGGCCACATGACTACGGAGATGTCTTCGGACAGCGCTGGCTCTTTGGCTTTGAAACAGAGATGAGCACCGCCCCCTAGAGTTGGGAACAACTAGCACATTTGTGCAAGGGGAACCTTTACCTTTACTGCTTAGCCTGCTGGGCTGGCTACTGGAAGATGATTTGAAGAGCAGTAAAATTTCTCAGGAAATTTAGACACATTAGACAACTTTCTCCTTCTCAGAAAGATGAGGTAAAGCTAAAGGGAGTTGGAGGCATGAGCATCTTCCAAATATGGGAAGAAATTCTAATGTTTGTCTTTCTGTCTGGACTGAATGCTCTGTCCCTCCCCACCCTCCCACCTTCCCCTGTGGCATCAGGTGTCATCCAAGCCCCTTTCTCTCCTGGCAGGGACCAGGACTCGCCCTACGAGATCATGCAGCTGGACTTTGAAATGGAGAACTTCACCAGCCAATCCGTGACTCGACGCATCATGTGGCATATAGACTATCGGGGCAGCAACCCACCGCCCGATCTGGAGAAGGCTGTGACTGAACTGACAGTAATTCAGAGGGACATCCGTGCCATCCTTGCCCTGGCCATGGTGAGCTTCTTTCTTAGAAGCCAACTAGAAGATAGTTCCGTTCTCTGCCTGACTGTTATCTTAGACCTGAGATACGCATTCACATGCTTGGTCTAATTCCTCTAACTTCATTATATGGGAACTATGGGACTCTTAATGCATGGATGAAAGTAATGATAACCATATATTGGGTGATAGAATTAAAACTGATACTGACTTTAAACCTTCTACATAACCTTTGCTTGATCATTTTGATGCAGCGAAATAACTAAAACATGTCTTAGTGTGATGAATGAATCAAGGGAGCTATATTTTAGTCTCTTTAATCAAAATTGGTTGAAAAAACACAATTAGCTGGATCCAACTATTAGCCATAAATTACAGTTTACAGTACAAAGCATATTAGTTGGTTCATACAACATGCTAACTCTAAATCAAGCAGATGACTTAGTTGCCTAGTCTGGTATGAACCTCTTCTTAAAATCAGTGATATAAGAGTTTTATCCAGATTTTCTTTGCCGGGGTGGTGGTGGTGGGTGTGTTAAACACATATGCTTTGCTATTTGTTTGTTTATATAAATGTTTATATATGGGAAACTAGGAAGATAAAGTATTAAATATGTTGGCAGTCTTGGATTTTTTTATAAAAATAATAAAGGCAGGATAAAAAAAGTATATCTCTCCAGTTATCAATATCAGAACAACTTAATATACATTTGCACTCTGTTTGGGATGCAGTGAAAACAAGCTTTTTGGAATAAGTTCTGTGAATGTGTCTTTATGTTCTCAAGTTTACTACCCTAAACATCAGGGAATAACTCTCTAAAAAATTATGCCATCAAAATAGCATTTCCTAGAGGAGACTTGCTCAATCTGGTGCCCTCCAATGTTGATTTTCCAATCCCATAATCCCTAACTGCATGGCTAGTAGCTACAATAGCTGTAGAACACCAAGCTGGGAGGAATTTCCTGAGTTCAAGCCTCCTTGCAAAAGTTAAAAGCATCTCAAACAGACCTTCCTGGATGAGTGGTACCATGGCCTAGAGGTGATGCTTTTGCCTCACAATCAGGAAGCTCAGAGTTCGATCCTAGGTAGAGGCAGATATTTCTCTCTCTCTGGGCAGGATGAGAATATATCTGCTGAATATAACTCCACATTGGTGACAGGAAGGGCATCTGGTCAGTAAACATTCAGTTGCCCAGATTCCATCCCCGCAAGGGATTATGGGTTCATTAAAAGAAGATGATGATATGCAGATATCTAGTGGCCCTCAAGATATTGGAGATTATCTACAGCTGTCAGCCTCTTCAGCTGGTGTGGTCAATTAGGAAAAATGCTGTGAGTTATCTTTCAGCAATGTCTCCATTCCTGTAGCACAGCTTTTATAATCTAAATATAAAAACACCAATTTGGGAAGAATTCCCTGGGCTCAACCAGACCTTCCTGGATATCCTGCAGCTCTCATGAGGAGAAGAAGGTGGGACCACAGCCCACTCAATAAAACATGGCCTCCTTTGTCATCCTTAAGGATACAGAAATCATCAACACAGCTATCCTCACAGGACGGACAGTTGCCATCCCCGTGAAGGTCATCGCCATAGAGATGACAGGAGTTATCTTGGATATTTCAGCAATGGTCAAATGCAAGTCCAGCAATGAGGATATTATCAAGGTGGGTGAAGGGGATGAGACGTGGGAGGAAAGTACAGGTGGTCCTTGACTTATGAAACACAATTGAGCCCAACATTTATGTGATTTAAGTGAAACCTTCGTTAAGTGATTGTTGCCCCAATCTGCAACATTTTGTGCCTCAGCTGTTAAGTGAATCGCAGCCATTGATAAATTGGCAACCCGGTCGTTAAGTGAATCTGACTTCCCCGTTGACTTTGCTTATCAGAAGGTCGCAAAGGGTGATCGACACGGCAATGGTCATAAGTATGAACCAGTTGCCAAACATCTGAAATTTTGATCAGACGATCATGGGGGTGCTGGAAAAAGTCGTAACTGTGAAAAACGGTCACAAATCACTTTTTTCAGTGCTGTTGTAACTTTTCAATGGTCACTAAACAAAATGCGGTAAGTTGGGGACTACCTATACTTAATCTTGGAACTGGGTGGCCTGGTATTGTGGAGGAATGCCCAACCAAGATAGTATGGTAGGGGCTGTGTTTTTATTGGATGCTAACATGAGCTACAATGTTGATGTGCACAATTTATTGTCTTACAGGAACTTAACTAAGGTCTTAGCAAGTTGTGTGCACCAAGCCATCATAGTAGTTCATAATAAGATTTATTTCCTTGCTGTGGTTGTTATATTTTGTTAACCCCTATACTTAATCTTGGTACTGGGTGGCCTGGTATTGTGGAGGAATGCCCAACCAAGATAGTATGGTAGGGGCTGTGTTTTTATTGGATGCTAACATGAGCTACAATGTTGATGTGCATTGTCTTACAGGAACTTAACTAAGGTCTTAGCAAGTTGTGTGCACCAAGCCATCATAGTAGTTCATAATAAGATTTATTTCCTTGCTGTGGTTGTTATATTTTGTTAACCCAGAACACAGTGTGGGGTGTGGGCTCTGGGGTCAGATTTTTTTTTGTTTTTGTTTCTGATACTGGACAGCCAAATACATCTGCTGATTTGGCAGCGGTTGTTTGGTTTGGTTTTGGTTTGGTTTTATTGGGATTTATATGCCGCCCTTTTCCCTGAGGGGACTCAGGGCGGCTTACAACCACAGGGGAGGGGAAGTGCAAGGTCAAAACAAAACAATTGGTGAACAAAAGAAAATTAATAAAACACAACTTTCATTCAGCAATCAAACACTCGGGCGGGTGATTGGAAACCTATTCCCAGGCCTGCTGGGAGAGCCAGATCTTGAGGGCTGCGCGGAAGGTCTGGATCGTGGTGAGGGTGCGGATCTCCATGGGGAGCTCGTTCCATAGGGTCGGGGCAGCAACAGAGAAGGCTCTCCTCCGTGTGGTCGCCAGTCGGCATTGACTGGCTGATGGGATTCGGAGGAGGCCTAGTCTGTGCGATCTAATTGGTCGGTTTAGGGAGGTAATTGCAATTGTTCTAAATATTTCTTGGTGTTGGATCGACTGCCTCTGAACATGGAATTCTTTTACAATTATCATGACAAATATCCATTAATTAACCTTCACTTTTGTTTCTTTTTAAAGCTATCTGGCTTATATTTCATCAGCATTATACGCTGTGTGAAGACAAGGTAGAGGAAAATAAGGTTTTACACTTAGGCAGGAAAAATATCCAGGTATGGATTAGATGAAACCTGGCTCAATAGCAGTAACTGTGAGAGGGGTCACGAAGTCTTAGTAGACAATCACTTAAATAGGAGCCAGCAGTGTACAGCAGCAGCCAAAAAAGCCCAAACCAATCCTAGGTTGCATTAACAGAGGAAATTCTCAGTCATCCAGGTCATGGTTGTCCCAAGAGGAAATGGGACTTTCTGGTTTTTCTTTGAAGATGTTTCGCTTCTCATCCAAGAAGCTTCTTCAGCTCTTGAAGAAATATATTGAGCTTAGAATTTGGGGAGCCAAAGTGTCCATGGTTTGCAAGCACTGAAACCCACCATCTCTCCCCTCCCTTACCAATCATCTATTTGCAAAGCAAAAGTTTAGGTCTTCCACTTGGGAAGATTCTCCAGCTTTTTGATCCTTTGAGATGATTTCCCTATAACCTGTCTCCATCTATGAATTGGGAAGCACCTGAGATTGATTTGATTGATTGATTGATTGATTGATTTTATTTGTATGCCGCCCTTCTCCGGGAGGGACTCAGGGTGGCAAACAACTCAAAAGGGGAAAAGGGGAACATAGAACACAATTCAAGTTGTTAAAATAGCCAAGAATCACACAATCACACAAGTTGAGCGGGGAGGGGAACTCATCTACCCCAGGCCTGCCGGCAAAGCCAGGTTTTGACGGCTTTTTGGAAGGCCTGGAGAGAGGTGAGGGTCCGAATCTCCGCGGGGAGTTCGTTCCAAAGGGCCGGAGCTGCCACAGAGAAGGCCCTCCCCCGGGTAGTAGCCAGGTGGCATTGGCTGGTAGACGGAACCCGGAGGAGGCCGACCCTGTGTGATCTAATGGGTCTTTGGGAGGTAATTGGCAGCAGGCGGTCTCTCAAGTACCCAGGTCCAATACCATGAAGGGCTTTATAAGTTACGACTAGCACCTTGAAGCGTATCCGGAGAATGATCGGTAGCCAGTGCAGCTAGCGGAGGATAGGTGTAACGTGGGTGTACCGAGGTGCACCCACAGTCGCTCGCACGGCTGCGTTCTGGATGAGTTGAAGTCTCCGAATGCTCTTCAAGGGCTGCTCCATGTAGAGCGCATTGCAGTAGAGATGGACTCTTCTGGGCCCGTCTGGCAACCAGAACTGGTCCTCAAGCAGGCAGCTTATTTCAAGAATCGGTGGAAACTGGAGCCTCCTGCTAAGCGGCTCCTCACTTCCTCCCACTGCCCAGGCTTGATAAAATAGTCTGCCTGATTTACCAGCTGCACCTTTTTAAAGGGTTCTTTTCAGCTTGAATAAACATGGCAGCCATTGCACACTTCCAGGTAGGCTGAGAGACACTTTGATGGGCCAACGTGTTACTTTCCTGCTCATAAATTTCCCTGGTTGCTGTCTCTGGCTCCAGGGAAAGCACTCGCAGGCCAGAGCGTGCATGCCGAGATGAATAATTCATCGACTTGCTGACCCCTCACCTTCTGTTTTCCATTAAATCCCTTAACATCTTCCCACCAATGTTTCTGCCCCCGCTGAATTATGTCGACAGTGCTGTGAAGAGGTGTGTCTGGCAGGAACTCTCACTTACCTGGAGAAATTGCAAAGTGGGGAGGGGAGGCAATTGCTCTGTCAGGAGTATAAACGGAGGCCATTCATCAGGCAACTCGCTATCTGCTACTGTAAATAATTCAGCATTAAGGAGAGTGGCGATGCTGTCGGTGGGCTGTCTCCTGACTCCCCGAGTGGGGTGCAACAGATAAGGGAATAAACATGACAGGCAGCACCATTGATCTGCTGACACAAGGGGTGCAGGGCTATGCAAAAAGGGAGCCTTAATGCAGTAATCCTTGCAAGGTGGTGTTGGAATTCCTGGCTTAACTGCCAAGAGTTTGCATGCAGCCTGTCCTGGGTCTAACCCAAATTATGCAAAACTGAAGATAAGAAGATGAAGTGTTGCTGTCTGTAAATAGGAATGGCTGCAGCTTTGCTGGACTGAGAAACCAGGGTGGTAGTATGAGGCAGGGGCTGAACTAACATCTATCTTCTGCCACGTAATTCAGATTACTGTATTTTTCAGATTATAAGACACATTGGAGTATAAGATGCACCGTGATTTTGAAGAGGTAAATTTTTTAAAAAAGGATTTTGCACTCTGCAGGCCTCCCAAACCCTCTGCACACCTAGTTTTTTGCAAAACAAAAGGGCATGCAGAGCTTTGGGAGACTTGTAGAGTGCTCCTAGGAACTGGGTGGGAGGGCAAAAACTAGCAAAAACAGCCCATTTCTCTTGTTTTTGCCCTCCCCTGCCCCCAGGAGCACTTTGCAAGCCTCCCAAATCCTCTGCACATCCATTTTTGCAAAGGGGGAGAGGTTTCAGTAGGCTAAAAATGCTGTATTCAGTGTAAAAAACACACCGAGATTTTCACCCTCTTTTGGGGGGGGGGTGCGTCTTATACTCCGAAAAATATGGTAGTTACTTTGTTCCTCTTAATAGAATAACAAGAGTTGGAAGGGACTTTGTAGGTCATCTAGTCCAGGGGTCAGCAACCCGTGGCTTCGGAGCCACATGTGGCTCTTTCATCCCTCTGCTGCGGATCCCTGTTGCCGGTCGACTTCACAATTGATAGGGCTTTCGGTTAAGACAGGTAGAGGAAAAAGGATGCCACACTCTATGGTGGGGGAACCGGACTTCCGGTCAGCTCCAGAATTGAATGGGGGGGGGGCTTCTGCTTAGGACCTTTGTGGCTCTTTGAGTGTTTTTAAAGTTGCCAACCCCTGATCTAGTCCAACCCCCTGCTCAAGCAGGAGACTTTATACCATTTCGGACAAGTGACTGTCCAGTCTCTTCTTGAAAGCCTCCAGTAATGAAGCACCCACAACTTCTGAAACCAAGCTGTTCCACTGGTTAATTGTTCTCCCTGTTGGGAAGTTTCTTCTTTCTTCCAGGTTGAATCTCTCCTTGATTAGTTTCCATTTATTGTTCCTGCACTGGCCTTTGGGTGCTTTGGAGTATAGGTTGACCCCTTCCTGTCCCCTCAAATATTGGAATACTGCTATCATGTCGCCCTTGGTCCTTCTCTTCACCAGACTTGCCGTGCCCAGTTCTGGCAACTGTTCTTCATACATTTTAGCCTCCAGGCCCCTAATCTTTGTTGCTCTTCTCTGCATTCTTTCTAGAGTCCCAACATCTTTTTTATAGTATGGTGATCAAAATTGGATGCAGTATTCCAGGTGTGGCCTTACTAAGACTTTATAGAGTACTAAACTAACCCATAGATTTGTTTTTGGGGAGACAAAATTGGAGGTGGATGTGCTGTTTTTCCCCCCATGAGGCCATTTCCTAGACAAATAGACAGACCTGAACTAGATGAGAGAGAATTGCATTCCCACATTGTAGCAAACATGGTTAATTTTAATTATGTTTTGTTGAACAAGCCAGTGCCAGCTTTGCAAATTAACCAAAATTTTCATTCCTGATTTGGTCAATTCCATTTTCCTATCATTTTTAGCAACTCTGGCTTCATAACTTTGTGGCTTAGAAAAGCACAAAATTATTCCTGCTTCAAAATTATTCAAAATTATTGAATGGGGCAGTAACCAAAATTAATACAGGAAGCCACAAACCACTTATCCTGTATCTAACAAAGTTACGGTTACCGTCAGTTATCCCAAAACAAGCCGGGCTTTCAAACAGTGATATAGAGATGTCAAATAAACCATGGTATGCTTTTCTGTTTGTAGATCATGCTGAGTCCAGAAACATATCATAGAAGCGTGATGTGTGAGACTATTATGAAGGCAGGTTTGCATTTTAATTTGAAACAATTAAGTTGCTGGCATGGAGCTGGCAGCTTCCTTCTGTGAGACTGTGGCAACCCGTGGATGAACAAATCTCTCCCTCGTCTGATTTGTAATTAATACAGGAAAATTATTTCTTTGTATTGGTGTTTAGTTCATAGGCTACATTGTCTGCCACAAGGGTCCTTTCTAGCAGCTTACGCTGAAACAATCCATAGAAACTCATAAAACTATTCATCGAGAAGCAGAAGAAAAAAATTAGCAGAGCCTCCTTCCATTTGCAGAAATAACAGTTCTCGGGAGAACAAGATTAATTTGAAACGATCTCTTAAACAGAAGCATGGAAATCTTATGCTTGTGGGATCCGCATTTTTTACTAGAATCTCTAGGATTGCCAACTGAAGCTCGGTATCAAGCTGTGGCTCAGGATGGTGAGATTGTCAGGCCTGGGTGCCACCTTTTGCATTGGGCCTTGTGGAAAATGAGAGGGGGGATTATATGGAGGATGGGAGATATATAGTCTAAAAACATTCCTTTCTCAGAAAGTCAAGGACATCTTGCCCTGCACCTGGGATGGTATGACTGGGAGACATCTCCAGTTGGGACGGTGCCTGATTGGACCATGTAATGGACTTGTGTGTGCCGGGCAGGGACTTGATTTACCGTATTTTTCGGAGTATAAGATGCACCTTTTTCCCTCAAAAAAGAGGCTGAAAATCTGGGTGCGTCTTATACACTGAATACAGCATTTTTGCCTCCTGAAACCCCACCCCCTTCACCAAAATGGCTGTGCATAGCCTCTAGGAAGCTTTTAGAGAGCTCCTGGGGGCTGGGGAGGGCAGAAATGAGCAAAGAGCAGTCCATTTTTTGCTCAATTTTACCCCCTCCAGTCCCTAGGAGCACTCTATAAGTGTCCTAAAAGCTATCCATGTCCCCCCCCTTTTTTTTTTTTACAAAAAACAGGCCCGTTTTTGGGGAAAATGGGCTGTTTTTTGCTCGTTTTGCCGCCCCCCCCCCCCGAGCACTCTGCAAGCTCCCTAAAGGCTATCCATGTCTTTTTTTAGGAAAAAAATGGGCCCGTTTTCACAAAAAACGGGCCGTTTTGGGGAGGTTTGCAACGTGCAAAAAACTTTTTTTTTATTTGCCTCTTCAAAACCTTGGTGCGTCTTAGACTCCGTTGCGTCTTATACTCCAAAAAAATACGGTAGTTCAGAAATGAGAAGGAAGTTTATTTTTATGATGTCTTCAAAATCCCTGGCCAGGGCCATCCAGATGCTGTTGAACTACAGCTTCTACCATTGAACTACAACTTCTGGCACTTCTACACCCCCACAGGAGGTGGCTGCCTGTTCAGTTCTGCAGATTCTAAAGAGCCACTGATTTCCTATCCTTAGGGTAAATGTTTTAATGGATGGGAAACAAAAGGCAGCACCGTGTGTAATGAACTCGTCAGAAATGGGAAAGATAACCGATGTTTGGCTGCCTCCCACTCGTATATATTTTATTGCAATGTTTTACCAGGAAGAGGTAAAATGATTTTGTTGGAAGCTGTGCAAAAACTGGAAGAGAAGAGAGATAACTGACAGAGAAATGATTGAATGTGGGTTGTGTTGTGTGAACTGGGGAGCTCCAAGTCATATCTGATGCTTATTATATTTCCAGGAATGGCTTATAGAGCTAGGTTAGAATCTGGAAACATTTCTTCTCTGCTTGAGAAATCCTGCAAATGTTACTTACTGGCTCTTGTTCAACCTCCTGGGAAATTGCTACAGATGTTTGGTGTCACTTGGAAGCTCCTAATTTTTTTATTTCATTTTGCCTCCTATAACAGTTTTATACTGATTTTGACACTCAGTGCCATTCTGGGAGAAGGAACAGCTAATTAAATAAATATTTTGCTACTCTTAAGAAATGTGAGCGAAGCTGCATGTCCCATGAATCTAATTATGGAGGCAGTTGTGTTATCCAGGTTCTAAGACCACATTGCTAAAATTTGATGTGGGGAGAAAAATAGACCTTTGTGTTAACATCCTTTTTGCCTTTCTAATTTCAAAATAAAGGTCAGCAAACACAGTGATCCCTACGAGGCTGTGTTTGCACAATATGCTTCATAATAATACAATAGGTGAACATTTGCATTTCCCAGTATGCTCTACGGGAGGTTTTCAATCATCACATTCCTCTTTTGCTTTTGCAAATGATAGCAATAGTAGCAGCCTGCACTCAATTTCTTAAAACTTACCAGGAGATTCTCTGCAATCCTCATAAGCATGCTTCTTCCCCCCCCCCGCTCCCCACTCCTTCCTGTGCAATTTTTTGCTGCTAGGTAAAAAGGTTTCCTCACCCATTCTGGATCTGTTGCCTGAATAGAATTGGAATTGGAATTGGAAAATTTATTTATAGGTCGCCCTTTTCCCTGAGGGGACTCAGGGCGGCTTACAACTCATGGGGAAAGGGGATACAACAGTGAGACATAAAACAATACATAATTAAAAATAGAACACAACATTCATCATTCGGGTGGGGACGGATTACAATCTAGCCCCAGGCCTGATGGGATAGCCAGATTTTAAGGGCTGTGCGGAAGGTCTGGAGGGTGGTGAGGGTACGGATCTCCACGGGGAGATTGTTCCAAAGGGTCGGAGCTACTACAGAGAAGGCTCTCCTCTGTGTAGTCGCCAGTCGACACTGACTGGCAGATGGAATTCGGAGGAGGCCTAATCTATGTGATCTAATTGGTCGCGAGGAGGTGATTGGCAGGAGGCGGTCTCTCAAGTGAGAGAACATAAGCAAGGATAGGTTTTTCTAGATTGCCTTAATGGCTGCATTTACTAGCAACTAGAGCAAGAAAGGGTGTTCTGACCTAGCTCCCCAAACACGACAAACCCTCTGAAGTTAACTAAAAGTCCCTTTAATTAACAAGTCCGGCTGGCCAGAAGATGAATAGTTGTCTACCACATCTATTTATCTCCTCCCCCTGCCTTTTACCCCTGAGCTAGGATGGGGCTTCGCTAGCGGTGGTGGCTCTTCCTTCCCAAGGATCGGCCCATGTATTTCCACTGCTCTCCTCTCCTCTGCCTTCTGCACATCTGTGTATCAGGCACTGGACCCAGCTGTTCCTCCTGTTCCTCATCAGCCACCTCCATATGTGGGGGCTGATGACTCTCCATCTGAGGGCTGACAGATAGCCCAGGCTCTGCCTCTGTGTCTCTGTTCTGACCCAACTCCCCAAACACAACAAACCCTCTGAAGTTAAGTCAAAGATTCCTTTATTAGTAGTGCTGGCAGCCCCGGCAAAAAGTTTATCTTTCACTGCAGGCTAACAAGTCCATCTGGCTGGAAGATGAATAGTTGTCTGCCATATCTATTCATCTCCACCCTCTGCCTTTTACTCCTGAGCTGGGGTGTGGCTTCACTAGCAGCGGTGGCTCTTCCTTCCCAAGGATTGGCCCATGTATTTCCACTGCTCTCCTCTCCTCTGCCTTCTGCGCATCTGTGCACCAGGCACTGGACCCAGCTGCTGCTCCTCTTCCTCATCAGCCACCTCCAGACATGGGGGCTGTTGACTCTCCATCTGAGGGCTGATGGACAGCCCAAGCTCTGCCTCCCCCCTCCCTCTCTCTCTGCCAGCTCCATTCCCTCTTCCCCCTCGGAGCACTCAGGTTGCTTGATGCTGATCCCCCCATGCCTCCTCCTCTAATTTGGCTGCTGGAGGGGCCGGTGGCCAATAGGCCACAACAAAGAGCCACAGGAAGGAGCTGTTTTTTAGGCATCTTGGAATGGAGGTGGTATTAATTTTAGTAGTATTTGCATTCTTAGCTTCCCGAGAGGGAAGCTCTAATGGTTTGTGCCGATGGGTGTGTTTATTAGCGTAAGGGATACAAGTGACAGCCCAGCATCTTTATTTTGATGAATGACACAGTATCCAGAAATGCTTTTCAGGGCTCATTTTTATTCTGATGCCAAGCTGGGATTGTCTTTGCAGACATGCTGAGCTTGTGTCTCTTGGATGTCGAAGCCAAGCTTAAGTAGCCCTGTGGGAATAAGAGGAAATAGACCCTAGCAGGTTTTGCCACACATATGTGCCGAGACATAGACGCAGGCAAACACATTATCATAATAAACTCTCTTAGCTGTTAAATTCCAATTAAAATACATCAGAACGAAGGGCAGGGAGTAGATTTAAGTGAAGAGAGCCGTGATTTTCACAGCAGATTTGGTCTCTGGTTGAAGCCTCCTGAGAGACAGTGCATTCCTCAATGGGAGACCACCTGTTTTGCATGGAAGATGTTTCAGATTCAATTGCCTGCCTCTCTAGTTAAAGAATCACAGAGAGCAAAACTGTGAAAAAAATGTTTCTCTCTCTCACAAGTGCCAATGAGAGCAGACACTACCAGGCAAGTCAGTATTCGGACCTGTTACACAACTGTGAGAACGTGCTATTATTCATAGTGAACATCAGAGATGCTAGGACCAAAAAGAGGGAGGGTTGTGAAATAATTCTTAACCAAATGGCTGGATTAGCATTAGTATTAACATTAGATCCTCCTATGCTATGTAGTCTATTGGGCAGCAAAGGTTTTTCCAGTATGCGGCTCTCCCGAGCTCCGTTTTTGCTGGCAGAGGGTTTCAGGAGGCTGTCCCAGCCGAAAACGGAGCTTGGGAACCTGTCTGCTCTGGCAGAGGCACCACGGCCTGATCCTTCGTTCTTTCCAAGGTGGCCCCGCAGGCTGGATCTAAGCACCCCATGGGCCAAATCTGCCCCCCAGGCCTTGAGTTTGACACCCCCACTCTAAGTCGTCTATGAATGTTCTCCATCATGTATTTTTAGGGCATCCTATTGGTTGTTTGGCACTGCGGTGGGGGTGGGGGGAATCCATTTCATTGCCATCCTGGGAACGGGCATAAAATTTAAATTAATGCATTTGATTTCCATCCCAACTTTCTTTCGGGAGTTCGGGATGGCCTTTATAGCACGATGTCTATTAGCTACTCGTAAAACTGAAAGTAATATTATTTCGAGTGTTCAAAATTGCCACAAAGAAAAGCTTTTGCCAAAGAAATGCATTACCCCAGCATCCATTAGATGGTTTCGTTGGTCCAGGGCAAAAAGCAGGAAAAGAAGAAGCTTAAAAGGAATGATCTGTGTCTCCCATCTATTATGTTCTTGTTTAATAGCATTTGAACCTAAAAGAGGGAGATTGACTCTTAAATGTTTTCTTCGCTCCTAATAATTCATGTCCACTGATAAACGCATTTGTAACTTCCTACAATTTCCAAAGCTGTAAAGGCTGCTCCTCTTCTGCGTGGCCCAAAATGGGCTAAGTGGTAGATGGCGTATTGTGATGTAAGCCCCTCACCTTCAGTTCACCATCTTGTCTGCTTTGACCTTACATAGACAGGAGATACTGTCAGGGTTCCAAATAGCATCCAATATAAAATCAGAGTCCGAGGCAAGAGATTCCTCAAAGTTCCAATTTATTAAAAGAGCCATGTTGGCACATTTGGGATGGTCCACGAGAAAATTTGGTGGTCCGCAGAAAAATTATTTGCATTTTTAATATTGCACTAAATCAGGGGTCCTTAAACTACGGCCCCTGGGCCGGATACATGCAATGAACATTTGTGTTGTTGCAGAGAGTCTTTCCCTATGGGGTCTTTTTGTGTGGGTTGAGGGGGGGGAGAAATTCCGACTTGGGGTCTGCTTCGGCCTCCTGGCGTGGGGATTTGGGCAAAGGCCGGAGGGAAATGCCGCTGGTGGCAAAGAGTTGGAGGACCTTGTTCCAGTGGGACTGCTTCATGGCCTGGAACTAACTGACCATCTCAGTCCAGTGAGCCTCCAGGCACCAGTACCTGGCCTTGCACTCCCGCAGGTCTTCCCTCTGCTTGGAAAGCCTATGCTCGTAGTCCTCAGTGAGGTGCTTCTCCTGAGCCTCCTTCTTAGTCAGGTCCAATTTGAACTGAGCCAGCTATTTTGCCAACTCTTTCCCATGGTGGTTGCTTAGCTCCAGCAACTGCTTCCTGTTGGGTCCCTAAGGAGCCTGGGCGGGCGAGGAGGGGCTGGGAGGGGAGGGGCAAGTAGTGGAGCCCCTTGACGTGAGTGACATCAAGTTGGTCACACCCACCTAGTCACATGACCACCTAGCCATGCCCACCCAGCCGGTCATTAGGCAGATCATATTAATGGTCCGCGGGATTTAAAATTATTAATTTAGTGGTCCCTGAGGTCCAAAAGGTTGGAGACCCCTGCTCTAGATGACACCCTCTCTGGACTGGATTCAGAAGTCCTCAGTTTTCACCTGCAATCACCTGCCCTTTCCCATATTTTCAACCAAGCCAAGTATTATTGTCATTTCTTCACTAGGAATCTTTGGCTCTTGACATCTCTCTCACAGTAGGTATATTGAAGCAAGCTGGAAAACCTCAGAGAATATCCCTGGGTGAAGGAACAGGAGATGCCCCCATCCCCAATAGGAACATAGGATTTGCTGTTTTGAATTCCCAAGTCCACAAAGTGCTTACGAGATACCTACTGATGTGTTCTAATGGTTACTATAAGTGTTCCGTATTTCACTTGATTTTGAATGGTTATAAAACTTCAGTAGGACTGGCATCCTATCAAAACAATCCATTTTAACTGGAGCACAAACCTTGTAGAGTCAGACATTTTTAGGAGTAGTTGGGGTGCAGTTCAGGGGTGAAATGCTACTGGTTTGAACCGGTTCACCCGAACCGGTAGTAAAAAATGCTACCGGTTCGGGTGAACAGGTAGCTGCGACGATCAGCTCTGTGACAATCAGCTGATCGTCAGAACTACTAGTTCACCTGAACCAGTAGCATTTTTTTCGTCTGACAATCGGCTGTGCCGTGCAATTTATATTCACTTGAAAAGCAGGAAATCCTGCTGCTAAATCTGTTTCTCCACCCCCCCCCTCGCTGTTCTACCTACCTTTGCAGACACAGAAAAGGAGTCTCAATCCTCCTTTTTCAGGATTGCGTGGTAGCGTCTGCGTCAGTGGTGGGTTTCAAAATTTTTTAGAACCTCTTCTGTAGGTATGGCCTGCTTTGTGGGAGTGGCTTGCCAGCCATGTGACCGAGTGGGAGTGGCTTGGCAGCAATGTGACCAAGTGGGAAGGGCTTGGCAGTCATGTGACTGGGTGGGCATGGTCAACTTGTAAAATGTGATGAAACTCACTTAACAAACGCTCTTGCTTAGCAACCAAAATGTTGGCTCAGGAACTCTGGCATTGAAGTGTGCAAGTCTTAAAGCTGTGAAGTTACAAGACCCTTGCACACCTAACCCTTTAGGAAAAAAAACCTAGGGGTGTTCAAACTTGACAGCTTTAAGGTTTAGATAGGACTTTTAGAGGCGGTCGGGGCGATTGGTGAGCCAGCCAATCAGTGAGTGGTGGGCGGGGCAAGTGTGGTGCAGATGGGCGGGGGAAGGGAACCAGTTCTAAATGGCACGGTAGATTTGTGGAACCTCTTCTATAGAAGAGGTTAGAACAGGCAGGAACCCACTCCTGGTCTGCATGCAAAGCAGGCATGCATGTGCAAACAAACCAGTAGCGAAGCAACCTGGTAGCAGACTTCAGAGCATTTCACCCCTGGTGCAGGTGATGGGACGAAATGGTGCCTCTTGGGCCTGGTTCAATTATTGTTTGCCCCGGGACATTCCTCCTACAACATTCACATTCAAAATGTTCACTTGGTAGGACATAAATAAATCAGCAGAGTTCAGGGAGCAGACTATGCAGACTACACAGCTTTCAGCCTGCTTATTTGCAACAGTAAAGGCTATAAGCGTGTCGGTAATAAAAATGGTCTCTTAACTGAGGCACTTTAGAGTTCAAATGCATGTGAAATTATGCAGTATCCTTAACTGCCTGCCCCTCTGGTGAAGGGCATTGTTTACTTAGCCAATATGCATATTGATCAGTTATAATGGAAATGTTTTTCCAAACCATTTCTTTTTCTGGTTCTGGTTTTTTTTTTTGTTTAGTCATTAGGGTGGTTCAAGAAAGACTTCAGTAAATCTGTGCCGTTGCTATTATTTCTTTACTTAAGTATCCGTCTTCTCTTCTCCCCCACCCTTTCCGTCTCTCTTACAGACGTGACACAAATGCTTTAAAACAATCAGCAGGGCATGTAAGAGGGCAGTTTTAGAAACCGTCCCTTGTTTGAAGGTAATTTGTTTTGAAACATTACCTCAAAGTCTTCAAAATCCATAAACATGTGGAATGTCTTCTTTTTTCCTCCCCATTTTCCCTTTAGGTGTCCAGTAGCTGTGACTATGTCTTTGTGAGCGGCAAGGAGTCCAGGGGGTCCATGAATGCAGGTGTCTTCTTCAGCTACGAGCACCTCAGTGCTCTCTTGGAGATGACTGTGTGGGTCCCCAAACTCCCTCTTCATATTGAGCTGTCTGACCCACGCCTCAGCCAAGTGAAAGGATGGAGAGTCCCCATCTTACCTGATCGCAGGTAGGCTAGTTTTGGGCTCTGCACTCCTAACAAGGGTTTAGAGCAGTGATGGCGGACTTATGGCACACGTTCCAGAGGTGGCATACAGCGCCCTCTCTGTGGGCACGCGAGCTCAGCTCCGCCATACATGCACGCACGCCTCCAACCATCCAGCGGGTCTTCAGATCTATGCCGTGGGGAGTGGGGCATGTGCAGAAGGCGGGGCACACATGAGGCATGCACTTGCGGGGTGTACCCATGCGGGGTGCACACATGTATGGGGCAGGGCAGATATGCAGGGGTGGGGCAGATGCATGTCCATTTGGGGGGGGGGGTTGTGCGCACTTTGGGCACTCAGTTAGCCTAACTTCCGGTAGGCCCATTTTTCGCCTTCCCCAAGTCTCTGTGCATGCCCTGCACTTACCTGCATCCAAAACAAGCCGCGCGGGGGACTCCTGGGAGGGGCGAGGTGGGGTGGGCGTGGCCAGCCAGGAATGGGATTTGGGGGTTCTCCGAACTGCACAAAATCTTAGCTAGAGGTTTTCCCGAACTCCTGCAAACCCCCAACAGCCCACCCCTGCTCTCCCCCTCTCCCCTGGATCCATGGAAAAATTGCCCTCCACAGATCTGGTCCCTGGTGCCCAAAAGGTTGGGGATTGATGCCTTAAGTGGTTGCATGATGTGGTTCCTATGACTCCAATAGTACAGAAAGGAATAGAATGGGAAAGTCTGCTGCAGATGTTTGAGTGGCCAATGTGTAAACTTAAGCTTACTAGCCTTTCCATACTAGATACTCGTATCTGTCAACTGCCGATAAGCAGAAAGCACAGCTCAGTAAATGAGAATGTTCATGTTCAGGATCCGAAATATTCACTTTGGAGGACAGGAAGCATTGCCCTTTCTATTTTTGGGTGTTGTGTTACCATCATCTTCAAAATCCAGCTGGCTGTATCATGGTGGCTGATCCCGCCATGGTGGGATCAGAGTTGACTACCTTATCTACCTGACAACACAACATACCCCCCACAATTTAATTAATTGGGCAGGGCATTCCCTTCAGTTCGATGGTAAGGACAGAGAAAGTTATGAAGATAAACATATGGGCAAGAAATGCTAATGACTGCAGACCTGCAGATTAGTGTTGCTTGGGATGAGAAACTCCCTGGGGAATTTATTTTGTAACACCTGTGGAGCACTCGGGATGTCTCCCAATTTCCCAATCCCTTCTTTTTCCCCTTGCGGCATCTACCTCCTACGTATTCCCCCTCTCCCTTCATGTACTTGCCAGTGTTGTGACTTGTGTGAAAATGAGTATAAGAATGTGTATGTGAGAGAGAGAATACACAGATAGCAATCAACCAGCTTTGTAAATGAGATAGCGTATTTTACAAACAAAAAATTAAGTGCAATTAGTAGCCATTCCTTCAGCTAGTGTAAATTAATTAATTCTGTTTGCCCTGAGGCTCCATGTTTAGGAGCCTGGCTCATGACAGGAATATGTACAGATATGCCCACTAGTATAGTTTATATCAGTGGTGCGAATCTTTTTTTTAATGGTGTGCCAAAATTGCGCCTGCACACCCACACCAATTCAATCCTCCCTGCCCACCTACGTATGCGTGCATGACCCCCTCAGCGCATGCGCGCATGACCCCTCCCCAGGCTCTGGAGGCTTTCCTGAAGCCAGGGGAGGGTGGAAATGTCCACCCCCAGCCTCCTGAAGGCTCTCCAGAAGCCGGACATGGATCATTCCTAAACTTCTGGTTGGGCCGTTGGGGCCATTTTTCGCCCTCCCCAGCCTCCAGAGGCTTTCCAGAAGGGTGAAAAATCAGCTGGCATGCTGACGTGTCTGGCATACCAGCAAATATGACTACATGTGCCACCTGTGGCGCATGTGCCATAGGTTCTCCATCACAGGTGTATATTATGCCCATCCACTTCTTTGGGATAGGGCAGGAGTGTCAAACTCGCGTCGTCACATCGTCATCCTCTGACGTATCGCAACTTTCCCCCCCTTCACTAAACCAGGTGCGTGATGCATCCAGCCCATGGGCTCCGAGTTTGAAACCCCTGGGATAGGGGTATATTCTCTGGATTGGTTTTAGCTCCAGTTGGCAATGCCAGCTTGATAAATTGAGGAAGCTAGGCATTCGATGTCATTTTTTGGTTTATCTTTCTTTCCTTGTCTATCTGAAATTCTTATTTGGGGGGGGGGGTAGGTGCAGTTATCTTAAATTCATGGTTGTCTTTCTTGGAGGTCAAGAAACTGATTTCTGACCATCTGAGGAAGAAAGAAAAAAGATTGATCAAAAGGAAAATAGTCTGCATTAAAAACAAAGCTGCCAACCAAATCCTTTTCCCCTGCTGATGTCCTTCAACTTCTCACAGGTCCATACGGGAGAGTGACGATGAGGAGGAGGAAGAAGAGCGGAGGCAGAGCAGGGGCTGCACCCTTCAGTACCAGCATTCCACCTTGCAAGTGTTCACCCAGTTCCACACCACCTCCTCGGAGGGCACCGATCAGGTGGTCACCATGTTGGGTCCCGAGTGGATGGTGGAGGTCACAGACCTGGTCAGTGACTTCATGAAAATCGACAACCCACGCGTGGCACACATGGTCAACAGCAAAACACTAGCTGGCAGGGAGCCAGGCGCTACCTTGTTCAAGGTAAAAGCTAGTCAAGTGCTGAACTAAAAAAAAAATATTGTATTAGTCATATAGGGTGGGGGAAGGAAGGAAGGAAGGAAGGAAGGAAGGAAGGAAGGAAGGAAGGAAGGAAGGAAGGATATTAATGTCATTCCTCGGTGCACAAAATCCCAGTAAATGCCATCAATAAATGATCCATAAGTTGTCCTCACATTGTCTGTTGTAATGGCAAAAGTGGAGGAAGAATAAGTTTGCAGATATCCAGATAAACCCTTTGCTTATTATTGTCTCGTACATTTGGAGGCAAAGAAAGTGGTTATCCTGTTTTCAAAACTATCCAACCTTCTCCCACCCAACCTATCCCACTTCTTTTATTTTCTAGAGCAAGAAGAGCAATCCAGCATCCTATTTCCACTCAAGACCTTTTATTTATTTATTTTTTAAATGGAATCTTCAGTGGAGTCAGTTCCAGGGGTTAGCAACCAGCGAATATTGAATTTGGGAGTAGGAATGCCATATTACAGAACATTATGTATTGTTAAGTATGTAAACTAAATGTGTAATATGTAAAAAATGGAAACTAATCCAGGAGAGGAGCAACCTGGAATTAAGGAGAAACTTGGTCACAGTGAGGACAATTAACCCGGGCAACAGCTTGCCTTCAGAAGTTACGGGTGCTCCATCACTGGAGGTTTTTAAGAAAAGACTGGACAGCCACCTATCTAAAATGGTATAAGGCAGGGATGGGAAACCTATGGTACAGGTGCTGGAAGTGGCATACAGAGCAATCTCTCCAAGCACTCCAGCCATCACCTGTTGCTTTGTTGGGTTCCGGCACACCGGCCAGCTGGTCTTCAAGCGGTTGGGAGCACCAGAAACTGGGAAAGCAGCTCCTTGGCATGCATGTGCACCAGAAACCGGAAGACCAGGTGACTGGAACGCATGCACACACTGGAAACTGGAAGCTCAGCTTCCTGGGGAGCTCATGAATGCCAGGAAACTGCTTTTCCATTTTTTGGTGCTCCCTACACGTTCACACTCCCGTTTCAGCACTCAGTGCCGAAAAGGTTTGCCAACATTGGTTTCCTGCTTGAGCAGGGGGTTGGAGTAGAAGACCTCCAAGGTCCCTTCCAGTTCGATTCTGACTGATTGATTGAATCCTTATGCAGATAATTCAGAAATGAAGGTATATAATCCATACAGTGTGGGGGTTCGGTGTATTTAAAGCAGTATTCCGCAACCTGTTGCGTGTCAGATTATCAAGGTCAGAGTTCCTAGCCAGCGTAGCAGTTGGCTTAGTTTAGGCAGGCCTAGAAGAAGATGTTTGTGTACCTTCCTTCCTCCATTTTGCATTCCCCACCCATACTCCTTGCCTCTCTCCTGTGCATTTTCTCCCTGAACATTTCTGAGCAGGGCTTGACTCTGTGCCAGGAATCTCTGTTAACTTCAATTAATTCCAGGCTTTGACATTGTATAGCTTTCCTAAGCAAAAATCCCAGTCTGCCATCTTCAAAGACGGTGCTGCTCAAGGTCAGCGTGCCTCCCGCTGAGGAAATACCCTTTGAAGAACTTCCTGTCTGTCTATGTGAAGGAGAGATCACGAATGGGTGATGATCTGTGGACTGGCTGTATTATTATGAGAAGCCCAATTCCAGAGAGAGACACGGGAAAATGTGGCTATAGATCTCAGGAGGCAATTTTGAGATCCAGAACCTCTATTACAAAACTTCAGAAGCTGTTGTGTCATGGGCATTTCTTTTCCTGTAATGTATTCCTTGCTTTAAAAAGAAAGAAGAAAAGAAAACATATTTCTCGTGTGAGATAACCCATATTCAGTGCAGGAAAAAGGTGATACCAATAAGTTACGACAGTGATATTAGACTTGCATGCATGTTTCGTGCTGCAGTATATACAAAGCCTTGCTTATCCTTGAGCAATGCAAGGTATATTTTATTCCTTTCATACTCTTTTTTTAATGAAAGTTTTGATTCTAAGAATATCAGTATATATTTGTCTTCCACCTCCTGGGTCTACAAATGTCAGGTTCTGGGTTAGGATAAGGTTTTTTTTTTAAAGAGATATTTCAGGGCCTGAGGGACGTGGTGGCTCAGTGGCTAAGACACTGAGCTTGTCGGCAGTTTGGCGGTTCGAATCCCTAGCACTGCATAACGGCATGAGCGCCCATTACTTGCCCCAGCTTCTGCCAACCTAGCAATTCGAAAGAATGTAAAAAATGCAAGTAGAAAAATAGGAACCACCTTTCCTGGGAAGGTAATAGAGACTCCGTGCGCCTTTGGTGTTTAGTCATGCCAGCCACATGACCACGGAGACGTCTTCAGACAACAGTGGCTCTTTGGCTTTGAAATGGGGATGAGCACCGCCCCCTAGAGTCGGGAACGACTAGCACATATGTGCGAGGGGAACCTTTACCTTATTTCAGGGCCTATTTCATCCTGATTGTTGTCTACCATTATCTGAAGAGGTTCTTGGAAAAAAAGAAAAAAACAACTTAAAAAAAGGTGAAATTGGAGCAACTTTTTTATAAGAAGAGATTTGGGATTTGCTATATAAGGTCTATGTGCTACATTTGCCCTTCAGCACTATTATTTGCAGTCTGCAGCCCCCAATTTATGCTACCAACATTTTGCATTCTATTAGAAAAATAAATTGCTCAATTTGAAGGATCTTCCATTTCATCCAGAAATATTCATTCATTTAAATATTCTTCTTATGCTTTTAAAGGGGTTCTTTTCACATTTTCAAAAACCTGATTCTCTGAATCCTCAGTCGTAGTTCTTTATCAATAAGGACATTCATTTTTTTTCTACAGGTAGTTTCTCCACTTATGGAAGCTGTCCTTGGTGAGACACCAGTGACTGTGGTTGATGAGAAGGTTACCATTGTGGAATTGAAAGCTCAGGTGGTCTCAAACCTCTCCCTTTCCCTTCATGCTAGCCCTGGAAATAGCCATACCATTGTGGCCAAGACAACAGCTCAGCAGACTCTCAATTTCTCCAAGCAGGTAATGTTGATCACTCTTAGGAAAGTACGATCACTTTGTAGTTCCCAGAAGCCCCCAAGGTTCAAGGGAATGGATTGGCCTCATTCTCACAGACGGCCAAAGAGAAAGCCAACTGTTCTCTTCAAACTGCAGAGAGAGTCCCATGGGATGAGAGGTTGCTTCACTTGAGAATATTCTCTGTAGTCCGAGAACCAGGATGTCACAGGAAAGATGGAACTTGGTCTGAACAAATTGCTTCTCCAAAATGTCCCTAACAGGGGACTGAATTTTTCTGTGCATTGATGTGGAAGGGGAAATCTAGTTCATTGGAGAGAGGCTAAATCTTTAAAAGGTTCAGAGAAATATGTGCTTTAGTGAGTTTTTTTAGTTTTTACTGGGTTTTTTTTTTTAATCACTGAAAATTACAGCAAAATTCTTCTCACAATACATTATTATGGCGTTGGGTTTCAGAGGTGGGTTCCTACCAGTTCGCACCTATTCGGTAGAACCAGTTCGTCAAATCTACCGAACAGGTTAGAAGAGGTTCCACCAGTGGACCCGGAAAGCAGGCCACCCCTACAGAAGAGGTTCCAAAAATTTTTGAAACCCACCACTGCCACACACAGACACACACACACACACAGACTGACAGAGAGAGAGAAAGAGAAAGAAAAGAAGAAAGAAAGAAAGAAAGAAAGAAAGAAAGAAAGAAAGAAAGAAAAAGAGTGAGAGAGAGATGAAAGAAAAAAAGAAAAAAGGGACAGAGAGACAAAAGGAAGGAAAGAGAGAGAGAGAGAAAGAGAGAGAGAACACATGGCCGGCAAGCCACTCCCACCAGGTCACATGGCCAGCAAGCCACTCCCACAAAGGAGGCCACACCCACAGAGTAGGTTCCAAAATTTTTTGAAACCCGCCACTGTTGGGTTTGCTCAATAAGGTGAACAAACTCAGTTAAAGATCTGGCAGTTGCATTCACACAACATGCTTAAACATAATTGCTCTTTAATCGGTTAATGTTGTTGTTGCTTACATTCTTGTGTGGACTCAGCCTGCATGTGTATAGAAGAAGGTAGCTTACCAGTGAAGGAAATTTTTTACAAGATTTCCGTAGTCTCGTAAATGTTTATTTGATAGTTGAGTACATCACATATGGTCTACATATTCCAAATGATTCCAAGTGGTTTACAGAGTAAGCTGTACACAAAGAAAATATAAAGCCCTTGCAAAATTTTTGATGCAACCAATAAAAATAAAATAAAATACCAGGATTGTATACGCACAACACTGGAAAAAGTGCAGAAATCCCTGCAGATGATAATATAATCTAAAAAAATCTGGAATGTGCAGAAATTGATAGGTTAACCTTAAAAATCAAAGAAAAAGAAGATTTGGAATATTTTGTGACATGAGAACTTTTCTACAAATGGTTAGCTGACAGATACAGAGGTTAGATGAGTGGATTTATATGAAATATGGACTACATGAGAAAGAAAAAATGATTAGTAAATATAATCTATATACTAAATATAGTAGATATTATAATGGAAGATAGTATACTATTGATATTATCGCATATATGTTTATATGTACACCAAAGGTGGTATTCAGCAGGTTCTGACCAGTTCTAGAGAACTGGTAGAGGAAATTTTGAGTAGTTCGGAGAACCAGTAAATACCATCTCTGACTGTCCCCGCCCCCATCTCTTCTCTGCCTCCTGAGTCCCAGTTGATCAGGAGGGAATGGAGATTTTGCAGTATCCTTCCCCTACCACACCCACCAAGCCATGCCATGCCCACCAATCCACACCCAAAGAACCAATAGACTCAGCCTTCCATCCTTCCAAGGTGGGTAAACTGAAGACCCAGATTGCTGGAGGCAACAGGCTGACTCTATAAACCACTTAGAGAGGGCTGTAAAGCACCATGAAGCGGTATATAAGTCTAAGTGCTATTGCTATTTATTTATTTAAGCAAACACACCAATTTCCTTTTGTTAATCCAAATGTATGGTTTTCCATATTGGGTGAAAATGGAAAATTGAGAATATCGTGACCGGGTATGAATAAATCAGACAAAAAGAGAGACCGGTTTGAGAAAAAAGGACTGGTTAATGTGCACTAGATGGGGAGATGGGAATTTGCATTTCAGAATATCTAAAAGATGACGAGTATGGGGAAGGTTTAATATAAAACATAGAGACAGGGGAAATTGGGGAATTAGGACTGATAGAGAATGGTGGTTTTGAAACGGGGGGATCACCAGTTCTGGGAGATCAAAGGATGCCTTGTTATGTCTTCCTTGATCAGCAAAGTAACTTTTCTGAAATTGTGCTTGATAACTATCGATGACCTTTCTTTCCTGGCAGCCCAAAGGAAAGATATTCCGGATTGTTCTGTAGTTCTTAAGGTAGGAGGGTTCTTAAATAAAGACTGTAAAAAGCCAGAAGATCATTGTCTCTTAAATGGAATGAGGAGGCAAGCATTTTGAATTGGGCTCTCCATAACTAAAAGGTTCTATTCTCCAGAGGTCACATACTGTCTCTGATTTAAGTAATTTGAGGTCTCCTAGGAGACAAGAATACATTCTCGTGCAAAAGTTTACGAGTGGTTCCAAACACCTTTTCTCTCTCTCTTTCAAATAGGAAGCTCTGCTCAGCCTCTGGGTGTCGTACAGCGATGGCACAATTGCTCCCCTCTCTTTGTACGACCCAAAGGATTACACACTGGTGGTGACAAGCCAGGACAAGTCAGTGATATCGGTGGTGCCCGAGCGGACCTTCTCACTAGTGAGGGCTGAAGGAGAAGGGTCCGGCGAGCTGATCAAAGCTGACCTGCTGATCTGTGAGAGCTGCCAGAAGACCAAACGCAAGAGTGTGCTGGCCACCACGCTGGCCAATGTCCGTGTGCATTTCAGCTCCGAGGAGGAACCTACTTATGACTATGAGCCTGTCCAAACTCCTAGCAGACCCGGACGGGAGAAGAGTGTGCCTCGCACCACGCCACGGGTGGAAGTAGAGTGGCCGCTGGTGCCAAGTCAGGAGAGTTGGGCACCCAGCGTCATCCTTCCAACGGAGGACTTCCCACCCATTCCCACTGGCTTCGTGCAAGTCTCCCGGGGACTCACAGACCTGGAAATAGGCATGTACGCCCTGCTCGGTGTCTTCTGTTTAGCCATTCTGGTGTTCCTTATTAATTGTATTGTCTTTGTACTCAAGTACCGGCACAAACGGATCCCGCCAGAAGGACAAACCAACATGGACCACTCCCACCACTGGGTCTTCTTGGGAAACGGACAACCGCTGCGGGCCCAGAATGATCTATCTCCTCAGCCTGAGAGCCCAGGCAACCCACTGGAGAACGTGCAGACCTGCTGCCATGGGGACCACCACAGCAGCGGCTCCTCGCAAACCAGTGTGCAAAGTCAGGTTCACGGGCGGGGGGATGGCTCTTCCGGGGGCTCCACCAGGGACCAGAGCGAGGACCCGCTCAATTCTCCCACTTCCAAGCGCAAGCGGGTCAAATTTACTACCTTTGCCACCATGCCCTCCGAGGAACTGGCCTATAATTCAATTCCTATAGCGGATGAAGAGGACTTGGAGTGGGTCTGTCAAGACATAGGTTTGCAGGAGCCCGAGGAGCTGCACAACTACATCCACAGGATCAAGGAGATTGCATAACGGGCCGGACCCAACGCTTAACAAGCCAAGGGGAGAGATGTACGGGGATGCTCTCTCTGGGCTTGACGTGAGGCTAGGTTGCATTGCCCTCCCTGGGCTCTTCTCTAGCTCTTCCTCTCAGTGGACAAGCCCACCTGCACGACCAGGAATGGTTTTACAGGAAAACCAGACATCTTGTAGAATGGGATGGAATCTTTTCTTTTCTTTTTTTCCTTTTGGATGGAGAGCTCTTGTGAAAGGCTGCTTGGGGTACATCTATGGGTCACTCTGTATAGTTGAAGGAGACTTAGCCGGAGCAGGCTGGGTGCCGATACTCCATGGAAGTAGGGTTGGGGACTGCCTGGCACCGTCAAGCAGGCCAAGAGAAGGGAGTGTCTGAGCCATGGTTGGGTAATGAGCCAGAGCGTGCAATAGGTCCTTGCACCTGATGGGTTGCTTGGGGGAATGTTACTCCTTGCCTTGCCAACATCCACTGCTGCCTTTGCTGCCCGTCTCTCTCTCTCTGAAAGGCGATGCAAATCCTTTGGTCTCTCGGCTTTTCTTTTCTTTTCTTTTTTCTTGCACAATAAATGTTGACTCTTTAAAATAAATAATATTCAGGGATTCTGCTCGGCCCATGGGGAGCCCAATGGAACCGTCTTCTGGTTGGTGGGTAGGGAGAAACCTCAGTCCAGATGGCCATCAGACACCCCCCACACACACATACAAGGGGGCTGGGAGTCACTGTTGCTATCTGTGGGGGGGGGGGGGCTGAGAAAAAGGACTCCCCCCTGCTACTCCAAACACCATCTTCCTCTTCTAATGCCTGTAACTGCTTCCTCCCTAGTTCCAGCCTCTTTTCCCCCCAAAATTGTGTATTAACCCACCCTCTAACTCCAAGCAGGAGAGAGTAGAAATTAACCTTCCTGGAAGAAGCCATCTAATTTCCAAAGAGGGATCAAATTCCTAATCTGCCTGTGTTTTTTTTTACATGCGGGATGTTTGGGCTTGAAGGTCTCCCTGGTTGACCGCCATGTTGGGAGCAGTTTTCCCTTCTTGTTGAGGAGATACATTTTTTTTCCTATAGAAGAGGGAAGAGGGAGGTGTAGCTACTCTTCTTTCATTGTGAGCACTCCCCTGTTCCCTTTCTCACTGTCTGAGCTTCTCTGATGTCCAGGAAAACGGGAAACAAAGTTCTTCCCAAGGGTACAACAAGGCATGGATTGCACGAAGGGTCACGATATAAATTAGAAAACGGCACGCAAGATGGGGGTCAGGCATGATGATGATAGGCTGATCAGGAGCCACTCTATAGAGGGGGTGGGCTTTGCATTTTTATTTAAAAGAGAGAGCGGGGGAGAGCGAGAGAGAGAGGAGGGAGGGAGATCAGTCCAATTTGACTGCAGGATTCTAATTTTTCCAGCAGTCCCTCCCTGATTCCTTGTTCTGTCTACTTATTCTTCTCTTTGGGAAGGAGAGTTGATACTTGCCAGTGAAAATACTGGCTTCGATCCTCAGAAGGATGAGGATATCCTTGACAATCATCAACCTGGTGGTTTGGCCTCTGAGCAAAGTTGAAGAATCTCTTGACATTGCTGCTTTTCAAGAGCCCTGGGAAACACTCCGATATTGGAATGGGAGGTGGGGAGAAAGGGCACATACAAGCAGAACAAGTTAAGTATAAAATGATCCATTGGGGGCAAAACACTCTACGTTAATTTTTCATATACACAGCTGGAACCTGAACTGTCTTGTTTACTAACCAGGAAAATTATCTTGGGGTCATAAAGGATTCTTCGGTGAAAAGGCTGATGTATATGACTGTTGCGGGAATGGCAAGCTCCCAACTAGGAAAAATAAAGAAGGAATTAAAAATGGTCAACATTGTAGCACACTTATATAAATTTAGGGTATGACCCACACCTGGAAATCTATGTATGGTTCTGGTCGCCATATTTAAAAATGGTAATTTGAGCTGGAACTACAGAAGCGGACAATCAAAGTGACGTGGGGGTTACAAAAGCTGTTGATTTGTTTTATTATTTATATGCACCCCATCTCGCCTAGAGATGATTCTGTGCAGTTTCTCAGCAGTAGAGAAACAAGGTCAAACATTAAAAATAAGAGCATAAATATTTACATTAAAATTAACAAGACAAAGAAGGAAGCAAGCTACAAAAGACGTGGAGGTAGAATGGTTCTGCCATATACATGGCATGAAGTCTTCTAATCAGGCTTCCCCAAAAAGCACGAGGCAGAGTCCTGGTCCCGACATTGTCCTTTTATTAAACAAATGTGAATTCCTCTCGTTCACATTCAGCAAAGGCCTGGCAAACAGTCTTTCAAAGGAATATTTATGACTACAGACCTTATCTATCTTGGAACGCTGCCATGTAAATATTTTCCAAACGAGGTGCTGTGCAAGGAAAGGCTGGGCACAGAGTCTCTGAGATTCACGGACAGATCTTCACACTCCTGAAACGAATCTAATGACCGTACGAATGAATTGTTTCCTGCAAAAGCCCACTCCCCTTTCACTCCTCTTTTATGTCCTATGGGAGGGGCCATCCACCATCCACTTGTGACTTTACTCCCAAGTCTACCCTGATTTCTGAGTTGTTTTTTTCTTTTGGCAGCTCTGCGCAAGCGCACACTGGGAACAGGCTCTAGCTGTTCTTCTGCCTCACTGCTAACTAGCTCCGTAGGCATCTGATCACTGCCAGATGGCCTCGACCCCATCTCTGCCTTTGACGCAGAACCCTCATCCGAGCCTTCCCCAGTCTCCAGGTCTGGCCCATGCTCCTCTGCAACCATCTCACTGTACGACTCTGCTGCCAGCTCTGCTGGTGGGCCACAACATGAAGAAAGTAAACAGGAAGAAGTATTTGTCCCTTGCTTCATACACTGCGACAAGGATCATCCAACGATTAGGGGGAAGTTAAAATAGAAAATGGTTTTCCACATGGCATGTGCTTAGCCTCCACCCCCCTCCCAAAACACTGAATTGGAGCCAGCGTGTTTTAGATCAGTCTTGAGGATCAAGATTATGTTTAAGTTGCGGCACCATGCCTTCAAATACCAATTGTGGGGGAGTAATGGCAGGTGATACGTCTGTCTCTGCAGAGAAGCAAAATACTAGGCTAAGATGTATTATCCCCCTTACAAGTTGCAATCACAATGCATCTGGAGAACGCCACCGTGGCTGGCAATGCATAGCATTCTGCAGAAGATTGTGAGTAAAGCTGACAAACCAAGATGTGGAGGCAAGGTCAGTTGAAGTTAGGAGGCACATCCCTTCTCCCTGTTCACCCACCCTCCTAGCCACCCGCTCAAAGAGGCGAGTATATTAATAAAGAGGATTAATAATACAACATCACTCTGCACTAGCTGGATGACACGAGACCCCGATGGCGCATATCATTTTGCTGTTAACCTTCAGTACATCCCAAGCTCTTGGTGTTTGAATGTTTGCTTTTAACAGGACCTCAAAATAGGCTATGAAAAATTAAACTGTCGGCAGAAACTGCAGTACAGTCACCACACACACCTGGATGCCAAATGTCTAATGCAGTGTTTCTCAACCTTGGCAACTTGAAGATGTCCAGACTTCAATTCCCAGAATTCCCCAGCCAGCATTTGCTGGCTGGGGAATTCTGGAAGTTGAAGTCCGGACATCTTCAAGTTGCCAAGGTTGAGAAACACTGGTCTAATGCTTGATTCCCACATATCCAACAAAAGGAGGAGAGACTGCAGTGGCCAATGAAACCTCAAAGGGCCCGTAGTAGCCCTAGTGTCCTTCAGCAGCTTCCAAGTTCCAGGGATTAGCTTACAAAGGTCAATTATCACACTTTCTCAGTCCACCTGCCTAGCCATTCCTTAGGTTATGGGTTTCTCTTTATATCAGTGGCTGAGCTTGTCAGGCTGAGTGCTATGATCCCAGTAGTAGCTTTGCATATGTTGTGTGTTGCCACATCAGGTACTTCCTGGATCATCCTGGGAAATTATAAAGTGGTGTGAATGCAGCCACTTCCATCCTTCAGACCAAGTCAGCGTTAGATCAGTTTGTCCCCAACGTGGGTAAAATATAGGCTTAGTTCACACAACATAGTTCACTTGATTACTAAACCCATTTTCTGGGTTTAGAGAAGGCATCAAACCACAAAGAACCAAGTGGGCTGTTAAAAGTTAACATTAAGCTTGTTGCAAAAAAGCCATGGAATAAATTCAGAGCATGCAGAAAATCCCATTTTCTTGCTTAAAGGGGCTTTTCCAATGGAAGGATTTAATACAAGGTAGAGCTCCCATTCTGGCTAGGATTCAAGAATAAATGCATGCATTGGATGCAGGATTCTGGGTTTATCCAATGAGCTCTTTGGGATCTTTGCCTTAAAGTTTGGGAAACAACTGTTTCTGATTAACACATAGATAGTCCTTAACTTGCAACAGTTTGTTTAGTGGCTATCCACAAAGTTAAAATGGCACTGAAAAATGTGACTTATGACTCTTCATACAACTGTTGCAGCATCCTCATGGTCAGGTGAGTGAAATTTGGATGCTTGGCAGCAGGTTCATATTTATGACAATTGCAATGACCCAAAGTTTGGGACCTGACCAGCAAAGTCATGGGGGAAGCCAGATTCACTTAACATGTTATTAACTTGACAACTGCAATGGTTTACTTAACAACATTGGCAAAAAAAAACCCCAAAACATCTTAAAATGGGGCAAAATTTAGTTAACAACTGCCTTGCTTAGCAATGGAAATTCTGGGCCCCATTGTAGTCGTAAATCAAAGAATACCTGTAATTGCAATTTGCACATTTGTAATGAATTCATGTCATCCGGGCATCTTGGGAGAATTTGGGGGCAGAAATTCTTTTAATAAAAAGCTCCAATTTTCTAGCTGTGCTCAAAATAGAAAACTACTGTATTTTTCGGTGTATAAGACATACCAGAGTATGAGACATACCAAGATTTTGAAGTAATTTTTTTAAAAAAAGTTTTTGCTCTCTGCAGACTCCCAAACCGTCTGCAGGCCTTGTTTTTTTGTGAAAAATGAGGCATGCAGAGAGCTTGAGAGGCCTGCAAAGTGCCCCTGGGGGCTAGGGGGGGCAAAAACAAGCAAAAAGCAAGCTGTTTTTCACAAAAATGGGCCCGTTTTTTGCCCCAAAAAGGGCATGCATAGCCTTTAGGAGGCTTGTAGAGTGCTCCTGGCAGCTGGAGGGGGATTTTTTGCCCGTTTTTGCTCTCCCCAGCACACTTTGCAGGCTTCCCAAACCCTCTGCACGTCCATTTTTGTGAAGGAGGTAGGGTTTTGGGAGGCCAAAAATGCTGTATTCAGTGTATAAGACACACCCAGATTTTCACCTTTTTTGAGGGGGAAAAGGTGCATCTTATGCTCTGAAAAACATGGTAAACAGAATTACAGGTAGTCCTCTACATAGGATCATAATGGAGTTTGCCCATAACAGTTGTATATTGTAATGGTTGTAAATTTTACTAATTTAATTACCTTTCTGCAGTTAAGTGAGTGCAGTTATTAAGTAAACCAATAGATTTGCTTTGGGGGAAGTTTTGCTTTAAACCAGAAATAAGTACCGATTTTCAGCAAGGCTGTAGAAAAACATGCTCACAGGACCACAGAACTTTGGAGTTGGGTTGTAAATCCCCCTTTTCAGGTCAGTCATAACCAGTGGTGGGTTTCAACATTTTTTAGAACCTCTTCTGTAGGTGTGGCCTACTTTGTGGGAGTGGCTTGACAGCCATGTGACCAAGTGGGAGTGGCTTGACAGCCATGCGACTGGGTGGGCATGGCCAACTTGTAAAATGTGGTGAAACTCACTTAACAAAGTTCTTGCTTAGCAACCAAAATGTTGGCTCAGAAACTGGCATTTGAAGCATGCAAGTCTTAAGATACAAGACACTTGCACCCCTAATCCTTTAGAAAAAAAACCAAGGGGTGTTCAAACTTGACAGCTTTAAGACTTGTGGACTTCAACTCCCAGAATTCCTCTTCTCGCTCTTCAACTTGATGATGTGCAGATGGACGGGGGGAGGGAGCTGGAACCAGTTCTAAATGGCACTGTAGATTTGTGGGACCTCTTCTATAGAAGAGGTTAGAACTGGCAGGAACCCATCCCTGGTCATAACTCAAGGACCATCCATATTGGTTTATCAGATTTCTGTCCTGCCTTTCATTCAGGAGCTCAACATGGTATGTGTAGCACAACCTTCTTTTTTTCTGCAACCATGTTGTGAGGTCGGCTGCGCTGTGAAAACAAATGTCTCAAAGACGCAATATGAGTTTTCATAGCTGAGAGTGGACTAGAAGCCAGATAGCAAAACACAAGTGCTGTGCCTGGGATGCAATGTGTTATACTCAAACCTTATTGTGGCTCAATGCAGTTGTCAGCTTCACACCACTTGTTAGCACAATTCACAGAGCAGGCTTAACTTGACTACTGAACTCCTTTTTGTGGTCTTAATGGATGAAGAAACAAAGCAAGCGGGATAGATTAAAATAACATTCTAGGCCAGGGGTCTCAAACTCGATTTCATTGAGGGCTGCATCACGGTTGTGTTTGACCTTGGGAGGGTGGGCGTGGCCAGCTTGACATCACTCACTCCATTTTCAGACGAAACTGCCTCCTGCAGCCCTCTGCCAGTGAAAATAGAGCCTGGGAAGGCCTCATGCAGCCCTCCAGAGCTCCATTTTTACTTGCAGAGGTATCGCAGGCTGGTCCTTTGCTGATTCTAGGACAGCCCCATGGGCCAGATCTAAGCACCTTGGGGGCCGGATCAGCCTACAAGCCTTGAGTGTGACACCCCTATTCTAAACCATGCTCCCCTACTCCCAAAATACCACCCCCTACTTAAGGTGAAAACTGACCAAGATTGTACATGCCAACTGGGGGATTTTTGGAGTTGAAGTTCACTTATCTTAAACTTGCCAAGGTTTGGAAATGCTACTCCAGTCCTTTGGCACTGTTTTCCTGGACCATCCTGATTTCAGGTAATAAAAGAGTCTTAATTCCTTCAAGCCAAATTATGCATTGATAACTATCAGACATCTCAGCAATGAACTTGGAGCTCTGAGCCAACCTAAACAGCAGTTGATTTAATCCAGACACTCCTGGCTATTAAAAATAAGATATCTATTCTAACCAGACATCTAGCTCCCCCCCCCCCGAATTTCTAAGACATTTCACATCATTGCACATAACGTAACTCTAGATATGTACTGTATGTATGCTCTCTCTCACACACACACCACACTACTTTCAAATGCAAAATGGATATGATAAGCAAGTGATAAGTAACTATGGTGAAGCTGCCAGAAGATGGCTGCTCTGTATTTTCTTACTAAAGGTTTCCAGTCTCCCCTTTAAGACCTACTGTCATTCCATAACCTGTTCTGGTAGGTTTTTTTTTTACATCACTCTTAAAATCTGATGCCCAGACAGAATAACTTGAGAGTCTAACCAATGTGCAGTAAAGTGGTACTATTACTTCCTTTGATTTAGAAATATCCATTTCAAATCCCAGGGATAGTTACATGCTACATTAGCTAGTGAAGTGGTGAGCAAAGTCTGGGATATATTATACCACCTAATGGGCAGCCTGATAGTTTTATCTTTGGGCCACAAAATGTGGTGATAAAAGGTTTTCTATAGCCAAATGCTCACACCGTAGAAATAATTTGGAACCAGACTTAAGATTCAAAACACCCTCTCTGGCCTTTTGCTACCTATTTTACTAGCCCCTCTCTGCTAGCTTTTCTTCTTGAAATGTTAGTGATCAATGTGGCACAAGTTAATTGCCATCATTTGGAAAAGGAGCATACGGTTTAAGCAGCGTGCTGTGCAATCTGGGCTGCCCCCAAATTGCCAAGAAATAGGACGATTTGGCTGCACATCTGAAACTGCAGTTGGCTGTGTGGGTTATGTTGGGGGAGTTTGTCATCTAAATCTTTTGAGGGTCTCCCAATTATACCGATACACTGTGTCTGTGTGTGTGTGTGTGTGTGTGTGTGTGTGTGTTATGTAGCTTCTTGAAACAAAAGACATTTGCACATTGTTCTTTTGGAATTTTCTTCTGGAGCCTGATTTCTAAGAAGTGGTGTATTGTTATTTTTAAATTTCATTATGGACCATAGCAGTTCTCGTGTCTGAAACAAACTGTACGATTCATTTGACGTGGTTGCACACATGATCACGCTGAATTATATCCTCACCCCGCATGATATAGCTGCACACAAGAGTTTTATGTGGAACTTCCAAGGCATTGTTACACTGGAGCAAATGTAGATTAATACCAACAACAAAGAAACTGGATACACCCTAATTTGTGGATGCTTAATATAATCTAGAGTTGGCATGCAACAACAATATTTGGTGTTGGGGAAGACACATCTCCAGATAGTCCTTGCTTAATGACCATCAGTTCAAAAAATATTTGAAATTATGCTGGCACTGAGCAAACGGTACTGTCCTTACCATTTGAGGACGATGATCCTTGAAGTTATGGCCACTACAGCACCACTGTGGTCATATGGATAAAATTTGAGTGTTTGTCAACTCGTCTAGACTTACAACCACAGGGATGCGTCAACTTCCTCCATCTATCTATACCTTCCTCCCTCATCTCTGCCCTTGTTGTGGCCCGTCAGCAGCCTGCAGAGCTGGCAGCAGATTCGGACAGTGAGGAGGTTGGGGAGGAACATGGGCCAGTCCTGGAATCTGGGGAAGGCTCTGATGAGGGCTCTGTGTCGGAGGCAGAGAGGGGGACAGGGCCTTATGCCAGTTATCAGCTGCCTTCGGAGTCAGACATCAGTGAGGCAGATGAACAGCTGGAGCCTGTTCCCAGTGTGCGCATGCTCAGAGTTGCCAGACAAAGGGAACAGCTAAAGAACAGGGGTCACAGGTGGACGATGAATGGCCCCTCCCAGAGGAAATAAAAGAGGAGTGAAAGGGGAGTGGAGTTTGCAGGAGACAATAGTTCTCTTAATTGGTTCATGACTCTCCGACGCTCCTTGCCAGGTTCTACAGATATCGGCCTGTCAGCTCTCCAAGCCAGATAAGGTCTGTGACTGTAAATCCTCCCTTGAAAGACTTTGCTGGAGGTGAATGAGCAGAATTCACAGTAGATTAATAAAAGGGCTTTTTGTCATGACAAAGAGTTTGCTTCATGCCTTTGGGAAGCCTCGGTCAGAACAGCCCTTTAAGGTGTCCTGGACAATGGCATTTCTTGGCCGAGTCAGCATTGGAGCTGAAATGCATTGCTAGGGCTTATACCAGTTGCTCCCAGTGACCTCTGCTCCCAGTGCTGCTGCTAAGGAGTCTCCTTGTGCAGGGTGACCAAAAGGGAGAGGAGATAGGTGGATGTTAGGGGGAGTTCAAGAGGAAAAAGCCCCTTACCTTGGGTACTGGGATGGACCAAGCTGGAAATGGCTTGGCTTAGGGTGGCACTTTACCTAATGATCAGTGGAATTTGTAGTGAGGGCAACAGGGACTGCCAGGATTGTCATTGGTAAGCAATGTGACACCATAATTTATGACTGTACCATTTAGCAATGGAAATTCCTGTCCCAATTGCCATGGTATAGCTCACATTACTGCATTTCTGAGTGGAGAAAACCGAAAAGATACATTGGAAAGAATGCCCTGAAATCTAAAGAAATCTCAATAGATCAGTGATGGCGAACCTTTTTGGCACCAAGTGCCCAAACCAGAATGAGTGTGAATGCACTTGCATGTGCGTGCACCGGAAACCCGAAAACCAGCTTGCCAGTGTGCACTTACCTGTTTGGGGGGCATTTTTCAGGCTGTTTTCTGGCCAAAAACAGCCCCCCAAAACAACCTGGAAATGGCCTGGAAAAGGTCTGGAAAGGACCCAGAAAATGGCCAGTTTTTCAGCTGTTTATCATTCCATTTTCCAGCACTCTGGCGTCTGCAAAGACCAGCTGGCTGGTACGCATGTATGTGCCGGAAACCAGAAGAGCAGCTGGCAAAGGTGCGCATGCCCACAGAGAGGGCTCTGCGTGCCACCTCTGACATGTGTGCCATAGGTTATCCATCACAGCAATAGGTGGATTCTATTTCAGTAGAAGTCAGTTCCTTTCCTACACGTTGCAAAGCAAAGCAAAATCAAGCCATGAATGAATGGGTACAGTGGGAATTAATAGCTTCTGGGTTTGAGCACAATGGGCTGATCTGTGGCCTGACTATAAGATCAGCTCCGAATAGAGCAGAGTGAAGTTGGTGAGTCTCATGAGCCCCTCTGGCCAGTAGGCAAGTGATGCCCTGGGCATGATGACATCACTAGCCAAAGAATGTACTGTACGTTGTGTACAGGTGGTCCTCGACTTATGACCACAATTGATCCCAGTGGTGGGATTCAGCCAGTTCGCACCTATTCAGGAGAACCAGTTGTTAACTTTCTAAGCAGTTCGGAGAACCAATTGTTGGAAGAAAACTCATTTTGTTTTTTTCCACTTTACAGGGCTAATCCTGTAAGGAAGGCAGGAAGGAAACATTCTGGTGTTGTTTCTAGACTTTTATTGCCCTGCTTATAGAAACTGCCTCACTGGTTAACCCTTATTACATTGTAACAGTTAAGGTGAAGCGCCCATTGACTTGAGTGATGTTGAATTGGCCACACCCACCCAGTCACATGACCACCAAGACACACCTACCCAGCTTGTCATTAGGGCAGAGAACCGGTTGTTAAATTATTTGAATCCCGCCACTGATTGACCCCAAACGTCTGTTGCTAAGTGAGATACAGTTCTTGAGTTTTGCTCCATTTTATGACCTTTCTTGCTGCAGTTGTTAAGTGAATCACTGCACTTGTTAAGTTAGTAGCATGGCTGTTAAATGAATCATTGGCTCTGCTTGTCAAAAGGTGCAGAAGGGGGTCACGTGATCTTGTGACACTGCAACCGTCATAAATGTGAGTCAGTGGCCGAGCATCTGAATGTTGACTATGTGACCATGAGGATGCTGAAATGGTCATAAGTGTGAAAAACAGTCATGTCATTTCCCAGTGCTGTTGTAACTTTGAATGGTCACTAAATGAACTATTGGTAGTCCTCAACTTACAACAGTTCATTGGGTGATCATTCAAAGTTACAACGGCACTGAAAAAAGTGACTTATGACCAATTTCCACACTTATGACTATGGCAGCATCCCCATGGTCACATGATTTACATTTGGATGCTTGACAACTGACTCACATTTATGACGGTTGCAGCATCCTGGGGTCATGTGATCCCATTTCGTGACCTTCTGACAAGCAAAGTCAATGGGGAAACCAGACGCACTTAACAACCATGTTACTAATTTAATACCTGCAGCGATTCACCCAACAACTGTGGCCAGAAAGGTCATAAAATGGGGCAAAAGTCACTTAACAAATGTCTCACTTAGCAGCAGAAATGTTGGGCTCAATTGAGGTCGTACGTTGAGGACTACCTTTATTGTAAACCAAGGACTATTGTAAATCTGCAATGCATAGTTTTTACACAATATCACCTGACAGCATTGGAGTTTCAGCCTTGAGACTGCTTCACAGCCCTGGTGAGTCTTTGGTGAATATGTACATGACTATATGATAACAAAAATACCATCTTATTAATTTAACTGATGATTTGAAAATTAAGGACATTAAAACAAAAAATCTGCGAGGATCAGATGAACAATATATATTCAATATATAATTTGCAGGTGTATGTGCGTGCGTGCGTACATACATACATACATACATACATATTCATAGATTTTCATGGGTACAGGTATGCAGGTCTTGGCGTATTCAGAATACACCAAGTCTGTGTCTGTGTGTGTGTACGTACAGGTGACACTCGAAAAATTAGAATATCGTGCAAAAGTTCATTTATTTCAGTAATGCAACTTAAAAGGTGAAACTAATATATGAGATAGACTCATTACATGCAAAGCAAGACAGTTCAAGCCATGATTTGTCATAATTGTGATGATTGTGGCTTACAGCTCATGAAAACCCCAAATCCACAATCTCAGAAAATTAGAATATTACCTGCAATCAATAAAACAAGGATTGTACATAGAACAATATCAGACCTCTGAAAAGTATAAGCATTCATATATACTCAGTACTTGATTTGGGCCCCTTTTGTAGCAATTGCTGCCTCAATGCGGTGTGGCATGGAAGCTATTAGCCTATGGCACTGCTGAGGTGTTATGGAAGACCAGGATGCTTCAATAGCGGCCTTCAGCTCTTCTGCATTGTTCGGTCTCATGTCTCTCATCTTTCTCTTGACAATGCCCCATAGATTCTCTATGGGGTTCAGGTCAGGCGAATTTGCTGGCCAATCAAGCACTGTAATCCCACAGTCATTGAACCAGGTTTTGGTGCTTTTGGCAGTGTGGGCAGGTGCCAAGTCCTGCTGGACAATGAAGTCAGCATTCCCATACAGCTCATCTGCAGAAAGAAGCATGAAGTGCTCCAAAACCTCCTGGTAGACGGATGCGTTGACCCTGGACTTAATGAAGCACAGTGGACCAACACCAGCAGATGACATGGCTCCCCAAATCAACACAGACTGTAGAAACTTCACACTGGACCAAGCATCTTGCAGTGTGTGCCTCTCCATTCTTCCTCCATACTCTGGGTTCTTGGTTTCCAAATGAGATGCAAAAGTTGCTCTCATCAGAAAAGAGGACTTTGGACCACTGAGCAACAGACCAGGTCTGTTTTTCTTTAGCCCAGGTAAGACACTTCTGACGTTTACTGTTCAGGAGTAGCTTGACAAGAGGAATACAACATTTAAAGCCCATGTCCAGTATCCGTCTCTGTGTGGTGGCTCTTCATGCACTGATTCCAGCCTCAGTCCACTTCTTGTGAAAGTCCCCAACACTTTTGAATGGCCTTTTCCTGACAATCCTTTCCAGACTGCTATCATCCCTGCTGCTTGTGCACCTTTTTCTTCCACCCTTTTCCCTTCCACGTAACTTTCTATTAATGTGCTTTGATACAGCACTTTGGGAACATCCAACTTCTTTTGCAATTACCTTTTGAGGCTTTCCCTCCTTATGGAGGGTGTCAGTGATGGTTTTCTGCACAAACGTCAGGTCAGCAGTCTTTCCCATGATTGTGATTCCTACTGAACCAGATTGAGAGACCATTTGCAGGTGTTATGGCTTAATTATCTGATTAGAGTGGGACACTCTGAGTCTAGAATATTGCACCTTTTCACAATATTCTAATTTTCTGAGATTGTGGATTTGGAATTTTCATGAGCTGTAAGCCATAATAATCATAATTATGACAAATCACGGCTTGGACTATTTTGCTTTGCATGTAATGAGTCCTTCTCATATATTAGTTTCACCTTTTAAGTTGCATTACTGAAATAAACGAACTTTTGCATGATATTCTAATTTTTAAAGTTTCGTATGTATGTATGTATGTATGTATGTATGTATGTATGTATGTATGTATGTATGTATATAGGTCTTGGCGTATTCAGGTCTTTTCGCCAAGACCTGCATACCTGTTCCTGTGAAAATCTACGAAAACATATGTATATATATGTCTGTGTTTGTATGTGAATATATATGTATGTGGGTGTATATACAAACACACAAACACACACAATTAAGGGTACCTGATAAAGGGTGAGGTTTGATATTTACAAAGTTGCTATAAACATTTGAAACACTCGATTGATTTGAGACATGGAGTGGGGGTGAGACATGGAGTGGGGGTGAGTCCTTTACTGAAATCTGTGAAAGGGTTTTTATGTTGGATGTTCACATTGGAATCGGTTCTATATCTCAGGTGCTATGAGAACAACAGAAGATATTGCAAGTCTATCCTAACTCATCTTCCATCCCAGTTCATTCAACTTGCAAGATACAGATTGTGGAGTCTCTTGAAACTGTTGCAGGCAAAGCAATTCAGAAATACAACAATCTGAAGGAGGAAAGGGTATTACACTTGGTCCTCTCAAATAGGGTCATCTTGATGTACCAGAAGTACCATAAAATCTAGGATTTTCCTGCATTGTTTTTGGTGGGCCACTCTACCACCTTGAGGGAAAGAAAACCAACTGCATCAAAATGAAGCTTCAAGTTTCATCTCTCAACAAATAAATACTGATTCGATAATCACTTCCTTTGTTTATCTCACACATCAATCCTAGATTTGACTTCCCTTATTGGTTCCAACAATGGAAGGCAAGCCCAATTAGGGGCATCCTTACTGGGCTCAAAAAAGGCAAGATGGTGTCTAGGAATACACCAATGAAATCCCTTCCTTTTGGTGAACATATGGTACGTATGGCCCACGTACAGTAATAAAGGATAGAACAGGGGCTGGACTAGAAGACCTCCAAGGCAGAGGTGGGTTGCTTCCAGTTTGCACCAGTTTGGTCAAACCGGTAGTGGACATTGGGACTGAGTTGCCGAACTGGTAGGGACTGCCGGCTGGCCATGCCCCTGAACTGGCTCCCTGGTTGCCCATGCCATTGCCGTCATGTTTTTTACTTATTTTATAATGTCCTGCGCATATGCAGAACAATTAATTGGCAACTGCACATGGGCAAGGAAAGTGTGGTGTGTGTGTGAAGTGAACCAGCAGTAACGCCGGCAGCAACTCACTCCTGTTCTAAGGTACCTTCCAACTCTATTATTCTGTTATTATGCCATTACATCTTCCATCTACATGGGGCTGCCCTTGAAGAGCACCCGGAGGCTTCAACTGGTCCAGAATGCGGCTGCACAAGTTATCATGGGGGTACCTAGGTGCTCCCATGTTACACCCCTTTTAGGCGGCCTGCACTGGTTGCCGGTTGTCTTGCGGGTGCGATTCAAGGTACTAATTATGCTCCATGGCTTAGGCCCAGGATACCTGCAAGACCACCTACTGCCACCAGTAGCACCCCACCATCCAGTGCGATCCCACAGAGTTGGCCTCCTCAGGGTGCTGTCGACCAGACAGTGTCAGCTAGCGACCCCCAGGGGAAGAGCCTTCTCTGTGGGAGCACCTTCCCTCTGGAACGAGCTGCCCCCGGAGCGTCACATAATCCCTGACCTCCAGTCCTTCCGACGCGCCCTAAAAAGTTGGCTTTTCCAGCAAGCTGGCCTGGCCTGAATAGAATAAAATATAGGCTTAATTTGGTTGTTAATTTTAATTTAATTTTTAATTTTTAATGTAAATATCAATTGCAGGTTTTTTGGATACTTCATTTAATGTCCCTTTTAATTTTTGTAATATGTGTTTTCTTTTATGTTGTACGTCGCCCTGAGTTCTTGGGAGAAGGGCGGCATATAAATCCAATAAACCTAAACCTAAATCTAATTGTAATATTTATTTTTTTAGTCTTCTTGGGAGAGCCCTTGGGCCCAATCTAATATTTCACTAAATGATAGGCCCAAAGCCATCTTGTGAATTTTGGCTTCATACCATCAGATAAATAAGACCATAGAATCTCATTTTTATAAACAACATTAAATAACCTTTGAATCTTGTTTGGGTGAGTCCTTGATAGGCAACAGTATCTTTTGCCTCTAGAACGAAAGAGCTCTGGCAGATTAAACTAATGAAAAGCCCTTGCAATTACATTAAGGCAATCTAATTCCCTTTGTCTAGTTTTAAAGGCTTGTTATGATGTTTAAAAAGCCACATGCAAATAATGGAACATAATAAAAATGTAATTGCATTAAGATATGCCAGCATATATGACATCTTTCCCAGCGGCTGGAATCTGTTAAATTTCAAACTTTACATAAATCATATACAAAAAAAAGTGAGACTATTTATTTACATGCATTATAGCCATCTAACCCTCATGGTCTCTCAATACTGTAGAACCCCTCCCCACCCCGAATAAAACCTAAACTACATTAACAGTCTAGATTAAAACAATCTAAAGATACAATACAATAATAAAATAGCAGAGTTGGAAGGGACCTTGGAGGTCTTCTAGTCCAACCCCCTACCTAGGCAGAACACCCTATACCGTTCCAGACAGATGGCTATCCAACATCTTCTTAAAGACTTGCAGTGTTGGGGCATTCACAACTTCTGGAGGCAAGTTGTTCTACTGATTAATTGTTCTAACTGTCAGGAAATTTCTCCTCAGTTCTAAGTTGTTTCTCTCCTTGATTAGTTTCCACCCATTGCTTCTTGTCCTGCCCTCAGGTGCTTTGGAAAATAGTTTGACTCCCTCTTCTTGGTGGCAACCCCTAAGATATTGGAACACTGCTATCATGTCTCCCCTACTCCTTCTTTTCATTAAACTAGACATACCCAGTTCCTGCAACCGTTCTTCATATGTTTTAGTCTCCAGTCCCCTAATCATCTTTGTTGCTCTTCTCTGCACTCTTTTCAGAGTCTCCACATCTTTTCTACATTGTGGTGACCAAAACTGAATGCAGTATTCCAAGTGTGGCCTTACCAAGGCATTATAAAGTGGTATTAAATGACACAAACAACTCCGCACAAAATACAATAGAACATAATATTTGTAGCTCAGGGTTGAACTGTGGGGTCCTTGGTGCTCTCCAAGTGTGGTTGTTTCCTTGCAGAGGTTTCATTACCCAACTAGGTCACATCAGGCTGACCTCAGGAAGCTCTGATGATGTTACTTAGTTGAGTAATAAAATGTTTGCAAGAAAACAACCAAGCTCAGAGAGGAACCTCATAGGCCAGGGGTGTCAAACTTGTGTCATCACGGCGTCGTCACCTGACATATCATGATTTTTTTCCCCGTTCGCTAAACTGGGTGCGTCCAGCGTGTGATGCATTTGGTCTGCCCACCACAAGTTTGACAGCCCTGTCATTGGACATCCAGCCAATCCCCTCTTCAGCTCAGAATCTTGGTCACCACATTCCAAAAAAGATGTTGAGACTTTGTAAAAAGTGCAAAGAAGAGCAACTAGGATGATCAAAGGCCTGAAGACTAAAACATATGGAGAACGGCTGCAGGATTTGGGTTTGGCTGGTTTAGAGAAAAGAAGGAGTAGGGGGACATGATAGCATTATTCCAGTATTTGAGGGGCTGCCACAATGAAGATGGGGGGAGGTGTTAATTTATCTTCCAAAGCACCTGAGGATAGAACAAGAATCAATGGATGGAAACTAATCAAGGAGAGAAACAACCTGGAATTGAGGAGAAACTTCCTAACACTGAGGACAATTAACCAGTGGAACAGCTTGCCTCCAGAAGTTGTGGGGGGCCTCATCATTAGGGTTTTTTTAAAGAAGAGATTGGAAAGACACTTGTCTAAAATGGTATATGGCCATGATGGTGAACCTATGGCACATGTGCCAGAGGTGGCATGCTGAGCCCTCTCTGTGGGAACGTACATCATCACCAGCTGATGGTACATGTGTGCTGGCCAGCTGGTCTTCACAGGCACAAGAGCACCAGAAAATGGCTTGAAAACCCTTGGGCCCTTGTGACCTCAAGACTGGATTATTGTAATGCGCTCTACATGGGGCTGCCCTTGAAGAGTGTTCGAAGACTCCAATTAGTCCAATTAGTCGTGAGCGATTGTGGGTGCACCAAGGTACACCCACGTTACACCTATCCTCTGCGAGCTGCACTGGCTACCTATTAGTCTCCGAATCCGCTTCAAGGTGCTGGTCGCTACCTATAAAGCCCTACATGGCATCGGACCTGGGTACCTGAGAGACCGCCTCCTGCCGATTACCTCTCTCAGACCAATTAGATCGCACAGGTTGGGTCTCCTCCGGATTCCATCTGCCAGCCATTGTTGGCTGGCGACTCCCCGGGGGAGGGCCTTCTCTGTTGCAGCTTCGGCCTCTGGAACGAGCTCCCTGTTGAGATCCGGATCCTTACTACCCTCCCGGCCTTCTGCAAAGCCACCAAGTCCTGGCTGTTCCAGCAGGCTGGGGGGAGCTGAAAAACATCTACCTCCACAGAAATTGTGAATGTTGGTTTTGTTTTTAATATGTTGTCTTTGTCTCGTTCCCCCCTTTCCCTTGTCTTTTGTGAGCCGCCCGGAGTCCTCCGGGAGTGGGCGGCATACAAGACAAACAAACAAACAAACAAACAAACAAACAAATAAATAAAACAGCCCGAAAAATGGCTTGGTTTTTAGTCATTTTCCAAGCCATTTTCAGGCCGTTTTTCCAATCCATTTTTCAGAGCATTTCTGATGCTCCGGCACGTGCACATGCATGTACATGCACGCACATGCATGCACATGCACGTGCATTTTGGTTTGGACACTCGGTGCTGAAAAGGTTTGCCATCGTTGGTATAGAGGTTGAACTAGAAGATCCCCAAAGTCCATTCTAGTTCTAGTCTGATTGATGGCTTGAATCTAGTGCGAAACAACTTCTCAGCATCTTCTCAATGACCACCGAACCCTATCTGAAGACAGTATCTGGGGTTATCCATCATTTAAGCTATTATTTGTTTTAACCCAGTTTCTTCAAAGCACATAACATGCTAAGCCAAAATCAAAACATAACTTACTTCATACAACATGCTAAAATAACCATTTCCAAACTTTTGAGCACCAATGGCAATTCGGAATTTATAGGAACTCTCAGAAAATGTCCTCCATGCCAAGTATGGCTGATTGCCAAACACCCAACCAGTCAATCCTCAGAAGGGAAATAGTTGATCTACTTTCATGAAATGGTCTCTTCCATTGGGACAGGAACTCACTCTCTTCCTCTCCACACATCTAAAAGCACTGAATGCAACTACCCACTTTCTCTCCATCACCATAAAAAAAATTCCTCCAGTTAATTTAAGGCTTGGAACAAATTCTATTAGAAACCAAAGCTGCATTTTATATTATGTTAGATCCCCAGTGATGTTTAAAGTGTAAATCAAAGTGATACGTTTGTTTGTGGCTTAGTGTTGTGTTTGAAACCAGTCGTTCCATTTTATTTTTTTGAAAGTGGCTAAGCAAAGCAGAGCTTAGCATAATTTCCGATCCCAGTTCCTGTGTCTGTGGCGACACAAGATTCATAAACAGAATTTATGCAGATTCTTGCAACTTTGGTGACTCAAACGTTCAATTAAATTAATATCCAAGCTCAATTACCAAGATTCTCATTGTGGCTTACAACAGTTATACAATGGAGTAACAATTCCTTTTGAAAGGACTTTGCATTTGGGAAAAGAAAAGAAATAATTGCAATTTTGAGGTAATGAGGACTGGCTAGAAATGAACAGGATTATTTGAAAAGGTCCAAAAGTATGAGCGTTGTGGGATGTTTAATTTGAGGGAAAAAATAGTAAAAAAAAAAAGCCAGTTTAAACAGGGTCTGATTCAAGTGAAGATGCTGAAATCCACAGATGAAGAAAATAATAAACAATAATTTATTAAACTTATATGACAACTGATTTCAAATGACTCCGGATGGTTTGAAAACAATTAAAATATTTAAAGGAAAAAGAGAATAATACAAAAACGCATGAAAAGAGAACAAGACGAAGAACAATAATGGCAAAGAAAATAAATCCAGAAGGGAACAGGAAGGAAGGGACATCAGTCATCCTTTCCAAAGACCTGGGCAAAGAGCCAGATGTTAAAGGCCCTTCAAAACACCAGCAGCGTGGGGGCTGTTCAGGAGGAACTTCATCCATGATATATGAAATTTTCTAGTTGTGGCTTATACAACTGCATAAGCTGCAGCTTGGTGAAATATAAGAGTCCAACATGGACTCCTATTTTCATTATTCAGGAGAAACCCTGTTCCAGGGTATGTGAATATGGATGCAAAGGATCATGGTGGTTCCACCAGAAAGCAGGCCACACTTATAGAAGAGGTTCCAAAAATTTTGGAAATCCACCACTGACCCCCCCCCCCACAAACACACACACAGACTCACACAGAGAGAGAAAGAGAAAGAAAGGAAGAAAGAAAGAAAAAAAAAGAAAAAAAGAAAAAGTGAGAGATGAAAGAAAAAAAGGAAAAAGGGACAGAGAGACAAAAGGAAGGAGAGAGAGAGAGAGAGAGAGAGAGAGAGAGAACACATGGCCGGCAAGCCACTCCCACCAGGTCACATGGCCAGCAAGCCACTCCCACAACAGAGGCCACACCCACAGAGTAGGTTCGAAAAAATTTTGAAACCCACCACTGGCTTTTACTGTTAAGTTTCGGAAGCTTCCGAGGCTACAGGCAATCAGGAATGGGGTGGGGGAATCCCTCGCAGGTTTTCAAGATCGTCTGCAGAGGAGTTTTTAAAAAGAAAATGGTCTTCTTGGGAGGGGGAATGGGCTACACTCAGAGGAGCCGGCGCTTGGGGCACCCTGAAACAACGCATCCCCGCCGCCTCGTTCTACTCAGCAAGCGGGGACATCCCATCTGTGCTCACTTCTGCTGCCACCACCTCCGCTCCCAAACGCAACTGTCAGCTGCGAGCAGGTGACTGAAGCTGCTGCTTGCAGTCATTTACTGCTGCAGATAGATTGTGCCTGTAGCGGGAAGCTCTTTGCCCTGTGAGAGCTCCTCTTTGGTAACATCATCAGTGCTAGAAGGGAGAGGGGTTGGGGGGGGGAGGAGGAGAAAGTTAGGACAAAAAAGAAAAAGATAAGGAGGGAGAGGACTGTGGGGTCCTTTGGTGTTCTCTGAACGTGGTGGTTTTTAATTAGTTTAGGGAATTTTTATTTATTTATTGTTTATAGAATGTTTATTACAAGAAATGTTATTCCTTTTTGCAAATGTTTTATTTGTGATGCAATATGTTGCTTTTAAGTGTTTAGACCAGGTTTATGTGTCTCAAAGTGGCTGCTTTTCTATGGGCAGGCCAGGTTTGTTGCAAGGCAGTGTGTTTCACCCTCGTTTAGGTAATTCTGAGGTGGTTGATGGTTCTGTGAGTGCCTGTCCTTTATAATTTTCCACATTGCCTTGATGGTTTTTATTCCAGTGACTTTGTCTTTCCTGTTCTTAGGCTTAGGGAAAAAACTGGTTTCATTGGCAGTCTTTTTTTGGGGGGGGGGGGGATTTTTATTTTTTTGGTGTTTTCCTAGCACTGTCATAGTTTGTGGGTGTGGGTGGGTGTGTAATGTCCCACAGTTATCTATGCATTAATAATGATCTAGTAATATTAATAATATCTAGTAATTAGTAATATCTAGTAATAACATCGTCTTGGCCACTCCCACCAGGTCACATGGGTGGCAGGCCACTCCCATCCGGTCACATGGGTGGCAAGCCACTCCCATCCGGTCACATGGGCAGCAAGCCACTCCCACAAAGGAGGCCACGCCCACAGAGTAGGTTCGAACAATTTTTGAAACCCACCCCTGAACCTCTTCTAACTGGTTCGGTAGATTTGACGAACTTGTGCAAACTGGTAGGAACCCACCTCTGACTGGTTGCCAGTAGTAGGGCCAGCCAGGGGTGGGATTTGGGGGTTCACTAAACTGGGCAGATCCTTAGCTAGAACCTCGTCCAAACCCGTGCAAACCCGCAGCAGCCCACCCCTGGTCATGATGCATCCCTGGATGGTTGGTGGTTGTATAATTTATTTATTTATTATTTATTAATTAGACTTATGTGCCGCTTCATAGGGCTTTCAGCCCTCTCTAAGCGGTTTACAATTTTTTTTAGCAAATTGAGTCAGCAACTTGCCCCCACAGTCCGGGTCCTCATTTCACCCACCTCGGAAGGATGGAAGGCTGAGTCGACCTTGAGCCGGTGAGATTTGAACCGCTGAACTGCAGATCACAGTCAGCTAAAGTGGCCTGCAGTACTGCACCCTAACCATTGCGCCACCTCGGCTCCTAATTGTCTGGATGCTTGTTCTTTTTACTGTTCTCTTATTATCCTCCTACTTTAAGTGTAAGCTGCCCAGTCATTCTGGAACCAGGCAGCTTCTAAACCTACTAAATAAATAAACAAGCAAATATATTCATAACGTAGTGCTAAGATTCCAATTCTTATGTTCATCTGGCCGTATCAAACCATTAGCTAGCTAGCAGGGGATAAGAAATGTTTCTTTTCTCTTGAGACTTCAGAAAGTTCAGACATGGCAATAATCATCTACATCCTGGATGGCTAACTTATGGGACTAGGAGGCACTTATGGCACTCGAAGAATATAAGGGATACGAAGAGCATCTCATAAAACAGTTGCTGCTTTATCTCGCACTGTACCCATTTCCAAAATGACCTTTGAGCAAGGAGATAACCCTGTTACAAAACCCCCATTTAGCAGGCTGCTTGATGTTACTGCTTGCCGCTACACCTGCTTATCTTTGTGTGTCTTCTGGACAACTGTGCACCTCTGAAATTTATCTATTTATTCGATTTCTATAGCCACTCATCTTAGCCAAGTGACTCCGGGTGGCTTATCATTCTAAAACTATCAACAGTTAAAACAATTAGGAAGACTAAAAAATGCCAACTCTTCCATCCTAATCAGGGTTCAACTAGATGCATGCAGTGGTTGGATCCTGTTGGTTTAACAACCGGTTTGGTGATCGTGTGTTGGGGGTGTGTGTGTAGTTTTACCACAACTTACTTTCCACGTTACTTCTTGGGGAGTAATACAGCTGTGGCGTAGCAATCCACTTGGCTGCACTAATCAGTTTAAGAGGATATAGGTAAGTAAAGTGGAAGGGAGGGCGGGAGGGCCAACCTGATTATTGAAGTGAACCAGTGACGTGCGGTGAGGTTTATGGCTGGTGAGGCACTGACACAGTGGTGGGTTTCAATTTTTTTTAGACTTGTGGACTTCAACTCCCAGAATTCCACAGCCAGGCATGCTCAGTTCCGATTTAAAGTGACAGCATTTGTTTTTCTCCTTTGCGAAAAAGTTTCCTTCATTCTTTTTCTTCTCCCTCCCACTCCTTCCTCCCTCTCTCCCTCCCTCCCCCTTCTCTCAAACAGACACAAACACATTGGATCTATTTTCCAATGGCTTGAAAGCAGCTCCTCTGCCATAACTCCCCCCCCCATGTTGCCTTTTCAAACTTGTAATCAGTGAAGCTGGGCTTATATAGTTTTATCCAGCTGTGTGTGTGTGTTTGTGTGTGTGTGTGTGTGTTTGAAAAGGCAACGTGGCTCTGCCTGCAATCAAACTACACTTGGGGAGGGATCTACACTTGAGGATGAAGTTTGAATTCCTCCCCCTCCCTCCGACCCACACGTACCTTTTCCAGCTGTTTCAGAGAGGATTTCAACTCTGCTCTTGTCTGTCATCATGAAAAGAAAAAAAAATGTAAAAGGAAAAAGGCAAGAGCTGAGGTCAAGCTGAGCTAGTTGCTGCCAGAGTCACCGTGGATGACTCTGCTTAACTGTTTAAAAAAGCCTCTAAAAAAGCACCCTCTACAGGAGGAGGCAGGAGAATGACGTGCCTCACCTACGTCAGGAATTTTCAGGCATTTAACCCTTGCTTAACTCTGCTCGAGTGATCATAAAATGCCTAAAGTTAGACTAGATGACGCACGTTGTTCTCCTGCCTCCTCCTGTAGAGAGACCTTTTTAGAGGCTTTTTTAAACAGTTAAGCAGAGTCATCCACGGTGACTCTGGCAGCAACTAGCTCAGCCTGAATTCAGCTCTTGCCTTTTTCCTTTTACATTTTTTTTTCTTTTCATGATGACAGTGGTGAGGCTCTGCCTCCCCTGACTGCATGTCCCTGAAGTGAACCAGTTCACTTTCAGCTGATAGTCAGAGCTACTGGTTCGCCTGAATTGATCCGAACCAGCTGAATCCCACCCCTGGATGCCTGGTTTTTCTGCCAATGATTATAGTTATTGGTCTGATGTTTTTCCTTCTGAGCCCTTCCCAAGTGAACAGTTCTATGATATTGGGGAAAGAGACCACGGATGCCAGCTTGGTTGTGGTTAAGGCACCAAGCTAGAAAGCAAGAGTCTGTGAATTCAAGTCCCACCTTAGGCATGAAAGCCAGCTGGATGACCTTGAGCCAATCACTCTCTCTCAGCCCAGCTCACCTCTCAGGGTGGTTATTGTGGGGACAATAGGAAGAGGAGGTTGTAGTGGATATAGTCAATACGTTGAGTTATTTGTAAAAATGATAAAGGTGGGATACAAATAAAACAAATAAATTCTGTTACTGGATGACAGCCAATGTATAATGTCTAGACTTAAAAGTGCAAAGCTTTTGCAAATATTAATTTATTTTTAGAAAATTATAAATTCTCTTTTCAATACAGAGTTTTCCAGAACTAACTAACTAGCTAACTAGCTAACTAACTAACTAACTAACTAACTAACTTACTTACTTACTTACTTACTTACTTACTTACCTACCGTCCAATACATTTTCAAATGTATTGGAAAACAATATTGTGTCTGGGACGTCTGGAAGGTATAGCCCAACAGTCTCAAAAACATCAAATGGTGAAGGCTAATGATGAATGTTATGTCACATTGAGCTGTTACAATATTCTCCCCCCTTTGCACTGTATTATTTTGCAACCAGCTAGCCCTTTTAAAGTGTCTTCCCTTGCCTAACATTGATTATCCCATGCATTCCTTCTGGTTAAAATCATCCATCTTACTGAAATATGAACATCCTCTGTTGTTTAGTTAACTTTATTGAAAGACACCTTAGAATTCCCTACAGGGTCTAGGAATCTTCCTGGGAATCCTCTATGAGAGGATATGACCTATAAGAATCAACAACCTGTGAGAGCCACTGAAAACCATGACTCCTTTCACTTATTTGGCTATCTGCCAACTCTTATCCTTCATCACCATCATCCTGACTTCAATCAGCATCTCTCTATTCTGAGCAAAAAGGAACTTTCTGTGTTATTTCTATCGCATTGTTGCAGAGACTCAAGTAGACCGGGAGGTGGGGAGGTGGCTAGCATGTAAATCCGTGTTTTTGAATCTTAGCAACTAAGATGCGTGGACTTCAACATCCAGAGTTTCACAGCCAGCAATGTGTATGCATCTAAAGATATGGCATAATTCACGTAAAGCTCCAGGGAAAGATTGAAAGCAAATGAGATCCAGGCAGAAGAAAAACATCATTCAAAATCTAAGGGACTGCTTTGGACAGAACTCAGCAGCACTTGTTCATGCAGATGTTGATAAAAATAGGATTGCCAACATGATCACCAACGTCCGATGATGGATATGGCACAAGAAGGAGAAAAAAAGTTATTGAGATTTTGCAAGGACTGATATAACTAAACACCGATGTGGAATTCTCCAAAGATAGAATAGAATAGAATAGAATAGAATAGAATAGAATTCTTTATTGGCCAAGTCTGATTGGACATGCAAGGAATTTGTCTTTGGTGCATTTGCTCTCAATGTACATAAAAAGACAAGATACATTCATCAAGAATCATATGCTACAACACTTAATTATAGCCATAAGGTACAAATAAGCAATTAGGAGACAATATCAATATAAATTGTAAGGATATAAACAACAAAGTTACAGTCATGAAGTCATAAGTGGGAGGAGTTGGGTGATAGGAATGATGAGAAGACTAATAGTAATAGTAATGCAGTCTTAGTGAATAGTTTAACAGTGTTGAGGGAATTATTTGTTTAGTAGAGTGATAGCATTAGGGAAAAAACTGTCCTTGTGTCTAGTTGTCTTGATGTGCAGTGCTCTCTAGCGTCGTTTTGAGGGTAGGAGTTGAAAAAATTGATGTCCGGTATGCGAGCGGGTCTGTAAATATTTTCACAGCCCTCTTTTTTTAAAATTTAAAACAAATACAACATCCTTCTTTACATGCTATAGAAAGTGTATCAGTTGGTTACAGAAAGACTTTTGTGCATCTCTTCCACAGTCAACAAACATAATTCATATTAGCTTAAGTATTTTAACTCAAATATTCATACATATCACCATCATCCTATCTCCATTTTCATTTGACTATAATTTTTAAACGTCCTTCATCATAAAATATACCAAAATTTAATACATAACCACATACTGGCCTTTCAATTTTGTTGCTGGCTTGAAGAACTTCTCTTGCTTCTTTCAGGGATTTTGCAATATCCCTGAGGTCAGCAAGACGTATTCTTCCTGTTCACCGTCTCTTCGGGATGGTTTAGGTCCGATTGGACCACCCAGCGGCAAAAGTATTGGCTGCGGTCTCAGAGCATCGAGACTGCACGTCCATATCGTCACGACGTTGACTCCTCCTCCTTCACAGCCATCATTTTGAGTCATGCAGTGTACATGTCCACAATGGAAGGCAGGTAGGTAGTAATTGTTTTTTCTGCAGTTCTGATTATCCTCTGAAGTGTGTGTCTGCCTTGTTGGGTTGCAGAATGACAGACACAACAGACAGCATAGAGGAGGCCCAGTGACATTTATTCTCCCCAGTCCTTTTAAGTCTTCAAGGGCAGGCTTTGAAAACAAAGCAGAATAATAAAACCGCACATTTGGAAGGGACCTAGGAAGTCTTCTAGTCCAACCCCTTGCTCAAGCAGGAGACGTTATACCATTCCAGACAAATGGTTGCCAAATCTCTTCTTAAAAACCTCCAGTGTTGGAGCATTCACAACCTCTGGAGGCAAGTGGTTCTACTACTCTTTCGATCATTTAAAACCACACTCTTTAGCTCCTGAGGAGTCCAAAGTAGAACTCAAAAAGTAAAATTCAAAATAAAATACCCAAACAAGAAAGTAAATGGTTGTGAATGCAGCAGTTGAAGACTTCTAGGAGCCGAGGTGGCGCAGTGGTTAGAGTGCAGCACTGCAGGCTACTTCAGCTGACTGCAGTTTGGCTGTTCAAATCTCACCGGCTCAGGGTTGACTCAGCCTTCCATCCTTCCGAGGTGGGTAAAATGAGGACCCAGATTGTTGTTGGGGGCAATATGCTGACCCTGTAAACCGCTTAGAGAGGGCTGAAAGCCCTATGAAAGCGGTATATAAGTCTAACTGCTATTGCTACTGCTATTGCTATTCTTCTGCTAATCTATTACTAACAGTCCCTGTAGATTCTCTTACCTCAGCTGTGAGTATATAAGAAGCACCTAAGCTGAGTACAGCAGTCTTCCTTTCTTTCCTCTGACGTCCCCATTTAAAACACTAGCTCTGCTCTTTACCTGATCAGCCTGTTGTCTCAAGGCCTGGCAGCGTAGAAGCAGAGGTTGGGTTCCTACTGGTTTGGACCGCTTCGGCTGAATAGGTAGTAACTCGGCCGGACACGGTTCTATCCTGGGCACTGCCATCTTTATTTTCTGTTCTGCACATGCGCAAAACAATCTTCATTGAAAAAAAATATTCCCCCCCTTTTTTAATGGTGTGTGCATGCACAGACCTTTTTAAGTGCAAATGTGCATGCGCACAGAGCATTCACCAATACCTAATATGTATTCTCAAAAGCACATCCCCTTCTCACACAATATTGGAGGCTGCAGAGGCCTGGGGTATACTTTCACATCGTTTCTGGACTCTCTGAAATGAGTTTATTTTACTTGTTTTTCGTTTTTGTAATTACTTGAAGTTTCTTTACATAATACATAGCAGCACACATGATTGGACTGTGTCTTTTTTTAAATCAACGTATAAAGAATTGTTTCTCTTTTGCTGGGTGGGGTGGGGGTGAGGGCAGCAGTGAGGTACCAGCCAAATCAAATTAGGCATTTTCTGAATTTCTCGGGCACCGAACTGGTAGTAATGCTGGCAGGAACCCACCCCTGCGTAGAAGGTGAGGGAGTTTGTTGTATGGGTCTCTTCAGGCTACTCCAGCAGCTTCTGTAGGAGAAGAAGAGGCAGAGTCAAGAGGGGAATCAGTCTGAAATCATTATGTTCCAACCCCAGCGCCCCCCTTGAATTCCCTTAAACTCTTATCTAGTGCCAGTTTAGTGCTGAACGTTAGTTGACTAAATTCCGCTGTCGAGGCCTGAGCAACAAATCATCTTAACTGGAACTTAATGTGTGGTCTCAGTGTTTCCTGCCTGACAGTTTCCTAATCTTTTAATTATCTTCTTGCTGGTGTCCCCCCATGCGTCTTCTCCATCCTGCTTCCCCCTCCTCCCTTTCTCCTGCATAGGAGACTTTTTGCTCAAGAGTTGCTGAGCTTATAAAAATTCATTCACTGTTTACTTTTAAGACAGCTGAGGTTTTCCCCTTGCCACAAGAGTCAATCCCTTTTGCCTTTTTATTATTATATACTTTATTCATTAAATATTAAACTCAGTCAACTGAACATTCAAAAATGCATCACAAATGCCATTGACTGGTGCTAATGGTTGATAAGGGGTTGTTGTTGTTGTTATTATTATTATTTGATTAATTTTTGGTGAGATTCACAGCCTTTCGGCTGGTTGGTAGCCCAACAGCTTGAGTCCTAACTTAGGATCTAGGAACTTTTATACCTTATTCATTAAACATGAAACTCAGTCAACTGAATATTCAAAAATGCATCACAAATACCATTGATTGGTGCTAATGGTTGATACAGGTTGCTGCCAGCGTCCTAAGTATCAACCAAGTACCTTCTTAAAATATACAATGTTCCGAGTAGCACAGTTTTTTTGCAGTTCTGCTGGTATTATTGCAGGAAGCTGCAATTTCTCGATGTATCTTACATAATTCTTGGACATGGTACCAACTGCCCAATGACAATGGGTATCACTGTTACATGTTTCATCCATAATCGCATAGTTTTGATGGCCAGGTTGCGATATTTCGTGATTTTTTCCAGTTCTTTTTCTTAGACTCTGGCAGCTCCTGGTACTGCGATATCAATAAATTGTACGTTTCAGTTTTCGACAACTGTGATATCTGGCCAAATGACGATCTGTCTGTATTCAAAAGTCCCGCAAGATCTTCACTTTCTCATTTTTGATAACTTTTTCCACTTTATGTTCCCATGACTTTCTGGGTACAGGTAAGTCCTATTTTCTACATAATGACCAATGGATTAATTTAGCAGTCGTGTTTAGCTTTGTAATCAGTTTGTGCAATTTTGCTGCATTCACATATTAAATGTGAAACAATTTTAATGATGATGATGATGATCATCATCATCATCATCATCATCGCACTGGAAGGTGTGACTTAAGCCAGTGATGGTGAACCTTTTCGGCTTGGTGTGTCAAAAATTCGGAAAATGCCTAATTTGATTTGGCTGGTACATCACTGCTGTCCCCCCCACCCCCCAGCAAAAGAGAAACAATTCTTTATATATTTATTTTAAAAAAGACACAGTCCAATCATGTGTGCTGCTATGTATTATATAAAGAAACATCAAATAATCACAAAAATGAAAAACAAATAAAATAAACTCATTTCAGAGAGTCCAGAAACAATGTGAGAGCATATCTGAGGCCTCTGCACCCTCCAAATTTGTGTGAGAATGGGATGTGTTTTTGAGAATACGTATTGGGTGTTGGCGAATGCTGGTTTGCCACTGAAAATGTCGTGGTGGGTCATTTTGACACGCCTGTCATTGGTTCGCCATCACTGACTTAAGCATTTGGTGAAATAAGGATTGCAATAGCAATAGCAATAGCAGTAGACTTATATACCGCTTCATAGGCCTTTCAGGCCTCTCTAAGCGGTTTACAGAGAGTCAGCATATTGCCCCCAACAATCTGGGTCCTCATTTTACCCACCTCGGAAGGATGGAAGGCTGAGTCAACCCTGAGCCGGTGAGATTTGAACCGCTGACCTGCTGATCTAGCAGTAGCCTGCAGTGCTGCATTTAACCACTGCGCCACCTTGGCTCAGAAACATCCTAGTGAGGACAGAGTTATTAACTAACTTTATACCAAGAAATTAAGAAGTGTAAAGAAGTTGCTAATGCTAATTTGGATGAGGGGTTTCCCCCCACCAATCTCATAGTATAGGTCAGGGATGGCGAACCTTTTCGGCACCAAGTGCCAAAAAAGGAGCGCATGCACGCTCTCATCTGGGACGCAACCCAGAAGAAGAGCTGCCCGGGGAGCATGCGTGCATTGGAGAATGAACTTCCAGTTTCTGGTACACACATGCGCGCCCGCCAGCTAGTGTTCTGGTTTCTGGCATGCATGCAGGTGTGATGGTCAGCTGGCCAGCGGGTATGCTCGTGGCAGAAAACGGAAGACCAGCTCTTCCAGTTTCCGATGCTGCCAAATGCACAAAGGCCAGCTGATCATTGCAAGTGCATGCGCGCCAGAAATTCAGAAGATGAACGGGCGATGCCACGCATGCCAGGAGACATGGCTCCGTGTGCCATTTCGGGCATGCATGTCATAGGTTCACCATCACAGGTGTAGGTAGTCCTCAGCTTATGACCACAATTGAGCCCAATATTTCTGTTGCTAAGTGAAACAGTTGTTAAGTGAATTTGCCCTCTTTTACGACCTTTCTTGCTTTAAGTGAATCGCTGCAGGTGTTAAGTTAATAACATAGTTGTTAAGTGAAATCTGACTTCCCCATTGACTTTGCTTGTCAGGATCACGTGACCCTTGGACACAGTAATCGTCATAACTGTGAATCAATTTCCAAGCATCTGAATTTTCATCAATGCAATGATCGTAAATGTGAAAAATAGTGTTAAGTCACTTTGTTCGTTGCTGTTGTAACTTTGAATGGTCACTAAATGAACTGTTGTAAATTGAGGACAACCTCTATATATAATCTGGACCACAATTGGAGCTCAATGCTTTTAATGCCAAAACAGAAGAGCCAAACTGTTGTCTCGCTCACAGGTAATAAAATATGAAAATACGTTAAGGAAAGTATTGTCTTTTAAGCTGGAAATGTGTCCTAATATCTTCTCCGTTAAATAAGATTAGCAAGGCTGCCATTGGCAACCTAGAAACCATTTCCCCTTCCCCAGCGATCATATTTCTGGAGTGGCATTATGTCTTGGAGAAAGCCATTAAAAAAACCGGGGAGAAAGACTTTTGCAGGATTAACAAGATAAGGAAAACATGCAGAATGTGACTCTGAAATTCTGTCTAATCCCTTAATAATAGCTCCATTCTGGGTCACGTGACAGGGGGGAAAAGAGGGAGGGGGATTAGAATGGAGGAGTTGCCAACATTCTGAATAATTGCCAGCTGCCTCTCCCATAGGTTTTCATTGGTGGATTTGTTTTCTCTGTAGCGCAAGAGTGATTTCTGAAGTTGATTTTTTTTTAAAAAAAAAAATTAGCTTCTCAACCACCCTTAATTTGGCTCTCTTGACATCAGCATAAGTCTTTGGAGCGGTGTTTCCCAACCTTGGCAGCTTGCAGATGTGTGAACTTCAACACCCAGAATTCCCCAGCCAGCGTGCTTTAAGATGTGTGGACTTCAACACCCAGAATTCCCCAGCCAGTGTGCTTTAAGATGTGTGAACTTTAACACCCAGAATTCCCCAGGTAGGACACTGGCTGGGGAATTCTGGGTGTTGAATTCCACACATCTTAAAGCTGCCAAAGTTGAGAAACACTGTTCCAGAGACTTTATGCCAATGTTCAAACAGAATCTGGCTTCCTTAGCATAAATTCTTTCCAATGTTCTGTTGGGCTGGAAAGAATAATAAGATAGAGAAAACTCAAGCAGAGCGTAACTTTTGGAAGTCTCTCCTATCCCTTTGCCAGTAATAACCATAGAAGGCATCTGTATTTTCTTCTGCAAAGCAAAGTAACGTGTTTTTTGCTTCTGTTGTGACAGGTATGGGAATCACAAGGCAGGCAAGCACACAAGCTCTGAGTTATGAGACCAAGATGGAGGGGTGGGAGCTTAGAAAGGAGCAGACAACATCTGGAGCAGCTGCCAAAGTATTCCTTCCACCGTGATGCAGGGGACAAGTTTTTCTACATGTTTCTCTCTGTAACTTCAACCTGGATTCAGCCAATTTTTGTCAGCTTCTCCTACCACACCAGACTTGGTGCTTTTAGTTTTCAGAGAGTTTTCTTTCTGAGAGATATTGATGGACAGGAAATCCCAAGATCCTGTACATCATTTCTTCCTATGTTCTTTTGGCTTGGAAAGAATCAAAACGAGTTTGACTTATTTCAGAGGGCTTCTAGGCAGTTTAATCAATTCAAACATGAGGACTTTCTTATCTCTTTGATCCAGATGGTACTGCTGGTGAAATTCCACAGTGGCTGGAGATTATGGAAGAATTTTTGCTTTTAAGTTAATAACTTTTTTTTAAAAAACACCATAAAATGGAAGGGATTTGATGAAATGGATAATATTCATTTTTGCGACCTCTGGAATAATGAAGTTGAATATCCTGTTCTGCTAAAGCAGTGAAATTAAATAATGTGAAATTAGTTTCCTAAGAACTGGTTTTTTTGTTACAATAGTGAAAGAAAACAGTGCTTTATGTGTACTAAACACCTGAAAGAACATTTTATATAAGCTGGCTGTAATTGCCTTGCTGTTGAAGATGCAATTCAGGAATTGAAATATTAACTCACCTAGTTTGGTATTATTGTCACATTTTAGACTGAAGTCAACAGGGTTGTTAGTATGATTGGATTGGTTGCTAAAGGTCCTTCTAGGCTATTGACTCTTATCAAGATAGCATAGGAAGAATGGATATTTGGAGATGTCTTTGGAGATTCTCAGTCATCCAGATCATGGTTGTCTCAAAGGTGCTTTTTCAAGAGGCAACTGGACTTTCTGGTTTTTCTTTGAAGATGTTTTCTTCAGCTCTGAATGGATGGTGGGGTATCTGTACATTGTATCAGTACCAGTATAAAGTATCAGTACAATGTACAGATCTGTATATTGGAGGGGGAAAAAACAACCACTTCATAAACACATGGCACAACATAGGAGAACAGACCCATCAAGACAAGATTCAGCAGTCCATCTGCATTTAAAAGACAAAGGCCACTCTTCTGAAGACACAAAGTCCACAGTTTGCACAGAGAGGACCACTGGTTTGAAAGAGGGATCAAAGAGGCCCCTTTTGTCAAAATTGAACCGCCCTCTCTCAACAGAGGGGGAGTGATAGGACATCATCTATCACCTGTCTACAACATAATCCTTTCAACAGTTGAGCCAAGGTGGCGCAGTGGTTAAAAGCAGCACTGCAGGCTACTGCTAGATCAGCAGGTCAGCGGTTCAAATCTCACCGGCTCAAGGTTGACTCAGCCTTCCATCCTTCCGAGGTGGGTAAAATGAGGACCCAGATTGTTGGGGGCAATATGCTGACTCTCTGTAAACCGCTTAGAGAGGCCTGAAAGGCCTATGAAGCGGTATATAAGTCTACTGCTATTGCTATTGCTAGTTCCAAGAAGGAACAGTTCCACACCCATTTGCACTATTCAGGTGACTCAGATGATACAATTCCAGGTGACCTTAACGACTTGCTAAAAGGATGCAAATCACCAGCTGTCTGCAAGGAGTCTAAATCCTTCCATTCCCCACCATCCAGTCAGAGCCGTAGAAGCTTCTTGGATGAGAAGTGGAACGTCTTCAAGAGGTTGCCTCTTGAAAAAGCACTTTTGGTATATTTTGAGATGGCAGCTAATAGGATAACTATACAACAGTATCGATGAACTCTACATTTGATTCAGAGCAACACTGGTAGTCCTCAACTTATGACCACAATTGAGCCCAAAATATCTGTTGTTTAAGTGAGACACTTGTTAAGTGAGTTTTGCCCCATTTTATGACCTTTCTGGCCTCAGTTGTTAAGTGAATCACTGCAGGTGTTAAATTAGTAACACAGTTAAGTGAATCTGGCTTCCCTATTGACTTTACTTGTCAGAAGTTTGCAAAACCTGATCACATGACCCTGGGACACTGCAAACGTCATAAATATAAGTTAGTTGCCAAGCGTCTGAATTTCAATCACATGACCATGGGGATGTTACAATGGTTGCAAGTGTGTCATAAATCCCTTTTTCCAGTGCAGTTGTAACTTTGAACGGTCATTAAATGAACTGTTGTAAGTCGAGGACTACTTGTAGATTTCCGATACACGCAATTTGTCAACAACTTTTCGTAACAAAGGAACAAGACTTTGGGGTAATATGGTTGAGTTTTCTTTTTTCCCCTCTTCATAGTACATTTTATTTTATTTGCTTATTACGTACCAAGTAAATCCTATGGTGCTAATATTATTGCAGAGATACATTTTCTTCTCTTAGCTTGTTGTAATAAAATAACAAATGAAAACAATTAAACCATCAGATATCTAACCCTGGACTACTACGGAAGCTAATTTTTAAGCAAACATATGAATTTTGAATGGTGCAGGGGCAAACTCCTCTTCTTTCCCTTGCCTGCAGCCGAAACTTTGTCTGCTTCAGAAAATCAGGCTTGCTCAACAGCCCACTGCCGAAAGAAGCCAGGGCTTATCATGATGTGTAAAGTTTACAAGCAAAATCCCCAGTGATTTACATAATCGGGTTCAAAGGCAGTTCAGAATTTTGTCTCATGGCGGCAGGAAAAGAAACGGAGCATCACTGGCTTGCGTGGCCTTCATTGTTGCACTGCATTGCCCACATTTTTTTTAAACTGCCATATCTCACCGAGTTTGTTTATGCATATAAATAAACTTAATTAATGTATAGATACCAGTTAAAAAGAGAACAACCAGTCACACATTCAGCCCCTGGTTACAGCTACATAAACATATTACAGCAGAATGCATCGAAAAATAAGAGGAAGCCAACAATAGAATGGGAGAGGGGAAAGAGATGGTGGTAAAAGCAACAGGAACAATAATGGGAAGGGGGAAAAAATCAGTGGGAAAGCGCATTACTCAGTTTTTATAGAAAAGCCACTCAACACCATGTTCATCAGCAGCCAGAGAATCCCTCAGCACCAGAGGTTGTTATTCAGCAGGTCTGATCAGTTATGGAGGACTAGTAGCAGAAATTTGGAGTAGTTCGGAGAACCGATAAATTCCACATCTGACTTGCCCTGCCCCATCTATGCTCTGCGGTCTCCAGCTGATCAGGAGGAAATGGGGATTTTGCAGTAATCTTCCCCTGGGATGGGGAGGGAATGGAGATTTTATAGTATCCTTCCCCTGCCATGCCCACCAAGCCACATCCACCAAGCCGTGCCATGCCCACCAAGCCACACCCACCAAGTCATGCCATGCCCACCAAGCCACACCCACACAACTGGTAGTAAATAAAACTTTTAGATTTTGCAAACACCCAAAGGAACCACCCAAAGGTTTTGCAAACACTCAAAGGGCTCCTGCCGCTGTCAAAATACGATGGCTACCCCGCTAATAACTTCATGACAAATTGCAGACACGGTGGGCAATGACACGTCTTTGTGGCGGACCAGACAAGCAGCAGCGGTGTGCACCTTTCTGCCTTTGCAGCCTGCTATTTCCTCGCTGGCGCTGCTGTGAATTATTTACACTTGGAAAGCTCCCCCAAGAGAAGGGGCGCTGGGAGACAAATGCTTGCATGCTCTCTCACGCATGCTGAAGAAATTGGTTACCGCATATGTAATTTATGCTGTGCAAAATGAGCTTCTCCTCGCCTTCCCCCTTGCCCCCCCCCGGCACTAATTTAAAAGGATATTGTCCAATACCTTGTGGCCTGGCTTTCTACAGTCTGCCAACCCTCACGGAGACGTTTGCATAATTTCTATTGTTTATTCTTTTCCCAGTGTAACCACAAGATTCGGGAGAAGAATGCAGTTTTTTCCCCCCTCTGGAAGTGAAATTTGGGAAGGAAACAAAGAAGTTCAATGGAACAAATCCAAGCTAGCCACTGTTCTACAACGGACCTGGATCACGTAAAGTAGCGGTCCCCAATCTTCCTGGCACCAGGGACCCGTTTCGGAAAGAAAATTGTCTTCCACGGATAGAAGGTGTGGTGTTTTTGCATGCAGCCTAGAACCTGTACATGTGCAGATGAAGCTTGGCTTGTTCACCTGTCGCTTGTGTGTCCCAGTTGCCAACACGCGCGCACTCACATTTCCGGTGCTGGGTGAACCAGTTGTTACAGTATGTGACGCCCACAGCTGAAGTAAAGGGACTGCAAGTAAAGCTTGAAGTAGATAATTGTAATAGGTATGCAAAGGCTCTGACTTTTCTTGACAATTTTCCAAATATTAATCAACAACCTTCCCCCAGAAATTCTTAGGGCGCCCATCCTTACCTTAAACCAGAGATGGGGAATGATGGCCCCTTTATGAGTTTTGGACTTCAACTTTCAGAATTCCTGAGCCGGTAAGAATTCTGGAAGTTGAAGTCCAGAGGTCATAAAAGGGCCATTCTTCCCCACCCCTGCCTTAAACCCCCTGGCTCCCACCAGAGCCTTGGGGTGCAATCAGTGATAGATCCTGTGATAGATCCTTTGATCTTTTTGATGGTGATAGCAGAAGCCACCCTTCCCCAAAAGCAAAAGAAATAAGCAGAATTCAAATTTTCAGCATAATTGAAATTAAACTGAGTCAGTGCATCTAATCCGATAACATTTTCACACTACTAGGTTTTGCTCATGTCAAATGTTCACTGGAGTTAGACAACAGATAAATCATCCATCCATCTCCTCCTCCTCCTCCTCCTCCTCCTCCTCCTCCTCCTCCTCCTCCTCCTCCTCCTCCTCCTCCTCCTCTGTTTGCAAGTTTTGGAGGACTGGGCTGCCCTCAAGGTTTACAAGTTGAGTTGAATATAAGATAAATGGAGTTCCTGAGATACTAAGAGAAAATGGTTGAAAGGAGGAAAGAAGGAAATGGATTTACAAGTAGAATAGAATGAAATACGGTAATATTGTCAATGGTATATAGCTAATACGATGTGTGGGAGACAGATTAATATTATTAATTGTGTATAATTAATGAAGTGACATGTTTACTATACAAATTAAATTTGGGGATATATGTTATCAATAGTAAAACAGAGTAATAGATGGAAATGAAATGTTACATTTGATTAACTTGGAGGGGCAAAGAATGATATTGTTTATATATTAAGAAGAAATTAAAGTTAAGTTGGAAAATATGGAAATAAAATAAGATGGCTGAAATTTGAAATTGAAATATGATGTAAAATGAACTATGTATAAGATAAGATGTAAAGGAAGAAAATCCAGGCAACACTTAGTTTATAAAAGAAGTTAAAATATGTAACAAAAAAGTTTAAAAAAAATCTTTGTTTCAAAAAAAAGTTGAATGACGCTTCAAATTGCACACTTTTCAGTCAAGAAGAGACATTCAATCTGGGGATGAGGACCTGAGAGTCATGTCTACAGGTGATCCAGAAGAATTTTCATGGTCCAAAATGGGAAGCTCAATATGATATAAATCATATTCAGTTGAATTATTACCTTATTCACAAAAGCTGCCCTTTAACTTCCTTTGTAATCCTTTCTTTCATTGCATTTTTATTAGTAACTGTCAAAGGAAACCTATAGCTCTCTGGTAAAGAAGTGTTAAATAAATAAACAGGCATGTTGTTACCTGCGTGCATCTTTATAGAAAGCCAAAGCCAAGAAGGATAACACTGTATCTTTTGGCTTTAGAAAATTTATTCCTGTTTTTTTTTAGTTAGGCAGCGCAATCCTTGTATTGTCCTTGGGGAGTGAAAAACCCATCTTCTGGAAGGCATGTGCTGCCTTCTTGCCTTCTCTGGATTACATGATCACTGTTGTTGTTGATGTTGTTGTTATTATTATTATTCGCAACAACAGAATTGTATCACAGCGGCCAGTTGTTTCGCCGGATTTGGCATTTATTACTAGTCGGACCCCACCCAGGGGTCTAGGACGTCATAATGTATTTTCGTAATATGCGTGCAGATCCAAGCAGTGCGGCTTTTTGCATTTGACTGATGGTGATTTTGTCAATTTTTAACTGTTTTAAATGTAATTCCAGTGCTTTTGGAATAGCACCCAGTGTGCCAATTACCACTGGAATTACCACTGCTGGTTTGTGCCATAATCGTTGAATTTCGATTTTTAAGTCCTGGTATTTCGCAATTTTTTCATATTCCTTCTTGTCGACCCTGGTATTTCAATGTCTATGATTGTAACCTTATTTTTCTCGACCAGTGTGATGTCTGGTGTATTATGGGCCAGTATTTTGTCCGTTTGTATGCGAAAATCCCACAAGATCTTGACCATCTGATTTTCGGTGACTTTTTCAGGCTGATGTTCCCACCAGTTTGTTGCTGTTTTAGTATTATAATTTTTGCACAAATTCCAATGGATCATTTGTCCTACTGAATTGTGCCGCAATTTATAATCAGTCTGCACGATTTTTTTACAGCAGCTGAGTATGTGATCAACAGTTTCATCAGCTTCTTTGCAAAGTCTGCATCAAAATTCAGAGCCTTGGCAACTGGCTCATGTTTATGACGGTTGCAGTGTCCCAGGGTCTTGAGATCATCTTTTGTGACCCTCTGACAAGCAAAGTCAAAAGGTAAGTCAGGTCCATTCAACAAATGCATGATTAACTTAATAAATGTAATGATTCGCAACTGTGCAAAAAAAGTTTGCAAAATGGGGCAAAGCTCATTTAACAAATGTCTTGCTTAACAACAGAACTTCTGAACTCAACTGTGGTTGTAGGTTGAGGACTGCCTGTATATTATAAATTGAAATAATAATAAGCCAACAATTTGATGTCACTGCTAAAAGGACAAATGTTATTTTCCCATGTATTGATAGGAGGATAGAACCCAGATCACAGTAATTGCTCCTTTCTGGTCTGCCATACTCTTTTGGAATATGCTAACTAGCTTGTTACACGGTGGCTCAGTGGCTAAGATGCTGAGCTTGTCAATCAGAAAGGTTGGCAGTTTGGCGGTTCGAATCCCTCACGCTGCGTAACGGAGTGAGCTCCCGTTACTTGTCCCAGCTTCTGACAACCTAGCAGTTAGAAAGCATGTAAAAATGCAAGTAGAAAAATAGAAACCGCCTTTGGTGGGAAGGTAACAGCGTTCCGTGCACCTACAGTATTTATTCCTGCCGGCCACATGACCACGGAGATGTCTTCAGACAGCGCTGGATCTTTGGCTTTGAAACAGAGATGAGCATAGCCCCCTAGAGTCAGGAATGACTAGCACATATGTGCAAGAGAAACCTTTACCTTTACTTTTAACCAGCTAGGGGCAAATGTGGAAGAGCCTAAACATTTCCTTCCCATGATATGCTCTGCTAGGATTTTTGAGGCAGCCTGAAGAACACTGGACCACATCTGGTACCCAATCATAAAAGGAAACTACTAATAGCCCCCTGAGTGCCTTTGCATAAGCGTTTGTAGAAGGAAGAGTCACATGAGGTGCAAGAGCAGACAGGGAGAATTTGCAGCTGAGTGAATGGAGCAGCTGTCAGGACAAAGTGTAGTTTAGCTGGCGACTGATGGGGAAGGAGCAGGCTTGGACTTCAGCAAAACAACAGCAGACACCCTGCAAGGGGAAGCACAGCCCGGCAGTGATGCTGAGAGCCCACAGCCAGTCAGCAGCTGGTAAAGGTCTTCGTCTCTCCCCCAGCACAGATTGAGAAACTGCAAAGCCAACACTTTAGCAGCAGCTCAGAATAGTAGCTGGCAGCAACAGAAGCCAACTAACTTGAAGATGGCTAATAGTGGCTAATGGCTTTGTTATAAGATCAGGCAACAAAAGAGAATCAAATTGTTCATAGGGCTGTTTACTAAGTATTAGACAGATGTCAGCATGAGTTTCAGTATCAGTATAAAGTATAATGTAGCATGAAAGCTAGCTTGGGGTAGTGGTGAAGCCATCAGTCTAGAAACCAGGAGATCATGGGTTCTAGCCCCACCTTAAGCACAAATTGAGCTGGGTGACCTTGGGCCAGTCACTCCTTCTCAGCCCTAGAAAGCAGGCAATGGCAAAATACTTCCAAAATTATTTCCAATAAAGGTTTAGTGCAGTGATGGGATTCAGCCAGTTCGGACCACTTTGGGAGAATTGGTTGTTAACTTTCTGAGCAATTTGGTGAACTGGTTGTTGGAAGAAATCATTAGGGCAGAGAACCGGTTTTTACATTATTTGAATCCCACCACTGGTTTAGTGACTTGGCCGTGTCGTTGAAGGCATAAGCTTCCAGGGGAGGCATAGCAGACTGTAGATGTCTCTATGGAATTAGAGCTGACAATCATATGCCGAATCAGTGAGTAGCAGGGGTGAAATCCAGCAGATTCTGGAAAATCAGTAGGGGAAATTTTCAGTAGTTCGGAGAACCAGCAAATGCCACCTCTGGCTGGCCCCAGAGTGGGGTGGGAATGGAGCTTTTGCAGTATCCTTCCCCTGCTTCGCCCACCAAGCCACACCACACCCACCCAGCCATGCCCATAGAACTGGTAGTTAAAACATTTGAATTCCACCACTGATGAGTAGAGCAGTTCTTCAGAAACTCTAAACAAAGTGAGGATGGGAGATTGCCCACATGTGCTCCAGACAGCAGCTCCTTGCAAAGAGACTGCAGGTGAGTAGTCTCCCATGGGTGTGAGTGCTGGGAGATGACAGGAATAGCCATCTTGTCTCAATCATGGCCAGTACCTTTCATAGAGGACACTTTTGCTAATTTCGCTTTCAAATCACTTTTAAAAATTGTTTTAAGCTACTCTTAGGCTAATATAGTTCTTAGAGAAATTTGAAAATGCTGGGTGAGTTTCCCTTGAATCCTCAATGAAAAAGAAAATTGAATCATAAGCTTAAGAATTTAAAGAAAATTAAATAAACAACAGAAAGCTAAATCAGATTCTGATCTTAGAAACTTCAGAATGGACTAAGAGTTCAGATAAATTTGGAATACAGAAACTTTTACAAAGATTTTGGTGTTAATGATCAAGAACAAACAACTCATGGGAAATAGGCCTGTTTTGGGTTTTTTTTGCAAGACATAACAATGATAAGTAATTGTATGATTTTAAAGCAGCGAAGAAAAAAAAGCAAACCTATATCTGAGGTACTAGATTGTGACCTACAGATGATACAAAATTGAAAATATTTTAAAAAAAAGTTTGAAAAAAGGATGTAAAAATAGTTGTCACCATACGAACAATGTCAGTCATCATATCTGCCTTTATGAATAGACTGTCCAATAGATATTAATATTTCCTTGGACTTGTTACTGTTTCTCTTCTCAAAGTTTAGTTTGAGATTTAGATTAGATTTTAGATTTTACTACTACAATCAAAAATTGTAATAAAAACTTTATATATGAAGACTGACTTGAAGCATTAGAATAGGTTTAGTGAAAAGTGAAAAGTTAGAGATTAAGAAATAAGTATGTTAAGCTTTTTATCTACAGTAATATAATGACCCTGGAAACAGGGTGTGGCAGGGGAAAGATACTGCAAAATCCCCATTCCCTCCCCATTCCTGGGGAAAGGTTATTGCAAAATTCCCATTCTCTCCCCACCCCACTAACTGCTTTCTAGCTCCGTTCTTCTGTTCAGGGCAACAAAAGAAGATGAGGGGCTGAGAGGCTGGGAGGCAAAAGGGCAGCCAATTTGCAAGTTCTCCAAACTACTCAAAATTTCCGCTACCGGTTCTCCAGAACCTGTCAAAACTGGCTGAATAGCACCTCTGGATTGCTATCCGAAAACGATATCAACAAAGTAGAATGAGTTCAGACAAGAGCTGCTAAAAAGGTGAGGACTTCAGGAACCAAGTCCTGTGAGGGACAATTAAAGGATCTACAGCGGGTCTCGTTAGCCTGCAGAGGAGAAATTGTATAATTACATTTTTCAGATACCTGAAGGAATGTTATAAAGAGGAAGAAGTGGTCTCTATGGCCTTGAAGGACAGATTCAAAATCAATGAGTAGAACTGCAGGGAAGTGCATTCAGGTGCACTCGAGGAGGGATTTCTGATGGTAAGAATTGTCAACTAGCAAAAGAAATTGTCTCAAGAAATGGAATGTTGTTCTTCACTAGAAGAAGCTGGATAGCCATACTTCTGAAATGCTTTACATGTTAAGCACTAGATCCATGATGGCGAACCCATGGCACATGTGCCACAGGTGGCACATGGAGCCATTTTTGAGGCCACCCTCCGGAGGGCGAAAAAAATGCCCAATGCATAAAACAGAAGTTCAGGAATGGACTTCCGGTTTGTGCGTTGGGCTGTTTTTCACCCTTCAGAGGCTTCAGGGAAACCTCCTGAAGCCTCTGGAGGGAGAAAACTGGCCCAACAGGCAACCTGGAGGTCTGTTCCTGAACTTCCAGTTTGTACATTGGGCCATTTTTCGCCCTCCCCAGGCTCCTAGAAAGCCTCTGGAGCCTGGAGAGGGTGAGAAACGAACCTACTAGGGCCACCGAAAGTTGGAAAATAGGCCATTACCACTCTCCCCAGGCTCCAAGAAAGGCATGCGCGCATGCATGGGGCAGCGGGAGGGGGGGTGTCATGCGCATGCACAGGGGGCACAGCATGGGGGGCATTATATTATGGGGTGGGCACATGCATACTTTTGGCACCTGAGGCAAAAAAAATTCACCATCACTGTACTAGATGATCTCTGAAGACCTTTCTAACCTATGACTCTATAATAGGGTTGTATTTGGCCTGAATGATACAACATTGGTGTTTTAGGTCTGTAGAGTTTCTCAGTCATCGTGGTCGTGGTTATCCCAAAGGTGATTTTTTTCAGGAGGCAACTGGGCTTTCTTGTTTTTTCATTGAGAATGTTTCGCTTCTCATCCAAGTAGCTTCTTCAGCTCTAACAGGATGGTGGGGAATGGGAGGATTCATATTCCTTGCAGACAGCTGGTCATTTGCATCCTTTTAGAGGGTTGTTGAAGCACTTGGAGGTTGATCTGTGTCCTCAGGATCACCTGAGTGGTGCTTCTGGTTCCTGTAGTCTGCCATTCCCTCCTCCTCCTCTGGAAATCCATTCCTACTCCCACTCCATTCAAAGCATATCAGAGCTGAAGAAGCTTCCGGGCATGAGAAGCAAAACATCCTCAAAGAAAAAACAAGAAAGTCCACTTGCTTCCTGAAAAAAAAGCACCTTTGGGACATTGGTGCTGTCAGCGTTCCAAGTATCATGTAGAATTAAATCAGAGTCCAAGGCAAAACGATCCTTAAAGTTCCAATTTAATAAATCAGACATCTTAGCACATCTGTATAATCCTAATTCTGGAAATTACATCAGAATCCCACCCAGTTAAAAGTTCATGAGCTTGTCCCCACACCCACAATCCATCACAGGTGCTTTAGCAGTCCTATGCAAGGGCCAATGAAGAATATTATTGTTTCAATACAGGAATAATTTGTTGAAATAAATTGTTACATGTGCCAGAAAGTGACCACCTGATGTCTGAAGATAGGTATATTGGACTAGAGCTCCAAAAGCTCCTGCCAGCATTGACAGTGATGATGAGAGTTACTGTTCAAAACATTTGAAGATCTAGGATCTATCCTTGCGGTAGAACCTTTTCTCAAACAAAGCTTCACTGAACTCAGTGGATCTTACTTCTGAAAGCTGATGACTTGAAGGCATCTGGAAAATAGCAGTGGACAGCACCAGTGGTGGGGTTCACTTAGGTTTACCACCGGTTTGCCACTGTGAGCAGGCACACGCTCACATGTGTGTCGCATGCGCACACGCCTTCCACGCATGCATGCAGGCTTCTGCGCTCTTCACCAAAGTGGCCGTGCAGAGCCTTATGCAGGCTTTCAGAGAGCTCCTGGGGGCTGGGGAGAGCAGAAATAAACAAAAAATGGGCCGTTTTTTGCCCCCCAGCCCCCAGCAGCACTCTATAAGCCTCCATAAGGCTATGCATGCAATTTTTTTGGACAAAAAACAGGCCCGTTTTCACGAAAAACCAGCCGGTTTTTGCTCTTTTTTGCCCCCCCTCCCTCCGGAACAATCTGCAAGCCCTCCCAAGGCTATTCATGCCTTTTATTTGAAAAAAAAGAACGGGCTGTTTTTCGGAGGTTTGCACAGTGCAAAAACTTTTTTTTCCTTTTGGAAAGCTCTTTAACTGATGAGAATTACATTGATCAAGTGCTGTGCCAGCAGAAACAAAGTCTTAAGGTTTGTCAGCGATTTCCTTCTCCAGCACATGGGTAAATACACCTGGAAACATCTACCTACCTTCTCTCTCTCTCTCTCTCTCTCTCTCTCTCTCTCTCTCTCTCTCTGCCTACCTGCCTACCTACCTACCTACTGTATTTCTCTCTCTCTCTATCCCTCTACCTACCTACCTACCTACCTACTCTCTCTCTCCCTACCTATCTACTGTATTTCTCTCACTCTTTCTCTCTCTCTATCCCTCTCCCTACCTACCTGCACACTTTTCTCCCTACCTACCTACTGTATTTCTCTCTCTCTCTCTCTCTCTCTCTCTCTCTCTCTCTCTCTCTCTCTCTCCCCCTTTATCTACCTACCTACCTACCTACCTACCTACTCTACCTACCTACCTACCTACTGTATTTCTCTTTCTTTCTCTCCCTGTCTATCCCTCTATCTACCTACCTACTTTTTTTAAAAAATTGCCTCTTCAAAACCTTCATGCGTCTTATACTCCAGTGCATCTTATACTCTGAAAAATACGGTAGTATGATATAAAATAATCCATAAAACAATAACAATAGCAAACTCCACACTGTGCAGATCTTCAACAGTTAACTTCGAAAGGCCTTCCAAATTAAAGCTTAACCAAGTTCTGGAAGGCCGTAACAGTGGGACTGTACTTGCCAGAGGGGCAATTGCTCCAATAGAGAATAGCCACAAAAAATGCTTCCTTCTGCATCCCTTCCGATTGCACCTCCTTAGAGGATGCAACCTTTAGTAGGCACTCTCTATTCATCCAAGCTAGAAGTGAGTTATAGTCAGGGATAAAAATGGTTTCCTTCTGTTACATTCTCTCTCCCACCTTTGGGATCTGTGGTTTCACTGACATTCAGCCTCCAGGCTGGTTACTGGAAGCAGATTTCAACACGGAGAGCTGGAAAAGATCAAATGAGGATCACTGGGGCTAGAAAAGTGGCTACATTCAAAGCCATGTAGGAATGAAATTCATGATAGCAGTCAACAGAATCACCCAAATGCTAAAGGAGTCACTTCCTGCAACAGAGAACCTATTTAAACTAAGAGATAAATTCTGTGGATGATGCTTTATGGTCAGCTGATAAGAGTTGACAGGTCCTCAGCTTTCAGCCCTTACTACAGATACAGACGAACAGAGTTGGAAGGGACCTTGTAGGTTATCTAGTCCAACCCAAGCAAACATACACCATTTTTGACAGATTTAAAGAACGGTTGCTGGAACTGGGTATGTCTAGTCTGATGAAAAGTCCGGAGCCTATACATCATATTAGTGGAAGACAAAATGGAACAGAATGCAGCTATTATTACAGCAAGTTGATGTATCAAAAACACAGGCTGTTGGTGAGATATAAAAATAGAACTTAGACTTACATATTGCTTCATAGTGGTCCATAATGCAGCACTCCCTGAGTGGTTTACAAAGGTCATCATTTTACCCTAAACGATCTGGGTCTTCATTTTACCGTCCTTGGAAGGATGAAAGGCTGAGTCAATTTCAAGGCGGTCAGGATCAAACTCCTAGCTTTGGGAAAAGTCAAGCCTGCAATACTGCACTCTGACCACTGCACCACCATAACTATATGCTGAGGATTGTACATGAGGACTGCAACCTTACTATAACCTTCCACCGGAAAGTGCGACCTATTAAAGAGCATGCATGCTAATTGAAGCAAGTAACTATTTAGGGTATGAGAAGCAGCAGTCATTTGCACACATCAAAGCAAAACCTCACCTTTTTTTTTACTGTTTTACCTGGACAAAATGCATGCAGGAAGAATGGGAACCTGGAATATGGTTTGGCAGGTATGGGGTTTTGCACGCAAACTGTCCAGTTTGAGTGGCGAAAATGTGAAGTTTTTGCTTAGCTCTAATTGCATTGAAAATATTGTAGTGGGATGTGAGCAGCTAATGAAGCATTTTAGTTCTATTGATTCCTTTTTAATAAAAGTTGATGTGCCTAATTATAGTTGAAAAAGGAATAGGATGAAAAAAAAATCTCCTATTTCTTTTTAAATACGTGCATATGCCTGTTTAGTTCTTTAGCATTCTGGGCACAAAATTGTATTACTGTGTATCAAGCCAATTCTAAACGGCATTGTGGCCAGTGAGTTTAGGATTACAGCTGATGCCTCTTCACTAGTAAAGCTTTCAAAACTGTTTTAATTATTTAAATGTGTTCTACAGCAGCGACATTAAAAAGAGAGGGGGAAGTTAAATAAGGAAAAAAACACTCACACTTTCAGCATTCATACTCAAGAGGAATATCAAACTCACTCTCTTTCTGCCTTCAGTTCTCTGGGTAGATCAACCAGGAACACATTTTTCTCACCTTTTATTATCAAGAAATGCCATCCAACTCAAAGGGAATTCTTTATATGAAGTTTTCTTTCCCCCTGCCAGTCTAATATTCCAAAGCTACTGCATTTCTCAAGAGTTTCAATTTAACTTTAGTTACATTGCATTATTCAGAGCAGATTTCTGAATTTGTGATATCAAGGTGATGAGAAAAGCCAATCATCTTGTAAATTGCAACAGATGGAAGCTTATCAAAGAAAGATCCAACCTAGAATTAAGGGGAAATTTGCTGTCAGTGAAAACAACCAGCGGAATGGCTTCCCTGTAGAAAATTGGGGTGCTGCATCTCTGGATGTTTTTAAGAAGAGACTGGACAGTCATTTGTCTTGAATGGTACTCGTGTAAGGTCTCCTGCTTGATCAGAGGGTTGGATTAGAAGCAGGGGTGGGTTTCAAAAATTTCAGCAACAGGTTCTCTGCTCAGTTGCTGAGTGGGTGTGGCCATGATGGGTGTGGCCTAGTCAGCTTCCTGCATCATGGAGGGGTGGTTGTGGCATTTTTGCCTTCCCCAGGCTCTGGAGGCTTTCCTCAAGCCTCTGGGAGGGTGAAAACTGCTTCTCCCAGGCTCGGGAGGCCTTCCGGGAGCCCTGTTTCCCCTCTCCCTGAGCTTCTGCAGCGATCCTGCACTTACCTCATATCCAAAATGGGCTGCGTGGAGACTCCTGGGGGGGGGGGTGGGATGGGGGGGGGCAGCCAGGGGTGGCATTTGGAGATTCTCCGAACCAGCCATAATGTTAGCTATGGGTTCTCCCGAACCTGGGTGAACCCGTAGCAGCCCACCTGCCACTAGTCTAGCCTGACTAGAAGACCTTCAAGGTCCCTTTTTCAATGCTGTTATTCTGGAATTCTCCAAAGCAATGGAACAGAAATTGCCTTCAGAAGTTGTGCGAGCTTCATCACTGGAAGCTTTCAAGAAGAAACTGGAGTCACAAATGGCGTTGAGTCTCCTACTTGTTGGGGTTGGACTAGAAGACCTCCAAGGTCCCTTCCAACTTTGTTAATCTGTTAAACAATATTCTGTGGTTGAGAAATCATTACTTGAGCCGGTCCATAGAGAAGGGGTTTTAAAAAAAAGTCAAGATGGTGAACAGAGCCATGTATAATTCTCTACCTACTTGTAGATAATTCTATAACTACAGAAGTGCTTTCTTTAAAAACAAACAGTTGGGGGTGGGGAGGAGACCAATGAAATCTACCACAGAAGAAATGTTTCTTCATTACACATTCAAGGCTGGTTTTCAGGATTAGATGCAACCAGGATACACAGGATGGGACTACAGGTTGGTTACATCACATGTCAAAAAAGGATGGGGCTTCAGTCACAAGGTTGTGGCTGTCATCTTGAATTTTTTGATTCCCCCTTCCTGAAGATATTCCTGCCACTACTGGTATTGGTGCAACAATACTGAACTAATCTATTGATTATACTCTTGTAACTAAGCATTATACGGACATAGTATAAAATGATACCATAACATGTTATGGTCAATTATAACTTCATAATATAAATTGAGGTCCCTGTAAACCAGCAATTCTCAACTTTTGGATTCTTAGAAATGATGGAGGACCCCAGAAAGATTTTGGTTGTGTGGGTTAGATCTATCAATATTTAATGCATTATAAATTAAAATTGAGGTTTAAAAATATTTGCTTTCATGGAAACTCAGGTGCCTCTATACGTCACTTCAGCACTAAGCTAAAAGACATATAAAAATAGTACCTTCTATAAATTCAAAGACACCAGTATCCTTTATAAATTCAAAGTCACCAGTTGGAATACACCATCAAGCTGTCTTGGTTTCTTTATCAATTTATCAACCACTGGGAGGAGGGGCAGAACCAGGATAAGCCTGGAATAATGGTGAAGGAGTATATGAATCAATATGAATCTATACTTGCTTCTGCTTATATTATTGTATACTGTCACAAAGTTGTTTTCTAGCTTAGCAAATTGTAACCTTAATACTGGACTGCAAATGTTATCTCACTGTTGCGTCTCGTTTCTATTCTTGGCTTCAAAGCTAGGGACGTTCTTGAAAGCTAGTAGACGAAATTGTTACACAGGCTCGCATAGATAAAGAAAGCAAACTAGGGGGTTTACCTGGCTCATAAATCCTTAAAGCATTCTGCCAAAAAACAACTTGACAAAGGGGTGGGGGGGAGCAGCCACCCCCTATACAAGGCCACAGGAATACTCCATAGATAAGGTAGACAGAGACAGGAGCTTGAACAAAAGAATGCTTTAAAGATCACGTTGGTAACGAATTTGTCTCTGATTGGATAAGCTTTGTTTCTATCTGCCTAAAATGTATATAATACTCTGAGCCACTCTTCCAGGGTGTGGCTATTCCTTACATGCATCTGTTTTTATGTTTTGGATATAGTTTTTTCACCCAGATTTTGCTATGGCCATAAATAAAAGCTGATACTTTTTGCAAGCCTGATCTCGAGTCTCACTCTCTGGCATTTCAGTGGCTTGGGGAAACTGCTGGAACCTTACATTGGCATTTGGGATCTGATTCAATGGGCAGAATGAAATGTCAGATAAACCAGCCAACTTTGTGGGCATCCACATAGGGAGGTGAACAATCACAAGGCAGTGGATACGGCATCACAGTTCTAAGACCTGTATAATGCAGGTACAAAAAGAGGGAAGGCTTGGATCAAGACACTGCATCTAACCAGGGGCAGCATTTATAACAAAGTAAAAACTGCTTTACAAAATCGACTACCGCTTTACAAAGTCTTAGTAAGATCATACTTGGAATACTGCATCCAGTTCCGGTCACCACAATATAAAAAAAGATGTTGAGACTCTAGAAAGAGGGCAGAGAAGAGCAACAAAGATGATTAGGGGATTGGAGGCTAAAACATATGAAGAACGGTTGCAGGAACTGAGTATTCTAGTCTGGTGAAAAGAAGGACTAAGGATGAATTAATTACGTGGATATTTCTTGGGGAGGGATTAAAACGACAAATCCCCACTTGATCTAGCTGGCTTCCTGCCAGTCTCAATAACAGAAGAGTTGGAAAGGACCTTGTAGGTCATCTAGTCCAAACCACCCACCCATCCCAAGCAGGAGACCCTACACCATTTCTGATAAATGGCATTCCAATCTCTTCTTGAAAGCCTCCAGTGATGAAGCTCTAACAAACTCTGAAGGTTGTTTCATTGGTTGATTGCTCTCACTGTCAGAAAATGTCTCCCTATTTCTAGGTTGAAGCTCTCCTTGGTCTGTTTCCATCCATTGTTCCTTGACTGGCCTTCAGGTGCTTTGGAAAATAGCTTGACCCCTTTCTTCTCTGTGCCAGCCCCTCAAATATTGGAACACTGCTATCATGTGTCTCCTGGTCCTTTGGTCTCTGCCCAAAACTGGAAAAACAGGGAAATTCCACAAGAGGAAGCAATTCGGAAAATTCTGATTTGTGCTGAAATGGATAAATTGATGTGGGACTTGAAGAACAAAGAGGAATCAGAATATTACAAGATCTGGGATAATTTTTTTTTATCGATGGTTGGAACACAAAAGACCCCAAATAAGCAATGACTAAGATTTATAGAATGGAGATTAGAATCACATGTGAAATCATAAGAGTGAAAATGTATAAGACAAGAACCAAGCAACATGGAGGGAAATACGATATTCTTATATTTGTAAATACTGAATAGACCAATTGTAAACAAGCATGGTGGTTACAATATTTAACTTTATATTCTAGTACGTATGGCAAAGACAATTGCCAGGAGGGTTACACTGTGTCCAATGTTTTAATGTGTGTTTAATTTAAAAAAAATACTTTTTATTTTTTTTTAAAAAGGCTGCCCTGGTCCTTCTCTTCCCTTAGACCAGTGTTTCTCAACCTTGGTGACTTTCAGTCCTGTGGACTTCAACTCCCAGAATCCCCCAGCCAGCATAGCTGGCTGGGGAATTCTGGGAGTTGAAGTCCACAGGACTGAAAGTCGCCAAGGTTGAGAAACACTGTCCTAGACTAACCATGCCCGTGTATCCTACATCCCCGATCCTTCAAGCCCTTCGCCTTTGCTCCCCCCCCCTACACCCACGAGAAGACACTGCACATTTCAGTGAGGAGAAGCAGAGAGCGCGGTGGAGGGGGGGGGGGAAGGAAGGCGCGCCTGTCGCCTGTCGCCTCCCGCCTTCCTTCGCGCCGGACTATCTGCTCCCACCAGGCGCCGTAGAATATTTGCATGTTAATGCGAGGCTGCCAGACGCCCGCGAAGCGCTTGCCGTCGGCCGCCAGCCTCGCCTCGGCGCTCCTCGCCTCTTATCGCGGCGGCTGCCTGCTTCCAAGGTGATGATGCCTGCCCGACCGCCCGAACTTCCTAGCGGAGCTCATCAAACATTCCAAGGCTTCATCTAATAAAAGAGCGAAAACAATATTGGCTGGCCAAATAGATTTGTCTGCCTCGCTTGCTCTGTTACGTGGAGACTGTTGAATACTGGCTTGCGGGCGGAGCCGGTTCAATGTCTTCCCTGATTGGCCGAGACACTCGACGCCCCATTGGCTCACTGCTCAAACCCGGGGGTATAAATGTTTGGCGCGAACCACGCCAGGTTAATCATAGTTTACTCTGCTAGAATAAAGGTTGCTGTTTTACTACCTTCTTGTCGCCTCCTCCTCCTTCCGCTCCAAGATGCAAAACTGGCGATGAGGATGGGATAAGATTCCCGTGACCACAGAGAAGAACAAACCAGCTTGCCTCCGCGTTTGAATCATACTTTTCAGGTTAGGAACGCCGGCAGCGAACAAAAATCTTCTCTGTTTCTTCTTTCCTTTTCCCTGGCTTTTGCATCAGAATGGCAACAGCGCTTCCTCCTTTCGCGCCGTTTGGGTCTGCGGGAGAATCCTGGGACGGCTTCATGGAGCGTTTTGAATGCTATTTAATCGCGTCAAAGAACAGGGCACAGACTGACGAGGAGAAGTGCAGCTTTTTCCTGTCTTGCTGCGAGCCCTCTATGTTTGCTTCTGCGAGAGCCCTGGCCGCTCCGAGGCCAGCTTACAAACTTGGGTGGGACGAGCTAATGTCCAGGTTGAGGGACCATTACGCCCCCTCACCTTCTTTGATTGCTCGTCGGTTTACTTTTCGCCGCCGAGTGCAGAAGCCTAGCGAATCTATCAGTCAGTTCCTCGAGGCATTGCGCACAGTGGCCGCCCAATGCGATTTTGCAGACCTAGAGGAGAATCTTGTGGAGCAGTTTGTATGCGGGGTCCGCGACGTACAATTGCGCAGCCGTATGTTCCGGAACCACAAGATTACTTTGGCGCAAGCTGTGGAGACTGCGCGAGCAGCAGAACTTTCTGAACAATCCACGGCCGACATGGAACGCCTTCAGCTGAAACCTTTCACGCAAACCGCTGCGGGGCCTTCCAATCAGACGAACCTCGTTGACGACCTCTCCCCCACGGAAGACGAGGAGGAGGAAACCGTCGGACAGATGAGGACGCAGCCGAAGCAGAGGCCACATCAGCAACCACCGACGTCCGTTCAGCCAGCTTCAAACATGCCTTGCCGTGGATGCGGCGGCCGCCACAGCCGCGTATCTTGCCCGTTTCGTTCCGCTGTCTGCCGCCGTTGCCGAGGAGAAGGACACCTCGCCAAGGTTTGCCGGGCTCTCTTGCCAGCCCCATCGTTCATGCAGCCCAGCAACCAGCGTCAGACATTGCAACGCCGCCAACAACCACGTCCAGCGAGGCGAGCTGAGGACTGCTATTCAACCCACCAGCTCCCTAGTGCTGAGTGCGTAGTCTATCAGGCTTCCCACGTCCCTGCCGGCGGTCGCAAAATTAGCACCGTCGTTCGTCTTGAAGGTCAGCCTTGCCGAATGGAGGTGGACTCCGGGTCTTCCCGTTCCATTTTATCTTGGGCTTTGTTTTCCCGCCTTTGCCCTAGGGTTCCTCAGAGTAAATTGCGCCCTGCCGGGGTCTCCCTCTTAGATTACCAGGGAAATGGGATTCCCACGGCAGGAATATTCCACATCCGGGTGGAATACGGAGATTTTAAAGGGAAACTTCCAGTTTTAATTGTTAAGGATAACCTGCCCGCTCTTCTGGGGTTAGATTGGTTCCCCGTTTTGGGCCTCACTATAGAAGGGGTGCATAGGGTAGTTCCCCGTGCCGTAGATAGCGTTTTGGATGAGTTCGCAGATGTGTTCGATGGGAAATTAGGTTGTTATAAGGGCACCCCCATTTCCCTTTGCCTCAATCCCCAGGTCGCGCCTATTAGGCTGAAGGCACGTAGGGTTCCTTTTGCATTGAGAGCAAAGGTAGATGCTGAATTGGATAAGCTTATAGAGCAGGGGGTAATAGAGCCCGTAGATCATGCCCTTTGGGAAACCCCTATAGTCCTCCCGGTCAAACCCGACGGATCGGTGAGGATATGTGCCGACTATAAGTCGACCATCAACTTGGCCCTGCAGGCAAATCCATATCCTGTTCCTGTAGTGCAACATCTACTTCACTCTTTGGGGCAAGGCCGCATTTTCGCCAAGCTGGATATGGCACAGGCCTATCAGCAGCTTCCCGTAGACGATGATGCGGCTACAGCCCAGACCATTGTTACCCATCGCGGGGCTTTCCGTTGCCGCCGCCTCCAATTTGGCGTTTCGGTTGCCCCAGGGATATTTCAGAGCCTCATGGAGCGGTTGCTCCATGGGATCCCAGGCGTCGTTCCTTATTTTGACGACGTCCTGGTTGCAGCCCCTAGCCACCTGGAACTCCTAAAAACACTGCGGGAGGTTCTTACACGTTTTAGGGAGGCTGGATTGAAGTTAAAGCGCAGCAAGTGCGAAATTGCTGTTCCCCAAGTAGAGTTTTTGGAATTCCTTATTGATGCACAGGGCATCCACCCCACTCCCTCGAAAGTTGCGGCCATAAAAAACGCTCCTGCACCCACCTCGAGGGCGGAATTGCAGGCGTTCCTGGGGCTTTTAAACTTTTATGCCCCTTTTATTCCCCACAAGGCGTCGTTAGCTGAACCGTTACATCGATTGCTTGATCGGTCAGCGGCCTGGAAATGGGGTAGCTGTGAAGCGCAGGCGTTCGCGGCTATAAAGGACATTTTAACCTCGTCAGCAGTCCTAATTCAATATAGCGACAGGATGCCCCTAGTTTTAACGTGTGACGCCTCTCCCTATGGCATAGGGGCGGTCCTGAGCCATGTCCTCCCGAACGGCTCAGAGGCTCCTATAGCTTTCTACTCCCGGACGCTCTCGTCAACGGAGCGAAATTATAGCCAAATTGACAAAGAAGCTCTAGCTGCAGTGTCCGGTATTAAGCGTTTTCATGACTACCTTTACGGTAGGAATTTCACCCTTGTTACGGATCACAAGCCGCTTTTAGGCCTATTGGCGGGCGATAAGCCAACCCCCCCCATTTTGTCCCCCCGCATGACACGTTGGACTGAGTTTTTAGCGGCGTATTCATATGCGCTGGTATACCGTCCGGGTAAGCAGCTAGGGCACGCAGACGCCCTGAGTCGTTGCCCTTTGCCACAGACGGACACAGCCCTCGTGCCTTCTCTCTCCATTTTGTCTATTGCTGAATCCGATCTCCCCGTTTCAGCCGCGGATGTTGCAGCGTGCACAAAGGCTGACCCCATTTTGTCCCAAGTAGCTTCATGGGTGTTGAGGGGGTGGCCCGAAAAAAAGGTAGCGGAAGAATTTCGACCGTTTAAGGCACGACAAGCCGAACTTGCCCTTCACGGGGGTTGCCTTGTTTGGGGGGATAGGGTAGTGATCCCCAAAGTTCTACGGGCACGAATCCTGCCCGCGCTCCATAAAAATCACCCAGGTATAGCGCGAATGAAAGCTTTAGCCCGTAGCTATGTGTGGTGGCCCTTGTTAGACTCGGAAATCGCAGATTATGTAGGTCGATGTAGAATATGCCAAAATTCTAGGCCGAATCCCCCCACAGCCGCCCCTCGTGAGTGGGAAATCCCTAGAGGCCCATGGTCCCGTTTACACATTGATTTTGCCGGTCCCTTTCACGGCCGAAACTTTATGATAGTGGTTGATGCTTACTCTAAGTGGGTGGAGTTGGTAATCATGACCTCCACTACGGCAGAGAGTACCGTGAGGGCTCTTCGTAAGATGTTCGCCACACACGGGCTACCAGATGTGATAGTTTCAGACAACGGGCCCCAGTTTACCTCCACTATGTTCCAAGAATTTTTGGCAGAGCAAGGGATTAGACACGCGGCCACAGCCCCGTATCATCCAGCTAGTAACGGTAGGGCGGAGCGCGCAGTTCGCTCAGCTAAAGAAGCTTTGGGCCGCATGGACCAGGGTGACTGGCAGGAGAGAGTGGCGGCCTATCTCTTGAGCCAGCACTCTACACCCTGTCCAACAACTAATAAAAGTCCTGCGGAGCTCTTGATGGGTAGGAGATTGCGAACCCCCCTAGATAGGCTCCATCCACTTTATGCAGGGGATTTACCGAGCAACTTGGGGGCCCTTCCGTCCCATACGTTTAAGTTAGGGGATCCCGTTTGGGCTCGTTCCTTTTCAGGGGATCCACGGTGGGTTCCCGCAACAATCACAGCTTTGACTGGCCCCTGTTCCTTCAGGGCCGGTCTGGCCGACGGAACGCAATGGAGGCGCCACCTGGACCAGTTAAGGCGCCGCCTCCCTGCGGAAATAGACGGCCCGGGCCCCCCAGACATTCGCCCTCAGCGTGAGCTACCCTTGATGACCTTATCCCCAACGGACTGCCTTTCCTCGGGGAACGGGGGACAAGCCGATACGAACTTTTCGGACAGACGTGCCTCATTTGGCCATTCTTTCCCTCAAAGCCTTTATCGAGACTCTGACCATATATTCCAACCAGATTGTACGGGTCCATCGTCGGATACTCCGGCTGTTGCGGAGATACCATCTCAGACAATTGGAGCGCCATCTCTCGGGGCCGCATCACAGGATCACCGTTCCGCCACAGACTTGCCTCTGTTGGCGATTCCCCCCCCGACGACAGCTGCCGGGGAGCTACGAAGGTCGGGACGAGAGCGGCACCGTCCCACCTATCTACAGGACTATGTTTGCCCTTCGTGAGGGTACTTGACTAGGGGGGGAGGGGTGTTGAATACTGGCTTGCGGGCGGAGCCGGTTCAATGTCTTCCCTGATTGGCCGAGACACTCGACGCCCCATTGGCTCACTGCTCAAACCCGGGGGTATAAATGTTTGGCGCGAACCACGCCAGGTTAATCATAGTTTACTCTGCTAGAATAAAGGTTGCTGTTTTACTACCTTCTTGTCGCCTCCTCCTCCTTCCGCTCCAAGATGCAAAAGAGACGAGGATCTAACATGCGGCCGCCGGGGCTGGAAGGGGGGGGGGAAACAACCCAACAACAACCCAGTTCCAGGCTAGCAAGCTTATTTAGGCTGAAATCCCCGGGAGAGGCCAACTCTTACATCCTGCCAACGCCTCGATCTTATTTGTCACTTCCATCCAAATCAAATACGTTGGAGTCGCTCCGCAGAGAGAGAGAGAGAGCGAGAGCGCCAGCCTTACCTCTGACTCTTCCCCCTGCTCTCCCAAGTGCTGCTGCCTTCTTATTGCACGGCCAAGAAGATTGTTTCTTTTTTTCACAGCTGGATGCTGCTGCTGCTGTTGTTGCACACTTGCCGGCCTGCTCCCTCTGTAATATTTGGGTGATGGGTTGTAGCAGCTTTCATTGACCTGGCGGGTTTCCTCCTCCAAATTTAAGCAAGGTTGAACTTGATTCAGAGCTGGATGGGAGACTACTGGGAAATCCCAGGGCTGTAGGCTAAATGGAAAGGCTGGGGGGGGGGGGGATAAGCATTCTTCTATTGTTTGTTTAAAAAAGCAATAACAAACCACTTCTGTGGTTCTGTTAAGAAAGCTGCATGCAAATGGCTGCGTAGTTCCCAGGAGTTCAGACAGAAAACAACAATCTAATCAAGGAACTACCAAAGAGAAAAACCACATTCTCCCCACCACTGACAGAGGAAGCTGTTGTATAGAAACAGAGAACAAATTCCACTCCCTTCTAACATGGATGTTATTACCTAGCTCGTTAATAAAATGTCTGCAAGAAAAGAAGCAAGCTGAGAGAGCACCAAGGACTCCACAGTTCAGGCAGACTTAAGGGAGCCTTAAGGTAAAGGTTCCTGTCGCACATATGTACTAGTCATTCCAACTCTAGGGGGCGGTGCTTGTCTCCGTTTCAAAGCCGAAGAGCCAGCGGTATCCGAAGATGTCTCTGTGGTCATGTGGCCAGCATGACTAAACACCAAAGACGCATGGAACGCTGTTACCTTCCCACCAAAGGCGGTTCCTATTTTTCTATTTGCATTTTTACATGCTTTCGAACTGCTAGGTTGGCAGAAAGAGGGACAAGTAACGGAAGCTCACTCCGTTACACGGCACTAGGGATTCAAACCGCCGAACTGCTGACCTTTCTGATCGACAAGCTCAGCGTCTTAGCCACTGATCCACTGTGTCCCTATATAATATTTTATTGCAATGATCACATATAGACTTTTTGCAATATGGCATGGGAGTGCTCACAAAATGGTTGTAATTAGACAGGGTTTATCTAATGATACAATGGCTTTGGGCTGCATACACCCAAAGCTACAATACCAATTCAGTGGAAAACGAAGTGACTTTTACACTGACCCCAACTTTAAAACAACAGAGAATCAAGATTGGAAGGGATCTTGCAGATAATCTAGTCTTGCCTTTGCTCAGTGCTAAATCATTCCCAGCAGCTTCTGTTTAAACATCTCCAGCAAAGTAAAATACACTATTTCATGATGCACGATGCCCAATGGTTAATCTCTTCTCATTAGGAGATTATTTCCTGATGTCAAACCAAAATGAGAGATTTCTTAGCTACAAGTTCCTGGAACAGAAATTTAATGCAAAATCACTGTTGCCCACAGGGTCTTCCCAATTAACAGTAACAAAAACAAAGCATTTGCCAATAACACCAAAGAAAGAAAACACTAGAAATCAAGCTGCAAATACTCTCTTTCCTCTATCTCTCCACTCTCATCACCGCCAATCATCTGATTTCTTTATCCCCCCCAGATTTTAAAGAGAGCCGTTAAACTCACCTTACTGGCATAGCTGTACCTTAATTCTCTGCTCCTGCTAGGAGATGACTGAATACAGAGCCCAAAGGTCATTCCCATTTCAATTATGTTTTCCAATTTTGCACCGGGCTGTCTGCTACTGGAATAGCACCGTATATAGGGCACAGCTGTGGCAGCAGCTAAGGGTCTAAGCTGTGATTAAGAGGTCAGCATTTTCTCAATATAAGATAGTCACTCTCTTTCATCCTTCGGTTTTGCAATACCGGCATGCTAATCATGGGCTGCTTCTTAGAGTGATACGAAGTCGAAGTATAATGTGGCAATATTCTTGAGCCTGTCAAACTGATATATAAGCGTTATTAGCAATAAGATAAAGGTAACGTTTCCTCTGAGTCAAGCTTGCCTTCTGTGCCATTTTGAGGGCAGGATATGGAACTGCACCCCAGATTACATTTTATTTTCATCATTAGAATAGAATAGAATAGAATAACAGAGTTGGAAAGGACCTTGGAGGTCTTCTAGTCCAGCCCCCTGCTTAGGCAGGAAAACCTACACCAATTCAGACAAACGGTTATCTAATATCTTCTTAAAAACGTCCAGTGTTGGAGCATTCACAACTTCTGGAGGCAAGTTGTTCCACCGATTGATTGTTCTAACTGTCAGGAAATTTCTCCTTGGTTCTAAGTTGCTTCTTTCCTTGATTAGTTTCCGCCCATTGCTTCTTGTCCTGCCCTCAGGTGCTTTGGAGAATAGTTTGACTCCCTCTTCTTTGTGGCAACCCCTGAGATATTGGAACACTGCTATCATGTCTCCCCTAGTCCTTCTTTTCATCAGACTAGACATACCCAGTTCCTGCAACCGTTCTTCATATGTTTTAGTCTCCAGTCCCCTAATCATCTTTGTTGCTCTTCTCTGCACTCTTTCTAGAGTCTCAACATCTTTTTTACATTGTGGCAACCAATAATAATTACTGTATTTTTCAGAGTATAAGACGCACCGGAGTATAAGACGCACCAAGGTTTTAAAGAGACAAATTAAAAAAAAAGTTTTTGCACTCCCAAAAATGGGCCCGTTTTTTTGTCAAAAAAGGGTATGGATAGCCTTTAGGAAGCTTATAGAGTGCTGTTGGGGGCTAGGGGGGGGGAGTGAGCAAAAAATGGCCCATTTTTTGCTCATTTCTTCCCTCCCCAGCCACCAGGAGCTCTCTGAAAGCCTCCATAAGGGTATGCACGGCCATTTAGGTGAAGGGGCAGGGTTTTGGGAGGCAAAAAATGCTGTATTCAGTGTATAAATAAATGCTGTACCCAGATTTTCAGCCTCTTTTTTGAGGAAAAAAGGTACGTCTTATACTCCGAAAAATACGGTACATTATTTACAGTTTTTATTTAATGTATATTTTACCTTTGAACTTCAGTGAGCAATCTGGTTGATTTCCTGGTGATTTTTCACCCATGCTTTGACTAGGCTTATTTAAGTGGTTCTCAACTTGCAGTCCGTGGAGCCCTGGTAGGTGGATGGGCTGGCTGCAATGTCATCCCAGAAGGTCTGTGAAGGCTTGAAGCAACGTTATGATTTAAATCTTGAGTTAGCTCTTTGGGGTCTGTGCCACACAAAGTACTTAATGGGGGTCCAAAGTGAAGAAAAGGTTAAGAACCACTGCCCTATTTAGTTTTCAGATCAGACAAGGTTACTGTATTTTTGGAGTATAAGATGCACCATTTCCCCCCTAAAAGAGCATGGAAATGTTGGTGTGTCTTATACACCGAATACAGCCATTTTTGAAGCCTCGCTCCCACATCCATTTTGGTGAAAAATGGGCCATTTTCTGGCCATTATTTTGCAAAAACGGGGGCATTTTTGCCTCCCCCCAGTCTGCAGAGTGCTCCTGGGGGCCAGGGAGGACAATTTTTTTTCTTACTTACCTCTTCAAAATCTTGGTGTGTCTTATAGTTCTAAAAATACGGTAATTATCTGAAGGCAATGCAAGAAGTAACAGATGGAAACTTATCAAGGAGAGTCCAAAATGCTTTTTCAAGGGGCAATGGGACTTTCTGGAGTCCAGTTGCCTCTTTATCAAGGAGAGAGCCAACCTAGAATTAAGGAGAAATTTCCTAGTCGTGGGAACGATTAACCAGTGGAACGGCTTGCCTTCGAAAGTTTGTATTTTGTATTTATTTGTATTTATTAGTTTGTCAAACATGTACAAGAGAGCAGGCATAAACATAAATGTGGACATGAATGAAAGAAATGAATACAAATAAATGGGGAAAGTAGGAGAGGGACGGTAGGCACGCTTATGCACGCCCCCTTTACGGACCTCTTAGGAATGGGGTGAGGTCCACGGTAGACAGTTTAAGGTTGAAGCTGTGAGAGTTAGAAGAGGATGTAACAATGGAGTCAGGTAGAGCATTCCAGACATTGACCATTCTGTTGCTGAGTGCTCTATCTATATGAGTCCTCTGTCTATATGTTGTGGATGCTCTTATCACTGGAGGCTTTTAAGAAGAGATTAGAGAGCTATTTATCAAAATATGGTATAGGGCAGGGGTGTCCAAACTTGGGAACTTTAAGACTTGTGGACTTCAACTCCCAGAATTCCCCAGCCAGCATGGGGCTGGGGAATTCTGGGAGTTGAAGTCCACAAGTCTTGAAGTTCCCAAGTTTGGACACCCCTGATATAGGGTCTCCTGCTTCAGCAGCGAGTTTGAACCAGAAGCTTTCCAAGGTCCCTCCCGACTCTGCTATTCCAATTGTTGGGACTAAATAGCAATAATGAACTTACTTGAAAAAGGGGTGTGGAAACAATGTTGGATTGGGAGGGGCCATGTATAAGGGGCTGATCTTTTTTTCTTCTCTTGGTGACCCATGATATTAAGAAGCTAGCAGACTTTTCTTTTATATTCCAGGATTGCTCTGTTTACTTTGAAAAAGACTGGGGATTAGCTTAAAAATGCCCATGGTGAAGAAGGATGAGGGGGGAAAGGCACTCTAGAAATTTCAGGCATTTCCATTTTTTAAAAATGGATAATCGTGTCTATAACCTGGTCTTTTCCACAAGGTAGGGAGCTGTTCCCTCCCTCAGCAAAACTCCCTGGATTCTGGGAGTTTTCTTAACTAACATACTAATGCACTGCTTGTCAACCTTAGAAACTTCAAGAGGAGTAGATGTCAACTGCCTTCAAAATGGCTGGCTGGGGAATTCTGGGAGTTGAAGTTCACCCCTCTTAAAGTTGCTAAGGTTGAGAAACACTGTGCTAGAGGAAAGAGGATATATAGGTCTTCTTTCTTTGCTGACCTCTATCCGTTTCCCCATTGTGATTCCCTCTGCCTTAGGAGTTGGTGAGCTATCTCCTCACACTCTTTCATCCAGCCTGGCTGAAAGTTACTTTGCTGTGACTAAAAAATATAAATACACTGTAGAGATTGCCTCATTACCCCTAGCTAGCTGAGAGAATTGGTCAATATATTCCATTAGGGCAAAAAAAGAAAAGAAAAAGAGAAAAGAGAAAGGCAAAAGTATTTGTGCAGAACATTCCACCATCCTGATTAAGAAATAGATTTTTCTTGCTCTCTTTTTTTATATCTCTCTGTCGGGGTTCTTGTCACACTAAAATGATTATTTCCCCAAATCTCCAGTAAATAAAGCCTTCTCCTCCCACCTCTCAGCAACTAGACTGTTCCCAATTTAAATGGTGTGTGTGTGTGTTTGTGCGCGCACGCATGCACAAGCACATTAGTCTTTTAGTCTAGAAATACATTCAATTTCAAACTCCCCCCACCGTCATTACAATGTTTCATTTCCAGATTTGCCTAAAAGCAACTGCTTTAGCATTCTAAGGCAAGAAAACAGTAATATAAATTCTAAAATAGGATTTCTGGTTGTTGCTGTTGTTGTTGTTGGTGGTGGTGGTAGTGGTGGTGCCTTTGAATCAGTGGTGACTGATTTCTGGTGACTGCCTGGACAGGTCCCTGCAATTTTCATGGCAAGATTTCAGAAGTGGTTTGCCATTGCCTTTTTCCTAGGACTGAAATAGAGTGTCTGGGGTGAAGGGTGACATGATAGCAGTGTTTTAATATGCCACAAAGAAGAGAGGGGAACGTATTCTTCAAAGCACCCAAAGGCAAGACAAAAAAACAACAACAATGGATGGAAACTAATCAAGGAGAGAAGCAACTTAGAACTAAGAAGAAGTTTCCTAACAGTAAGAACAACTAACCAGCGGAACACCTTGCCTTCAAAAGTTGTGGTTGTTCCATCATTGGAGGCATTGAAGAAGAGCCAGACAGCCACTTGTCTGGAATAATATAAGGCAGAGGTCAGCAACCTGTGGCTCTTTTTCATCCCTCTGCTGTGGCTCCCTGTTGCCGGTTGGCTTCACAATTGATAGGGCTTTCGGTTAGGACAAGTGGAGGAAAAGGATGCTGCACTAGGAAGAGACTCTGATCTGGGAAATGGACTTCCGGTTACCTCCAGAATTGAATGGGGGGCTTCTGGTTAGAATCTTTGAAGCTCTTTGAGTGTTTAAGGTTGTTGATCCCTGGTATAGGGGCTCCTGTCTTGAGCAGGGGGTTGGATTAGAAGACCTCCAAGGCCCCTTCCAACTCTGTTATTCCATTAAATCATGAACCAATACAGTTTACATGTTTTATTTTGAATGACAACTGGATTCAATCCAACTACCTACCCTGTTTCCCTGAAAATATGACTTCCCTGGATAATAAGCCCATTCAGGGCTTTTGAGTGCATGCGCTAAAATAAGCCCTCCTCCTAAAATAAGCCCTCCCTGAAAATATTGCAACATAGCAGCAGCCATGAGGTGGCCACGTTCACCGCCTCCTGCACCTCAAAAATAATAAGACCTCCCCGAAAATAAGGCCAAGTGCTTATGGGGGGGCAGCGTCAAAAGAAAATTAGACCCTGTCTTATTTTCAGGGAAACATGGTAGAATAACAGGAGCTGATATTATTAGATATCTGGCTCAAGATTACCTACCCAGCTCCTTGTCTAAGTCACGCTAGAACTTTCAGTCTCCTGGGTTTCTAGGCTGATGCCTTAGCAAACAAAACTCCAACCCTTTAGTTCAGCTGCCTGAAATAAAACAAATACTTTGAAACCATTTACCTATTTGCAGCTTCCTGATGCCCCTAAAAGCTTTCAGTCTGACCCAGCCACCAAGACCATTGCTCCCAAGTGATACAAAGATACATTGTTTATTTATTGCTAAAATTGTTCACTGAGTCAATTTCCTACCACACCTATGTCTAAATGTATTTCCATACCCCTTAGCTATTGGAAATGATGAAACTAATTAGTGCAGTAAGAATCTTTTTGTGTGTTGGCTTGCAAGTCTTCTTTATTCATCCCCAAAACCCATTACATGCACACCCAATCTTGATACTACTTGGCATATAACCAGAGCATGGATATTTTTCTTGGAAATGTGTCAGAAGGACCCAGCAAACTACAAAATATGTCATAGGTTCCTATCTGAGGAATTTTCTCAACTGGATTAAAACAGATTCAAACCCAATAGGCCATCTTGAGATGACATCTTGCCAGCATTGGCTAAGTTAAAACAAATAGCCAGGTTTGGTCACCTGGTTAATGCTTGGATGGGAAAGGCATAAGAAATTCCAGGTGTAGATTTTATTAGATAATCGAAATACATTCCAGAAGAAAGTATGAGTGATCTCTTTGTCAAGACTGATTGGAAGAAGACTACAATTGAAGTTTTCTAAACTGATAGCATGAGATAATAAGACTGGGACCCCGAATTATTTGAGTAAAACTGATTCCATTTTGAACACAACACATGCCCAGCACAGATTGCTTGCTTGCTTGGAAATTTACAAATTGGAACTGAAAAGCAGAAGTTAGCGTGCCGAAGTTACGGTGACCTAGCCAGTACAGATGAAAATAGCATAATGGCTTTTGGAAGTCCCCTTGGCGTCCCCTCTGTTCCAGAGATATTTTGCAGGAAGATGGTCATTATCTTGCTATAGTTGAAACCCTGAGAAAGTACAGAGTAAGGGGTTCTTTGGGGTCTTCTGGGCAGCTGACGCTTCATATGCATATTACTGGAAACTACCTAAATGTACCTCAAATGTATTTTGAGACATGTTATTTCTGTGTAGTCGCATGATAATTGCCAGCATTGTTATTGATCACGCACTTGTAATTTCTGTGATGTATTCTGATAATACTCCTGAGAATTCATTCTGTGTGTTTAAGGCGTAACCTGCCTAACCTGTAACCATTCTTTCCCTTGAGAATCCTACATGCACATGTTAGTATGTCAGTAAGAACTCTCTTATCAGTAAATAAAGCTTTTTTGTTGCTTATAATCTCTTTGTTTTAGTTTTTCTTGCGTTCATAGAAAATATCTGGGATATTTTTCTCACATAGCACTTACATTTGCCACTTCACAGTGCTTTACAGTCCCTCTCTAAGAGGCTTACAGAGTCAGCATATTGCCCCCAACAATCTGGGTCCTCATTTTACCCACCTCGGAAGGATGGAAGGCTGAGTCAACCTTGAGCCGGTGAGAATCCAATTGCTGGCAGTCGGCAGGATTAGCTTGCAATTCTGCATTCTAACCACTGCACCACCATGGCTCAAATGACCATCTGGAGGGACTGCTAATCCAGGAATGGGTGCAACTCAATGGTGAGAATCAATTTTTTTTTACTATCAGTTCTGTGGGTGTGGCTTGAGGGGCATGGTTTGGTGGTTATGGCAGGGGAAGGATACTGCAAAATTGAGACCCAAACTGCCAACTTGCTGGCAGGCATTGATCAGCAGAAGTGGCCTGCAGTACTACATTCTAACTACTGCACCACCGCAACTCTTACAATGCTAGTCATTCCCTCCACTACTAACCTGTTCTGTCCCCCCTTCATGGCTCTTAACAAACGCAAGTAGACAAACTTAAAAGGAAGTCTTTCTTTATCAGTTCTCAGTTCAAACTGGCTTCGAGCCCAAAAATAACATAAATACAAGTCTCCGACAAGAATGCAAAACAAAACTCTTACAAGCAATGCACTTCTTCCAACGTCTCCACGAATCAGGATTACAGGAAACACCAAAACACTTATCCAACTGTATTAACCACTGTCGTACGCACGAAGGAACATTGACTCCTGCGACTAGGGCGTGGCAGCATCCGTCCTTTTATCTCCAAACTTGCCTCTAACCAGCCCCAGCTGCATAATGAATCTTGTATCCCGAAAAGACTCACAGCAGACATCTGCTGAGTCACAACACTAATCATCTGGGCCTAAACAGAAATCTTTGTCTGGCACAGGTAGTTCTCAATTTACGACCACAATGGAGCCCAAAATTTCTGTTGCTGAGACATTTGTTAAGTGAATTTTGCCACATTTTATGACCTTTTAAATGAATCACCGCAGTTAAGTTAGTAACACAGCTGTTGACTGAATCTGGTCTCCCTATTGCAGTGTTTCTCAACCTTGGCCACTTGAAGATGTCTGGACTTCAACTCCCAGAATTCGCTGGCTGGGGAGTTCTGGGAGTTGAAGTCCAGACATCTTCAAGTGGCCAAGGTTGAGAAACACTGCCCTATTGACTTTGCTGGTCAGAATGTTGCAAAGGGTGGTCCCATACTGTAACCCCAGGACACTGCAACCGTCATAAATATGAGCCAGTTGCCAAGTGCCTGTATTTTGATCACATGACCATGAGGATGCCGTAATGGTCATAAAGGTGAAAAAAAGATCGCAAATCATTTTTTCGCGATGCTATTGTAATTTCGAACGGTCACTAAATGAACTGTTTGTTTATTTATTTATTTATTTATTTATTTATTAGACTTATATACCGCTTCATAGGGCTTTCAGCCCTCTCTAAGCGGTTTACAGATTCTTTAGCAAACTGAGTCAGCAAATTGCCCCCACAGTCTGGGTCCTCATTTCACCCACCTCGGAAGGATGGAAGGCTGAGTTGACCTTGAGCCGATGAGATTTGAACCACTGAACTGCAGATCACAGTCAGCTGAAGTGGCCTGCAGTACTGCACCCTAACCACTGCGCCACCTTGGCTCTTGTTGTAAATTGAGGACTACTTGTACACAAATAAAAGACTTTGGGTGAATCTAACCTTCGTGAGATTAAGAAAAAGCCAGATTTGGATCTGTGCTTACTTTCATATTGTCCTTACAACATACATTCCAATATTGATAGTAGTTTTTAAAATAATAATAATAATAATAAGGCAATTAGCAAAAAGAGATTGGAAGGAGGAGAAAGTAGGTTCTGCAGAGGATGTTATTTCCCACAAGACACTTCCAAAGACTTCCTCGTTGGAGTTCTTGTCAGCTCAGTCTTTAACTATTGATTAGTGCTTTTGGAAACTGGCTTGTTAGTGACATCATGGCCTTAGAGCTGACTTCAATAGCTGCATCGGTTAAATCACAGCCCTCCTAATAAGGGGAGGAAAGGAAGACTTGCTGAATGGAAGGCTGGCTGTTAATCGGATGCAGTGGAGCTGTTGGCAGAGGGAAAGAAAACACTGTGGTGTTTTCCCTCTTATTTCAAGCAATGCTCAGAAGGAGAGTATAGCAACAGGAGATGCTCCTGCAAAGACAGGGACACAAATAAATCAACCTATGTAATATATTCCAGGTAGTGATGTTATTAAAGTCTGCATTCTGTAGAGTAGAACTCAGCAGGCTCACCTGACATAGGAAATACATTTTACAAACCTGAAGATTCTTTCCCATGCTTTTCCTGGGATTAAATTATTCTCTATGCACTAAGCTTTGTCATGTGTAATTTTCCTTTCCTTTCCTTTTCTAAATAACAACAGCAATGCAATGTTTTCTCTGGCTCAGATGTCACAATGGGAGAGAGAAGTTAACCATCTGTGGTACTGTCCAAGGTCCTGAACTCTCCAAATGTGCCTTAGTGCCTTTACTTTGTTTCCTTCTATTTGAGCTATTGCTTTTGTTCATCACTACATCTTGATGGAATCCCTGATGGAACAGGAGATTAGCATTTACCCATTCCCACAGTCCCCACTGCTATTTTTGGCAGAAGCCTACAATTCTTGAAAATGAATTTTTCTATAAGCCAAGTGAAGTGCAGTTCAAGTGACACAACCTGTTTTTCATGTCATTGGGTAGTACATTTCTGGGCCAGCGAGGAAAATTGTTCAAAATCCATATCCCAAAAGGTTGCTCTCTGTAATCATATAAACACATATCTGAAAATACATAGAATGGCTGATGAACTATCAGAAGGTGGACAGGAATAAAGTTGGCAATACCGTATAAAGAAACTTATATAAAATGTTTTATAGGTGGCATCTCACACCTGCGAGAGTAGCCAACATGTTTAGAAATTTAGCACCAAATTGTTGGAAATTTGATTACGAATCAGGCACATACTACCATATGTGGTGGTGGTGCCAAAAAAACAAAAGAATATTGGTGGAAAATTCAAAGGTGACTGATAGAGTTAACCGAAGAGGAAATAGAATTCAAACCAGAACTATTTCTTTTGGGAATCATAAACAATAAACACAATAAAGGGGTAATCTACTTAATAATACATATTATTATGGCAGCAAGAATGGGTCTTTGCCCAAAATTGGAAAAACAGGTAAATTCCACAAGATGAGGAAGTGATTAGGAAAATTCTGATTTGTGCTGAAATGGATAAATTGATATGAGAATTGAAGAATAAAGATGAAACAGAATATTACAAGATCTGGGATAAATTTTATCATTGGTTGGAACAAAAAAGGAGAGACCCAAAATAAGCAATGACTAAGATTTATAAAATGGAGATTAGAATTATGTATGAAATTATAACAGTGAAAATGTATAAGACAAGAACAAAGTAACACGGATGGAAGTATGATATCTTTATATTTGTAGACCAATTGTAAATAAGCATGGTGGTTATAATATTTAATTTTATATTTTAGCATGTATGGCAAAGACATTGCCAGGACGGTTACACTGTGTCCAAAGTTTTAATGTGTGTTTAATAAAAAAAAAACTTTTTTTTTTAAAAAAAGAATAAAATTGCTGAATACAATTTCCTGAAAAGAAGAAGCCATTAGGATAAATTCCTGCAGTTAATTTGCCACAGACATCTCACCATGGCCAAGTCACCCTGGCCAACTCATCATGGCCATCTGACTGCAGCCAACCCACCATGTCCATCCCATCTTGCCATGGCCAACATGTCATAACATGTTGCCATAGCCAATTATCCATGGGACAATTCACCATGCAATAACCCACCTGGGATAACTCAATACAATAAATGTTATTCCACCACTGTTTCTTCTGCATTATTTCCATTTTTGTCAATAGAAAGAATGTCAAAGAAACAGTGGTGGATAATATTTATCGCATTGAGTTATCCCATGTGAAACTGTTCCATGGCGAGTGGACTGTGGTGAGATGGCCATGATGAGATGGCCACGGTGAGTTGACCATGGCAACGTATCCCATTCTGGCCACGTGGGCCTTGTGAAAATAGCACAGTCTTTCTCAACCCTTTGAGCCTGGAGGAATCCTTGAAATATTTTTTCAGGCCTTGAGGAACAGTTGGGCTCAAATGTAGGACAGAAGTGACAGAACTGACACACACACACACACACACACACACACACACACATTTTTGTAGATTTTCACGGGTACAGGTATGCAGGTTTTGGTGTATTTGGGTCTTTTCCCATGTAAGATTGAGAGTATCCTGGCGACGTTTCGATGAGGTCCCACTTGTTTCGATGAGGTCCCACTCGTCAAGTTGGTGTCTTCAGCCTCGTGTCTGTGCGAGCAAAGTGTGACTGGAGCTGCTGTCCCTCTATAAATACTGATGGGGGTTTGTGGAGTGCTGTTGCTGTTGCTGTAAGCAGATTGGTTGGCTGTGTTGTAACATATTGATTCCATCAACTAATCAAGATGTTTCAACACAGCCAACCAATCTGCTTGCAGCAACAGAGCCAGCACTCCACACACCCCCACCAGTATTTATAGAGGGACGGCAGCTCCGATCACACTTTGCTCACACAGACACAAGACCGAAGACACCAGCCTGAAGATGATGAGTGGGACCTTGTCGAAACGTCGCCAGGATACTCTCAATCTTACACGGGAAAAGACTCGAATACACCAAAACCTGCAATATATATATATATTGTTCTTAAAGTACAAATAGAGAAAGAAATGTTTTCATGGTTGCCTCCTTGCCCTCCCCATCACTTTTGTGGGTGGCTTTTGCTGCTACTTTTGGTGCCTGAGCTGATCCTGCCACAGATCTTCTCCACCGACTCTGAGACCAAACCCTCTTCCCCGGGTCCCTCTGCTTGCAGAAAGGCAGGGATGTGCTGGCTGCCACTGGTGCCCCAGCAAAGTTCTAGTTCTCCTGTGCCCATTTGAGATGGAGCTGCCTGGACCATGATATCTGCAGAAAGGCTTGGCATGCATAGGTAAGGTAAAGATATCTACAGAAAGGTTTGGCAAGCACTGGTAAGGAGTACCTTGGCATGAAGGCCAATGTTGAAGTTGGAAGGTTTTTGTTTGGACTCTGCTTTTTACAAAATAACTGATGATCCCACACAGGATCTCCAGTGACCTCTCAGGGAAATGTAAGCTTCCAAAGAAGCCTGCTTGAGAAACCCTGGAATAATAGAACGATGCAGAACAAATCGAACCAATGTAATAGAACGCTTAAGGTGCTGAACCAGGATAGTAAGTTCTAAATTCTAAAGGCTGTTTCCCTGAGTCCTGAGGTTTGAACTTGGGGTGTGAATAATATCATTGAATGGGGTGGGTGCGTAAGATATATGTTTGCAAAGCAGCAATAGCAGGGTTCATCCCTTGTTTGAAATAACACACACTGTGCATTGATACATCCAGTGCTAAAGCTTAAACATCAAACAGTGAGTGTTACAAATCAATAGATTGCTAATTAGTGCCAGGAAATAGCTCTTTGCAGGAGGAATCCCTAGCAAAACAGGAGGGTATTAAAGAATTTGGTATGTGCAGTAGCAACTTTTCTTTTTTTAGATAGTAATTTTGTTAAAAAATACAATTTAAAAAGATAAAAACTAACACAAACTAAAAAAAATAGAAAGTGCAGGAAAGAAGATTAGAGGAAAAAGAAAAGAAAAAATAAGAATGTAGTAAAGACAGAGATGGGATTCAGCCGATTCACACCGGTTCGAGCGAACCAGTGGTTAACTTTCTGCCCAGATTGGAAAACTGGCTAATCCCAGCTCTGGCCGCCCCTCCCCCTCCCAGGACTTTCCCTGTGTGCCCCATTTTGGCTTCCAGGGTAGTGCAGGAGGCCTTCCAGGGGTGGGGGGGCATTGCATCGCCTTCCAAGGTGGTGCAAGAGGCACCTTTGATCTAGGGTGAGTTGGGGATGGGGATTTTGCATTATGATTGCTCATAAGTAAGTAGGAACCTGTAAATCCCTATCTATAGATCAGTGTTTTTCAGTCTTGGCAAGTTTAAGATGGGCAAACTTCATTTTGCCTGGGGAATTCTAGGAACTGAGGTCCATGCATCTGTTAAAGTTGCCAAAGTTGAGAAGCACAGGGCTACACTACAGTTTAAGATTTTCCATTCCTGTTTTATTTAGAGTTTGGTGCAATTAAATAAATCAGTTGTGGTTTTGTTAACAAATAGCGATTAAAGCAATATGAACCATTACTGGACTTTTTGTGAGAAACTGAAATTAAAACTTGATCTGGGCTTTGATGATTAAATAAGAGATTATGGAAATAATGTAGACAAATGTTAATCTTAGAGTAAGAGTTTGATCATTTTTTTTTATATCTGTACCAAAGAAAGTTGGAAGTCATTCTTTTTCAGTTTTCCTTCTTTTCCTCTTTCTTTCTTACACTTTCACTCTTTTTCTTTCCCAAACCTTTTCTTTTTTTCAAATCTGTTTTTATTTATTTTTCCCTTAGCTTTGTATTTTTTTAATGTATGAAGGATCAAATACTGAGCCGTTATAATTGTACATTCCTTGTTTACAGAAATCATATCAAAATTTAGAATGAAATCCACTGGGAGCCATCTCATATAATGCAGGCTCTGAGTCCTTCTAACCAAAAAGCGTTTATCGATAGAATAGAATATTTGTAGCTCAGGATTGAACTGTGGAATCCTTTGTTCTCTCTGAGCTTGATGGTTTTCTTGCAGATGTTTCATTACCAAACTAGGTAACATCATCAGTACTAGAAGGGAGTGGAGTTTGCTCTTATTTTCATATAGTAGTGGCTTACCCTGTCTGTGTTGATCAATTGCTTGACAAAAAGTGTTTTGATTGATTCTGGATCTCTACAGCCTCAGGCAGAGAAGGGCTATTCTGTACCTCTCCCCCAAATGTTTTTAAAATACAGAGTTTCCCAGCATTCCTTCAGGAACCTCCAACAAGCAAACTGTGGTTACTCATACTAAAATGAATCCTCTTGGCTTCCGGGGAGTGGCCTGTCGCCGGTCGGCAGCTTAACAGAGCTGCCCCCAGAATTCAGGTTCGTTATCTACTCAATATCAAGAAGATAACTCTTTTTTCAGACAAGAAAAAAGCAGTGAGGAATCTCAGCTGGTAAGAATCTTCTTTGAAGTTCACAGTTTGTTTTTTTGTGAGCTGTGGACGGAGGGGGAGGATCAACCCAAAGCTGAGTCATTCAACTCCGACCTGAACTTCGCAGCTGTTATTCACAGCATTAGACAGGACCCCTCCCCCTTAGGACAATCTTTAGAAAAGAGACTATTAAAAATCAATACGAGCAAAGACCAACTTGTGAGCTTTAAAACCTTTCTCTATCTGAAATACCAGCTTCAATGTTATAAAAACCTCTTTTGTTTAATTGTCTTCAAAATGGCGTTTACAGCTTCTGCATTTGTTATCTCCGGCTTCCTGCTACAGAATCAAAGAAACAATTTCTTATAATTTAATTAGAGCTACTCCCTTAAAGCTTTCAAGACTCTTTGTTGTTGATAAAGAGACATTCCAAACATTCCAAACGGACTTTCTCTTTTGAAATCCTCCGTAAAACCCCTTGAAAGGAAAAAAAAAAGAAGGAAAAAAAGGGGGGGAGGAATTTCTTTTTCTCCACATAGCACAGTGGATTAGTAATTTAGAATAAATAATTAAAACCAAAATATAATGGCATCCAAATTAACCTCTGTCAAATTACCTCCGAAAACGTCTCCCATACCTGGTACAAAGTTGCAGCCCCCACCATCTATGCCCCCTAGTGGAGATGTACTAACAAAAGAATTTTTTCTGGAAATGTTCAAAGAATCCAGAGAACAGAACTTAGAAATGTTTAAAGAATTCAGAGAACAGAATCTAGAAATGCTTAAAGATTTCAAAGATGAAATAAGGAATGAGATGGAAGTTCTATATGACAAATTCGATACCAGGGTCACTAAAATGAATGATAATATGATGGGAATTGTAAATGTGATAACAGAATATATTTCTGGAATGGAAGATAATTTAGAAACTCTCAATGAAGCTAAAACTAACCTGATATCCAAAACTGAAGTGGTGGAACAAAAAATTGATAATGCTGAAAAACAAATTATTATGATACAGTATAAGCAGATGGAGCTTGCATTAAGAGTGAGGGGGCTGCGTGAAGAAAAGCAGGAGAACTTAAAGCAAATGTTTTCTGAAGCTTTTGACCGTCTGGTGGGAAAACCGGGATCCAATTTTGATTGGCAGATTGACAGGATTTTTCGTGTTAACTCATGGGTGGCAAAACAAAGGCAACTTCCCCGAGACGTGGTAATATACTTTGTTACAAGAGAATCTAGAAATATAATACTACAAGAGTCTTACAATACTAAGCTTCAAATTGGTGGACAGGACCTGATTGTTTTGAAAGAAATACCACCTCAGATGCTAAGAGCCAGAAGAGATTATGCTTTTCTGGTGGAAGAGCTCAGAAAGCGTCAGATACAGTACAGATGGGATGCCCCATTCGGTATTATAGTTACAATGGACAAACAAAGATATCGTCTCAGCTCTGTATGGAAAGCTCGTGATTTCTATCATAGGATTCTGAAGATGGGATACCCTGAACCTTCGGGATATGGTGAAAAACCACGAGACGAACAAGATAAACAGCAAACCACACAACCATCAGATAAAATGTATCATCTCCCTCTTCCGGAAGGGCAAGGAGTCAAGGAAAAAAGATCCAACCGTAAGACCACCAGACAAACGGATAAACAAGTTACTATGCAACAATCTCAACAATCGTTGGCCATTGATCAAGGAGCTACTGCAACAAGCTCAGAAGCTGTGGGAGGAGCCAAACCAAAGGTGAGACAGGCCTTGTGGGAGGCTCTAAAAAAGCTTCAGGCAACCAAAAATGACAACTAAGATTTTGACATGGAATGTTAACGGACTGAACTCTCCACAGAAAAGAAAGAAAATATTTCATTATCTCAAACAGTTTAAGAATGACATCATTTGCTTGCAAGAAACTCATATCAAATCAACCGATCAAAAATATTTGTTTAACCCCAAACTGGGCCAACATTTTGCGACCTCAGCCATGGAAAAGAAAAATGGCATAGTAGTATATTTAAGAAAAGACATTAAAGCTGAGCTAATTGAAGCAGATCCCTTTGGAAGATATATTGCATTAGATTTAATCTTAGAAGGGAAAAAAACGTTACTTTTGGGAATTTATGCTCCTAATCAACAACAAGATGGATTTTATAGAAATCTTCACGCTAAATTAGTACAGTGGGACTTTGAGTCTTGTATATTGTTGGGTGACTGGAATGGCGTGATCGACACCAAAAGAGATAAGAAGACAGCTCGCCCGAACACCAAATTTCGAGCTAAGTTACCCAAACCCTTTTTTGACATGCTGGACGATTTTGAATTGCGAGACGCTTGGCGCGAGAGGCATGCAGAAGAATATGACTTTACCTTTTTTTCCAATAGACATCAATCTCTTTCAAGGATTGATTTTATACTAATTACAAATGATTTACTTTGTAGGGTGAAGAAGACAAAGATTATGGCGAGAGTTCTTTCAGACCATAATCCAGTCTGGATGGAATTGGGAAGGGTAGCCCAGGCAAGAAGGTCCTGGAGGTTGAATGAAAATTTATTTAGATATGAAAAGTATGTTAATGATTGTAAAAAATTGCTATCGGAATATTTTGTTCTCAATATGAACAAGGGTACATCTTTGGAATATGTATGGGATGCAAGCAAAGCGTATATGAGAGGAGTATTAATGAATATAAACAAAATACATAGACACAAACAAGGGCAAAAACGAAAAGAATTGGAAGAGGAAATTAAAGGGAAAGAGTCAGAATTAACATTGAATCCAGGAGATACAAAGATTAGGGAAACAATTGCTATATTAAAATCTCAGTTTGATATGCTGATCTCTGACCAGGTAGCTACTAGTTTATTATATGCTAAACATAATACTTTCTGCAATGCAAATAAACCCGGTAGGTGGTTGGCTTATCAGATTAGAAAAAAAAGGAAAGCTCGAAATGTATCCAAATTGTGTTACAGAGGGAAGGAAGTGTTTCAACAGGAAGAGATTCAAAAGGTATTTCGGGAATTTTTTACAGAGTTGTATAAAGGGGATAAAATTAAGGACGGAGATATAGACAAATACCTAGATAAAGAGAAAATCCCCCTAGTTAGAGAAGAACATAGGCATAAGCTGAATCAACCTATAACCTCTGGGGAAATTTTGCAGGCAATTAAACAATTAAAGTTAGGGAAAGCACCAGGCACAGATGGTTTAACAGCTGTTTATTATAAAAATCTACAGTTAGAAATGGTAGAACCCCTCAGAGAACTATTCAATAAAATTCAATCGGGAGGGAAAGTGCCTCCTTCGTGGAAGACTGCGTTCATATCGTTGATACCCAAAGAAGACCAAGACCTTACCCAACCAAAAAATTACAGACCTATTTCATTACTCAATGTAGATTATAAAATTTTTACTAAAATATTAGCAAATAGGCTAATGGGGGTAATTCAACAACTGATACATACCGATCAAACTGGTTTTATACAGGGCAGACAGATGAAGGACAACGTTAGATTAATTATCAACGCCTTAGAATACCTGGGAAAGAACAATCAAATCCCGGCCGCATTCATATTTTTGGATGCGGAGAAAGCCTTTGATCGAGTTAATTGGCAATTCCTGCTGAAGACATTGCAAAAAATGCAGATAGGAGATGGCCTTTTACGGTCAATTGGTGCAATATATCAGCAGCAAACAGCCCAGATCATTGTCAATGGAAGTCTGACAGACTCCTTTCAAATTGAAAAAGGTACAAGACAGGGCTGTCCTCTGTCCCCATTATTGTTTATTATAACTTTGGAAATACTGTTGAATAAGATACGGGGCCTAGGCGATCTAAAAGGGATTAAAATTAGACAGCAAGAATATAGAGTCCGTGCATTTGCGGATGATCTGGTTATAATATTGGAACAACCGCAGGAAACTAGTAGGGTATTATTGAATACGATCAATCAATATGGTCAAGTCTCGGGATTTAAAATAAATCTAGGAAAAACCAAAATAATAGCTATAAATATGACTATCAAACAGAAGGAAGAACTGGGGGCGATGCTAAGATGTGAGGTAGTTAAAAAAGTTAAATATCTTGGAGTTAATATTTTAATATCAAATGGGAAATTATACAAGTATAATTATGAATCACTTTGGCATAGTACACAGCTGGAGTTGAAAAGGTGGGAAAAACTGCATTTGTCCTTGCTGGGTAGAATAGCGGCAGTAAAAATGAACATTTTACCAAAATTTTTATTTCTTTTTCAAATGTTACCAATACTTAAAAGAGATGCGAATCTTTTAGAATGGCAGAAGGGTATCAACAAATTTGTGTGGGCAGGAAAGAAGCCGAGGGTAAAGATGAAAATAATGCAAGATGCACGTGAAAGAGGAGGATTGAAATTACCTAACTTAAAATTATACTATGACGCAGTGGCATTATCTGCAATTAGTGATTGGATTCATCTAACTAATGACAGGATTTTGAATAGCGAGGGATATGACTTGTTATATGGTTGGCATGCTTACTTGTTATTTAACAAAAAAACGGATAAGAAATTTAAAAATCACATCTTAAGAAATGCTTTATTGCGGGTTTGGAAAAAATATCAACATAAATTAAATGATAAAGTGCCCATGTGGGCAATTCCTAGACATGCAATTGAAAATATGAATGTAGAACAAAAACACGATAGAACCACCTATAGACAACTTCTTATCTCAGAAAGAGGGGTGATGGAACTAAAATCTTTAGAGGTACTTAAAGAAGAGAAGGTAGTTCAAACGTGGTTTCAGTATGGTCAACTACAGGCTAGGTGGAAAACAGATCAAAAAATTGGCTTTGTAAAAGTTGAGGATAATTTGTTTAAACAAATAAGAGATCAAAGCTCAATGCATATAAAGAGGATATATAATGTATTAGTACAGATGGATTCTGAAACGGAACTGATTAAGGATTGTATGATAAAATGGGCTCAGAATATCGAGGAACCAATAATGCTTGAAACATGGGAAAGAATCTGGGTAAGAAATGTGAAATTTACACAAGCACAAAACTTGAGAGAAAATTTTTATAAGATGTTTTATAGATGGCACCTAGATCCTAAAAAGCTTGCCTCTATGTATCCAAATGTTCAACCTAAATGTTGGAGATGTGGTTCTTGTGATGCTACATATTTTCATATATGGTGGACATGTCGTAATGTCAAGGCATTTTGGATAAAAATTTGGTGGATCCTGCAAAACATCTTTAAAAGAAGGATAAAATTTACCCCCCAGTTGTTTTTACTGGGTATATGTATTGATTTTACAGCAGCAGAGACTAATTTGGTTCTGTATTTAATAACGGCAGCAAGACTCTTGGTGGCGCAGTATTGGAAGAAGAAAGATTTACCTACAATTCAAGAATGGACTTTGAAAGTTATGAACTTAGCCGAAATGGCCAAAATCTCAGCATATCTCAAAGAACATTCAAACGAGAGATATAAACGAGACTGGAAAAAATGGATTGATTACATAAAAAGTAAATATGGGACTAAGAAACTCCAGATAGCTTATGCTTAGTATCAGTAATAATTTAAATTGTTTAAAATTTGGGTAACAGTAAGAAGCTGAGTTCAATGTAGAGATATTTTAGACTGTGATTGTTCAAAAGTTATACCACGTATGGTCTTTGGGAAGTCGGGGGGAGGGAAGGGAGGTGGGGATTTAGGGGGAGGGGGGAGGGGGGAATTACAATATGTGTTAAATTCCATGATTGTATTTGTATACTGTGGCTTTTCAATGTTAGTGCGAAAATAGAACAAACCGAATATACTGGAAGGTAATAGATACCGAAGGAAAGAGTTGAGTGAAAGAAGAAGGAGGGTGGAGAGGGTGAGAGAGAGGAGGAGGAGAAGGGAGGGAGGGAATGGAGAGGGAGTGATAGGGTTAAGGTTAGAAAGAAGGGGAGGGGAAGTAGGCGTAGAGGGGTGTGTGAGAAGGAAGAATGAAAGTTGGAGGGGGTTGAAAGAGGGTGTATGGCGGGCCAAGGTGGTATACTGGGTTTGTATTGTAGAGGGCATTATGTTATATGCCCTGATTAAGCACAGTGAATATGTGATTGTATAGAATGAAAACATAATAAAATATACATAAAGATAAAATGAATCCTCTTTACCTGGAGCTTCAAAATTTGCTGTTTGCTGAGGAGGTGTGTAGCTAAATGTCAGTCTACATTTAGTGTACATCTGATTTTGGGGACATTTCTTCATAACCAATAAAAAATGTATTTTCTGTGCAGTTTACACCCCTTGCTCACTGGATCTGGATGTCACAAAGCAAAGCCCACATTTTGTAATTAACCCCTGTGTCCTGTTTTGGCTGGCAGAGTGCTGCAGGAGGCTGAGTGCTGTCACACCCCCTGGCCACGCCCTGGTCATGCCTACCCAGCCACACCCACCCAGCCAGTCATTAGGATAGAGAACCGGTTGTTAAATTATTTGAATCCCACCACTGAGTAAAGATATAGTATAAATAATTTTGATAACTTTTAAAATAAAACAAAAAAAATTCTCTTCCCATATTCCATCTCTTACCTAGAAAAAAAAAAACCCTCTTAAAGTCTCATCTTTTCAGTAAAGGTTACTAGAAATAGCATATCTATTTTTTGATCAAATAAACCAACTTTATATTTTTTTCTTTTATTTTTTAACAATCTTGATCTTTAGTCCCTTCAAATAATGTTCTAGAATTTGATTTCCTTTCATTTTTCTCTTTGTTCCTTCTCACCAAATTCTTCAAAGTTCTTTTACAAGACTCTTTTGTAAATCAAACGTAGAAAAATTATCCAGGTCACTCTCTTAGTTTGTTATTTGTACATCCCTTTTAATTATTAAAACATCAGTTTCTTTAATAGGTTCCAGTGCAGTATCTTTTCCCCCATCATTCTTGTAGCTTGCTATGTTAAAATCTACTTTAAAATCAGTCTTAATCTTGTTAGATAAAACTTATTCCTCTTTCATAACATCTTTTAAACACACATTATCTATAGAAGCAGGCACTCCTAAAATTAATTTCTGGTTTCATTATTCAAAAATATCTTCCAGTATGTCTACTGTTCATATATTTTGCTTTATTCCATATTTGTAAGTTGAGTTTATGTATTTTTCTCCTTGAATTATAATCTTTAGTTCCTTCTTCTTGTTCCCTTTAGGGTCCAACCTTCAGAGTCTCATTCTATCAGGTTTTTTTTTTTTAAAAGAGAATTCAAAATAAAACCACTTTCCCATGAAAAGAGTCCTCACAATTAATTTAAAAATCTTGTAGCTTTCCAAAACCAAAGTTCTAATCGCCTTTTTGCTTTTCTTTCTGGAGCCTTTTAAACCCCTTAAAGTTGTATTTAAAACTCATCTCTCTAAGGACTGAAGGAATGTCACCTGGGTTTGTAAAACATGTCAGTCTAAAGGTTCCTCATAGCTGAAAGCAGTTAGCAAGCAATTTCCAAAAATGAATAGAAAAGAAAGTATGTGAACCAGTGTCCATTTCAAGGCACCAACCATCGTTTCAGCCAGGGGTGGAATCTACTTACCTTCGCTACTAGTTTGCAAATGTGAGTGTGCGCTCGCACTTGCACGCACCACCTACATGCATGCACAGGACCTTCCACACATGCGCAGAGCATCAAAAATAGATGTGATGACATCCAGGTGGGTGGGTGGAGCCTGCTATTGAGCACACCTGAAAGGTAAGTAGAACAGCAGGGGGAGGGCGGGATCTGCTGTGCCACATGATTTAGATTAGCTAGAGAGCAGGAAATCCTGTTTTCTAGCTAATATAAATCGTGTGTCACAGCTGATCGTCGGAAATATCAGTTCGCCCAAACTGGTAGCATTTTTTTAAAAAAAGATATGTCACTATTTAATAGATTTACAATGATGTGACAGATAGTTAGCATATACATACAGCATATTGTTGTATTGTTTTATATATTCCCCCTCCCTTTTTTATTGTAAGCCGCCAGGAGTCTTCCGAGAGTGGGCGGCATACAAAACTAAAAAACTACAACTAACTAACTACATGAATTTAATCCTTGGAATACATGTTCAAAAGGAAGAAATTATAAGAGTCAATTGAATATATGATTTACAATGATAATCATAGTTGGGATGGATTGCCACAGGTAGGGGAATAAGAAACGATACTAAATTATAATCTATTAAATGAAACAATGAATGTATAAGAATGATAAATGTTAAAACACCTGTAAACCAAACGACATACTGTATGTGATGATGGGCTTTGGTTTTTTTTTTTTTGTGTGTGTGTGTTTTTTTCTTTTCTTTTTTGCTTTTCTTTTTCTTTTTTTAAACAATTTTTTATTTTATCAATTTCCTATATACATTCACAATTATATGATCTCATAACTGTTATTAATAATATGTATTTATAACAATTTTTCCCTACAGTTGACAATATACTTGAAAATTGCTTTCTTACCATCCCATAGATCCATCTTATCTTACAACGGTCCTACTTCTTCTTCCCTCCCTCCCTCTTTCCTTCCCTCGTTTCTTCTCTCCTACTGTCCTTCCTTCCCACCTTCCTTCCCTCCCTCCTTCCCCCTTTCTTCCCTCCTTTCTTCTCTCCTTCTCTCCTTCCCTCCTTCCTTCCCTCCTAGGTAGCAAAAAAAAAAAAATGGTAGCATTTTTTTTATCACTGGTTTGGGTGAACTGGTCCGAACTGGTAGCATTTCACCCTTGGTTTGAGCAACATTGTTTTTCCTTCATCACCCAGAGCTCTAGATCCACCAGAAACTAGTTTCTCACAAGGAGCTACTATCGGGAGCAATTGTGGCTGATCTCAAGATCTCTCTTTATCCAGAAAGGAATTACAAAGAGCCTTTCTACTTTCTGGCTCTTCATTCCACTTGATCATTGGCTCCCCTTTTAATGGAGCATTTTCAATGCACCTTTTCTTCCCTGGAGCTTTAAAATAGCATCTTTCCCAAGAAACAATTCAGAGGAAACTCTTGAAAGACAAGCTGGTGCTGCCTGGCTCAGAGAAACGAGCACACAAAAGTTGTGAAGATTATTCAGCCAGATGGCCAATCTGAGCAAGAATTTATCACACCTTGGATATATTCTGATTTGTCTACTGCAATGTGCTTGGGGTGAGATTTTCCCAGGGAAAAAAAACACCACCAAAAGCTTCAATTGGTACAGAATAAGACAGCTAAGCTTTGAACAGCTGCATGAGATCAGGCTCATTGAAGCTTTATGTTGCAAAATCCACACTGGTTATAAAGGGCTTTCTAGACACAATATAAGATGTTGGTTTTAATTCTTAAAAGCAAAATAGCTTAGAATCTGGTTTTCTGTGAATTCGTGTCTCCTTTTATAACTGTGTACAGATACCAGAATCAGTAGGAAAGGTGCTCCTGAAGATGGCTGTCCAAGCGGCTTTATGAGGATATTTTACAACAACTTCTGAGTCTTTCCCACACTGGGAGAATTGAATAGAATAGAATTCTTTACTGGCCAAGTGTAATTGGACACATAAGGAATTTGTCTTGGTGCATATCCTATCAATGTACATAAAAGAAAAGATACGTTCGTCATGAATCATAAGTACAACACTTAATGATAGTCATAGGGTACAAATCAGGGGTGGGTTTCTCACCTCGTTCCAACCGGTTCGGGCCGCGCGGTGCACGCATGCGTACTAGCGTCTGCGCGATGCTCCAGCTGCTCCGGACGATCGCACAGGCGTTGTATGTGTCCTGCGCATGTGTGGAAGCGCAGAACTCGTCAAAACTGGGTAAGGACCGCGGGCGGGCGGGCGCGCCCTTCACCGTTCCCGGAAGTTACTTACTTCCGGGTTCGGCAACCAACCGGTTCGCAGGGACCGCCGCGAACCGGTTGAAACCCACCCCTGGTACAAATAAGCAATCAAATCATACTAGGAAACAATCAATATAAATCGTAAGGATACAAGCAACAAAGTTACATTCATACAGTCATAAGTAGAAGGAGATGGTTGATAGGAATGATGGGAACATTAATAGTAATACAGTCTTAGCCTTATTTTTGGGGAGGTCTTAATATTTTTGAGGTGCAGGAGGTGGCGAGCATGGTCATCTCATGGCTGCTGCTGTGTTGCAATATTTTCAGGGAGGGCTTATTTTCAGGGGAGGGCTTATTTTAGCGTATGCGCTCAAAAGCCCGATTGGGTTTATTATCCGGAGAGAATTTATTTTCAGGGAAACAGAGTAGTAATTGTTTTTTTCCTGCAGTTCTAATTATCCTCTGAAGTCTGCAATGTGCTCTACATGGGGCTGCCCTTGAAGAGCATCCGGCGACTTCAGCTAGTACAGAACGCGGCCGCGCGAGTGATTGTGGGTGCACCTCGGTTCACCCACATAACACCCATCCTCCGCGAGCTGCGCTGGCTACCTGTCGATCTCCGGATGCGCTTCAAGGTGTTATTAGTCACCCATAAAGCCCTGCATGGTAGTGGATCTGGATACTTGAGAGACCGCCTTCTGCCAATCACCTCCCTGCGACCAATAAGATCTCATAGATTAGGCCTCCTCCGTATTCCATCGGCCAGCCAGTGCCGGCTGGCAACTACAAGGAGGAGGGCCTTCTCAGTAGTAGCCCCGACCCTTTGGAATGAGCTCCCCGTGGAGATTCGTACCCTCTCCACCGTCCAGGCCTTCCGCACAGCCCTTAAGAACTGGCTAGCCCGTCAGGCCTGGGGACAAGGATAGCCGCCCCTCCCGAATGATGAGTGTATGTTGCTTACTATTTTATTATATGTCTCTATGTCAATGTTTGTATTCCCCCTCCCTGATTTTATGTGAGCCGCCCTGAGTCCCCTCAGGGAAAAGGGCGGCCTACAAATATTAATAAAATCTAAAATCTAAATCTAAAGTCTGTGCCTGGCTTGTTGGGTTGCAGAATGCATTCCCCCTAAATTTGTGTTTGGCTCTCAATCTCTCTATCCAAAGAAGACCATTGAATACAATTACAAATAAATGTAATCCTGACCCTGGGAAGGGACTAATGAACAGTTAAGCAGGGAGAAGACTATTCAATCCCAGGAAGAAAGTAGATAAAACCCCAAGTAACCACAATGGATCTCAGAGGGTCTCTTCATTTCCATTCCCCCCTCCTGCCATCCTGTCAGAATCAGAGATTAGTTGACTACTCTCAACTGTCAATAACTGAATATTTCAGAATAAAAACGACTTTTGATACCCTGTTTCCCTGAAAATAAGACATCCCCAGATAATAAGCCCAATCGGGCTTTTGAGTGAATGCGCTAAAAAAAGCCCTCCATGAAAATATTACAACACGGCAGCAGCCATGAGGTGACGACACTCGCTGCCTCCTGCACCTCAAAAATAATAAGACTTCCTCAAAAATAAAGCCAAGCATTTCTTTTGGGGATCAAGAGAAAATAAGACCCTGTTTTATTTTCAGGGAAACACAGTGCAACTATCATCTGGATAACAGAGAATCTTCATAGGAATTTAGATATGAGAAAGAAGCTCATGCTCTCCTTGATTTGATTTGATATATGATTAGCACATTAGCAACTCTGGCAGATTTTCAAGGTTCTACTCTACTATTAAAAAGAACATCCCAGAATTCTCTGCTGCTTCAGTTCCTTGGCCTTGCCTACCTCAAAAGGGTTAGCGGATAGATTAACTCCCCTTTGAAGGCAGCAAGCAATTATTTGAGGCAGCAGGAAGAAACATCTGACGGCACAAAGGGAATATCTGACTGATGTGCAGGTGAGGCTAGAAAGGAAAGAGGCCTGGTGTAATGGTGAAGGTGTTGGAATAGGAGGAAGGAACCTCAAATACAAGCCCAGCCACAGAATCTTATTGGGGTTATCTTTCTCTCTCATCCCAAACCTACTTGCAATGCTGTTATAGTAGAGAAAGCAGGAGTGCTGTGTACATTGCTTGAATTCCTTGAGGAAAAAGGTAAAGGTTCCCCTCACATGTATGTGCTAGTCATTCCCAACTCTAGGGGGCGGTGCTCATCTCCATTTCAAAGCCAAAGAGCCAGTGTTGTCTGAAGACGTTCTCCGTGGTCATGTGGCCAGCATAACTAAACACTGACAGAACACTTTTACTTTCCCACCAAAGGTGGTTCCTATTTTTCTACTTGCATTTTTACATGCTTTCAAACTGCTAGGTCGGCAGAAGCTGGGATAAGTAACGGGAGCTCACTCCATTACACGGCACTAGGGATTCAAACTGCTGCACTGCTGACCTTTCTGATCGACGAGCTCAGCATCTTAGCCGCTGAGCACCATGTCCCTGCTTGAGGAAAAGTGGAATATAAATCTAAAATGGGACACATTGCCTCCGTGGTTGAAAACACTGAACTTGTCAGCTGGAAAGTTGACAGCCTGGGTTCAAACCTGAGTGTCGCGTGACAGGATGAGCTCCCGTTCTTGCCCCAGTTCCTGCCAGCCTAGCAGGTCAAAAGCATGCAAATGCAAGTAGATAAATAAGTACCATTTGGGTGGGAAGGTAAACAACGTTCTCTGCTCCTTGGTGGATAGTCATGCTGGCCACAGGACCATGGAAAATGTCTACAGACAATGCTGGATCCTTCAGCTAAAAAAATGGAGATGAGCAACTCCCCTTAGAGTCAGACATGAATGGATAGGGGAAACCTTTACCTTTACTATTTGTTTGCTGCTGGAATTTGTGTTGATTTCTGGCAGTTTACTAACAATGAAAAAAAATAAAGGAGTATTAGCATGAGTGCAATGGTGTCCATGTACTGCACGAATGCTCATTGGAACAGTTCAGATGTTAGCAGCTTCTGGAAGGATAACGGCGAGGGCACTTTTCCAATGGCTCGAAGGATACAATTCTACATTATGAGGGCTGCAACTGACAATCACCAGTTGAGCCTGTTCTGACCTAGGCTTCCCCAGCACCACAAAGTCGTCCTTGTCCCGATAAACCACTTTTATTTAATTTACAGTGAATTCAAGCAAGGAAAGTCCAGACCCACCATCTTTCAAGATAGTTCACTGACCTTTATCAGACTTGGAGAGTGGCCAGGCCGATATCTTTCAGACGCTGCAATACTTGGCAAGAATGCAGGAATGAACTAATTGTCTCCTGCAAACACCCCTCCCCTTTCGCTCCTCTTTTATTCCCTATGGGAGGGGCCATTCACCTGCGGCTTTATTCCCAAGTCGACCCTTGTTCCTTAGCTGTCCCCTTCGTCTGGCAACTCTGCGCATGCGCACGCTGGGAACAGGCTCCAGCTATTTGTCTGCCTCACTGACGTCTGACTCCGAAGGCAGCTGATAACTGTCAGACGGCCCTGTCCCCATCTCTGCTTCTGATGCAGAGCCCTCATCAGAGCCTTCCCCAGACTCCAAGGGACTGGCCCATGTTCCTCCTCAACCTCCTCACTGTCTGAATTTGCTGCCAGCACCTCTGGCGGACCACAACAGAGCCCTGCCTTCCTCCATCTAATAGAATTGGAGAGGGCCACTAAAGGTATTGGTAGCATGTATGCATGAAAGAGTTAAGTGGGCTACTTTTCTATAGAGAAGATGGTTCTGTGGGTATTTTGCTGTTGAATCATCTAGAGTCGTAATGGCGAACCTATGGCATGCATGCCACAGATGGTACGCAGAGCCATATTTGCTGGCATGCCAGCCATCAGCCCTAAGATAGGGGTTCAATGGCATCTTTTCAATGCTCGTGACATCTTTGATTCACCAATATTCAGGACATTGCATGCTGCACTAACTGCAATTTTGGATTGGTCTGTAAAGGCAGACCCATGGATGGAAAAGTTTGTCTTTTGTTATAGAATTAGAAATAGCAATAGCACTTAGACGTATATATCGCTTCATAGTACTTTACAGTCCTCATTGAGTGGTTTACTGACGTAACCATCCTCTGCTACCAAATGTGATGTTCCCGTGGGTCGTCCATGAGGCCAATGTGGAGAAAAGACACGGACATGAGCTTTCTCGGGATGGAGCGACCCAGATTGGACCCTGGTAGCCCCTTTTATTGAGATAGGACAAAGGCAGGAGGAGCAATCAGCATGTGATTAAAGACAGCCTGTAAAACTACAATTTCTAATCTACTGCTCAGGGAAGTTCTGTCTATATATGGTCAAATCCTGGAGTCGTTGGGTAAGGCACATCTAGAGTGAACCTCAGGATGTTATGTTATGCACTATCAGGATATCAGGATGTTATGGAGTTTGTTTCCTGTGGTTCAGCGTGGCTCTGCATGCCCTGTTATCCACTGGGCCATGGGTGAATAGAAAGTTACAAGCTGCATGGCATTGGGAGGGGAAAGGGCATTTGTGGGAGTAGCTGGCTCACATAGTTCATGTTACATGAGGCTGCATAGTGAGTCCTGGCCGTTTAGGCCGGAAAGATGTTTCTGGTGCGATGTTTTTGCATCTCTGTGTATGTGTGTTTCAGACAGCAGAAACTGCCCTGCACACACACACACACGGAATGGATTCCAACAGTTTACAAATGTCAGCAAATTGCCCTCAACAATCTGGGTCCTCATTTTACTGACCTTGGAAGGATGGAAGGATGAGTCAACCTTGAGCTGGTCAGAATCGAACTGCTGTCGGTCAGCAGAATTAGCCTCCAATAGCAATACTGAATTCTAACTGCTGGCTCTTATATTTCAATACTTTATGCAGCACAGAGCAATATATCTGGGCAGTTCCAAGAGATTATCAGTAGATTTTCAATGTTTATTTTAGCAACATGAGCATCTCAATTCGCTTCCTTTCTCATTCAGATCTTAAATAGCAAAGGTCCTTCTTTAACTGGCCAGATGCCAAAGGGTGAGGGAAATCCCCTGGAGCATTCCATGAGGTGAACCTTGATGGGATTTCGGATTTCATTTCCTTCCAGCAGATCTGAAAAGCCTCCAAACACCAATTTACCGCACCAGACTTTCTTTTTACATCTTCTGACTTCCAGTCTAGGAGGATTAAAGATATTTGTATGAATATCAAAGCAAAGATTTATGTCCTTAGCCTTAATCATTGGTATTTTCAATGGTTTATGCTTACTTAACCCACGACGAGCTTAAACTAGGTCAGGCAAAAAACGAATGTGTGCATTCACACAATGTGCTGAACTAAGTTGTATTGCATCTTGATTCCCCCCCCCACTCTATTTAACAAACTGGGTAAACATTGGATTGGCTGAGGGTTCAATGTATTATGTGAGGCCAAAACCTGAGTTGACTTAGGGACTAAGTTTTGTGTGTTGTATGGATGTAGTCACGGTGTGATTTTCAGTTTTCCTAATCCAAAGCCTGGCATTGCTCAAACCACTGAAATAAAGCCTAGCTATGTGTGACCAACCATAGGGACATGGTGGCTCGGTGGCTAAGATGCTGAGATTGTCGATCAGAAAGGTCAGCAGTTCGGCGGTTCAAATCCCTAGCGCCGTGTAATGGAGTGAGCTCCCATTACTAGTCCCAGTTTCTGCCAACCTAGCAGTTCGAAAGCATGTAAAAATGCAAGTAGAAAAATAGGGACTACTTTGGTGGGAAGGTAACAGCATTCCGTGCGCCTTCGACATTTAGTCATGCCGGCCACATGACCACAGAGACATCTTTGGACAGCGTTGGCTCTTCGGCTTTGAAACAGAGATGAGCACCACCCCCTAGAGTCAGGAATGGCTAGTACATATGTGCGAGGGGAACCTTTACCTTTATGTGTGTCCAAAGGAAACAATATGCAGTAACAAAGCTATTATAGATAATGCTTGGTGCATAACCATTTGTGACCAAAAATCACAATGGCATTGAAAAAAGTGATTTATGACTGGTCCTTGCTCTTACAACTGGTGTTGCAGAATTCCCACGGTTACACAATCAAAATTTGGGTGCTTGGTAACTGGAAGGTATTTACAATGGTTGCAGTGTCTCAGGGTCACATAATCCCCATTTGTCACCTTCTCAGCCAGCTTCTGGCAAGCAAAGTCAACGGAGAAGCCAGATTTACTCAATGACCACATGATTCAGAGAGCAGCTGCAGTGATTTGCTTAAGAAGTGTGGCAAAAAGATTGTAAAATTGGTGGGACTCAGTTAACGACTATCTTGCTTAGTTAAGGGGAATTCTGGTCCCAACTGTGGCTGTATGTTAAGGGCTAGCTGTACAAGCTCACCAGTCGTGGATTGGCCTGTCTTCCCACTGCTACTTTTTTCGTATTGTAAAGTTGTAAATTCTCCAGCCATTGTCTTTTTCCATAATGGTGTAGGGAGTTAGCACTCCTTTAAAATGAAATATTTTAGGAAACATTAAAGGGCAGAATATTTCCCCTTAAAAGGGAGGAAGAAACTCACCCCCCACCTTTGTCAATGAGCCATTAAGGCCTGGGCCGGTCTACTCTACATAACAAAGATATCCCCACTTCAGCTCCATGGTGATGGGATTAAGGCATGATAGCACTAGCGCTTTAGCCATCTCACCACAGGGCAACTGGGAAGATTACATCATCACTCAGCAAGTCAAGCAAACTTGGGAGACAGCCTACAGAGTTGCCCCTGCATGGCCTCATGGGAGTCTGACAACCAATCAGAATACAAGCTCAAGTTCAAAGCCCAGAGAGGGCATAAAACCAGGAACTTTCAGCATCTCGGTCTCTTTTTCTTCTTCATCCAACATCTGGAAGCATGGGATCCCCCTTTTCTGTTCAGGAGCTCAAGTCATATGATCCTGCCCACCATTAAGCCATCTTTCCAAGCAGCCTCCATGTCTCCAGTGTCTTTTTCCCCACTTGGAACTGAATCCAGAAGGACATTTCTTCCAACAATGGAAAGCAATTTGGAGCAGTTATTGTTGTGAAACTGAGCATGGGATTCCTACGCATTCTACTCTGGACCAAATCCTCCACGAAGTTCCAGTTCTAATCTATTGTTCCAGTGCCTTATTTGCAGAGCAGATACATGCATCCAGTGACTAAATTGACCCCATCCAACCCTATGAAGCTATTATTGAAGCCACATCATTTCATCACATTTTATTTCATTTTTAAAGACACCTTCCTTGAGGGTTGTGAGTTTTTTTGGGGGGGTGGGATACTGAACCTGGATGTAAAAGATTTCAGTCTCACAGTCAGTTTTAATGGGCAGTACTGAGTCTAGCAAATCCTTTCAATGAAAATTGCATAAGGAAGAGCGGCTGAGCACAGGAGGTTGACCTCGTGGGTTAAGAGAACCTGGCTGAAGTCTGAAAAAGCACCCCAGGCATCGGTGAAATGAAGTGTGAGGCAGGGTGGAGAACAGGTGCTCTGTCACAGGTACTCAAAAGAAGTACCTGCAGGCAGGTACAAGGCTGCGCTACAAAGCATGGCACTTTGCATTAAGGAACTGCAGGAAAACTATGGGGGGGAGAAGTGTAATTAACCAGTGACAAGTCACTAGAGATTGCTGGTGATTTATTTCCTTGCTTGACTTGTCTAGGTATGTTAAGCGGATGCAGAAGGAAGAGGAGAGCAAAGAAGAGAGATGCTCCTGCTCTGTGTCAGGTTGTTGGAATATCACCTTGGGACATGCTACTACAGGATGGGAAGTCTGCAGACTATTTAGCCAGGCCGGTCTTAGGAATTCATAGTATTCTGATTACACAAAGGGCTGAATTACCTGATCAGTTCATTGCTCAGGAAATGCATTCATCAATATTCCTGAGCCGAGGTGGCCCAGTGGTTAAATGCAGCACTGCAGGCTACTTCAGCTAACTGCAGTTCTGCAGTTCGGCTGTTCAAATCTCACCGGCTCAGGGTTGACTCAGCCTTTCATCCTTCCGAGGTGGGTAAAATGAGGACCCAGACTGTGGGGGCAATATGCTGACTCTGTAAACCGCTTAGAGAGGGCTGAAAGCCCTATGAAGCGGTATATAAGTCTAACTTCTATTGCTATTGCTAATATTCTGCTTGACTTGACTGCTTACTTTGGCAGGACATGTTTTCTGTGTAGTTCCATTTTGCAGTGGTCTCCAACCTTGGCAATCTTAAGTCTGGAGGACTTCAACTCCCAGAATTCCCCAGCCAGCTAAGCTAAGCTGGCTGGGGAATTCTGGGAGTTGAAATCCTTCAGGCTTAAGGTTGCCATATTGGATCAGTGACTTCAATGGGAAAAACTGGGGAGAAAAAGATGCATTTATTGAAGTTACAATGAAAAGAAAGTTAAAGGTACGGTAGTTAAAATTCATGTCCTATGCCTGGGATTCTCTATATCCTAAGAACAAACAAATAGATTTTGAGTATTGTTTCCATCTCTTTTCCAGGGTGTAGTTACACAGAAACGGACATACCTATGTCCATCATGCTGGTCCTTTTGAAGCTAAGACACATTATGCAAAGCACAGAAAGGAATGGACAAAGGAAATGAAAGGAAGGAAGAAACAGGGAGAAAAAGGACTATTTAACTAAACCTAGTTTCTATCCAGCCCTCCCCATCCTCTTCCTACCCTTTTAAACTTTCCTTGCTTCCACATTCCATTGCAATCATTTTCATATTTATACATTCTGTTCTTTAAACTTCTGATGCTCGTCAACACTATCCAATCATGGCTTCTTCTGATCTTCCCTTTCCTCTCAATTCATCCACTCTTTCTCCTTATAATGGTTTTACAATTCAGTCCTGATTTATTTGTCTTGATTACTGTATCACCTGTACCTGCTTCTTCCATACTGCCACTTACATTTTTATTCAATCCGCATTCCTTCAGCTCCCATTAATTCTTGATCTAACTCGCCTTGTTTTACTCTACACACTTAAGTAATCAATTCCCATTATATTTGGCTCATTTTTATGTTTCTCCCAACATATCAAACTCACTTGTATATAATAAAGTGAGAGGCAGAAGTCCCCTCTTTATGTTCAATAAATTTTCATACTTGGTAACAGATCACAAAGAACCATGGGCTTTTTAAATAAACCAACATATATTTCTCCATTATTTTCCCTACCTTTAGTAAACACTCCGCTTAAGCTATATAGATTCATCTGCTTGTCAGGCCTGGAAGCCATCTTTTACAATTGGGCCTTCAGGCCTGCCACATTTTCTGCTGTGGGAAAATGGGAGGGGGGAATTATATGGAGTATGGGAGATATATAGTCTAAATAACATTCCTTTCTCAGAAAGTCAAGGACATTTTGCCCTGCACCTGGAGTGGAGGCTGAGTGGATCATGTGATACCTGAATGATGGAGAATGGAAGGAATTAATAAATAAATCATGTCATAAATCCTTCCATCCTCCACCATTCAGTCAGAATGGAAGAAGCTTCTTGGATGAGAAGTGAAATGTCTTCAAGTCCAGTTGCCTCTTGAAAAAGTGCATTTTGGGCACTTTGGTACAGTTTAAAAAAATATTTTAATCTATGTAGATTTAGTGTTTTAATATTTAAATTACTTTTTGCTTGTTTATAGAAGAGATGGGTGGCATAAAAATTGAGTAAATAAATGAATAAATGGCATTGCATTTAATCTCAGGCATTGATCTGTTCCATGTAGCTTCCATATCATCTTTCTTTACATCCATTTTCATCCATTATTTCCATTACTTTCCATTCAATAACTCTTCATTTTCTTTTCCAACATATGCAATGATCCTACTTGCAATTATCCTACTTTTACTCCCTCCCCTCATGTAGTTGTTGTTGTTCTTAATTGCGAAGTTGTGTCTGACACATCGCGACCCCATGGACAATGTTCCTCCAGGCCTTCCTGTGCTCTACTATCCTCTGGAGTCCATTTAAGCTCACACCTACTGCTTTGGTGACTCCATTCAGCCACCTCATTCTCTGTCGTCCCCTTCTTCTTTTGCCCTCAGTCTTTCCCAGCATTAGGCTCTTCTCCAGTGAGTCCTTCCTTCTCATTAGGTGGCCAAAGTATTTGAGTTTCCTCTTCAGGATCTGGTCTTCTAAAGAGCAGTCAAGGTTCATCTCCTCAAGGACTGACCAATTTGATGGTCTTGCAGTCCAAGGGACTGGCAGGAGTCTTCTCCAGCACCATAGTTCAAAGGCCTCAATTCTTTGGCACTCAGCCTTTCTTATGGTCCAACCTTCACAGCCACACACTGTAACTGAAAAAACCATAGCCTTGACTATATGACCCCTCCTGTACCCCAAACAAACTAGATGCCATTAATTCTTCACTTTACTTGGACATATTTATCAATTTCTGTAAGGTCAGCCCTCCTTATTTAGATTTATTATACTCTTCCCTTTTCCCCCTTGTTTTCACAACATACAATGACCTTCCTCTTTCCCTCCTCCCCACGCCTTGCCTTGCTTTAATTAATTCAGTCTCCTTATCAATTATTTCTCTTTCATCTCTGTTAGGAATATAATCTAATGCAGTGTTTCTCAACCTTGGCAACTTGAAGATGTCCGGACTTCAATGCTGGCTGGGGAATTCTGGGAATTGAAATCCGGACCTCTTCAAGTTGCCAAGGTTGAGAAACACTGATCTAATGGTTGGGTTGGCAATATATAAATCATATAACAATGTTGTATCTGTGTCTTTAAAGCATACTATAAAATGTGATTGGTTGCTGTTTTCCTCAATCGGCCATAAGAGGGAGCCAGAATGACTGTTAGCTCTCTCTGTGTTTGTTAGATCCTGATCTGATCTGATCTGATTTGGAAGCCGGCTGTTAGAAAATGCCTTGAGCTATTGTAAGTTTTGCAACTGTTAGCAAACTTTGAGTACTGAGCTGATTATATGATACTGGACTATGTTATTTGGATTATTCTTTAACTGAAAGACATTGATGACTGACTGTCTTATCCGTGTATGACTTGGACTGTTTGATGGACTCTGATTCCTCTATTTCCACGAAAGTAAAAGCCTATTTAAACTGCAGTGTCTCTGTATGCCGGTTTGTGTGTTCTCCAACACAACTCTCACAATGCTTTGCTGAACGTACTCGATCTCCCAAAGGGGGGCTTATCTAACAATCTCAAGTCACAGACAGTGTCAGGTTAATCTAGCTAAATGATCCACGCAAATCCAGTTTAGGATTATACAAAATTGCAATGTATGAGAAGTGGCTGTCCTTTCCCCCAAATCCTGGCTTGCAAGAAATATCAGTGAATTTTACACTATTTCTCTTTGAGACCTTTATAGAACAAAGGTGCCACTGTAGGGTTATGGATAGGGAAACTATTATTGTGGAGTGGCACCATTGTTATATCTAGCAATGACATTGGGATATGCCTGCAGTCAAGCATGAAATTCTGGAGAAGATACATTTCATATGGCCGATCTTCTTTATCATAATTGTGGCCAATCATTTACATGGGAATATCCAGACATTAAAAAATAAAATCACAGAAGATGGGTCCAAATGGCTTGTTGAATCAGATTAAAGGCTGACCCATCTGTAGGATTGGACACATGACCTGCTTTTAATTCAGCATTATTGGCCGGTGCTTTTCCACTAAACTCAGATACAGAATAATAGAGTTGGAAGGGACCTTGAGGATCTTCTAGTCCAAACCCTGCTCAGGCAGGAGACCTTACACAATTTCAGACAAATGGTTGTCCAGTATGTTTTTAAAAGCCTCCAGTGATGGAGCACGCACAACTTCTGAAGGCAAGTCATCCCACTGGTTTATTATCCTCCTTGGTGTCAGGAAATTTCTCCTAAATTGTTCTCTCCTTGATTAGTTTCCATCCATTGTTTCTTGTTTTTCCTCCTGGTACTTTGGAAAGTAGGTTGACCCCCCCCCCTTCTTTGTGGAAGACGCACAAGTATTAGAACACTGCTATCATGTCGCTCCTAATCTTTCTTTTCACTAGACTAGACCTGCAACCATTTTTCCTACGTTTTAGCCTCCAGACCCAAAATGTTGCTCTTCTCTGCACGCTCTCCAAAGTCTCAACATCTTTTTATATTGTAGTGACCAAATTATACAAATATGTACACATAGTTTCCTCATGGCTTATGCAAAGGGGAACATCCCAGGGGTTTTCAGGGTATGGATCTGGGGATATTTCATGCACAGGAGAGATTCAGCATAGCCAGGTCTGCCCTTTTGTTCTCAGCCTCTGAGGGTTGCAGGTAGAGACCCAGGTGGGATGGTCATATGGCCATGTCCTCCAAGGGAATGCAAGTAAATAAATCCTCTTTTTTATTTTGCTTTTTTTTGGGGGGGGACACGGGGCGGTGTTGATAAAATAGGTTTATTAAATCTAAGCAGCAGTTTTTGGCTGAGAGGGGAACTAAGAACAGTGGAGTCTTGCTCATTCTTGGATGGGAAACTGAGGATACTAGAACAGTAGATCAATCTGGGAAGTTGTGGAAGCTATTGATCAATCTAGGAAGTAACCAGGATGATTAGGGGACTGGAGACTAAAACATACGAAGAATGGTTACAGGAACTGGGCATGGCTAGTCTAGTAAAGAGAAGGACCAGGGGAGACATGATAGCAGTATTCCAATATTTGGGGGCTGCCATAGAGAGGAGGAGTTCAAACTATTTTCCAGAGCACCTGAAAGCCAGACAAGGAATAATGGATGAAAACTGAACAAGGAGAGATTCAACCTAGAAATAAGGAGGGACTTTCTGACAGTGAGAACAATCAACTAATGGAACACAAGTTGCCTTCAGAGGTTGTGGGGGCTTCATCGCTTGAGTCTTTCGGGAGGAGATTGGACTGCCATTTGTCAGAAATATTGTAGGGTCTCCTGCTTGAGCGGGTTGGGTGGGTTGGACTAGATGACCTATAAGGTCCCTTCCAACTCTGTTAATCTGGGAAGTTGGAAAAAGTTCCCGAAACACCCCCTCCCCCAATTGCAAGCCATTTTTATACTGCTGCCAAGAAAAAGACATGGACGGGTCCTTGAAGTCAACTTAAGTTGACCTTGCCTCAAAGGTGATTTCATTTTATTATCAGTGTTTTTAAAGCATTTCTTTGGCTTGTTCTTTTGGAGAAAAAAGAACCACCACACAAACATAATAAACATCCCAAAACGTCTGTATTTTTACTTTAAGGGACTCTGGGTGCTGAGAAAGAGGCAAAGGGGGCTATAATCCATGAATAATCCATTCATGGAATGTCCAGCAACAGTTCTTCAAAAGGAGAGGAAAGGCACTGAATGGATTAAATGGATCTTTGGTCAGATTGATTGATTAGATGCCATTCATGATTGTATGTATGTTTTGTTTATTATATCATATATATATATATGTATGTATGTATGTATATATATATATATATATATATATATATATATATATATATATATATATATATATATATATATATATATATATATATATATATATATATATATATATATATATATATGTAGGTCTCTAGTTGTTCGGGTTTTCTCCCGCGTAGAATTGGATATGTCTTTGCGACGTTTCGACGAAGTCACATTCGTCATCTTCAGGCTGCTGCTGACTACTTCAGGTTTGGTGTTTCCAGGAGTAGCTGAAGTAGTCAGCAGCAGTATATGGTTGATAGCCATGATGACATAAGCTATGTTAGGAAGAAGAATAGTTATTCCTCTTCAGTAGTTGGAGTTGCAAGAGAAGAAAGGCAAGGAAGGAGACCATTTAGTGGACTGATGGAGAAGCCTAAAGCTTAAGTGAGGCAGACAGGGGGGGAAATGGGACTTCCATGTTCTATGATACTGTATCTGCCTTTTTGAGTGCAGTTCTGGGTGCCCCATCGCATTTCAAGGGATCCACAAGTCTCGATATTCTAAGAGCCGAAGTGGTGCAGTGGTTAGAGTACAGCACTGCAGGCTACTTCAGCTGACTGCTAGCTGCAGTTCGGCAGTTCAAATCTCACCAGCTCAAGGTTGACTCAGCCTTCCATCCTTCTGAGGTGGGTAAAATGAGGACCCAGATTGTTGGAGGCAATAGGCTGACTCTGTAAACTGCCAATGAGGGCTCTAAAAGCACTGTGAAGCAGAATATAAGTCTAAGTACTATTGCTATTCTGGAAAAAAGTTTGGGCCAATCCTGGAAGTTGAGTCTTTAAGCAACTGTTAAGTAAACTACCCCAAGTGCTACTTGGTGCCCACAAAGCCGTCCTTCACCATACTGGTGGGAGCTGCGTATTTCTGCAGGTGCCCATATGGATTGCTTGGATTGGCCAAGGATGGACTCTGTGACAAGAATGACAACAACAAAGTATCTCTTTGGCTTCTTTCCCCCCAGGGCATCTCAGGTGATGCTATGGCTGTCTGGTAAACAAACCTGCTTTTTGTTAATCTACTCAGTTTGGTGTCTATTGCTAGATCTTCCGCAAACATCACTGCCATTGATTGAACATCCCTTGGCTACATCGATTGCTCCTTGTCAGTCAAAAGACATGGCCAGCACAGCTCCGGGCAGACCCAGCTCTGTCATATACTGGGATTTGTTCCACCGAGGGGTATGAAGAAGAGAATAAAGGTGAAAGAGCGGGGAGACCGTGATTTTTTTAATGCACTCTTCAAAGCAACAGTGATGACCTTTAAACAGATAAAGCAATAGCTATGGGAGTAGACCAAATCCAAAGGTCATTATGGGCCAGTGTTTTTATCTGAGCCAGTCAAAATGACATACATGAATATACAGCCACTCGCATTCTCCGGAATTTGTTAGTATTTTTTTTTTTTTAGTATCTTCTTTCCTTGATGAAGAATTCTGAAGAACTCGAAAGCTTAAACGTAGCTGTGGTGGAATTTTGCTTCCTCCTGAGAGATGGGGAGTGGGGTACGGTAACCCACCCACCGCTGAATGATTAAAAAATATTTGAAAAGCAAAAACCCAAGAGTGTTGTGGCACCTTGAAAAATAATGGATTGATGATCATATGTATGACTGGGAATCCTGACCTGATATGGATATTATCTGAGGAACCTAATGGAAAGTAATTATGGAATGGACATTATTGGAACGAGTTTCCTAATGGAAACTAATCAAGGAGAGAAGAGAACGAACCTAAAACTAAGGAGACATTTCCTGAATAGTTAGAACAATTAATCAGTGGAATTAGTTGCCTCCAGAGATTCCAACAGTGGGGATTTTAAAGAACAGATTGGACAACCATTTGTCTGAAATGGTATAGGGCCCCGAGCCTTCGCCCCAATTCAGCTCAACTGTGCATGCGTGTGCACCTCCTGTCAGCCAACTGGTCTTCGGATTTCTACCGTGCATGCATGGGGACTGGGGCGCATGAATGGGGCCACACGTGCATGCATGGGGGCATGTGTGAGGGGCCCAGGCATGCATGTGTGTGGGCGGTTGGTGTGCACGGGGCATGCACACGTGCACGGGTTCCGTATATGCATGCACAGGGACAAGGTGAATGTGGCAGGTGCGCATGCGTGTGTGGTGGTGGGGTGCATGTGGGGGCCATGCATGCATGCGTGGAGTGCATGCAAGGGCATGCACATGCACGGGGCAGGGCACATTGCATTTTGGGCACTCGGTCCAGAAAAGTTTAGCTATCACTGGTATAGGGTTTCCTGCTTGAGCTGGTGGGGCTGGGGGTGGACTAGAAAACCTCCAAAGTCTTTTCCAACACTGTTATTTATTATTTTTTTAAAAAAAGTTTTTATTTTTGGACAGACATAGACAAACGAAACATAAAACACAAGACCATCTTCAATTACATACAGCGTGTCGATTGGTTACAGGATTTTTGTGCATCCTTTCCATAGGCCTCACTTATAATTTATATGAAATCACATATTATCAATCAAATATATATGTATACATACTGTATTATCATTGTATGTCATTTATTAGACTATAACTATTGTTCCTTCATTTTAAATGAAATATTCTAGATATTGGATTCATTTATATTATAACAATTCATTACACCATCTTAAATCTATCCAATAATAATGTATCTTTATATTGTATTCTGTATCATTCTATAATTCTTATATTATAAAATTTGTTAGTGTCTTTCATTTTTATGTTTTTTTTTAATCTAACCACTGATAAAATAACAACTCTGTTATTTTGAACTGTCAGACCCCAATGGGAAGGGACCTCCTCATCCATGCAGCTAGAGGGGAATGCTGTGGATCCCGTCAGTCAAGGAATTCTGGCTGGTGGGGTGCAGGAGAAGAGCCTTTTCTGCCAGGTTTCCTGCCATCTGGAACACGATGCCCTTGAACACGTTAAATCTGCACCCATCCTTCTGGCCTTCCAAAAGGTCTCGAGGACGGGGCTCTGCCAACTGGTCTGCGGTCCCAATGGGGGGGGGTTATTCTGAAAGAAGTTAAGGGACTAAGATAAGACCCCTGTGTGCGTCTTGTTCCCTCCATTCCCATCTTGGTTAATTTTTTTTAATTGAATTTTTTTTTAAAAAAGGCTTTTACAAACAATTATCTCCCCTCCCCCACCCTCCCCACCCGAGCCCAACCCCCCACCCAACCTCCCCCACCCCGACTTCCCAGAACAAATACAGGGTATAAATCTTTAACAAAGATGTTCTAAAATAAACTTAAAGAAAGTTAGTATCATCTTTCATTTGAGCTTTAACTCCTCTTTTGTTAGGCTAACTCTAAACAGATTATATCATTCCTCGCTTTTTCAGTCATAAGCTATCTGGAATTTCTTAGTCCTATATTTATTTTGAATACAATCAATCCATCTTCTCCACTCCAGTTTATATTTCTCATTTGAGTCGTCCTTAAGATATGCTGATATTTTAGCCATCTCTGCTAAGTTTGTTACTTTTAATGTCCATTCTTGAATAGTAGGCAAATCTTCCTTCTTCCAGTATTGCGCCACCAACAGTCTTGCTGCCGTTATTAAGTACAAAATCAAGTTAGTCTCTATAACAGTACAATCAGTAGTCTTGGTTAATTTTGAGGTCAATTTCAGAGTTAATATTTCTCGTTTTCATGTTCCCTCTTGCTGCTTTTGTGAATTGTCAGCCACCTGGAGTCACCTCCAGGTGAGAAGGATGCCATATAGATTTAATAAATAAATAAAATGTGCACAGAGTCAGATTTCTAGAGAGGAATATATATATATATTTTAATGTACCTGCTATGCTCCTATTTTGCTAGTGCTTAGATGCCACAATACGCATTCTCTCCTTTCTGCAAAACTGGTGAGAGAAGCTGTCCTTCTTTTGCATGATTCAGGTGAGTCATAATACAGGAATCGTTGTAATGTGCCTTTGGCTCCCTCGGATGAGCTTCCCAATATGATCAATGCAACCTTGGCATCTGCCACCAAGAGCTTGCAACACTACTCAGTCAGAGCTGTAGAAGATAAAGGGAACATAAATAGAAAGGCTGTGCGTGTGTACGGAGGATGGTCTCTGCTAAAAGGCTCATTGTAGGAAGTTATTTTTGCTCCCCCCACCACAAGGAGACCATTTTTTGTTGCAGTCTTTCTTTCTATAAGATTCCAGATAAATGCAGTGTTGTTTTGTGTGTGGGGGAGAGGGGGGGGGGAGAAGGAGAGACAGACAGACAGAGCGAGAGAGAGAGAGGCAGAGAGAGGCAGAGAGAAGAGGAGGAGGGAGGGAGCAGGTGGGAGCGGGAGAGGGAGGGAAAGGGAGAGGGAGGGAGAGAGAGAAGAGAAGGAGGAGGGAGGGAGAGAGAGAGAGAAGAGGAGGAAGGAGGGAGGGAGAGATAGAGAGAGGAGTAGAAGGGAGGGTGAGAGAGAGAGGGAGAGGAAGGGAGAGATAGAGAGAGGGAGGGAGAGATAGAGAGAGGAGGAGGAGAGAGAGAAGGAGGAGGAGAGAGGGAGAGAAAGAGAGAGAGAGGAGGAGGAGGGAGGGAGGAAGAGAGGTAGAGATAGAGAGAGGAGGAGAGAGAGAGAAGGAGGAGGAGGGAGGGAGCGAAAGGGAGAGAGAGAGGGAGAGAAGAGGAGGAGGGAGGGAGGAAGAGAGAGGGAGAGATAGAGAGAGGAGGAGAGAGAAGGAGGAGGAGCGAGGGAGAGAAAGGGAGTGAGAGGGAGTGAGAGAGGAGGAGGAGGAGGGAGGGAGAGAGAGGGAGAGAGAGGAGGAGGGAGGGAGAGAGAGAGGAGGAGGGAGGGAGAGGGGGAGATAGTGACAGAGAAACAGAAACACACACACACATGTACACACACACACACACACACACACACACACACACACAAGGTCTATCTGCTGAATCTCTATTGGCTAGCCTCTAAGGAAGGCTGGGATGAATTGGCAAAGTAGTAACATTCACACTAATGTCAAGCTGATGCTGAATTTTGCCTTGGGAAGAATGGAGAGAGAGAGACAGTGAAGCTTTCCAGAATAGAGATATAGATTTTAATGGTATGGGATTAACCAGCTCTTTGCCAGCCTGGGTTTGTCTTCTGATTCTTTTTTTTAGACAACCTTGCAATGCATGCATAAAAAGGGGCAGCGCAGTCATTATATTGACTTTTTTGGACTCTCCTTATTTGGAAGCCATTTGTGAAGGTTGCAAAGCATGATCCCATGACTGCAGGATGCTGTGACTGTCATAAATGTACACCAGTTGCGAAGCACCCAAATTGTGAGCACAAGACTGTAGGAATGCTGCAACCACCCGCGAGTTTGTTGGAAAAACCTAATTTTTAGTGGTGTTGTAATTTCAAGCGATTGCTGAATGAGGCAGTTGGTAAGTGAGGACTACTTGTACCGACAATTTCTGATGTACATTTTAGCTGTTTCATATTCATATTTAAACCTGCGCCTTCACTCCCCTGCCTGCATTCATGAACTCACTCCACAAATTCAAGTTGCCTTCATTTAGAATTCTATTTCATCCTTCTTCTTCCTGATAGTATTTACAGAAACAATCTACCTGTTTTTAAAAATTCATTTCATCCCTCAGTTCAGACTTTCGGTGTTTACTTCTTATGTTCCAAGTTGCAAATTTTTCGCACGCTGTGCTTTGTCATCAGATGGGCCTCTAGTTATTGTCTACCATAGCTCATCATGGCTTTGATCAATCATGAGAAGGCTTAGCTTGAGATAGCCACACAGTTGGGTCTCTCCCCCACCCCCCAATGATGAAACCAATTTTGCAGGGATGAGGTAAGCCTCTTTCCCTACATATTACGATCCAATCTACATCATGGCACCTTGCCTGACCAATTCTGAGCATGCTTTTTATACAAGGTGCTAGATTAGACAGTATGTGTATTCAGATGCTTTGCCTTTATTGCCAAAGCAGAACTCATACATTACAAGTCCTCCTCGTTCCATTTTTTTTTACAAAATTTCTGAATCTTGTCCAAAAATATAGATCATTTGTGGCTTCTACCCAACCTTGCATCAGCAAAGTGATTAAATGCACCCCTACACCAATATTTTACATGGGTAATTATATGAGGATGACTTTGGTGTACACCAGTGTTTCTCAACCTTGGACTCTTCAAGAAGAGCCATGAGGCTGCAGAGGTTAGAGTGCAGTATTGCAGGCTACTTCAACTGACTGCTAGCTGCAGTCTGGCAGTTTGAGTCTCACCAGCTCAAGGTTGACTCAGCCTTCCATCCTTCCGAGGTGGGTAAAATGAGGACCCAAAATTGTTGGGGGGCAATGGGCTGGAAAGCCCATTGAAACAGTATATAAGTCAAAGTGATATTGCTATTGTTATGTGTGGACTTCATGTACCAGAAATCCCCAGCCAGCATGCAAATGGGAATTGAAGTCTACACATCATAAAATGACCAAAGTTGAGAAACACCTGGATACACTAAAGCATGTATTTCTTAATAAGGAACAATATGGCACAAACGTATCAGTTTGATTACGAGTAAAATAATACCATGGTTCTATGCTGGTAACTTAAGTATGTTAGTAACACACTGGCATGATACATTTATGATCACATCAAGATACTTTCAAGATAGGAGAGAAGAAAGGAGGGAAGGAAGGAGGGAAGAAAGGAGAGAAGGAGCCAAGAAAGGAGGGAAGGAAGGAGGGAATGTAGAAGAGAAGGAAGGGGGGAAGGAAGGAGGAAAGGAAGGGGGAAAGGAAGGAGAGAAGGAGAGAAGAAAGGAGGGAAGGAGGGAAGAAAGGAGGGAAGGAAGGAGGGAAGGAGAGAAGGAGGGAAGGGGGAAGGAGGGAGGGAAGGAAGGAGGGAAGGAAGGAGGGAAGGAAGGAGAGTAGGAGAGAAGAAACGAGGGTAGGAAAGAGGGAGGGAGGGAAGAAGAAGTAGGACCATTGTAAGATAAGATGGATCTATGGGATGGTAAGAAAGCAATCTTCAAGTATATTGTCAACTGTAGGGAAAAATTGTTATAAATACATATTATTAATAACAGTTATGAGATCATATAATTGTGAATGTATATATGAAATTGATAAAAAATTTTTTTTAAAAAAAGATACTTTCAAGATCCCTTCCTTCCTTCCTCCCTCCCTCTCTCCCTCCCTCCCTCCCTTTCTTTTTCTATAGCCACCATTTTCACAAATGCGACTCTCGGCAGTGTATAATAAAAACAGGCTGTGAAAACAACAATGAAAACTAAACCACAATAAAAGATAAAAATTATTTTAAAAGATTAGTAGGGAACATCGATGATGTTACATTTAGTGCAGCCATTTCACCTGTTCAACATTTCCCTGAGTTTCCTAAGCCTGTTGAAATATGCACATTTTAAGAGGTTTGCAGAAGATAGGCAGAGATGGGGCCAGTGTGTCAGATGCAAACAACCAGCTCCACATATGTAGAGCTGAAACCAGCTACTTTATTGCTCTGTGCCTACCCCACAGGAATCTACCTAGACTGGTAGTGTTCTGACCTAGGCTTCCCCACAAAACCCCTTTTATTAAACGAATGGGAATTCCTCTCATTCACATTCAGCAAGGCCTGGCAAACAGTCTTTCAAAGGAATAATTATGACTACGGACTTTATCTACTTTGGAAGGCTGCCATGTAAATATTTTCCAAATGCGGTACTGTGCAAAGAAAGATTGGGCACAGAATCTCTGAGATTCATGGACAGATCTTCACACTCCCGAAACAAATCTAACGACTGAATGAATGAATGGTTTCCTGCAAAAGCCCGCTCCCCCTTTGCTCTTCTTTTATTTCCTATGGGAGGGGCCAATCACCTTCCACTTGTGACTTTACTCCCAAGTCTACCTTGATTTCTGAGTTGTTCTTTTCTTCTGGCAGCTCTGTGCATGCGCATACTGGGAACAGGCTCCAGCTGTTCCTCTGCCTCACTGCTGTCTAGCTTCGTTAGGCACCTGATCACTGCCAGACAGTCTCGGCCCCGTCTCTGCCTCTGACGCAGAGCCCTTGTCCGAGCCTTTCCCAGCCTTCAGGATTGGCCCATGCTCCTCTCCAACCTCCTCACTGTCCAACTCAACCACAACAGGTAGTTTTCACGGGAAGACTAAATAACGCTCAAAAGCATGGGGGGGGGGAGATGTTGCCCTCTTATGTTGATGTAATGAGTCTTCTGCATCCACCTTACAGAACATCATTCCCCTTCCTACCCCAAGGTGAGATTATGTTGGAGAGCAACCACCCTAGTTGGGGGGAGAGCTCAAACTGGGAATTAAAGGCTTGTCTCTTGGGTTCTGTCAGGTATAATGCCTTCAGAGACAGGATCTGCCAATCTCCTCCTACTGGACCTGATGGAATAGGTAGATGTAATCAGGAAGAAGAAGAAGCCTCTCAAATAACGTGCCATGATTATGCCATGAAGGACTTTAACAGTCAAAACCAGCACTTTGAAGGGGACCTGGAAGCAAAGTGGCAAGGAGTGCAGTTTGCAGAGCAGAAGTGTAATGTGTAATCTTTTTAGGGGTATACATAACTGCCCAGGCGGCTGCATTATGTACCAGCTGAAGCGCCCCCCCAAACTTTTCAAGGGTAGCCCCATGTAGAGTGCATTGCAGTAATCTATCTGGAAGGTGATGAGGGCGTGAGTGAAGATTGTGCCTGCCTGTCTGCCTAACTGCCTGCTTTTATATAATAATATCTTTTTTGATTAAAACTTGACTTTTTCTTTGGTCAGCATTTTAAAGCAAATCAGGCCAAATATGTGGGTTGGAAACTTGCTATCCTTATAATTTCATATTTCCATGAATTTGAGATACCATTTTATCTAAAAAAGAAAAAGTAAGAATTCTCATAAAGACATATTTTAAAAAACAATGCATAAAAATTCATGTTTAAGATAATACAGTTGAACAAAATATTAAAAATGTAAATGTACACTGAAATATTGGTGGATTAAAAAAATAATTGTAGGTTTATATGGAAAATGGGAGGGACAGCACACATGAATGAACTCAGAGGCTATAAATAGGATTGATCTGATCCACCCATCCTTTTCTTCCCCTTCTTTTTTTAGGCACTGTTTTATGAATCCATTTTTACACTGAGTAGAAATGAGCATGCAAATTAACACTAACAAAAGAAAAGCTGTGGCAAATTGCAGGGGCTCCTGCTCCCAAATTGGTTTTAAAAATTATCTTAGAGGCATAGAATGCTGGAGGAATGAGGCAAACACAAGGAAGGACAGATCTATGAAACAATGAAGAAACAAAAAGGAGGACATCATCTCAATCCATTAAATTGTGAACACGATTTCACATCACTTTAGAGGGTTCTGAATATTCTGCAACCATCATCTTCTTCTAAAAGTGTGGAAGCACAACCAGTTTTCTCCCCTTAATGGTTGAGGAGTGCAGAGAAGAGCAACAAAGATGAACAGTTGCAGGAACTGGGTATGTCTAGATTAATGAAAAGAAGGACTAGGGATGACATGATAGCAGTCTTCCAATATCTCAGGGGTTGCCACAAAGAAGAAGGAGTCAAACTATTCTCCAAGACACCTGAGGACAAGAAATGATAGGTGGAAACTAATCAAGGAGAGAAACAACTTAGAACTGAGGAGACATTTCCTGACAGTTGGAACAATTAATCAGTGGAACAACTTGCCTCCAGAAGTTGTGAATGTCCCAACACTGGAAGTCTTTCAGAAGATGTTGGATAGCCATTTGTCTGGAACGGTATAGGGTTTCCTGCAGGGGGTTAGAAGACCTCCAAGGTCCCTTTCAACGCTGCTATTGTATTGAATCTTTGAGAGTGTGCGCGTACGAGCATGTTTGCATGCATACACACACACACACACATACACACATGTTCATAAGTGAACACACATGACTGACCACAGGGACTGACCACTTTTGCAGGCTCCAAGCACTAATGGCTTGAGTGCTACCGCAAAGGAAATTAAAATATACCCTCATAATAGGCACAAGTCTCATGATTTGAGAATTGTCAGATTCTAACTCAAGTATTGAATCCAACATCTGGGACCCTCATTTTAAGCTGGGTTAAATATGTGGAGCAAGTTCCGAGAAGGGCAATGCGAAGATGGTCAGGGATTGGAAACCAGGAAAGTGATGTTTGCACAGAATAGAATAGGATAGAAATATAATATAATATAATAGAAGCTTACTGTCACTTTGAAAGTACACTAATTGGCATACGTTAAAATGAAATTTCATTGCATACATCTCTCAAAGGGTCACCACCTTCAATATACAGAAGATAAACATGACAAAATAAATAAATACAAAATCAAGAATTTTTAGAACCTTTTCTGTAGGTGTGGCCTGCTTTGTGGGAGTGGCTTGCCGGCCATGTGACCGGGTGAGTGTGGCCAACTTGTAAAATGTGGTGAAACTCACTTAACAACACTATTGTTTAGCAACCAAAATGTTGGCTCAGAAACTCTGGCATTTCAAGCATACAAGTCTTAAAGCTGTCAAGTTACAAGCCCCTTGCACCCCTAACCCTTTAGAAAAAAAACCCCAGGGGTGTTCAAACTTGACAGCTTTAAGACTTGTGGACTTCAACTCCCAGAATTCCTCCTCTCGCTCTTCATCTTGATGATGTGCAGACGGGCGGGGGGAGGGAGCTGGAATCGGTTCTGAACGGCACTGTAGATTTGTGGAACCTCTTGTATAGAAGAGGTTAGAACTGGCAGGAACCCACCCCTGATACCCACATATGTTATACGACACAGAGAAATAAAGCACAAGGCGAGCAAAACGAATCTTGCGAGTTTACCTGACGGAGGGCATAGGGAACAAAGCTGCTACAGAATCTGGTGGTCCTGCTAGAAATACTTTGAAATCTCCTCTCAGGTGACATTTTTCCTGGATCCAACAGTCAGTAGAAGTGGTTGGCTGGGCATGGATACCTGCACAGAGAGCGCTGGCATAGCAGCTGCATCAGCCTTGCATTCCTCCTTCCAAGAGAGATGGCTCTGCTCCTTTGCAACACACATCTTTTCAAACGATTAAAACTGCTAACTTTGTTTTCACTCCTTTAGCAAAGGAGTGAACCTAAACTCCATTGGGCAAGAATCTCTTGCTCAGTTAATCAGTCCTTTCCCGTGATTGATTCCCAGCAATGGATACGCTGAGGTGTTTAGTTTCTTGGTGTGAGGAATGTTATGGACCTCAGTGAGCAGTGGTTAATAAACACATTGCCTCAAGCAGCACTAGCTAAGTGAAAGAGAAATGAACTTCACAACAAGGCAGAGACAGTGCCAATTTTGGGACACCTGTTCCTTTTATGGCATGTGATCAGGCTAAAAAGAGCCAAGTGCATCAAAGCAGAATTGTTGTACTAAGTGGAGCTATAGACAGGGGTGGGATTGAAAACTTTTAGCAACCAGCTGCCTGGTTGCTGGGTGGGCGTGGCCATAGGGTGTGTGTGGCCTATTCAGCCTCCTGCACTACAGTGGGTGAGTGGGGGGAATTTTCACCCTCCTCAGGTTCTGGAGGCTTTCCTTGAGCCTCTGGGAGGGTGAAAACTGCCTCCCTCAGGCTCTGATGGCCCTCCGGAGGCCAGAAACAGACCCATTTCCGGACTTCTGTAACTTCTGGGAGGCCCATTTTTTGCCCTCCCCAGGTTCTGGAGGCTTTCCTCGAACCTCCGGGAGAGCAAAAACTGCCTCCCCTGGGCTCCGGAGGCCCTCTGGCGAGCCAGTCCTTCTAACTACTGGTTCAGCAAACCAGATGTAAAATTAGCATTTGGTTCATTGGAACTGGCTGAATCCCACCCCTGGCTATAGCTCTCCAGGTCCTTCAGAATGGTTCCTCCTTCTTTACAACACGAAATTTGCATTCCAGAATTAAAATCATCTCAAGCTGCTGCAAGGTATGGGGTGGGATGGCATTTGGATTAAACCAGAAGTGAGGAACTATGGACCCTTTATGACTCGTGGACTTCCTGAGCATGGCTGGCTCAGGATTCTGGGAGGGGAAGCCCACAAGTCTTAAAGTTGGCCAAGTTGGAGATCTCCATTCTACACAGCAGGACAAGGGGTGATCAAAGCTGCTATATGAGCTGTGGTGGTGCAGGGGTTGGAATGCAGTACTGTAGGTTACTTCTACTGACTGCCAGCTGCCTGCAGTTTGGCAGTTCGATTCTCACTGGCTCAAGGTTGACTCAGCCTTCCATCCTTCTGAGGTTGGTAAAATGAGATTGGACTGCCATTTGTCAGAAACGGTGTAGAGTCTCCTGCTTAGGTAGTGGTTGGACTAGACGACCTACAAGGCCCCTTCCAACTCTGTTAATCTGTAATCTGTAATCCCGAGAATGCCTGGAGAAAGGAATGGTCCAAGATTCCTTCTTGTGGCCTAACTATTAGTGATCCCTCTACCAAACCACCTAGTTTGACCTACCTTGCTTTGTCTGGTCGAAATTGAATATAATTAGGTGTGATACTGGAAGAAGTGGCTCTGTCTTGTATCAATGAGAATGATTCCTTTTCTTGCAATTGTGCTAATATGCAAACTATTAAACATATTGTGTAAGATTGCCCATGACGTGTGTTGCCTGGTTTCTTAGAAGATCTGCATGAAGCAATGCTAAAGGCAATCGCCTGGATAGCTGAATTCGATATCCAGTTATGATCATGCGTGCAGCGAACCGGTACCAACTGGCACCTACCCCTGCTTCTCTCATGTGCTCATCATAGCCAAATAATAAATAATTTCCTCAAACTTAGTAAGATAAGGCCAGCTTAAATTTCATAGCAGAGGAAGTTCAAAAGAACTAGTAAAATATATTAACCCATACATTCACAGAACATGTTGAATGCAGCCACAAACTGTCTCAATAAGACTTTGGTAATGTAACTGCATATCTCTCTCTCTCTCTCTCTCTCTCTCTCTCTCTCTCTCTCTCTCTCTCTCTCTCTCTCTCTCTCTCTCTCTCTCTCTCTCCCTCCCTCCCTCCCTCCCTCCCTCCCTCCCTCCCTCTCCCTCTCCCTCTCCCTCTCTCTCTCTCTCCTCTCCACCCTCTTTTTCACATACACAGAACTAAAATTACTTTTAACAAAAAATGAAAGTTGGTCAGGGGTGGGCTTCAAAAATTTCAGCAACGGGAAAGGAGATGACATCACAATGGTACGACGTGTGACCTCGGAGCTCCGAGTTCACAGTCGACACATTTGTCACTGGACGGTTCATCTGAACCTAAATCGTCCCTAAGAGATGGTGACAGGGAAAAGTACGTCTTGCTGATGGAAGTTTTGTGAACATTTTTTACTTTTTAAAGTGAAAGTATCGGATTTTCTTCTTCTATTTCTTTTTTTTTACCTATGGATTAAATCTTTTCCTTTATTTCTACAATACTGGTTGGGATGGATTTTTTCTTTTTATTTTGTTTCATTTAAGAACTTTGTTTTTTCTAAGCCTGAAACATAAAGAAGATTTAAAAGGAGTATAAAGAGGGTAGTAATTTTAGAGGGAAAAGAAGTTACACTGTCACTTGGAGGTTGGAGGTTGAGACCTGGAAACATTGCTTTTTCTTTTTCCCCTTTGATCATTTTGACCTTGCACTTCAAAGGCTTCAGCTTGTTTATAGAGAAGAGCATGGGTTGTTTACGCAGGTGTTCTCTGGATGCTTGTTGGTAGCTGGAAAGAAGTGAAAACAAAGATTTGTTTTTAAACTAGAATGGCAGTGTTTACTAATTGGAAGGATGGCACGACTTCAAAAAGAAACCATAACATTACAACAGATTATGTTTGGAATTCAAAAATTATTAGAAACAACAGAGAGAATTGAGAAGAGATGGGAAAATTTTGAAAACATAATTTTTAATGTGGTAAAACTTGATGGAAAAATGGAAGATATTTAGCAAATGGAAAAAGTGGAGGCTGGAGTCCTAAAAATCCAAGGGAAAAATGAACAAAGAGGCAAGATAACCGTGGATATTGACAGTGAACTGAGTGTGGTTGGAGAGGGAAAGAGTGGAACAAGGAAAGGGAAGATAGATGGAAAGGTGCTTTACTACAGATTTCAAGGTATAGAAGAAGAAAAAAGAGAAGAATGGATGGACTTAAGGAGAGAAACTTTGACAAAAACACTACTGATAACCAAAGATAAGCTGATTAAAGAAGCTGATGGAGGGTTTCGAGATTTTACAAGATATGTAACAAGCAACAAGTTGCGAAGAGAAGTCCAAACAAATTTGATTAAGGAAATAATCAGAAGATTAATTCCACAAATGGCAAAAGAAATGGCAAAAGAAATTCTACAAATGGCAAAAGAAATAGGACTATACTATTACTGGAAAGGCACAGGTTGAGATATGAAAATTAATAATAACTACTAGTCAAATTTAGTTAAAATTAGAGCATTATGTTAAAGATGTAATGATAATGATAAAGTTAGGCAAATAATTGATAATGATAACAGTGGGCCCCTTTTTTCCCCTCCCCCAGCCTTTGCATGGGCCCTGCACTTACCTCTCATTCAAAATGGGTGGAGTGGGCAGGGCCAGCCAGGGGTGGGATTTGGAGGTTTTCCAAACCAGCCATAATGTTAGCTACGGGTTCTCCTGAATTCAAGCGAACCTGTAGCAGCCCACTCCTGAAGTTGGTTCACAACACTGTAGCAGCAGAATAGTGTAGTCCTACTTGCAAAGTCTGTTTTGCTAGATTTCACTATTCATATTTTGGAGGCCACCCAATACGGCTGAACCGTAACTAATCAAACACACACCACACCACATCATTAAAAATCCCTAACCTAGTTCAGCAATAATAACCAAGCTCAACTTGTAGAAATGCACCTGTCGGGCTTGAATTGCTGGGATTTGATGCAATGTTTTGTTCCCACAGCTGCAGTTTGTTCCAGGGGCATCAGGGCTCCAAATACTTCAGGGAGCATTAAAGCGCCTGGGATCTAACACAATATTTTTCCTGTGTCCATCTGCCATCCTGAAACTTCCCACCTGATTCAAGGCCTGCTCCTTTAACATTTAGCATCACCATCCAGTCCCGCTGTGAGGGAGAGGGGTGGTTCTTAATTATGAAAATAATCAGCAAAACCTTAAGCTGGTTTCCTTGGGGTACATTGGAGCAAATCTGCTATCATCCCCAATTAGCAGCCCCTTGATCAGGCTGATTGGGACTAACAGAGCTATTGCCTGTTAAAAGAATACATCCTATAAATGCTAAATATAGAGAATGGGTGCAAGTAGTAGCAGCAGCAGTAATAGTAGGAGAATAATTTGTTTGCACACACACACATCCCAAACGGGTTTTGGCTACAAGATTGGCTATCTGCCAGGGTTTATATTTGGTTGACTTCTTTCTAGTTTTAACTCTTCTCTCCCCATTCTGCTGTGACCCAGCACACAATAACAGCCTCTGTTGCTTGAAATTGCTTATTGAGAATAGAATAGAATAACAGAGTTGGAAGGGACCTTGGAGGTCTTCTAGTCCAACCCCCTGCTTAGGCAGGAAACCCTACACCACTTCAGACAAATACCGTAATTATCCAGTGTTAAGAGCATTTACAACTTCTGGAGGCAAGCTGTTCCACTGATTAATTGTTCTAACAGTCAGGAAATTTCTTCTTACTTCCATGTTGCTTCTCTCCTTGATTCATTTCACCCATTGCTTCTTTTCCTGCCCTCGGGTGCTTTGGAAAATAGCTTGACTCCCTGTTCTTTTGGGCAACCCTGAGATATTGGAACACTGCTTTCATGTCTCCCCTAGTAGTTCTTCTTTTCATCAGACTAGAAATACCCAGTTCCTGCAGCCGTTCTTCATATGTTTTAGTCTCCAGTCCCCTAATCATCTTTCTTGCTCATCTCTGCACTCTTTCTATAGTCTCAACATCTTTTTTTACATCGTGGCGACCAAAACTGAATGCAGTATTCCAAGTGTGGCCTTACCAAGGCATTATAAAGTGATAAAGTGGAGAAACTACAGTAAAATCACTGGTTTTAAATGGTGGGCCAAATTTTAATTCTAAGCCATGCAATGACAAGTGGGTAAGCTGGCAATCATTGTCCAGCATTGGCTGAAGGTGAAAGGCTGGCATTCTTCCTCCCTTCTGCTCCTGAAGTAGATCTGGGTGGAATTTAGTGGCATGAATTCTCCTGGACAGTTGAAGGTGAGCATGCAGACACTATGTTTAAAGAGGAGTGGTAAATCACGGAGCATGGGAGGAGTATGAAATGTAGTTATTTCTTCCAGTTTTGATGGGACTTGTTAAGCCCATCCTTCCTCCCTAATCTTTTTTTAAAGCGTTTTTAATCAGAGAAATTCAACTACCATAAAAATAGAACTGGATGATGCAACGACACACACATCCACACACTAATGATTACAATGAAGTAAAATTTAAGGGAAGGCAGAGATTTTTTTCCATACAATAGCAATGTAAAACTACTTCAACACTTTAATGCAGAATTCTCTAGACTATATGAAAAATATTGTTCCATTTTCTCATTTTTTTAGAATATAAGTAATGGATAAAGACCATGTCTCTTGAACTCACTCTTTCACGTTAGAACTGAGATACTGACAGTGTGTATCTGCGTGTATCTAGGGATGTCTTTCTCAATTTTATGAACTTTAAGATTCATGGACTTCAATCCCCAGAATTCCCCAGCCAGCAGTGTTCTGGGGAATGCTCCATTCCTAGCTGGGGAATTCTGGGAGTTGAAGTCCATGAATCATAAAGGTGATAACATTGAGAAATACTGGTCTAGAAAGTCTGGTTGGCAGCTGAGCTTGTGTGAGAGAAGTCCCTTCCCCTATGCGTGCGATATGTAAGAAATGGGTGGGGCTTCCATAAGTGGTTGACTTTTTTCCCATCTTTCCCCACATAGTCCTGCATCTACATAAACAAATCCTCTTTGCCAAACCCTAGACCAGTGATGGCAAACCTTTTGGCACCAAGTGCCCAAATTGGAATGCACGTGCATCAATGTGCATATGCGTGCCCCGAAAGAATGGAAACTGAAAGACCAATTGGTCGACCACCAGAGGTGGGTTCCTACCAGTTCGCACCTATTCGGTAGAACCGGTTCGTCAAATCTACCGAACCGGTTAGAAGAGGTTCTACCAGTGGACCCGGAAAGCAGGCCACACCTACAGGAGAGGTTCCAAATTTTTTTGAAACCCACCACTGGCAAGGATCTTGTAACTTGACAGCTTTAAGACTTGCATGCTTCAATGCCAGAGTTTCTGAATAGCTACTTGGACCAACCTAAGTACTAATTCATAATTTCATATCCGGTCACATGGGTGGCAAGCCACTCCCACAAAGGAGGCCACACCCACAGAGTAGGTTCCAACAATTTTTGAAACCCACCACTGCGACGCACGCACACGTGTTTTTTGGCCATTTTCAGGCTTTTGGGGGCCATTTTCAGACTGTTTCAGGCCACTTTTTGGGCTGTTTTCAAGCCATTTTGAGGTGTTTTTCAGGTCAAAAATGACCTGGAAAATGGCCCAAAAATGGCTCCAAAACAGCTTGAAAACGGCCTGAAAAACAGCCTGAAAATCACCCTGAAAAAGAGTCTGGTTTTTGGCCATTTTTTGGACCATTTTCAGGCTGTTTTCCAGTGCTTTGGCGATCGAGGGCCAGCTGGAAATGGCACATGTGCCCTCAGAGAGGGCTCTGTGTGCCATGTCTGGCATGCGTGCCATAGGTTCACCATCATGGCCCTAGACCCATGATGGCAAACCTATGGCATATGTGTGCCAGAGGTGGCATGCAGAGCCCTCTCTGTGGGCATGCACACCATTGCCAGCTGCTCTTCTGGTTTCTGGTCTTTGTGGGAGGGATCGAAAAACCAAAAAATGGCTGAAAATGGCCTGAAAATGACCCAGAGAATGGCCTGAAAAACAGCCAAAAACAGGCATTTCGTGCCGGCCAGCTGGTCTTCGGATTTCCAGCACTCCGGCCCACATGCACACACGCACGCACATTCTGTTTGGGCACTCGGTGTCAAAAGAGTTCACCATCACTGCCCTAGACACTTTCTCCTTAAACTAACATTTGATGCCCCTCAACTTCCTCGCTGTCAGGCACTGATTGGCACATTATTCCAAGGAGGTGTTTTGGAATTTTGCACCTGAATTTTGAGAAATAGGTGATTCCTGAGAAAGGTCCCTATTTTACTTTTTTTCTTTTTTGCCAAAAATGGAAGAACTTATTTAATACTTCAGAGCTGGAAGGCAGGAGAGATTGGACGGGCCTTACTAAGTTCTGAAGAAGATGAACCTCTTAGTTTATTCTCTTTTGTGTTAACAGTGCATCGCATTGGTTGTTTAGTAATTTTGAAACACTTCCTTGTAGCAGTCGGCATGTGGAAGATCCTTGCAAGTAGATTTGAGTTGTTATGAAAGAAGTAAACAATTGCAACCTTTCCTGCCCCGTTCATCCTTTTTAAGGCAACAAGCCACCCTAACACAGAAAAAAAACCCAAATTGTTCTCCTCCTTCACCAAACTAAATCCAGATTAAGTCAGTTAGATGCTACCATTGGTGGTCAAGTAATTCCCACCCCCCTTGTGCTACAATGATATCTGATTCTTGGAGATTGCTTGGACAAGTCCCTGCAGTTTTCTTGGCAAAGTTTTTCAGAAGTGGCTTACTATTGCCTCCCTCCTAGGGCAGAGAGAAAGTGACTGGCCCAGGGTCACCTATTTGGCTTTGTACCTAGGCAGGACTAGAACGCACAGACTCCTGGTTTCTAAACTGGCCCAAAACCAAGAAAGACACATGGTGATTCTTCTAAGCTAAGTTTTTTATTGTTCAAACCTATCGACAGAAACCTGCCAGACTGAACTCTCTACTATCTACACCAGAGGTGGGTTCCTACCAGTTCGCACCAGTTCGGTAGAACCGGTTCGTCAAATCTACCGGAAAGCAGGCCACACCTACAGAAGAGGTTCCAAAAATTTTTGAAACCCACCCCTGACACACACACACACACACACACACGCACACACATAGAGAGACAGACTCACACAGAGAGAAAGAGAAAGAAAGGAAGAAAGAAATAAAGAAAAAAGAAAAAAAGAAAGAAAAAGTGAGAGAGATGAAAGAAAAAAAGGAAAAAGGGACAGAGAGACAAAAGGAAGGAAAGAGAGAGAGAGAGAGAGAGAGAGAGAGAGAGAGAGAGAGAGAGAGAGAGAGAGAGAGAGAGAGAGAGAGAGAGAGAGAGAGAACACATGGCCGGCAAGCCACTCCCACCAAGTCACATGGCCGGCAAGCCACTCCCACAAAGGAGGCCACACCCACAGAGTAGGTTCGAAAATTTTTTGAAACCCACCACTGATCTACACCTACAATATAGTCTTTCTGTCACACATAATATCCAGACCAAGTAGCCTCTTACATCTTTGGAAGGCATCCCTCCCCTCCCCTCCCTCCTTACTACATCCCATCACACAGACAGATTCACAAGAAAATGTCTTTTAAGAAAATTTGGTGGTAAAAATCAAGTAAATAGTAATGACTTAGAACAGATTCTATGTTTTATTTTACTGTAAAGTTTATTCTTATTGCACTTTGATGCATTTATTGCATTTCTAGTATTTCTATTTCTAAACTGATACTTCAGTATATTGTCTCTAAGTAGATTGTGAATGAACTCAGCAAAACTGAAACGATGGTTTTTTTTTATTTAGTTTGCTACTTATCTTGCTTGTTTGCAACCTGATTTATGGGATTTATCTTTTGTTTTAGGACGCCTTATAAATGTTTTCTTCCCTAAATTTTACATATTTGGGGATGTTTTGAATTGAAGTAGATTAAAAAACCATATTGGTAGATGTTAGAATACATGATTTCTTATTGTAGTGGACTGAGCCAAAATAGAAATTGAATTAATTCCTTCCTTCCTTCCTTCCTTCCTTCCTTCCTTCCTTCCTTCCTTCCTTCCTTCCTTCCTTCCTTTCTTCTCACTAATAAAAGAAAGTTGGAGGCTAAAGGTATAGTTTTCAAGATTTAAATCATGCCATGAATTGCAGGACACAACCAAAAGAACAAGACAGGTTTTAAGGAAAGAATTAGATTTAGAATCTTGGAAACTGCAATAATAACCTCCAATCTTCTTTTATTTGTGACTTCATTAAAGTGGAGTTGCTTTGAACATTTTGAATCTTTTCTTTGCAGGCTTCAAGCCAGACTGAGCTGCTGTTTATGAGGTAAAATAATGCCTGCACCCTCATCTGTTTGTACCCAGTATTCTTCCTGTTTCCTTTCCAGCCCTTTACAATTTTCTAAAAATATTTACAATTAGGCTTTCAGTATTTCCCTTTTAAGGACCTTCCACTCATATTGATCAAAATTTCCTGTTAATTGCCATGTAGTGCTACTTATTGCTCTGAGTTTAAGACTGTCTTACAGCAATCAAAACCCAAGGACATATTTGACCCATACACTTCTTTAGCATCCCGTAAAATTAAGCACTTTAGAAATAGCAATAGCAATAGCAGTTAGACTTATATACCGCTTCATAGGGCTTTTTAACCCTCTCTAAGCGGTTTACAGAGTCAGCATATCGCCCCTTGAGCCGGTGAGATTAGAACCGCTGAACTGCAGATAACAGTCAGCTGAAGTGGCCTGCAGTACTGCACCCTACGCCACCTCGGCTCTTCTTTAGCATTATGTAGTCACTTCTTCCCAAAATTTCTAGATAATAGAAGAAATTGGCCCAGGGACTGCTCCCATAGCAAAGGAGTATTGGCAAAATTGGAAATGCAGGATGGTTACTACCAAACAATTTCAACACATTTTTTTCTTATATAAAAAGTGGTGGATGTTTAAAACAGCAGCACTGGGGCCAGGGAAATCTGCTGTGTTTTCCAAAGTAAGTTTCCCAGTCAATAACCTTCCCTATTGCTTTATACCAGCATTTGATATTGATAGATACATTGGAATACGGCAATTCGAGATGATCATCTAAGTTCTTAACCAATGGGAGCTGCAGTTCAAACATTTGGAGGACAGCAGACTGCCTATCCTCAGTTCTAGCATTTCGTTCTTCCCTTGGGACTAATTTTGGTGGGAATAGTCCCAGGGGAAGCACAAAACCGCCTATACAACTACTGCATCTGGTTTTTCAGGTGACAACTTATGAAATAATGCACTGGGGCTGAGCACAACATCTGCCCTTCTGGTATATGCCATATACTCAAATATGAACCCTAAATTGGCTAACATTCTGCTGCTGATATTAAACATCCCTCTCCCCTTGGCGTTCTTCTTTGATCTTTCCAACTTCATGGAAAATGTTGTATATAGACTAGATACAAGGGTCTGGGACTCCTCTCCATTGGTCAGTCCATCAGCAGGGTAACTCACCGAGTTATTGACTAAGATGGGCAGCTATAGAAAATGGATGCGTGGATGGATGAATGAACTTTCTATTTGTAAGCCGCCCTGAGTCTTCCGACAGTGGGCGGCATACAAATTAATTAAATAAATACAAATTAATTAAATAAACTCGGTCACAATTGAGCAGAATGGAACCAAATTGGACATAGGAGGAGAAGCTAACCAAAAGATTGCAAATAGGCCCATGTGTGGATTTGAGATGCAGAGAAAAACATCCAGAAAAAAACATCTCACCTTGAGAGAGAATTGGGCAGTGACTTGGAATGCTGCTACTTCATTTCAGAAAGCCAATCAGAGGTGGTTATTCAGCAGGTTCTCACCAGTTCTGGAGAACCAGTAGCAGAAATTTGGAGTAGTTCGGAGAACCGGTAAATACCACCTCTGACTGGCCCTGCTCCCATCTATTCTCTGCCTCCCAAGTCCCAGCTGATCAGGAGGAAATGGGGATTTTGCAGTAACCTTTCTCCGCTAGATCTACCAAGCCATGCCCCAAGCCACACCCACAAAGCCACGCCCACAGAACTGGTAGTAAAAAAAATTGAACCCCATCACTGAAATCAATTCTGTGCTTCCCCATATTCACATGCATATAAACGGACACTGATGTCACACCCCTATTTGTGCCTAGGGACCCATCCTGATTAGACCCAGATAAGTTACACACAGACAAACACAAGTAACAGCTACGCACATACCTGAGTTAATCCCCGGAGAGAAAAGGGACACAGATGTTACTTACTACACCAAGGAAGCTATAAATGTTTCTTCCTGCCACTGTTGCTAAGGGATTTGGAAAGAATTTAGAAATAATTCTTCTGCATGCTTCCCCTACTTTATTCTTGTAGGAAGTTATCACCCAGCCCTTTCACAGAAAAATGAAATATCCTAGGAAATATTGGTAAAGGCAGAATATTTCTCTGGATGTGAAAAGAAAGAAACATGTTTTAAAAGACAGAATAGCTGCCGGCAGCTTCCTGCCCATCCCCACTTTATCAATGGGCCATTAAGAAGGCCAAGCTAGTCTCTTTACATAATAAAGACTTCTCCACTGCAGCTCCAGGGGGAATGGGAGTAAAAGCATGATAATATTGGTCCTTTACTCAACTGACCACATGGCATCTGAGAACTCAACCAAACCTGGATTCAAAACACAGCCTAGAGAGTAACCCCTGCATGGCCCCATGGGAGTCTGACAACCAATCAGAATACATTTCTTACACAGGAACAGGAAACAGAGAGGTGGGACTGAACAGGTTATAAAAAGCCTAGCAAGCCCCTTCCTCAGCCCTTCTCTTCTTCTCCACCAACATTGAAGCATGTGATCACCTTTTCTGTTCAGGACTCAAGCCATGTGGTCCTGTCCACCAATAAACCATCTTTCCAAGCAGCCTCCATGTCTCCAGTGTCTTTTTCTCCACTTGGAGCTGAACCCAGAAGGACATTTCTTTCATCATTCTATAATTGCAGAACTGGCCAGAAGCCCTTAAAAGCCACCCAGGTGAAGGTAGCTCAGGGTGTCTGGAGGCCTGCATCTGCCTGGCTTTGCAGGGACTACCCTGTCCTCATTCTGTTGCGTTTTAATACATGGCCATCTCATCTCTTCTACCAGTTGAACTAACTGCTCCAGCTAGAGGCTTGCATTTCCTTCCATTCTCTTTCATGTCTTTATTATGCCAAAAAGATTACAAGCACTGATTAGCACCTCTTTAATCAGGCTCACTGCCAAGATGGGAGGGCGGCAATGCTTACTGCTGTTAAAAGAGTGTGTGTCTGAGGAACAGCTTCTTCTATCTTCTCTCTGCCTGTCTGTCTCCAATGCTATAATTCAGCAGCAACAACTTTAGTTGGAGCCTGTGGTCTGGCCTCCTTCTGAGAGCCAGGGTGTAGGAGAGCATATGAATGGCCTTGGGTTCACAGAAGAAATTACCATTCCTTACAGAGATGTTTAGATTAGGAATTCGTAACTTGACTGTCCATGGATAGATTAAGTGGGATGGGAAAAACTGAAGTTTTGTTTTCACTAACTGAAATTCAGCTCTACATTCAGATATCTATTTTTAAGCAACTAGGTGATCTAACTCAGTAGTCATCACCTGGTGGTCCACGAAAATTTTTGGGTGGTCTGCAGAAAAAATTATTTGCATTTTTTAATATTGCACTGCAGGAAGTTATCACCCAGCCCTCTCCCAGAAAAATGAAATATCCTAGGGAATATTGAAAAGGCAGAATATTTCTCTTTATGTGAAAAGAAAGAAACATGTTTTAAAAGGCAGAATAGCTGCCTGTAGCTTCCTACCCATCCCCACTTTGTCAATGGGCCATTAAGAAAGCCAAACTAGTTCCTTTATATAATAAAGACTTCTCCACTTCAGCTCCAGGGGGATGGGATTAAGACATGATACTATTGGCACTTTACCCAACTCACCACATGGCATCTGAGAACTCAACCAAACCTGGATTCAAAACGCAGCCTAGAGAGTTGCCCCTGCATGGCTCCATGGGAGTCTGACAAGAAATCAGAACACAAGCTCAAGATCAAAGGCCAGAGAGGGCATAAAGCCAGGGACTTTCAGCATCTCAGTCCTTCCTTCTCTTTTCTCCACCAACATTGAAGCATGTGATCACCTTTTCTGTTCAGGACTCAAGCCATGTGGTCCTGTCCACCAATAAACCATCTTTCCAAGCAGCCTCCATGTCTCCAGTGTCTTTTTCCCCACTTGGAGCTGAACCCAGAAGGACATTTCTTTCATCAGCACTAAATCAGGGGTCCTCAAACTACGGCCCCTGTGCAGGATGCTTGTGTTGCTGCAGAGAGTCTCCCCCTTCAGGGTCTTTTTGTGGGGGTCAGAGAGGAGGAGAAATTCCGACATGGGGTCTGCTTCAGCCTCCTGGTGTGGGGCTTTGGGCGAAGGCTGGAGGGAAGTGCTGCTGGTGGCGAACAGGAAACAGAGAGTTGGGGCCCAACAGAGGGTATAAAACTCAGGCTCTCTCAGCAGCTTGGCTCCTTTTTTCTGCTCAGGAGCTCAAGCCATGTGATCCTGTCCACCATTAAACCATCTTTCCAAACAGCCTCCATGTTTCCAGTGCCTTTTCCCCCACTTGGGACTGAATCCAGATGGACATTGCTTCCAACATGGCTAACAAAAATTAAATATATATGTATTGGCAAATGAATATCTATATGTACATGTGGATGGCAGGTGTGTTTATTTGTGTGTGTGTGTGTGTGTGTGTGTGTCATTCCCAGCCAACTAACATCAAGTAGCTTCTGAACAGTGACGTGCGGTGAGGTTTATGGCTGGTGAGGCAGTCTTCTCCCCCAACATCCCACTGTCTAAAGTGCTTTCTTTCTTTCGCCCACCTGAGTTCTGACAGGCGGATGAAAGAAAGTAGCAATAGCAATAGCAATAGAAAGTGCCAGAAAGCGGAGTTGTTGGTGCTGCTTTTGGTGAGCGGAGCACGAACAGGCGGCACCATGAGCTCCATTCTGGATGTCCTGAACCTCTACAAGAACCTGATCAACCTCTCGCTGAGAGAAGAGCTGGACGCGCCCGCCTCCGCCTTCTCCTGTGGCCGCTTGGCCTGCTACTCTGAGGCAGTACTGCCGGGCAGCGGGGACTTGGCAGTGTGGTTGCTGTGCAGCCCCTGAAGCCCCAAGGGCGAGCAGCCACGGCCCCTGTTGCGCCCGGACCGCTTGGTCAGCCTGATCGAAGGCAAGGTGGCCCAGCCGCTGCCACCTCCACCGCTGGGCTTCCCGCCGCTCAAGCCACCCGGTGCATCCACCCCATCATCCCACTACAAGACGGAGCTGCGCCAGAGTGTCAGCTTCTCTGGGGTGCCCAGCGCCCCGCCGCGCCTCCCCCTGCTCGGGCTGCCCAACCTGGCCTCCTTCACCTGTGCGCCCTCTTTCTCGCCCTGCCCGCTTCCACTGAGCTCCTCTCACCTGCCTTCGAGCACCTCAACCTGGACCCACTTGCCCTGGTGGCCTCCTTCAGGGACTCGCTGGCGCCGCCCCCCACCGGGGGCTGCTGCTCATACTACTGCGGGAGAAGAGGGCGAATCCCAAACCCAGCCAGCTGAGTCAAAGCCCACCGCAGTCACGGCTGTTGCTCCAAAGCCTCCAGGAGCACCGGCTCCTTTGCAAAAAAATAAACCGAGCGGCGGGAGGGGAGGCGGTCCCTCGAGCCTGAAGTTTGCTCGAAGAACTGACTCCTCCCAGACTCGGCTCTCGTGTGGTCTCTTCTGACAAGAGTGAGCCTCCTCCTTCTCCCCCACTCCTCTCTCCTCTGAAGCACACCCTCCGAAATAACCCGCCCAACGTAAGCGTGCTCAACTGCAAGGCATGATTCGCTGCTCCCAGATCAGGAGGCGGGAGAATCACATGCCTCCTTTGCATACGAAATTTTTCGCTTTTTAACCCTTGCTTAACTCTTAAAAGGCGAAAAATTCCTTATGCAAAGGAGGCCCATAGTTCTCTCGCCTCCTCCTACAGTTAACACTAAGCAGACTCACTGTGACTTGGAGTCTGGCAGCAACTACCTTGGCTTTAATTATTTTAAAAAAAATTCTTTAAAATTCTTTTCTTTTCCTCAGGAGACTGGTGAGGCCCCGCCTCCCCTGCCTCTAGTGACTGCACATCCCTGCTTCTGAACGTATCATTAGCAATAGGATGAGCTTGATTATCTTCATGGCTGCTTTGCCAGGGAAAACAGCCAGATCTTCAAGGCTTTCTGAAAAGTGAGCAGGGTCAACACAAGCTCGAATAGATGGTGTTCAAGAAGGCAGCTGCAGCTTCAGGAAAGGAAATGTTGTTCTCAAGGCACTCATTTCAGCATAGAAATCAATGAGAGCGACTATTGCCTGCTTCTAATTTGCTTCTACATGCGTGTAAGAGTTGACCTTGCATTAAGAGTAATTGGAAAAATGATCCCTATTGGGGCATCACTAATGGCTGTTGAGTTGTAATTACAATGCACTAGTGAAAGGAGAGCTAGTGTCTTTCTCAGTGCTGGCATTGAGTGAAGACGGTGTGTTTCTCACCGTGATCCTAGCTGAAGACACAGATGGGTTTGATAACTTGAGAAAGGCTCTTATAGATCAGCTCTACCAAAGAAATGGAAAGTCCCCAGGAACTCAAGAAGCAAATCAAGGTCAACCTGTACTTGGGCCCAATTGGAGGCTTGAAGTGGTTGCGGAGTATTTAACTCTTTCCTTTATGTGTTGGAGAATTAGCTAATTATTCGTTAATATTTTCAATGATCCAATAGAAAAGAATACAGCATGTGAAGCTCAGGATTGAGTTATAGAGTTCTTGGGGCTCTCTGAACTTGGTTGCTTGCTTGCAGATGTTTCATTCCCCTCGCATCCTGGACATAAATTGTTTCAACTCCTACCCTCAAAATGACGCTATAGAGAACTGTACACCAAGACAACTAGACAACAGGACACCATCCCCGAACGCCATCACTCTGCTAAAGAAATAATTCCCTCAACACTGTCAAACTATTCACTAAGGCTGCATTGCTATTACTATTAGTCTTCTCATCATTCCTATCATCCATCTCCTCCCACTTATGACTGCAGGACTGTAACTTTGTTGCTTGTATCCTTAGGATTTACATTGATATTGTTTCCTGATTGCTTATTTGTACCCTATGGCTATCATTAAGTGTTGTACCTTATGATTGCTGACGAATGTATCTTTTCTTTTATGTACACTGAGAGTATATGCACCAAAGACAGATTCCTTGTGTGTCCAATCACACTTGGCCAATAAAGAATCATAAAGGATCTTGGAGTCCTAGTGGACAACCATTTAAATATGAGCAAGCAGTGTGTAGCAGCTGCCAAAAAAGCCAACACAGTTCTAGGCTGCATAAACAAAGGGATAGAATCAAGATCACGTGAAGTGTTAATACCACTTTATAATGCCTTGGTAAGGCCACACTTGGAATACTGCATTCATTTCTGGTCGCCACCTGGTGTAGAAAAGATGTGGAGACTCTAGAAAGAGTGCAGAGAAGAGCAACAAAGATGATTAGGGGACTGGAGACTAAAACATATGAAGAACGGTTGCAGAAACTGGGTATGTCTAGTTTAATGAAAAGAAGGACTAGGGGTGACAGGATAACAGTGTTCCAATATCTCAGGGGTTGCCACAAAGAAGAGGGAGTCAAATTATTCTCCAAGGCACCTGAGGGTAGACAAGAAGCAATGGGTGGAAACTAATCAAGGAGAGAAGCAACTTAGAACTGAGGAGAAATTTCCTGACAGTTAGAACAATTAATCAGCGGAACAGCTTGCCTCCAGAAGTTGTGAATGCCCCAACACTGGAAGTCTTTAAGATGATGTTGGATAGTCATTTGTCTGAAATGGTATAGGGTTTCCTGCCTAGGCAGGGGGTTGGACTAGAAGACCTCCAAGGTCCCTTCCAACTCTGCCATTGTATTGTATTGTATTGTATTAAGAGGATGACCAAGGTGAATGGACCCTGTTACAATGGTGATGAGTGCACTCTTGTGAATCCTGAAATATCAGGATAGGGACAGGTTATCATGGAGCCAATCTATGTTGTTGTTGTTGTTGTTAGTTGAGAAGTCATGTCTGACCCAAGAATCAGACATTCCTCCATGCCTTCCTGTCCTCTACCATCCTCTGGAGTCCATTTAAGCTCATGGCTACTGCTTCGGTGACTCCATCCATCCACTTCATTCTCTGTCGTCTCCTTCTTCTTTTGCCCTCAATCATTCCTAGCATTAGCCTCTTCTCCAGTGAGTCCTTCCTTCTCATTAGGTGGCCAAAGTATTTGAGCTTCATCTTCAGGATCTGGCCTTCTAAAAAGCAGTCTGGGTTGATCTCCTCTAGGACTGACCAGTTTGATGGCCTTGTAATCCAAGGGACTCGCATGAGTCTTCTCCAGCACCACAGTTCAAAGGCCTCAATTCTTTGGCACTCAGCCTTTCTTATGGTCCAACCTTCACAGCCATACATTGCAACTGCGAAACCATAGCCTTGACTATACGCACTTTTGTTAACAGAATGATGTCCCTGCTTTTAAGTATGCTGTCTAGATTTGCCATAGCTGTGGTCTATGTGGTCGGTCAGAGTTAGATAACTTGATGGCATAAAAGGTACATTGTTTATTTTGAAAGTCTATGTGTCATCAAGCCATTTTTTACTCCTAGCAGGCACATGAATTCATTTTTGAATAATGTTCTGTTCCTAACCTGTTCTTTCAAGTCTTCAAGGGTGAGCTCATCACCACAGTAACGGAGTCCATCCACTTTGCTGCTGGCCTTCCTTTTCTTCTCTTTCCTTCCACTTTCCCAGCAAAATTCCATTTTACAGCTTTAGAAAGGCTTGCCCTTATATTTAAAGCTACTTATGGTAGGAGGTGAGAGATAAGTGTGCTACATGAGATAAATAGGAGTATCTCTATTTATTTCCATAAGATAAATAAAAGCAATCACGAATAAAAGCATTCTACTTATTATTCAGCTCACGAGAGAATATCTAGGCTTCCCTGTTCCTTCTTACAGGGAGAGCCTGTAATTCTACAATTTTGGAAGCATTATTGGGATTTCATAAAGGCTGGGATCTGATGGCCAATTAATTATAGGAGTTGACAAGACAACAGAATGGAGAAAGATGTAGGAAACTATAGCTAAATCCTAACAAATTGTAATTATTGTTAGATGATGAGGGTGTGGGTTTAAGAAATGAGTGAATATTTTTAAATATCTTTATGATAGGATTTCATGGCCTTCAGAAGAGGAATGTAGTTTGAAGGTAGTCCTTAATTCACCTTTAAGAAAGCTAAGCAGAATTTAAGTGTATCCCATTGATCTGATTCCTTTGTGGAAAATTTTGCGATCTTCTGAGTATTTTTCCTTTGAATCTTTAAGTTAAAAGATTTGGAGAAAAAAAATCACAATTTAGGAGGACTATAAAGTTTATAAAGACTATAAAGTGGGTTTTTACCTGTTATGTGTTCACACCAGGCAATGTTCTAGACTTGTTTATTAGATCACGGGAATGCTGAAAATGTACAGTAGCAAATCTTGATCTCAGTAAAAGGTTTCACATGTTCATGTAATATTGTGGTACAATGGACTTACAACTTGATGAAATATCATACCCAAAGGATATTTGAGTGTAAATGGTTTGGTGTTGCCCAGGAGGGAAGTATCATGTTGAGTCTGTCATGACTGTCCTTAGTCCAGGGCTTTTGAACATTTTTATAAACAATCTACAGGATGAGAATGGGGGCCTGTCATATTTGTAGAAGACATCAACTAAAAATAATTGGCTTTAATGACAAAAATAATAATGAACATAGGGTCAAATACGACAGAATGATGTTTATCTATGAGAAGTGTTAAGTCCTACATCTAGAAAAATAAAATTAGCAAATATATAACTGGGAAGCCTGGGTTGGTGAGTTATATTCAAGAAGGGTCTACAGCAAGTGTCAGATTCTTGGCCCACAGTGTGTATCACACACCCACAGCGTGCATCACACACGCTGACCATGCCCACCCCGTTTTAGCAAATGGGGAAAAAATGTGATACGTCACCTGAGAGACCACCTCCTGCTGATTACCTCCCATAGACCGATCAGATCTCACAGGTTAGGTCTCCTCCGGATTCCATCCGCCAGCCAATGTCGGCTGGCGACCCCCCGGGGGAGAGCCTTCTCTGTTGCAGCTCCAGCCCTCTGGAATGATCTCCCTGTCGAGATCCGGACCCTTACGACCCTCCCGGCTTTCCGCAAAAGTCCTGGCTGCTCCAGCAGGCCGGGGGGCCTGTGAAACATCCAGCCCCGCGGAGATTGTGACTGTTGTGGTTTTGTTTTTAAAGTGTTGTCTTTGTCTAGTCTTCCCCCTTGTGTATTGTGAGCCGCCCGGAGTCCTTTGGGAGTGGGCGGCATACAAGACAAATAAATACAATACAAATACAATAAATACAATACATGATGACAACGTGACACCGCGAGTTGACACTCCTGGTCTAGAGGTAGTAAAGGATGACCATCTGAACATGACCAAAAAGTACAATGTACAGATTCAAAAAGAGAAGGATTGCATCCAGAAAATAGGATGAAATAGTTCAATCGTGCTGATTGGACCATATTTTAAATCCGGTGTCCATTACTAAACCCCATACTTTAAAAGAAGACATAACAGATGGAAACTGACCTAGGAGAGATTCAACCTAGAAACAAGGAGGAACTTTCTGACAGTGAGAACAATCAACCAATGGAACAGGAGTTGCCTTCGGAGGTTGTGGGAGCTTCATCACTGGAGGCTTTAAAGAAAAGACTGGACTGCCGTTTGTCAGAAATGGTGTAGGGTCTCCTGCTTGGGTGGGGGGTTGGACTAGATGACCTACAAGGTCCCTTCCAACTAGGTTAATCTGATGATCTGATGACAATGGAGTGGATTTGGAGGAGAGCTACTAGAATGGTAAAGGGTCTGGGAAACAATAAAAAAGATGGATGTATTTTATTTGTGAAAGAGAAGACTACGGGAAGATTTAATAGCAGTTCAGAAATATTTTAAAGCGGGTGGGATCTATTCTCTGTTGAAACAAAGACCTGAAGCTGGCCTGAAGACTTAGAATTAAATGAAAGAAACAAGCTAAATTTTAGGTGAAATTTCCTCATAATAAAAGCTGCGGTAAAAGTATCTGCCTAGAATAGAGAAGGCCTCCTCTGTCATGGAGATTTTCAAATGGTGACAATAGCTTCCTGTTGGAGTTGGTTTAGTGCAGTGGTAGTCAACCTGGTCCCTACCGCCCACTAGTGGGCGTTCCAGCTTTCATGGTGGGCGGTAGGGGTTTGCTGTAACTCTGCTTTATACATTTTATAAAGTAAAGTTACTTCCCTACTTTATAAATCACCATTACTGTGGAACTGGTGGTCAGTTAGAAAATTTTACTACTAAAAGAGATACAAAAGTGGGCAGTAGGCATAAAAAGGTTGACTACCCCTGGTTTAGTGGGTTCCGGCCCTGAGCAGGGATTAGAGTAGAAGATGCAAAAGTCCCTTTCAACAAGCACATTCAATGGTTCTATCAGACGGGGTCTCTGAGCAAAGAGATTTGCACTCTTAGGTGCAAATGAGTTACTGAAGAGTACCGTACAAAATTCTTGGCCTCCTTAAGTATCTTTAAAAAAGAAGGCAAATTGCTTTTCTAATGACAAGCGATACTTCTAGATGACTGTGCCTTCCATGAGTCCATTGAAAGTAGAACCCCCACCTTAGCTAGTGCCAGGATCTATGGATTTTTAACAATTGCTTTTCATCACTTGTTGCCTAGACAACTTTGGCGTCATGCAACCCTTTTCACAAACTTTGTCTAGTTTTTTGGTTGGCTCAATGGCTGGGCAGGATAACCTGACCACGCAGTCTATTATACTGAAAACAATTCATGAAAAATGATTTGTAAGATTTAAGTGCTGCAGAATTCAGCTACCCAAACTGTAACTGCTGTCATTAGTTGGAATACTTTTCACATTAATTTTAGAAGAGCCATACCACATTCCAAGCCCACTTCAAGATGAAAAAACAAACAAACTAAAGTCTCCTCATGTCAAAGTGGACTACATATTGCTTTATTGTCTTCTTCTGGGATTTCCCCATCCCACCAAGGTTCTAATTCCAATTTATCATTCTTGACTTGCTGGGTGGTCTCCCATCCAAATGCTAACTGGATCAGGGCTATTGTATCAAAAGTGCAAAACTTTGGATGATTTTGAGATGATAGGTATGAGTTTTCTTGTCTCTTTGCTGCCAACTGGTGGCTATTTGAATTTCTATAGGCTTGATAAGGTAAAGGTAAAGGTTCTGCTCGCACATATGTGCTAGTTATTCCCGACTCTAGAGGGCGGTGCTCATCTCCGTTTCAAAGCCAAAGAGCCAGTGCTGTCCGAAGACGTCCGGCATGTGGCTGGCATGACTAAACGCTGAAGGCGCACGGAATGCTGTTACCTTCCCACCAAAGGTTCCCACCTATTTTTCTACTTGCATTTACTTTCAAACTGCTAGGTTGGCAGAAGTTGGGACAAGTAATGGGAGCTCACTCCCTTACGTGGCACTAGAGATTTGAACTACCGAACTGCCAACCTTTCTGATCGGCAAGCATCTTAGCCCCCGAGCCACTGCGTCCCACAGAGGCTTGATATGGCAGCCCTAACTAGTTTTGAAAGTGGACATGATAAGATAGAACCCCAAATTACTCAGGCTTCTCGTGTAATGTGTAATGTGCCATGGATTTCAGTGGAAGCAAATTGTATGATCTCTGAAAAATATTTTACTGTACCCCAGACAGATGGAAATGAACAAGTCTGCCAATGTCTTTCATCCACCAATCAAAACCCCTCACAAACAACCCCTGCGGTTTTATTTATTGTGACTTTTACATCTTGTTTTTTCTTTGAAAGCTCAGAGTAGTTTATGAGGGAATGAGAATCTTCCATTTTTGATCTCTACAACTGCAATGCTTTGAAGTCTGTTGGAAAGAGAGAAATAGACAAAAATCATTTCCTGAACTCCAGTTGGTAAAGTTTGAGTCTCACTTGCTCCAGCCCCCCTCATCATGTTCCTACCCGGACGCATCTCACAAAAGAACCTCAGAAAAACACGGATCCTCTTCTCCTAATATACTGATGAGAAAATTGTCTGGAAGAAAGGGGGGAAAATACACACAAAGGTCTGTAAATCAATAATTTGTCAATAACATCAAATTGATCACCTAGTAATCTCCTTAGGGCTTTACCTCCAGGTATTTGAAGCTGGAGTTTGAAGAATGGCCTGTAATTTTTCTTTTATTCATTTATTCATGCTCCTGCACATTACCTTGGTGACTGCAAGGAGGACAGAAAATGTATTTGTAGATAAAAGAGACCTACAGGGAGATTGTAAGCAAGGAGTGGGGTCACTGATCCTGCATCTCTTAGCTGTCCCCATCTATTATCAGAGCATCAGCTGCTTCATACAGCATCTGAATGTAAAGGGTCATTATAGAATTGTTGGCTTCGTTGAAAAAAATATATGCTTCACCAGCTTGGTTAAAGACCTAATGAGCCACATTCAGACAATATGTGAAGCTTGGATAGTGCGGCCATTATTAGTATTGCTCTGGCTTCATGTTTGCTAGTGTTGTGGTCTGCCAGCAGCCAGCAAATCTGGCAGTAGATTCAGACAGTGAGGAGGTTGGGGAGGAACATGGGCCAGTCTTGGAGTCCGGGGAAGACTCTAATGAGGACTCTGTGTTAGAGGCAGAGAGGGGGCCAGGGCCGTATGCCAGTTATCAGCTGCCCTCAGAGTCAGACATCAGTGAGGCAGATGAACAGCTGCAGCCTGTTCCCAGTGTGTGCATGAACAGAGTTGCCAGATGAAGGGAACAGCTAAAGAACAGGGGTCGACTTGAGAGTAAGGCTACAGGTGGACGGTAAATGGCCCCTCCCAGAGGAAATAAAAGAGGGGTGAAAGGGGAGTGGAGTTTGCAGGAGACTATTAGTTTGCTTAATAGAGCCGAGGTGGCACAGTGGTTAAATGCAGCACTACAGGCTACTTCAGCTGACTGCAGTTCTGCAGTTCAGCTGTTCAAATCTCACTGGCTCAGGGTTGACTCAGCCTTCCATCCTTCCGAGGTGGGTAAAATGAGGACCCGGATTGTTGTTGGGGGCAATATGCTGACTCTATAAACCGCTTAGAGAGGGCTGAAAGCCCTATGAAGCGGTATATAAGTCTAACTGCTATTGCTATTGCTATTGCTAATTGGTTTGTGACTCTCCGAGACTCCTTGCCAAATTTTGCAGATATCGGCCTGTCAGCTCTCCAAGCCAGGTAAAGTCTGTGACTGTAAATCCTCCCTTGAAAGACTTTGCTGGATGTGAATGAGTAAATTAATAAAATGATTTTTTGGGGGGAGGGGGAACACAAGGAGTTCCCTGCGTGCTCTTGGGAAGCCTAGGTCAGAACAGCTACACATCCAGTTAGTTTGACTTTATGGCTCAGTCCCCTTTACTAACTCAACTGGATGAACTTAGTAGTCAGGCTGGGCAGGTTGCAGGGATGCAATGTAGAGTGGTCATGGTCTTGGAAGTTATCTAGAGATAGATGTGGAGGTTTTCCAGCCTCTTCTGAGATCCTTCCATGACAACAAGGTCTTCTCTCCTAAGTTGTTCTGTTTCACTGTTTTTTTTTAATGTTTAACATTTTTACTGGGTTATAAAATAAAGTAAGATTCAAACTATGAAAGTAAATAGGAAAACAGTGGGAGGAAGAGGGGGGAGAGAAGCGAGGGAGGGTAAGAAAAAAACAAAACAAAACATTGACTCCCAACTCTTGTTGTTACACTACAATAAGTGTCAGAGTTCCAAATAGCATCCTCAATGAAATAAGAGTCCGACGCTAGGCTTTCCTCAAAGTTCCCAATAATTAGAAGAGCCATGTTGGCATGTCTGGGAAAACCCGAATCTGAAAGCTTCCAGGTTTTCCCCATCCAGTTGAAAGTTGAAGTCCCTGCCCAGCACCCACATGTCCATCACATGGCCCAATCCAGTGATGGGTTTCAAATTTTTTTAGAACCTCTTCTGTAGGTGTGGCCTGCTTTGTGGGAGTGACTTGTGACCGGGTGGGAGTGGCTTGCCAGCCATGTGACTGGGTGGGAGTGGCTTGCCAGCCATGTGACTGGGTGGGCATGGCCAACTTGTAAAATGTGATGAAACTCACTTAACAACGCTCTTGCCTAGCAACCAAAATGTTGGCTCAGAAACTCTGGCATTTGAAGCACGCAAGTCTTAAAGCTGTCAAGTTACAAGATCCTTGCACCACTAACCCTTTAGAAAAAAAACCCAGGGGTGTTCAAACTTGACAGCTTTAAGACTTGTGGACTTCAACTCCCAGAATTCCTCCTCTCCCTATTCATCTTGATGATGTGCGGATGGGCGGGGGGGGGGGAGCTGGAACTGGTTCTAAACGGCACTGTAGATTTGTGGAACCTCTTCTATAGAAGAGGCTAGAACTGGCAGGAACCCACCCCTGGTCCAATCAGTTACTGTCCCACAGAGAGATTCCTCCCAGCGATGCCCCTCCAGGTGCCGAGGCCAGATGACCTTCCATTAACATCAAATCACAACTTTTTTTTCATAATAATATGAACAAGCCATTTCTATTAGATTCTATCAATGTAATTGGTAAAACCCAAAATCAAAGTTTCATTCTTTTCCACTTCAAGCACAAAGTTCAGAAGCAGTCTCCATATGGAAATAAAAGTACTTGTGTTGTTTTTTTAAATCAAAATAGTTGATTTTGCCATTTTAGCCAACTCTATTGGCTTCAGCAACCATTCGTCCATGATAGAAATCAAAGTGTCTTTCCATTTTTGTGCGCAGTCTGTTTCCCTGTTGAAACAGGACTCCACTAGAATTCCTCTACCCCCAGCAGAAATTTCATTTATTTATTTAGTAAATTTATATGCCACCCATCTCATTGTTACTCATTCTTACAAGGTTACACAAATGTACTTTTTGTGATTTCTACTTAGGCACCATTGCTTCTAACATTGAAGGGATTTTCACAGGGATAGTTTGTCACACAGTAAATTCTCAAAAGCAAAAAAAATATCTTTGAACATTTGTAGTTTTTTTTAAAGGAACAGACCTTGGTTATGCTGCTCTCAGGATGGATAAATTGACCTGTTTGTTTTTTGTTTACTTCTCATATTTTGCATTTGTTTAAGCCCCTTTGTGCATCACTTGGAAATTAATTTCACATCCACGCACAAAGGAATGTCATTTTGGCTGCATTTCCAATACGTATCTTTTTCAGCAAGGATCTTTCTTAACAAATGACTTTCTGGCAGGCATTTCCCCTTTAATATTACGTATCGTGTACATTCTTTTCATTAAACTGTTCCTTTTCCCACTCATTTTTCAATACCGTAATAATGTTTTTTTCTCAAAAAAATGCAGACTGCTTTTGGGAACATGGAAATATGAGTTGGCTTGATGGTTAATGTAAGAAATCATTAAATGTCACTCGGATTATTAGCAAATTATTATTATTATTATTATTATTATTATTATTATTATTATTATTATTATTATCATTAAATGTCACTCGGATGAAATGGGCAGTGTAGAAATTTAATAAATAAATATGAATGTAGTCAATTCCTTTTTAAAACTAATTTTATTAAAAGTTTTAGTTACAATAGCAAAAGATAAAAAAAGGTAAAGGAGTCCTTGCAGATTTTACTCTGCTAGTCATTGCCAACTCTAGGGATGGCGCTCATCTCCATCTCAAGGCCATTGAGCCAGTGCTGTCCAAAGACATTTCTGCGGTCATGTGGTCAGCATGGCATCACAGAGAAGTGTTACCTTCCCACTGAAGTGGTACCTATTTATCTATTCCCGTTTGCACGCCTTTAAACTGCTGGGTGGGCAGGAGCTGAGGCGAGGAAGGGAGTGCTCAGGTCTCAAACCTAGGCTGCCACCTTTCCCACGGACAACCCCAGCATCGTAACTACTGAGCGATTGCATCACCCTAGTAAAAGATAATTCAAACCAAGAAAGAAAAAAAGAGAAAGAGAATAAAAGATGCAAAAAAATGAAAAAGGAAGAAAAAAGGGAGAAATCCCCAAGAAAGAGATTTCCCCCCCTCATCATGACAAGCATAAGCAATTTTACTCTAATGAGCAGATATAAAACTCTTCCTGCTGTAACTCAACTTCTATAGGCAAATCCAATAAGGAACAGTCTTCTCCAATCCAGCTATCAATTAGGAATAATGTATGAATGTGAACAGATGTTTCTGTCCTACTGCTAAATTTGTTTACTTAGATGGGGCTACAGAATTATGCAAGCAAGCCTGTTGATGCTCCAAGCTCATTGATTTAGTTAGCTTGTCTTGTCTGACTCCTCTCTTATTGCTGGTGCTAAATCCTAGGTGAGCACTAAGAATCCTTTATCTTTTCAGTAGGGGTTTTGCTAGGCTATGGTTAGATCTTATGGCTCTTTTCCTCCACAATTTGGTGACTGCACACTTAAAAAGATGTCGGGGCATTATTCCTTACCATGAAATGTTACTGGTTTTTATCATCTCTTTGCCTTTCATTACAGCATTACAGCACACAGAGCCCTCTCTCTGGGCACACCAGCTGTCACCCCAGCCCAGTTCCACTGCGCATGTGTTTGAATTGTTCGCCACCCTGAGTCCTCCCGGAGAAGGGCGGCATACAAATAATAAAATACCAAATACCAAAAATACCAATGTCTCCCACCAGCCAGCTGATCTTTGGGCCTCTGCTGTGCATACGCGGGAGCGGGGCACATGTGTAAGGTGACCAGATTTTCAGATTGGTAAAGAGGGACCCCTTTGACTGGGGGTGGGGGGCTTGATTAAAAATTTTATACGGAACAACAAAAATTTTCATACAACGCAAAAATAGTATTGTAATTTTTTAAAATTTCAACATAACTACAATTTACAAATATAAATTGTAACTGTTGCCAAACATCAAAAATTTGATCACGTGACCATGAGGATGCTGCAATGGTCGCTAAGTGTGAAAATGGTCGCTAAGTGTGAAAAATGGTCATCAGTCACTTTTTTCAATGCCATTGTAACTTTGGTCACTATACCACCTTTCTTGCCACAGTTCTTAAGTGAATAACTGCAGCTGGCATTTTGTATTTTGGATAGAATCTTTTTTTAAATAGTCTAAGATAATTTAAAAAAAGAATCCACACAGAATAAATTGAAGTAAAACATTTCAAAGTATTGTACATAGAATTTTTAAAAATGGTTTAACTTCAATTTATTTTGGATAGAATCTTTTTCAAAATAGTCTAAGACAATTTAAAAAAAGAATCCACACAGAATAAAACTATTTTAAAATATCCTATGCACAATAAATACAATATTATTTTAAAATACATTAAAAAAATAAAAGAAAAAAAACCAGCTCACTTACCAGCAGGCACAAGTGAGCACTCCAAGTCAATCCAGAATGATGTAGATGTTAATACAAAGAACTGAGCAAATTAAAATGGTGAAATTAGTCAGGGAAATATGTTTCAAAGAAACTTTGCCACCATTTTTTCCACACGAGCCGACCTCCAACCTCTGTGCCCCTCCCCTCCGGAAAATCCAGGAAGGAACACTCGCTACCTCTTTAGCCAAGTATTTCCTGGAGCTCTATGGTACTGGGTCATCTTTTCTTATAAAAGTGAGTAAAAGGGGCAGGGGAGATCCGTTTTCTTGCTTTAAAGTTTTAATATCTTCAATGAAAGTACTGAGACAGAGAGAGAGAGGTTAGACAGAGTGTCTTTTGTCTTGCCCCGGTTAGGATTTCTTAAGCAAATCCACTGGGCTTTCAACATGAAGCCAGAAAATCGGGACTTTTTAAAAACGCCCCGGGACACGGGACAAATTGTTATAAATTGTGACTGTCCCACTGAAATCGGGATGTTTGGTCACCTTACACATGTGGGGAATGTGCATGTGCATGTGCAGGAGTGGGGGGGACATGTGGGGGGCACTTGCATTGTATTTTTGGGACCTCGCACCCCTTTTGGGTTTCCAGGTGAGTGCAGGGGGCCTTCCAGGCCGAAACCGGGGTGCGAGGGGGTCACACGTGCATGCCTGGGGGCACAGGGGTTGTTGCACGGGCATTGCATTGTGGGTGTTTCGGCACATGACAACAAAATGGTTAGCCATCATTGCTTTAGAGGTTGATGAGAAATGAGCAGGCAATTAAGAATTTGGAGCTGTTGACTAGCTGCAGTAATATGACAATAGCATTAACATCTGGCCCTTTTAAACATTATTGAAAATTGAGATATAGAACATTTCGCTGCCTTTGCATGCATCTTTTTAAAAATTTATATAAGAGCAACAAGGTCTATAAGACCATAATCTCCAATCAAGGTTCTATTTTAGGCCCAGTGCTCATCAACATCTTCATAAACAATTTAGATGAAGGACTAGATAGGGAACTCATAAAATTTGCAGATGACGCCAAGCCAGCAGGAACAGCCAATACTCCAGAAGATAGGCTCAAGGTCCAAATGGATTTTGCCAGACTTGAACACTAGGCCCTATTTAACAAAATGAAACTCAATGTAGAGAAAAATAAAAAGAGAAAACAAAAACAATTGTACAGGTACAGATTAGATGAAATGTGGGTATGTAGTAACTGCGAGAGGGGTCTTGGAATCCTAATGGACAATCACTTAAATATGAGCCAGGATGTGCTGCAGCTGCCAAAAAAGCCGATACAGTCCTAGGCTGCATTAACAGAGGGATAGAATCAAAATCACAGTGTAGGAAGTTATCACCCAGCCCTCTCTCAGAAAAATGAAATATCCTAGGAAAAATTGAAAAGAAAGAAACATGTTTTAAAAGACAGAATAGCTGCCTGCAGCTTCCTGCCTATCTCCCTTTGTCAATGAGCCATTAAAGCCTGAGCTAGTCCACTTTAAATAATAAAGAGTTCTCCCCTTCAGCTCCGGAGTGATGGAATTAAGGCATGATAATATTGGCCCTTTACCCAACTCGCCACACGGCATCTGAGAACTCAACCAAACCTGGATTCAAAACACAGCCTAGAGAGTTGCCCCTGCATGGCCCCATGGGAGTCTAACGACCAATCAGAATACAAGCTCAAGATCAAAGGCCAGAGAGGGCATAAAACCAGGGACTTGGCATCTCAGTCAGCCCTTCTCTTTTCTCCACCGACATTGAAGCATGTGATCACCTTTTCTGTTCAGGACTCAAGCCATGTGGTCCTGCCCACCATTAAAACCATCTTTCCAAGCAGCCTCCATGTCTCCAGTGTCTTTTCCCCCACTTGGAGCTGAACCCAGAAGACATTTCTTCCAACAATGGGAAGCGTTAGTACTGCTTTATAAACCCTTGGTAAAGCCACTCTTGGAATACTGCATCCGGTTTTGGTCACCACAACTTAAAACAGATGTTGAGACTGTGGAAAGAGTTCAGAGAAGAGCAACAAAGATGATTGCGGGGCTGGAGGCTAAAACATATTAGAACAGTTGCAGGAATTGAGTATGTCTAGTTGTCAGCCTCTGCTTCGCTGCTGCTTTTCGGCTGCCATTGAAACGGGGAGGGGAGGCATGGTATTTGGGAGGGGAATCATTATGTACTGGAGGATTGTTATTAGGAGCTGTCCTGACCATCTATCTGCGCATGTGGAACAAGGGAGTTTCCCACCAAGGCCAATTGTCCAGCATTCCACCCTGATGATGCTTTTTGAAGACATCTCCCACCTGACGGGTGAATTATTATTGAACTATGAACTGGGGTGCCAAGGGGAGGGGATTGAATTATACATGATATTTATTGCTTTCGCGCCTTTTTACTCAGACTCAGATTTGCTTTGCTACTCATCGTTTGTAATTAGTAAAAGTACACTTAATTCTAACCATGGAGTTGAGTGGTTTCTTTCTTGATTATTAAACGAAGGTGCACCTGACACTAGTCTAGTGAAAAGAAGGACTAGGAGTGGCACGATAGCAAGCAGTATAGTAAGTATAGCAAGTAATATAGCAGTATAGCAAACAGCATTCCAATATTTGAGGGGGTGCCACAAAGAAGAGGGGATCAAACTATTTTCCAAAGCACCAGAAGGCAGAGACAAGCAGCAATGGATGAAAACTAATTAAGGAGAGAACTAACCTAGAACTAAGGAGAAATTTCTTGACAGTGACAACAATAAACCAATGGAACAGCTTACCTTTGGAAGTTCTGGGTACTCCATCACTGAATGCTTTTAAGAAGAGACTGGACAGCCACTTGTCTGAAATTATACAGGGTCTTCTGCTTGAGCAGGGGTTGGACTAGAAGACCTCCAAGGTCTCTTCCAACTGTGTTATTCTGTTATTTAGAATGAAGAGTCGAAGTCATCAAAACGTAAAAACAGATTGTGAAATATTAAAGCAGCACAGATACGATTTCTATCCCATGTTTAATGGGTTATATGACAATAATCCATTTGACTGGTTTATGATCCAGTACGCAAACACAAAAAATGAATTGATTCAGTGACCAGGTAAAGAGTAATGTGTGAAAGTAGTGAAAAAATTATTTCGGTTGGGGAGAATAACAGTTTTGGCAGCAACTAAGCATAATTAGCTGAAAAAGTACACCGTTGCGCTTAGTCCAAATTTATTTTCATTATATTATCATTTAGCTAGCATGCTATTCAGGATTCCAGTTTGGCTGAAATCTTCCAGTATTTAATGATACTAGCTTTCAACTGTTAAGAGCAAAAACAACCTTGAAACTTGATTGGATTGCACAGGGCTGTTACCAAGAAATCTGTGAAAAAGAACTGAGCGACTGGAAGAGAAGAAAAAAGCATTTATATTGATCATGGGTGGTGTGCTTATATGAATATAATCGGCTAACAATACTACAATGCCTCTTTGTGTGATTCTGACCAGTGGATTGATTGACATTGATTACGTGCCAACGAAGCCACTTTTTAAAAATCCCAATGATCACATAGGTAGAAGAGAAAATGGTCAGAGAAACAGAGATAAAACCAAAGGCCGTGAATACAGGACAGATAGTCCTCAATTTACAACAGTTCATTTAGTGACCATTCAAAGGTGACTAACGATTGTTTTTCCACACTTACGACCCTTGCAGCATCCCCGTGGTCACATGATCAAAATTCAGGCACTTGGAAACTCACTCATATTTTTTTTTCAATATTTTTTGATTATTTTTACATTTAAAACAATGCAGTACCGCGGAGTCGAAGTGACCATACATTCACATTATATACAGCTAGTCTCAACCATTAACAATTAGCCTACTTAATACATTATCTATCCTTCTATCCAATCACAATATATACAGTTTGTTCCAGTCTTGTCACCTTGTCTTATACCAATCATAAAATCTGTTCCAGACTTCAAAATATTCTGATTCTCCTTTATTTTTAAGTTCAAGAGTGAGCCGATCTGCTTCCACACAGGCCAACACTTTTCTGATTATATCTAGCTCTGATGGTGTATTTTCTTTTTTCCAATATTGTGCATAAGTTATGCGCGCTGCAATTACTACATGTATAATTAAATAAAGTATATCTTTCTTAAACCCTTCCAGTATTATACCTAGGAGAAAAATTTCTGGTTTAAACAAGATTTGGTCTCCCACCATTTGTTCTAACCATGATAGAATCATTTTCCAATAATTTTTTGCCTCATTGCACGTCCACCACATATGATAAAAAGTGCCCTGGTGTCACTCATATTTATGACGGTTGCATGTTCTGGGGTCATGTGATCACCTTTTGCGACCTTCTGACAAGCAAAGTCAATGAGGAAGCCATATTCACTTAACAACCATGTGGCTAACTGTTTGATTCACTTAACAACTATGGGAAGAAAGTTGTAAAATGGGGCAAAACACACTTAACAAATGTCTTGTTTAGCTACATAAATTTTGGGCTCAACTGTGGTCATAAGTCGAGGACTGTACAAGTACAAGAAGAATTTGGTACTTTCATGAGAGTGAAGGAGAGAATCAAATTTCGTTGGTGATATTTGTTTTGCTGAATCCATTTTTCTTCTCCTCGTTTATGAAAACTCAGGCATGTTCACTTCTTCATTTCACTCCCTTGCTATTTGTAGTACATAATGGAAGCTGGGGGGATGGAGGACTTTTTTTCTGATGAAAAACAAGACGACACAATCACCATTCCTCTATTTCCACTAAGCCCGTATTCAGAAAGAAATCATAATATTAGTTCATTTTCCAACCTTATAAAGCAGACAATTTCCAGAAAACAGGTTTGCTTTGACCGTGACCCTGGGATTTCTGTGCTTCCAATCATCTGACAGCAGAGCTAATGGCTGGAGATAATGGGAGTTATAGTACATTACTGCCTAAGCAAGGACTTACATTGTGGTATTTGTTGTATACCCCTGCTACATTATTATAACAGAAGGGATGGAACGGAAAAAGGAAAAGGAATTATATTAAGGAGAAAAGGATGCCGAGATATGATTTGCAAGTTGTTTTGGAGAAAACAGTACAGGAATGGCACAAATCAAAAGGATTGTGTTCCCCCTGACTTTCTCTAAGAAACTCTTGAAGGTGCAACTAATGAATATAACATTAGGGGAAGAAAAAGCTGTGTTACCACAAGCACATCATAGGACAATACTTTCCAGGTGTGACTACAGGTAGAGTTTTGATCATACTGCTTGTGGCTGTTATCTTGACTTTGTTGATCACAGCCTACAAATTTCTTTGATACTTTCCCATTTTTGAAGTTCCCAATGTTGGGATTCTTCAAGCTGATGAAAAATTCCCTGTTCTGACCTAGGTTTCCCAAGAGCATGAAGCAAACTCCTTGTCCAGACAAAAGCCCCTTTTATTGATTTACTGTGAATTCTGCTCATTCACATCCAGCAAAGACTTTCAAGCCAGGATTTATAGTCACAGACCTTATCTGGCTTGGAGAGCTGACAGGCTGATATCTGCAAAACTTGGCAAGGAGCCTCGGAAAGTCACGAAGCAATTAAGTAAACTAATTGTCTCCTGCAAACTCCACTCCCCTTTTGCTCCCTTTTTATTTCCTCTGGGAGGGGTCATCCATCATCCACCTGTGCTTAACTCCCAAGTCGACCCCTGTTCTTTAGTTCTTCCCTTCATCTGGCAACTCTGCACATGCGCACACTGAGAACAGGCTGCAGCTGTTCATCTGCCTGACTGATGTCTGACTCTGAAGGCAGCTGATAACTGGCATATGACTTTGGTTCCCTTTCTGCCCCCGACACAGAGCCCTCATCAGAGCCTTCCCCAGACTCCAGGACTGGCCCATGTTCCTCCCCAACCTCCTCACTGTCTGAATCTGCTGCCAGTTCTGCTGGCCACTGGCAAGCCACAACAGGTTCCCCTCTTAGAACTAACATGGAGATAGATCTGTTTCAGAACATTCTCACTTAATATAGCTTGTTTAATCACATGGCATGGTGGTGTAATACTATCAATTAAAAATAGTCAGGGACTAACTACAAACACAAATCATATAAATATGCAACAGACATTTATCTGAATTTTAAAAACCTGCCACAGGAGATCCTTGATTTCATAAAAGTGCCAGAAAAATGGTCTGAGAAGGGAAATTTATTTTGATTTAGAATGTATTAACTATTTGGGTGTAGCCACATAATAATTAAATGAGTGAAATATCTCCTTTCATATTTATAAATATGGATACTTTTTAACATGTAAGAAAAATTCTATTGGAGTAAACAAACAAACAAAAAAAGCTTTATTCTGGTTACAATAAATGGGATGCAACCAAAGCTAGGGATGGGGATGACATGTATTGAAGTCAACTTGCCAGAGCAGTTGACAGAATTGTAGAATAACAGTTTGATGGGACTTTGGAGGTCTTCTAGTCCAACCCCCTGCACAAGCAGGAGACCCTCTACCATTTCAGACAAATGGCTGTCCATTTAAAAAACAAAAACAAAGCACCCATAACTTCTGGAGGCAAGGTAGCGCAGTGGTTAGGGTGCAGTACTGAAGGCCACTACAGCTGTCTGTTATCTGCAGTTCAGCGGTTCTAATCTCACCGGCTCAAGGTTGACTCAGCCTTCCATCCTTCCGAGGTGGGTGAAATGAGGACCCAGACTGTGGGGGCGATATGCTGATTCTGTAAACCGCTTAGAGAGGGCTGAAAGCCCTATGAAGCGGTATATAAGTCTAACTGCTATTGCTATTGCTATTACTTATTCATTATTCTCACTGTCAGGAAATTTCTTCTTAATACCAGATCGGATCACTCTTTGATAAGCTCCCATCTGTTACTTCTTGCCAGCCCTCAGGAGCTTTGGAGAATAGCTTGACCCCCTCACTGTGATTGTCATCCCTAGTCCTTCTCTACATTAGGTTAGTTTGTTTTGTTGATTTGGGTACCCATGTAAAAACTGTAAATACTTTATTGTTGTTGTTAGTTGTGAAGTCATGTCTGGCCCATTGCAACCCCATGAACAACATTCCTCCAGGCCTTCCTGTCCTCTACCATCGTCTGGAGTCCATTGAAGCTCATGCCCACTGCTTTGGTGACTCCATCCAGCCGCCTCATTCTCTGTCATCCCCTTCTTCTTTTGCCCTCAATCTTTCCCAGCATTAGGCTCTTCTCCAGTGAGTCCTTCCTTCTCATTAGGTGGTCAAACTACTTGAGTTTCATCCTCAGGATCTGGTCTTCTAAAGAGCACTCAGGGTTGATCTCCTCTAGGACTGACTGGTTTGATCGCCTTGTACTCCAAGGGACTCGCAGGAGTCTTCTCCAGCACCATAGGTCAAAGGCCTATAAATGTTATTTTTAATGTGAATTTATCCATTTTCAGCCAATAGATGAACTGAAGCTTAATTATTCAGCATTTGCAGTTTTTCCATTTTTGCAGTGCAGTTTCTCTAGATACATGCACACGCACATGCGCGCACACACAGACAAACGAAATCCATATATTCAGTACAATAATAAGCTGGGATGGCAACATCCATTTCTCCCTCTTGTGGTTTAAAATCTGAAAAATGTTGGCATGGTGTTATTGAGTAGGCACATTTAATCTGTGCCCTTTCTAACAGTCTATGACTGTTTTTCCTTGGACACATCATATATTATTGCGTCACATCAACTAATAGTTGCAGACCTGTGTGCATTTCTCTTTCCACCACCTCTAATATTTTTTTATTCTCTCTTGTCTAGTTTGTCCAACATTTCTTTTCTTGCTTAGGTCTTTCTGATGCCATGTTCATTATTCATTCCACATCCCTTACTCTTCAACAGAATCATAAATATGAGAGTGGGAGGGGAAGGAGAGGGGGAGGGGGAGGGAGCGGGGATGGAGAGAGAGAGAGAGAGAGAATGAATGAGAATATTTTATTCAGTTTTGTTGCAAATCTTAGATGATCTACTGTACTGTTAGTTACCCTGTGGCTTGTTCTGGCTTAGCCCCGAGTACTAGGAATATATATATATAGTTTTGTAAAGCAGGAAACAGTTTCATCAGTAGGAAAACCTATGCCTCAGCTTTCCAACCACCCAAAGAAATTCAAGTTGGTTTGAAGATTAATTGGCTTGTCTTTTGTGTGGGAGAAAAATCATCACTTTCTTTTCACTGATGAAAACCCTTTCAGCTCTCAGCCATTTGGTCTTTTGGTGGAAAAAACTCAACTTTACCATGTCTGTTTTTCATGTTCATTGTCACTTGGTGATCAAGAATTCAAGAAATGACTAGGAATTATTTAGTGTGATTAGAAGTAAATATTTTTACTCACCCTATTAATCAAATACTATCTAATTAGTGTTAGCTAATTAGCCATCCCCAGCCTGTCCCCCTTCAGATATGCTGAACTATGGACCTATTTAGTTCTATTTAGCAGCAGCTGTAGCTAAGGTAGCGGAGGCTCGTGGGCTCAAACATCTGGGGAAAATGGTTTTATTCTAAGAAGAGCATGTGGATGGAAGCTAACTCTCCTGCTCTAAGTTATGATCTCTCTTTGGAATTTCCATCTTTCCATGATTTCATCTACTTTGCCTGGCACCAGCTTTCTAACACCTATATTAGAGGAAACATTTATGCAAAGATTAATCCAGATTTGGACTTTCTCTACCAATTGGATCTGCTGGATAGGAAGATGTGCTATCAGATTCCTCCTGCAGCTAGTCTTTACTAAAGCATCCAATTCTACTCGAGCTCTGTAATAGGACTTTGAGCTCTTCTGATTTGGCCTGAAGCTCCTGTTCTTTTCTCATTCTAAAGAATTGTCTTGGATCCAACTAGCATGTTGTCCAAGACAGATTGGGCCTGGAAGAAATTTTCCCAAGCCCATTGAAAGGGCTTCAAGAGGCGCGATTCTTGGCTTGAAATCGAATCCAGTTGGATACAGTTTGATTGGATAGCCCCCAAAGTGACTTACTGCCCTTTATTCAAGGAAGATGATGATAAATAGGAGTGGTACAGTGGCCAAGAGGTGAAGCTCTTGCCTCACAATCAGGAGGTGTCAGTTCGATCCTAGGTAAAGGAAGATATTTCTCTCTCTGGGCACAATGAGAATATATCTGCTGAAGTAAACTCCGCATAGGTGATAGGAAGGGCGTCTGGCCAGTAAACACTCTGCTAGCTCCATTCAGTCTCCCAGACTCCACCCCGTAAGGGATTATGGGGTTGTTAAAAGAAGAAGATGAAGTACAGTCTTTGATATTTGATGGATTGAATCAGTGGTGAGATTCAAATAATTTAACAACCGGTTCTCTGTCCTAATGACCAGATGGGCAGGTGGGGCTAGTGGTCATGTGACCATGTGGGTGTGGCCAACTCAACGTCTCTCAGGTCGATGGGCACTTTGCCTTAGCTGTTACAATGTAATAAGGTTTAACCAGAGAGGCAGTGTCTGTACGCAGGGTAATAAAGATTAAGCTAGAAACAACACCAGAATGTTTCCTTCCTGCCTTCCTTACAGGATTAGGCCTGTAAAGCGGAAAAAAAACAAAAGAAGATTTCTTCCAACAACCGGTTCTCTGAACCTCTTAGCAAGTTAATCCCACCACTGGATTGAATCCAAAATTTCCCCAGCCAAATGTACCCTATGCATGCCCTACACATACATACCATTGATCAATGCTTGCCTTTTCCATGATTGGCCTTAAAACTGTTATTTCTTGTGTGTTTCTATAATTGCATTCACCCAACATCTTTAACTTGGTTGCTCAAGCAGCCTATGTTATGAGCCATAAACTAACAAAATGAGTTGGTTTTATACCATATACTAAGTCAACCCCTGCTGAAAAACATGCCAAGCCAAGCCAAACCAAACCAGCAGCAAAGTCAAAACAAAAACACGGTTATGGTAATACTGATATTTTGACTTCAACTCAGAATGCACTGCTAATTCAGCCATTCATTTTTTTTTTTTGCTTGAAATATTGTTTCAAAGGAATTGGGTAGGTATTGGAAGGATCCTATGTAGGGGATCTTAGAATGAAACAGCTCCTTGAATTCCGGATATATGTGTTAAAACAATTGTTATGTGCACCAGGGGTGTGGAACTTGTAGTATTTCAGATATTTCTGAACTATAAATTCCATTGGTTGTTGTTGTTGTTGTTGTTAGTTGTGAAGACATGTCCGGCCCATCGCGACCCCATGGACAACATTCCTCCAGGCCTTCCTGTCCTCTACCATCCTCTGGAGTCCATTTAAGCTCAGGTCTACTGCTTCAGTGACTCCAGCCAGCCACTTCATTCTCTGTCGTCCCCTTCTTCTTTTGCCCTCATTTTTTCCCAGCATTAGGCTCTTCTCAGTGAGTCCATACCTTTGGCCATTCTGGCTGAGGTTGGTGGGAACTGTGATTCAATCACATTTTACACACCACAGATTGATACTCCACCTCTGCTTTCTAATATCTATCATATTTTATATCTTAAAATCTGTAGTTCTTTCCTTCTCATTGGCAGAAAAGCACCTTATTTCCTAAATCCTGTATCTGTACACTTTTTCTTTTCACCCAAGGTATGTATTGTTGTCCAGAATCATCTGATTTCTAGCATTCCTATTTCCATTCCATCCACTGAATTTACTAACAGGGCAACAAGTGTGCTTAATTCCACTAGCTCAGAGATTTCACTGAGTGTCCTCCTGCCAGCTATGGTAATACAGTCATTCTCCTTTATTCTTTTCCATCACCCCATGGAAATAATATAATTTCTCCAACATGAAGGCCAACATTTCAGTCATAAAATAATGGCTGGTTGTTGATCACTTGGAGAGATAAAGGTCCTTTAATGTTACTCCCACTGAAGATATCTACTCCCACCCATCCAACTCTACTATTGAAAGACAGAACATTAGCGTTGTATTCTCTCTTTGAACTTTGTTTTCCCTAAAACAAATCTCCAAACTAGCAGAATTTTGTGTCTTAGAGCCAAGGCTTAGACTTGAAATCCCATAATGGAAATACTGATTAAAGAACTTTGTAAGCCTGCAAACAAGGGATAGATTTTCCTCCCCTGAAACTTTAATCTCTTTGGTGGCCTTTCTTTCTGCTGAAAACAGATTTACTGCAGCAAAGAGCACTGTTGTTCACTCCACTGTTTCTTTGTTGTGTCAGGTGAGAGTTTGTAGTTAACTTAATCTGCCACCAAAAAAAATGGAATGAAGGAACAGGGATGATGACAAATTCATGCATTTCTTCAAGTGCCAGTATCTTGAACAACTTGTGGTCACCTGTTATGGAAAACCAGGTGGTGGGACAGGAGGTGTAACTTGCATGTCCCACCTGTGCCACAATAGGACCTGTAGTAGGAAGGAAGTAACATCGCATGCCTCATGATGTCAACATGCAATGCCATTGGCGTACAATTCATGTAATTTGTGCAATAGTATTATGGCCCACATGATATCATGTTTATTATTGCAGGAAAGCAATAATGGTCATAATCCTGGATAATTGATGTAGCAGAACCAGGGGAAAGTAGAACAAAGTCAAAAAATTATAGGTCACAAAGTATCAAGATCTGAAAATCTAAATTGAAAGAATATGCCATAAATAGTACTTATCACCACATTGGGTGCCATATCAAAACATCTTGGATGATACCTAGAAAATCTTTGCCTTTACAAAATTTTCATCTGTCAATTGCAAAAGGCCACACTGCTTGGATCTGCACATATACTAAGTTGATACATTACAACATTCCTGGTTGTTGGAAAGGATTGATGCATATGAAGGTCAACACCATCTAAAAAAATGTCAACTGTGACTTCACATTGCTGCACATAGAAAATAAAATAATGAGACATGGCAAGGTAAAGTATTACATGGTCAATATAAAAAAAAATCAAACAAGCAAAGCAGATAACAGCAAGACTTGGCAATGCTAAGAGCAGGAAAGTTGAAGAAAGACACAGAAGGGCTCATTCTGGTTAGCCAACGAAAGACGACTCCAAGGCTTCAGGTTTCTCAAAGTTCCATTTTATTAGACAGGTCATATTGGCCCATCTGGGAAAACCTGCATCTGAAAGCTTCCACGTTTTCTACCCAAAAGAAAGTTCAATCCCCTGCCCAGCGCCCACATGCTCAATCAAATCATTGTCCCAACTGGAGATGCCTCCCAATCACCCAAACTATATTATATTATATTATATTATATTATATTATATTATATTATATTATATTATATTATATTATATTATATTATATTATATTATATTATATTATATTATATTATATTATATTATATTATATTATATTATATTATATTATATTATATTATATTATATTATATTATATTATATTATTATATTATTATATTATATTATATTATATTATATTATATTATATTATATTATATTATATTATATTATATTATATTATATTATATTATATTATATTATATTATATTATATTATATTATATTATATTATAATATTATATTATATTATATTATATTATATTATATTATATTATATTATATTATATTATATTATTATATTATATTATATTATATTATATTATATTATATTATATTATATTATATTATATTATATTATATTATATTATATTAATTATATTATATTATTAATTATAATATTATATTATATTTGTATGTATGTATGTAAAAATAAGTATAGAGACTAATGATGAACAGACAAATGTTAAATAGCAATTATAAGAATCTATATCTATGAATGAATTTGAAAGGGAAAAATAAAAAAAATTAAAAGAGAAAATGCCCATCAATTGCAAAAGGCAGCTTTACTTGGAAAAGCTCACATCCTGCGATGATATGTTTCACCAAACAACCACATCTGCTAACCCAGGTTCTTGGGGAGAACTTGGTAGGTGGATAAAAATGCCAACTCAACTCTAAACATCTGGCTCACTCAGGGGTGGTGGGTACGCATGCACACACTTGCGCACATGCACGTGGTGGATGCCCGGTACTGTTGCAGCATTCCGGTTGCAACGGGATCAGAAGCCACCCCTGGTTGTCTGGTATTTTCAACAGTTCCATTTTCTAACTTCTCACTGACCTCATCCTGATACTTTGGCTCAAGAACTGATTTTCCCCCAGAAAACCCTCCCAATAGAAACAGAGATTGGAGAGGATTGAGAATAATGCCTTCAGAGCTTGGAGAAGACTAGACTTTATTTATTTATGTGCTTCCCCATTGAAAACTGTTATTGGCATCGTCCCCTAATTTGAAGAAAGCTGCTCTCATAGCAAATACCTACCTCTTGTCAGTCAGAGATCTTACATGGCTAGTTGTAAAATTCATCCATTGAATATTTTGGCTGAAAAGGTGGCTCAGTCCTAGAGACAAGGGTGAAATCCTCCCAGTTCATCCTGGTTTGGCTGAACTGGTAGGAACGATTTTCCTTGGTTCTGCAAACAGGTAGTAAACGAAAAAAGCTTCCGAGGATTGCGTGGCTCAGCTGTGAGCCACAAGATTGTTGGAAACTTTAAAAAAAACTTTTTAAAGCATTTTTCCCTGCTGGTTCAGTGGGGGGGGGGTTTGCTGTGAAAGAAAGAGAGAGAGGGAGAGAGAGAGAGAGAGAGAGGGAGAGAGAGGGAGGGACGGACGAAGGGACAGAGGGAAAAAGGAGAGGGAAGAAGGACCACAAACCTGGCACTAGACGCAGCTTCAGAGGATACCTTGACAGAGCATAGCAATCCAGGGCTGGAGGGGGCTTGGAAGTCATCTAGTCCAACCCCCTGCTCCAGCAGGACATTGTTAAAGTGAGTTTCTGTCTTTTGACCCCCCCCCCCAAATCACATAACTAGATAGCCACACTCACCCAGTCACATGACCCCCACCAAGCCACACCCACAGAACTGGTAGGAAAAAATTGTAGATTTCACCACTGCCTAGTTCACATCTCCAGGCACAATCAGCTGGTTGGACACTACTTACACCTTATGGGCTCCAACCCCTGGGCTGCGGACCACTACTGGCCCATGGCCCATTGAGAACTGGGCTGCCAAAGTGTCAGGCAAGTTCATGAAGCCTTATTTGTGCATACACGGGATTTAGGTTGGGGGTGTGAAACTCCCCCTCCACACTGCTGAAACCGCTGAAGCCACCACTAATGGTTCTTCAGAACCAAAAAGGTTGGGGAGCCCTGGCTTACACCCACCATGTTTCCTAGTCTTTTGCATGCTGGTACTTTTAATCACTCCCAAAAACTAAGCAAAGTCAGATCTGATTCTTATTTAGATGGGTAAAATCCAGAAGTCCAGATCTACAAGTCTCTACGGCCTTGTCTAGTAGTCTATTTAAATATTTTTATGCCTTTAAAATCCACAGACCTCTTCTAATGAGAAGCAGAGGTGGAGTGGTGGTGGTGTCAAATCTAGAAAAAACAGTTCAAGGTTTTTTTTTTAAACCCCAGAGATGGAGTGGTTTCCTGGTTCTGAATGCAATGCTAGCATTAATATGCAGATCTGGGTCCTATGCAGCTATCCTGTTCCCCCTGTCTTTAATTTGCTGCCTTTATTAAAAAAAATTAAATCATTCCTTTTGCTCTAGAGATGGGCTAATATGACTGCCATTTACTTAAAAATGTATTATTTTTTTAAAAACTACCCTTGGGTCACCCTGGTTAAAAGGTGGAACTAGTTCCTTTGAGTTAAAACCTGAGAAAGTGAATCTTCTGCTTTCAAGATTCCAAGGGAAATAGAAGCATTTTCCCATCTAAGAAGAAGTGGTATCAGCTTGGCTTTCCGCCTACTGGAATTCTTTCATCTGAGGAAACAGCTGCATTCAAATACCCAGGCATGCTGGCTGGGGAATTCTGGGAGTTGAAGTCTACACACCTTAAAGTTGACAAGGTGTGCCACAGGCAGACTGGGAAGCCTAAATAAATGCTTTGTAAATAAACTGCCCAGATTCACACAAGTGTGATGGGTGGCATGAGACGTTGACAAACAAAAACAAACAAACAAACAAACAAATAAATAAATGCATATTGGAGGAAGGTAAATGGCAAACCACTTCCATACTCCCATCCAGAAATCTATATGGATGTGTCCAAGAAGTCTCCAGAAGTCAAGACATTTTCTTTTAAACTGAACTGAACTGAACTGAACTGAACTGAACCAAACCAAACCAAACCAAACCAAACCAAACCAAACCAAACCGAACCAACGCAACGCAACGCAACGCAACCCAACGCAACGCAACCCAACCCAACACAATGCAACCCAACCCAACCCAACCCAACCCAATGCAACCCAACTGAAACCAAACCAAACCAAACCAAACCAAAACATTTAGTTAATCTGTAGCTAGGAAGAACTTTTCTGAAATGTCTAAATTTAAGGAAATTTAATCCATAAAAACATAGGAGGCATTTTGAAGGAATACTTTTTATTAAAATGTCTTTAACAAAATGTGTAATAATACTGAAAAATTCCCCTTTGATACAATATCCAAGAAAGAAAGTTTGGCTGTTGTTGTAGAGCTTATGGTATGCTAAAGCCATGCACAAATGTTGCAATTGATTTAACGTCAGTTTTCTGCACTGATCGATTTTTACTTCTGGATTATACTACATGTAACTGTAGATTTGAACGTCATGCCCTTCAATGAACATCAGATGCTCAGAGCAAATACGACAACTGCTTAAAGACGTCAAGCTTTTCCTTGGGCGTGAAATGCTGTGGAGGCACGTTTTTTGACATCTTGACCTATACAACTGCAAATGATTCAGAGCCATTTTTGCATACAACATTAGGTCCCCTGAGCAGGGCAACAAGGAAATGTTTTAAGATTGCTGAAAATGCTAGACAGATTGTCATTCTGGAAACCCTGGAGTGACGGCATCTGTCTGCAAGTGAATTTTTCAGACTTAATTTCTAGCCTTCCAAAAGAATCACATAATTCTTCATATCAATTGTGGTCTGTTTTGCTGATTAACAGAGTAAATCTGTAGTTTATGCCTTTCACTCTTTCAAATAAGGATTGACGTTGGTAGCTGGGATTCCCACCTTGAAATAAGTCATGAGAGCCAACCTAGAACTAAGGAGAAATTTCCTGACAGATCAATTAATCATTGGAACAGCTTGCCTCTACTGAAGTTGTGGTAGCTCCAACAATGGAAGTTTTCAAGAAGAGATTCAATAACCATTTGTATGAGAGGGTATAGAGCTTACCGCTTAAGCAGTAGGTTGAACTAGAAGACTTCCAAGACCCCTTCCAACCAGTGGTGGGATTCATTTTTTTTTACTACCGGTTCTGTGGGCGTGGCTTGATGGGCGTGGCAGGGAAAGGATACTGTAAAATCTGCATTCCCTCCTGATCAGATGGGACTCAGGAGGCAGAGAATAGATGGGGGTGGGGCCAGTCAGAAGTGGTATTTACCATTTCTCCGAACTAGTCAAAATTTCTGCTACCGGTTCTCCAGAACTGGTCAGAACCTGCTGAATACCACGTCTGCTTCCAACTCTGTTATGATTTATTAAACAAACCATAATGGCTGAGTTCATATAGCAAGTTAAGTCAAAACCAAAGAAACAATATTATCAATCTATCAACCCCTTAAAACATTGTTGTCTTGTTTACTATCAGATGAAGTTGACACTGCAGAATGGAAAAAAAGCTATAAACAGGGATAGGGTTTATACCAAGGATGATTGGGGTGTGTGTGTGTGTGTGTGTGTTAACAAAATGTGCTGATCCTTAAACTTTAGTAAGATCCCTCACTCTTGTAAGCCTAGGAGTCTAGCTGAGCCCTCTAAATGTCTGCAGAATGTAGAATAAGAGAGTTGGAAGGAACCTTGAAGATCTTCTAGTCCAATCCCCTGCTAAGGCAGAAAACCCTACACCACTTCAGACAAATGGATATCCAACATCTTAAAAACTTGCAGCGTTGGAGCATTCACAGCTTCTGGAGGCAAGTTGTTCCACTGATTAATTTTTCTAACTATCAGGAAATTTCTCCTTAGTTCTAAGTTACATCTTTCCTTGATTAGTTTCCACCCACTGCTTCTTGTTCTACCCTCAGGTGCCTTGGAGAATAGTTTGACTCCCTCTTCTTTGTGGCAATCCCTGAGATATTGGAACACAGCTATCATGTCTCCCCTAGTCCTTCTTTTCATTAAACTAGACATACCCAGTTCCTGCCTTAGCACATCTCAACACATATGTAGGTGGAGCTAATAAGATGCATGAGAAAAATGGCAGCAGATTAAAAAGATCCTCATTCTTTGGCTGACTGAACCATGAGGCAAAAGGAAATATGCTAAAGGAGAGGAGATCACAATGGTGCTAAATGCTCATCATTGTTACTGCAATAAGTATAGCCATTCTCTAAAGCTGCCTTTCAGCCAGGCAACTCAAAGGATGTCACTTTCAACATACCTGGGTACTGTTGAAAAATGCATGCCTATATCTGTCCTTATGCTTGGTAGGATCCCAAATAAGGACTTGTTTGCCCCACAGGCCTCCTTATCTCAAGGCAACAGCTCTTAGAAGACATCTAGCATTTCCTTATCAGACCTTTTTTTTTCTCCTGGCCAACATCCCTTATCTGCCCAGTCCTAATTGTGTTAATGATGAAATTCTCAAAGGTTAATTATTCATGAAAATTCCAAAGAAAGGAGGAGGAAGGAAGAAACATTTAGAGAAAAAATAAATTATTATTGTTCTAAAATGTTCCGTCTATCCAGCATTTTCATTTTTATTCTTTAAAAAAAAAACCTCAAGTAGAATTTGTAACTTGGTTCTCGATGAACATAAATCCAGTTCTGCGCTCTAGCATTTCAGGTAGAGCAGAAACACATAGAACACAATGTATATATCTAGTCTCCTTGAAAGAGTGACAACTGAAAATGTGATTTGTTGAATTGCATTCTGAAAACTATACTTATTGCTTTCTCCCTCAAAATATAAAGCTCCCAGTATATTGACAAAAGAGAATATTTGTAGCTCAGGATTGAATTGCGGGGTCCTTGGTACTCTCTGAGATTTACTGTTTTCTTGGGGATGTTTCATTACCAAACTACCAAACTCACTGATGATGTTACATAGTTTGTTTATGAAACATCTGCAAAAAAAAACCCCAACAACAACTAAGTTCAAAGAGCACCAAGGCCCCCACAGTTCAACCCTGAGTTACAAAAACAGTATATTCTCTGGAACTTGCCCAATAAGAATTTAAATACTGAATGGTTTTTTTTAAATACTTCAAAGAGTATAGAGAATATAAATTGGCATATATATTGTTCCAAAGTACAGGGACTGAATGAATGGATTTAAATTACAGGAAGTCAGATTATTTTATTTATTTTTTTATTTATGTTATTAGTTTGTCAAACATGTACAAGATAGCAGGTATAAGTATGAACATGGGCGTGAATAAAGGAAATGAGTACAAATAAATGGGGATAGTAGGACAGGGATGGTAGGCATGCTGGTGCACTTATGAACACTCCCTTTAGGAATGGGGTGACGTCCATGGTAGACAGTTTAAGGATGAAGCTGTAGGGATTGAGGATGTAGCAACAGAGTCAGGTAGAGCATTCAAGTGTTGACCAATCTGTTGCTGAAGTCGTATTTTCTGTAATGGAGTTTGGAGCAGTTTACTTTGAATTTGTATCTACTGTTTGCCTGTGTATTATTGTGGTTGAAGCTGAAGTTGTTGTTGACAGGTAGGACATTGTAGCAGACAATTTTGTGTATTATGTTTAGGTCCAACCACAAGCGGTGTAGTTCCAGATTGTCCAAGCCCAAAATTTTGAGCCCAATGACATAAGGGATTCTATTGTGAACAGAGGAGTGGAGGATTCTTCTCATGAAGTACCTCTGGACCCGCTCAATTGTATTAATGTCCAATGTAAAGCAGGGATTCCAAGCAGATGAGCTGCATTCGAGAATTGGTCTGGTGAAAGTTTTATATGCCCTAGTTAGGAATATAATGTTACCAAACAAGAAGCTTTGCAAAATTAGGTTAGCAACTCTTAATGCCTTTTTGGCAATTCTATTGCAGTGGGCTCTGGGGCTTAGATAGTTTGAGATGAGTACTCCTAGGTTCTTGACAGAGTGGGGGGGAGGGGGTCTCATCTTTGTGGTCATATCCACCTAGCTTGTATTTGGTGTTCTGATTTTTATTGCCAATGTGTTAAACATAGCTCAGTTGGGAACAAGATAAATGGTAACGGATGCAATGTTGGAAGACCTGCAAGACCACATTGGGGGCAGATCATCCTGGAGAAAATCTGTCTCTTTAGTGGTTACCAAGGATTGACACTGACCTGATGGCTCAAACTCCATCTATCAGGGAGCAAATAACCTCCAGTGCTGGTGAACTCCTCAAGATGGAATAATGCAGTCTTCTCTTTAGAATTGTTCTAGTTTAGATTCCTGCATGCAGCAGGAAGTCGCTTGAAGACATTTCACCTGCTGTATGAGTTCATTGTTTGTTCAAATTTCAAACTTAAACATGTTTTTGACTTCACCTTCGACAGGAAGAGTTCTCTCAGTATTTTTTCCGCTGTCCAAAGTGCTGAAATACATTTTTTCCCAGCTGCTGCAAATGGAGAGCTGGGTTAATACAGATAGTCCTTGACTTACAAATAGTTCATGGAGTGATTTGATTTGATTGTATTTCTATGCCGCCCTATTCCCAGAGGGACTCAGGGCGGCTCAAAACCAAGTGTGTGTGGGGGGTACAAACAGGAAAAAAAAAAGAAAGACAATGGACAACACAACACCACAATTTAAAAACAATCAACAGCCACACCATTCGAGCAGGGACAGGAACTCATCAGCCCCAGGCCTGTCAGAACAGTCAGGTTTTTAAGGCTTTGCAGAAAGCCTGGAGGGTGGTGAGGGTCCGAATCTCCACAGGGAGCTCGTTCCAGAGGGCCGGAGCAGCCACAGAGAAGGCCCTCTTCCGGGTGGTAGCCAATCGGCATTGGCCAGTGGATGGAATTCAGAGGAGGCCTAATCTGTGGGATCTAATCGGTCTGTTGGAGGTAATTGGCAGCAGGCGGTCTCTCAAGTACCCAGGTCCAATACCATGAAGGTACCCAGATCCAATACCATGGAGTGGCCATTCAAAGCTTCAATGGCATTGAAAAAAGTGACTTATGACCATTTTTCACAGTTGCGACCCTGCAGCATCCTCATGATCATGTCAGTGGTGCATTCCTACCGGTTCGGACCGGTTCAGCTGAACCGGTAGTGGTTTGGCGGCCTGGGTCGCTGGAACCAGCAGCGACCCCGGCCTGCCACGCCCCCAAACTGTTTCTCCATTTCTATGCAGAACCATTTTTATTGCACTATGCATGTGCATGCAGCACGCTCACGAGCAAACTGGCAGTCGTGCCTACTGGAACCCACCCCTAGATCATGTGATCAAAATTCAGGTCATGTGACCACTTTTTGAAACCTTCTGGCAAGCAAAGTCAATGGGGAAGCCAGATTCACTTTAGAACCATGTTACTAGCTCAACAACTGAAGTGGTTCACTTAACTACTCTGGCAAGAAAGATTATAGGTAAAGGTAAAGGTTTCCCTCGCACATATGTGCTAGTCGTTTCCAGCTCTAAGGGGCAAGGCTCATGCCTGTTTCGAAGCTGAAGAGCCAGCACTGTCCAAAGACGTCTCCATGGTCATGTGGCCAGCATGACTAAATGCCAAAGGGTCACGAAATGCTGTTATCTTCCCAACAAAGGTGGTCCCTATTTTTCTACTTGCATTTTTTATGTGCTTTCAAACTGCTAGGTTGGCAGAAGCTGGGACAAATAACAGGTGCTCACTCTGTTACACGGCACTAGGGATTCGAACCACCGAACTGCTGACCTTTCTGATCGACAAGCTCAGCATCTTAGCCACTGAGCCACCGCATCCCTTACAAGAAAGGTTATACAATGCGGCAAAATTCACTTAACAAATGTCTCACTTAACAACAGAAATTTTGGGTGCAATTACGGTGATAATTCAAGGACTACCTTTGTATGGGAGCCTAAAAATTAGGAGTCTGGTAGCACCTTTTCAGAGTGAGCCATTTTAATACAAGGCATCGGCTTCATCAGGTGTAACCCCACTCTTCCTGATTTTATTTCATTTTTATGGCAGGCACTAATCAAACACATTATGCAGTAAAACATAGCAGAAGACCTTTAAAAACGTTTTCCCTGCTGGATTGGGATTGATTTAACTTCAAATGAAGCCTTATTTTCCCTCCCCAGTCTTTATTATGTAATTATGATTGATGAATTTTAAATTTGCTTTTTGATTTATTCTGATCCGTAATGAAGCTCCCCCCAAAAAGAATTCTGGTCTGGGAGAATCCCTTCTGTTTATTCTTACTTATTTTTTTTTTCAAAAAAACCCAGCAACTCTTAACTGTATTTTACATTGATTGAATAAAACGAGGGGGATTTTTAAAAAAAGCATAGTTGTCATGCTGTTTGGGATTTGTCAAATCTCTGTTGAAAAAACTTCCCTTTCCATTTTCCGTTTTAAACATATGGAGAGATTCTGTTTTATAGGCATATGCAAGGAAACAGATGGTGTTTAAGGATGCTGGGTAGCAAGCAAGAACAACATGGAAGGCCTCGAAAAGGCAAAGTGGTGCAGTTGGATTGCTGAATCTAAAGGCTCAGCACAATATAATGATATTAGGGGTCAGGATTGTGGGAAGCCATGCCTCAGTTCAGTCTGTATGCAAGGATATGGAAAGACCTCTGCAGAATTCATCCTAGGACCAATCTATTACCACCCAAATCTTTTGGGACTGTAAGTGTCAGTACAAAGATGGACACTAGTTGGGGGTCCAGGGATGCATCTGGTCCAGCTTCTGACATCAGGGATTGTTCCACATTGACACCATTAAAATAATGGTGTCACTGCTTCCCTAATGCCCTCTGACTGTTTTCCTCCAAGTAAAACGAATTCTGGGGCATTCTGATGCCTCTCCCTCTCCTTCTCCTCTCCCCTTTCCTTCCTTCCTTAGCAATAGCATTTAGACTTATATACTGCTTCATAGTGCTTTTACAGCCCTCTCTGAGCAGTTTACAGAGTCAGCCTATTGCCCCAACAATCTGGGTCCTCATTTTACCCACCTCGGAAGGATGGAAGGCTGAGTCAACCTTGAGTCTGGTGAGATTTGAATTGCCCAACTGCTGGTAGTTCGGCAGTCAGCTGAAATAGACTGCAGTACTGCACTCTAACCATTGCGCCACCTCAGCTCCTTCCTTCCTTCCTTTCTTCCTTCCGCAACTCTGAACTGCTTACATTAACAGTAAGAAATACAAAGAAAAAGCAATACTCAAACATCAACAAAAAACAAATCCGATTAAAAGAACAGTATTATCAGAAAGGCAGCCCATGAACACTGCTTCACAGTAGCAGTGAAATCTCTATAGACCAGCAGAGTCTTCACAATGTTACAAAAGGCAAGCAGGATGAGGTCCCATCAATCTCAAAGGCTTAGTAATGCCACCAAGAACTGTCTCTGGCTCCCACTCCTTTCACTTCACACCACACGGTGACCACTATCATCCCTCTCTGAATTACTGCACAAAATTGATTAAACCCAGTCAGGGGCAGTGGTGGGTTGCAGGCGGTACACCCCGGCATGGGCGTACCGGTGCCTGCCCGGAGCACCAGATACCGTTCCAGTATGGTGCTCCGGAGGGCCCACCTGCCCGCCCATGCTTCTTACCTGTCTTTCTACTCTTCAGCACTTCCACGCATGCGCATGGCGCATACAGTGCCTGCGTGATGCTCCACTGAGCAGCTGGAGCATCACGGAGGTGTTGCTGGAGGGTAAGATGCATGGGCACACTGTGCACATTTATGTGGAAAATGCCAGAACCTGTTGCAACCATACCGGTTACAACAGGATCTGGAACCCACCCCTGATCAGGAGAGATTATGTAGCTGGGCCATAGATTAATGCAAGGACTTTGAATTGGACCTGAAACGTATTGGTAACAAATGCAGCAACCAGAGCACCAACCATGGTTATGTAGCAAAAAACCAATCATTCTTGGAAAATTGCATTTTGGACTACCTGTTTCTTACAATTCATCTTCAGAGGTAGCCTTGTGGACTCCACACTGCAGTGATATAATCATATAACGGTGAGACCCCAAGTTCTCTTTATCACGAAAGTCTCTAGGTGAACTCTCTTTGAAAGCCATTTAAGTTAGTGGCCATCACACCATGCAGCATTTTCTCCACATCAGTGTACATTTCATTTCAAAAGACATGAGAGCAGTTTCCCAATATTTGAGGGGCTGCCACAGACAGGAGGTGGTCAAGCTACTGTATTTTCCAAAGCACCTGAAGGCCAGACAAGGAATAATGGAAACTGATCAAGGAGAGATTCAACCTAGAAACAAGGGGGAACTTTCTGACAATGAGAACAATCAACCAATGGAACAGAAGTTGCCTTCAGAAGTTGTGGGAGCTTCATCACTGGAGGCTTTTAAGAAGAGATTGGACTGCCATTTGTCAGAAATGGTGTAGGGTCTCCTGCCAGGGCAGGGATTTGGTCTAGAAGACCTACAATACGAGGTCCCTTCCAACTCTGTTAATCTGTTAAATTTCTTTTAAAGTTTAGGAAGTTATTTGAGCCCGGGCAATCATATTGTTTTACTGTGTTTTTAACTTATGCATTGGACATATTGTAAGCCACCTACAGCAGTGTTTTTTCAATCTTGGCAACTTTAAGATGTATGGACTTCAGTTCCAAGAATTCCCCAGCCAGCATAATTTTAGAGCTGCCAAGATTGAGAAACACTGATCTAGAGGCTATCTGGAGTTAGGTGGCCTTAACAAATGCAATGTATAAAAAAAATAGTCTAAAACAAAGGCGGCAGTCTGATTTTGGTGGCTGAGCTTTATCAAGCTTGCTCATGTCTTATTTGCCTTAACGTGTGAAAGGGCTGTGGATAAAGCCTATTTTAATTCTTCTTGCATGGATACTGGGAAGAGGAATACCATCTGATCCTAAAGAAATCTCCACTAGATCATTATAGATAATGCTGTCACATATGCCATATGTTGGAGGAGGGGGGGGGGGCGTGAAGAATAAGTGTTGATATAGCTTAAAGATAAAGGTTCCCCTCCCACATATGTGCTAGTCATTCCCAACTCTAGGGGGCGGTGCTCATCTCTGTTTCAAAGTCGAAAAGCCAGAACTGTCCGAAGACGCCTTTGAAGGTCATGTGGCTGGCATGACTAAACTCTGAAGGTGCACGGAACGCTGTTGCCTTCCCACCAAAGGTGGTCCCTATTTTTGTACTTGCATTTTTACATGCTTTCAAACTGCTGGGTTGGCAGAAGCTGGGACAAGGAGCGGGAGCTCACTCCATTACGTGGCACTAGGGATTCAAACTGCTGAACTGTCAACCTTTCTGATTGACAAGCTCAGCGTCTTAGCCACTGAGTCACCGTGTCCCTACTGATATAGCTTACTAAAGTGCTCACTTGAGTCATAGTGCCACCCTTGAATGGGTTATCTGGTTGTACTTCAATCTGGTTTCCAGTTGGAGTATAGCTTGGAAACTATTGTCTTCTTGCTGATAGATGGTTACCAGAATGAAATCAGAGGGAATATGATCCTGCTAATTCCATGGTTTCAACACCCTTGCTAATACTTTCTTTCTGGATTACTTCTATGTTCCCCCCCCCCAACAATTGTTCAGTTCTTACTTGGTTGAATAGTTCCAGAAGGTAGTGAACTGATGTTAAATCTCATATTGAGTTGTTCAGAAGACTTTTGTTCCATTCCATTTTTGGAGCATGAAAGAATTAGGAAGTGATGCGAATGAAATTAGGAAGTGATGTAGTTCAAGGCTTTTGATCGATATGTCATAGTTTTTTTTTTAGTTTCCAGGTTGACTAAATTCCATAAAAAGTTATTAAATGCTCAAATACTCTTTGAGGTCCTTGGCATATAGGACGGAGAAAGCTTCTCCTGGGGATTCTTGTTCTTCCTTCAATCAGGGAAGAGAAAAGGAAGGAAAGTGCCAGACCCACAGTCAGAAATACTAACAGAATAACAAGGGATCTTGGAATTTATCTAGTCCAACCCCTCTGCTCAGGCAGGAAACCCTATAACATTTCAGACAAATGGTTGTCCAATCTCTTCTTTTTTTAATTTAATTTATTTTATTTTATACACATAAACACATCAACAGAACACATAAACACATTAACAAAAATAACCACATAACTTAAAAACAACAGAGCCGAGGTGGCGCAGTGGTTAGGGTGCAGTACTGCAGGCCACTTCAGCTGACTGTTTTCTGCAGTTCAGCGGTTCTAATCTCACCGGCTCAAGGTTGACTCAGCCTTCCATCCTTCCAAGGTGGGTGAAATGAGGACCCAGACTGTTGGGGGCGATATGCTGACTCTGTAAACTGCTTAGAGAGGGCTGAAAGCCCTATGAAGCGGTATATAAGTCTAACTGCTATTGCTACTAACATAGGAACAATAAGTTCCATCGTATATCATACAGCAGTTCCGAATCGGTTTCTTTGCAGTTAGTGTTTTCCTTTCTATACATTTCTATCTTGCGTTCGTAATCTCATTACTCATTATCCATTTTTATATCCATTTCTTTATTTATTTATACTTAGCTACTTATGATCAAGTATTATTTACCTATATTGTGCTTTATATTTTTACTCTCATCTATTCTCTTACGTGGAGTTATAGGTATACATTCACATAGTTATTCTTTTTCTTTGCCATTCTTATATTATTATTATTATTCCATTTAAAAGGTTATAAGGTATAATTTGAAATGTATTATTTATCATCCTTCACACCAGCTATGACACCACCTTATATGAAAAAAAAATGGACTTGTGGAAATAACACCCTCAAGAAAACATAAACTGGATTTGAAAGAGACACCTATAACAATAGAAAAAGAAAGGAAGGGAAGAAGGAAGGAAAGGAGGGGAGGAAGGAAATAGAGAATGGAGGGATGAAGGAAAGGAAAGAAGTGGAGGGTGGGAGAGAGAGAGAGAGAAGGAGAGATAGTAGGAGAGGAAGAAGAAATGTGGAGGAGGGGTAGGGGAAGAAGAGGGTGGAAGGGAGAGAAAGAGAAGGAGATGAGGGAGGAAGAGAGAAAAAGAGAAGGAGAGAGGGTAGGAAGGAGAAGAAAGAGGGTAGAAGTAGGGGAGAAGTAAGGGAAGGAAGAAGGGGAAGTAGAGAAGGAAGGGAGGGAGAAAAGAAAAGAAAGAGAAAATAAGGTGTCCAATCTCTTCTTGAAATCCTCCAGTTTGGAGCACTCACAACTTCTCGAGGCAAGTTGTTTCACTAATTAATTGTCAGTGGACATTCCGCCTTAGTTCTAGATTGGTTCTCTCCTTGATTAGTTTCTATCCATTGCTTCAGACTTTGTCCTGCCTTCAGGTGCTTTGGAGTATAGGTAGACCTCATCTTCTTTGTAGCAGCTCCTTAGATATTGGAACACTGCTATCCTGTCACCTCTAGTCCTTCTTTTCATTAAACTAGACATACCCAGTTCCTGCAACCATTCGTCATATGTTTTAGCTTCCAGTTACCTCATCACCTTGTTGCTTTTCTCTGCACTCTTTCTAGAATCTCAGCATCTTTTTTATAACATGATGACCAAAACAGGATGAATATTCTAAGTGTGGTCTTACCAAGGCATTATAAAGTAATAGTAACTTGATTCTATCCCTGGGTTAATGCTGCCTAGGTTTGCATTGGCTTTTTTGGCAGCTGCAGCACACTGCTGGCTCATATTCAAATGATTGTCCACTCCAAGATCCTTCTCGCAGTCATGACTGTTGAGCCAGGTACCAACTATTAGCAATAGCAATAGCAGTAGACTTATATACCGCTTCATAGGCCTTTCAGGCCTCTCTAAGCGGTTTACAGAGAGTCAGCATATTGCCCCCAACAATCTGGGTCCTCATTTTACCCACCTCGGAAGGATGGAAGGCTGAGTCAACCCTGAGCCGGTGAGATTTGAACCGCTGACCTGCTGATCTAGCAGTAGCCTGCAGTGCTGCATTTAACCACTGTGCCACCTTGGCTCTTTTATACCTGTGCATTTGGTTTTTCTTGCTTAAATGCAGAGCCTTACATTTCTCACCACTGAATATATTAAGCTGATTTTCTGGAGTGTTGATGAGTTCCCCTTCTAGCCCATCATCTAAATCTTTGATGAAGATATTGAAGATTACTGGACCTAAGACTGAGCCTTGAGATGCCCCACTGCATACTTCTGTCCATGTAGATGCAGTTCCATTAAGGACTACATCAGAGGTGGGTTCCTACCAGTTCGCACCTATTCGGTAGAACCAGTTCATCAAATCTACTGAACTGGTTAGAGGAGGTTCCACCAGTGGACCTGGAAAGCAGGCCACACCTACAGAAGAGGTTCCAATTTTTTTTGAAACCCACCACTGGTCCTTGGATATGATTATTCTACACTACCATGCTCATATTTATAAAACTCAGTGCCTCTGTGAAAGGTAAGGATGACTACTGCGTTTGTGGTGCAATCAGAACATTGCATGTGTTGAAGTTGTTTTAACCCAAACCAAATATGCCTTTTAAAAAATAAGTTTACATCATATTCTTATGCATGCCAGTGCTGTGTGTGAGGTAATTTAAGGTGGTTCTGACAAGTGTCATCGGCATCTTCATATCCGGTCACATGGGCAGCAAGCCACTCCCACAAAGAAGGCCACACCCACAGAGTAGGTTCAAACAATTTTTGAAACCCACCACTGGACTACATGTTGAGTACAGTTGATCAGCCCTTTCCATTAAGTGTTGATGCTGTCTAACCCACATTTTTCTATCTTATCAAGTAGTAGGTTGTGGTCTATTTTATAAAATGCCCGAAGTCCAAGTAAATGATATCCACAACATTTCTCTGGTCCACTAATTTTGTCACATTGTCAAAGATTTGTCTGGCATGATCTGTTTTTCACAAACCCATGTTGGCTTCTAGTTATGACTTTGTTTGTATCTAGATGTTCACAGATCCATGGCTTGATTTTCTTTTCCAGACTCTTCCAGGTATTGAGATCAGGCTGATAGGTGTGTAGTTTCCTGGATCTGTTCCCCCACCCCCTTTTTTTGAAGGTGTGAACTACATCAGCTCTTTTCCTGTCCTCTGGCAGTTCTTTGAAAGAAATAGTTCAGTGGTTCTGAGATCTGAGTCTGCCAGTTCCTTCAGAACCTTGGGGTGCAATCCATCTGGTCCTGGAGATTTGAACTCATTTAGAATGGACAGATGTTCTATTTCCAATTTCTTGCCTATTTTTACTTGTATTCCCAATCTGACTTTTATGATACTGTTTTTGATATGTTGAACTTTTTCCCATTTTGTGAAAAGACAGATGCAAAAAAAAAATCAGCTGATTCCCTGTTGCTTGTCACCTTCTTGCCATTTTCTTCTGTTAATGAACCAATCATTTCCTTGACTTTTTCCCTTGTTTTTTACACGTTGAAAGAAGCTTTAAAAAAAAAAAACTTTTAACACAAGTTTGTTTTGAGCTTTCCTGACTTCATCTTTCCAAACTCAGGATATTTGCTGATATTCTGCCTTGGCAATGTGCCCTCCTTTCCACTTTTTATACTTGTCCTTTGTCAGTTTATCAGACACAGTAAGTGTGTAGCCATACTGGTTTCTTATGAGATTACTTATTTTTCTTCTTTGTGGGGCTTTTAGAATCTCACTTTTCAAATTTCCCAAGGTTTCTTGGGGTTTTCCCCCCTTGATGATTCTCATCCATGGAATCCTTCCCAAGCTCTCTTTAAGTTTATTGAAATCAACTCTCTTAAAGTCCAAGACTCTAGTTTGACTTTGTTCTATTGCTTGTGCTTGCATAATGTTGAATTCCAATATTGCCTGGTCAATCCTCCCCCCCACCCCCCCAAAGGTTCCTGTAAATTCAATGTCTTTTATCATTTCATTTCTGTTGGTGAAAATTAAGTCCAGTATGGTTGACCTGTGGGACACAGTGGCTCAGTGGCTAAGATGGTGAGCTTGTCGATCAGAAAGGTCGGCAGTTCAGCAGTTCAAATCCCTAGCACTGAGTAACAGAGTGAGCTCCCGTTACTTGTCCCAGCTTCTGCCAACCTAGCAGTTTGAAAGCATGTAAAAATGCAAGTAGAAAAATAGAAACCACTTTTGGTGGGAAAGTAACAGTGCTCCGTGCGCCTTGGGCATTTAGTCATGCCGGCCACATGACCATGGTGATGTCTTCAGACAGCGCTGGGTCTTCAGCTTTGAAACGGAGATGAGCATTGCCCCCTAGAGTCTGGAACAACTAACACATATGTGAAAGGGGAACCTTTACCTCATGGTTGACCCGCTAGTTCCCTTCTCTACATTTTGGGAGAGATAGTTGTCTGCTAGATTTGTCAGCAACCTGTTTGATCTTCCACTGGGTGTAGAGTTTGTTTCCTAATTGATGTCAGGGTAGTTAGGGCCTCCCATTACTATTGTAATGTGCTTCCTACATACCTTCGTTAACTGACTAGCAAAATGTTCATCTATTTCCTCTGTCTGTCTGGTATATATATGCAGGTCTTGGTGTATTCGGGTCTTTTCCCATGTAAGATTGAGAGTATCTTGGCGACGTTTCGACCAGGTCCCACTTGCCATAATCAGGCTGGTGCCTTTGGTTTCGTGCTTGTGTGAGCAAAGTGTGAACGGAGCTGCCGTCTTTCTATAAATATTGGTGTGTGTGTGGAGTGCTGGCTTTGTTGCTGTTGGCTGTGTTGTTACATCTTGATTAGTTGATGGAGTTGATGTATGCAGATTAGTTGGCTGTTTCGTAACATCCTGTGTGGCTGAGGTACTAGCTGTGTGCCCATTAGTCTTTTCTGTTGTAACGACCTGGGTAATGGGCTGTGTGAAGACATCCTGAGCTCTAGTGTAGTGATATCCTGAGTCCTGTGCTGCAACATCCTGGTGAGTGGGACCTTATCGAAACGTGGCCAAGATACTCTCAATCTTACACGGGAAAAGACCCGAATACACCAAGACCTGCATACCTGGTTTCGACGAGGTCCCACTCGTCATCTTCAGGCTGGTGTCTTCGTCCTCATGCCTGTGCGAGCAAAGCTATACACACACACACACACACATACACCCCCCCCCCACACACAAATAAATATATTTAATAAATAAATATATATTTAAGTCCCTCTAGGTGTATATTCCATTCATGAGTTTCATCCCAACAAGTTTCCATAATGGCAACAATATCATATCTGCCCTCATGAATTTGGATTTCTAGTTCATGTTGTATATTGCTCATACTTTGTGCATTGGTATATAGGCATTAGAGTCACCTCAGGAATTAAAGAACCATTGCAAGGGAGACAAAACATGCATACAAATGGTCTTATATATTGCTCAATGTTACATATTCATGGTCAGCATTTAGTGCAAGTAGGTAGTTAATGTTGAATTCTAATGATTAACAAAGCTGCAAAAATCGGAAATCAGAAGTAGGCCTATGTTCCCTAGAAGGAAGGTGCTGTTTCCCCATGCTATTTGCCATCATCTCACTATCTAAAAGGTTGCTATAAAGAAGAAGGGGGCCAACCTGTTCTCCAAACCACCTGAAGGCAGGACAAGAAGCAATGGATGGAAACTAATCAGGGAGGGAAGGAACCTGGAATTAAGGAGAAATTTCCTGACAGTCAGAACAATTAATCAGTGGAATAACTTGCCTCCAGAAGTTGTGGGTGCTCCATCACTGGAAATTTTAAAGAAGAGATTGGACAACCATTTGTCTGAAATGGTATAAGGCAGGATTGTCAAACTCAATGTCATTGAGGGCTGCATCAGGGCTCTGATTGACCAAGGGGGCCCGGGAGGGCATGGCTGACTGGGTGGGCATGGCCAGCTTGATACCATTCCCCAAATCGCTGGCATGTTTACTCTTCGCACTGGGTAGACCAGTCCGAAGCCATGCTGGCCTGATATTTCCTCTTCAAGCGGGATAGATCAGGCTGAAGTTATGTGGGATGGCCCCTTACATTTTCTAGGATGGCCCTGTGGGCCAGACACGACCACATTGCAGGCCAGATCTGGCCCACGGGCCTTGTGTTTGACACCCCTAGTATAGGGTTTCCTGTCTGAGCAGAGGGTTGGACTAGAAGACCTCAAGGTCCCTTCCAAATATGATATTCTGTTATTTTTCTGTAAAGTGATTCTGGTGAGATGGGAGGCATCTTGATCCCCATGAAATTCCACTCGGATGAAAAGACACTGTCTGCACAAGGCAGAAAAACTTCCTCTAGTACTATCAGTACCAGGCCTTCTATGAGAATAGCCCACTCCCCTGCCATTCCTGCCTACTTACTGGGATCATGTAGGTTGATGTGAAGGACCCATTTCATTTCCAGCCCTCTGGTTGCTCATGGCTGTCATCTAAATTACACAAATCAGACATGTTAAATGTGTGCATGTATTGTGTATTATCTACACCGGCTCTGCTTTTTTAAAAGTATCTCTTGTACAAAATCCAATAAAAAGCCTCTACTCGGTACAAGCAAATTATTGAGAGCTTTGAGACTTTTGTTTGTTTATATTCCTGCTCTAACTCTCCCTCCAGAAATTGCACTTAGGGTAGTCTGCAATCATACAATAAATGCTGTCACACACAGAGACACCCACATGCATAGAAATTTCAAATTAAATAGTCTCAAAGCCATTCTAATAACAGTAGCATACAAATAACAGAACAATGAGCTCCCAAATTGTAGGATGCTTGGCAGAAGGATACACAGGCACACACAAACGTTTTCCCTAAATGCCTTATACTGCTGACAAAGCAAGCTTGATGGGTCTATGTAGGTGTGAGCCATGTAACAGCTCAGCCATCACTGGAGGAGAAAAGAGATACTTCATAGCTCTTCTGTGAGATAACCGTAGTCCTCCAGCAAGTTGGAGATTAAATACCGCACTTGGTGTTTATTTGCAGGCAGGTTCTCTTACCAAATGCTTGCAGTTACATCTTCAGATGTATGAATCTGACCCATGCAAGCATCTTTCAAGCTGACCAACTGAGTACCTTCAAGATACAGCACCTCAGGTACCGAGGAAGTCTGGAAGGTTTAACTAATTCTTAGCTTAACTAATTCTTATTATGTTAAAAAGAATCAAAAGTACACATTCTAAAGGTCACATGTTGAACTAATTATATGGATCAACAGTCAAACATAGTATTCAAATTAATCCATGTACACAAAAGGAACTTCCATCAATAGCAAGTGGGTTGGTGTAAGTGCCAATGTGGGGTGAAGGAAATTATACACCCTGGGTTCTTACTACATATTAAATCAGGGGTGTCAAACGGAATTTCATTGAGGGACGCATCAGGGCTGTCATTGACCTGGGGGGGGGGGCAAGTGGATGTGGCTGACTGAGTGGGTGTGGCCAGTTGGGTGGGCATGGCTAGCTTGATGCCACTCACCGGGCATGGCCGATTGGGTGGGCGTGGCCAGCTTGATGCAACTCCCCAAACTGCTGGCATGTTTCCTCTTCGCACTGGATAGATCAGGCTGAAGCCATGCTGCCCCGATGCTTCCTCTTCGCATTGGGCAGAACAGGCAGAAGCTGCATTGGGCATATCGGGCTGAAGCCGCATTGGGTAGACCGGGCTGAAGTGATGCAGGCCGGCTGCTTACATTTTCCAGGATGGCCCTGCGGGCTTGATCCAATCACATCACAAGCTGGATCCAACCGGTGGGCTTTGTGTTTGACACCCCTGGTCTAGACGGTTGCTGGATTCCCACAGTTCAAAGTTCCATTAACTTTCCAAATCTATTTTATCTTAACTAGAGTATATAAGTAGTCCTTGATTTATGATCATTTGTTTAATGACTCTTTGAAGTTATTAAGATGCTGGAAAAGGTGACTTGCAACTGGTCCTCACGCCTGCAACTGCTGCATCACCAACCCTGTGGTTGTATGATGGCAGTTTAGGCACCTGGAAACCATCGTATTTATGATGGTTGCAGTGTCCTGGGGACACTGTTCAACATTTGCAACCTTCCTAGCTCGCTTTAGAGAAGCAAAATCAATGGTTATAAAAAAAGATCATAAAATCAGGGGCGAACTCACTTAAAGACCACATCACTTAGCAACAGAAATTCTGGTCCTTGTAATTGTGCTTGCAAGTTGAGGGCTACTTGGATTCTAAGAGAGTCAGTTTGGTTTAGTGCTAAAGGCTCCAAGATAGAGGACTGTGAGTTCTATTCCTTCCTTGGGAACAAAGTCAGTTCAGTGACTTTGGGTCAGCCTTTCTGTTTGAACCTTAGGAAAAACACGATAATGCCAAAACACTTCCAAGAATGTGCCAAGAAAATTGCAGGGACCTCTTCAGGGAGTTGACAGGAATTCAAGACCCACTTGGAGGATGGAGGGAGGGAGGGGTGGATGGACGAATAGCAATAGCACTTAGATTTATATGCTGCTTTGTAGTGCTTTACAGCCCTCTTTAAGTGGTTTACAGAGTCAGCATATTGCCCCCAACAATCTGGGTCTTTATTTTACTGGCTTTGGAAGGATGGAAGGAGTCAACCTTGAGTTGGTCAGGATTGAACTGCTAACAGTCAGCAGAATAAGCCTGCAATACTGTATTCTAACCACTACACCATCATGATGATAAATAGATAGATAAATAGATAGATAAATAGATAGATAGATAGATAGATAGATAGATAGATAGATAGATAGATAGATAGATAGATGATAGATAGATAGATAGTCAGTCCACATCCAGTCAGAGTTTGGAATGGTACATCATTGGTTAATAAATTCTTGCTATTGGTTGATGGACTACTACATCTACTATAAACCCAAATCTGAATGATTGAGCCCTCTTATGTCCTGCCATTTCTGTGATGGTGATAAATAAAGATGAATTCCTCCTTGAGAAAAGCAGATAGAAGCTCTTTTGAGCCATCTTACGGCTGATTTTGGGACACAAAGCAGACCTGAATAAGTGACACAGGGATCTTACCTCTCTTCGATAATCCTTTTGTTTTACAGCCACAACCTTTTGACTTCTGCCTTTCTGCAGACATGACTAGCAAAATTGCAGTTCGGTCTCTGCACCAGCCCTTGGAAGGTCATCAGATCCTGTTGTACAGCTCCTGTTAATATTTATGTCCTTGCTTAAGCTTGGAGGAAGGAAAGTGAATCAGGTTATTCCCAAATGAATAACTATGAAGACATTTAACAATTCTGGAGGCATTCTGAATTACAGGTCAGGATTGGAGGCTGAGCACTTTCTGAAGTTTTTATGATTGGATTGAAACAGGTATTTACTGGTGTTGAAAAATGTCAAAATGGTAGCCACCGTCTACCAAAGCCCCACCTAATGTTTACACTGCCTATAAAAGAGGGGTGGGCTTTGATCATATGATAACAGCTACCAACAGATCAGCCAACACCTAGAAACAAGTAAAGTAATAACTAGCAGCCAGCATGGGTTTGTTAAAAACAGATCATGCCAAACCAATCTTATTTCATTGTAAAACATAGTGACTAAATTAGTAGACCAGCGATATACTGTGGACATAGTACACCTAGACTTTAGCAAGGGATTTGACAAAGTAGACCACAACCTACTTCTTCTTAAACTAGAAAAAAAGAGGGATAGGTAGCTTCACCACCAGATGGATTTGCAACTGGCTGACAAACTGTACTCAACGTGTAGTCCTTAATGGGTCTAGGTCTACATGGAGAGAAGTAAGCAGTGGGGTACCACAAGGTTCCACCTTAGGCCCAGTACTCTTCAATATCTTCATAAACGACTTAAATGGGGGAACAGAAGGGGAACTTACCAAATTTGCAGATGATATTAAGCTGCCAGGAATAGCTAACACCCTAGAAGATAGGCTCAAGAGCCAGATGGATCTTGACAGACTTGAACACTTGGCCCTATCTAACTAAATGAAATTCAATGTAGAGAAAAGTAAAGTCCTACACTTAGGTAAGAAAAACCAAAAGTACACATATGAACTGGGTGAAACCAGGCTTAATAGCAGTGACTGTGAGAGGGATTTTGGAGTCTTAGTGGACAACCAGCTAAATATGAGCCAGTAGTGCAGGGGCAGCCAAAAAAGCCAATGCAATCCTAAATTGTGTTAAGAGAGGGATACAATCAAGATCAAGTGAAGTATTAATACCAATCTATAAAGCCCTAGTAAGTAGAGTATTGCATCCAGTTTTGGTCACCACACTATAAAAAAGATGTGGAGACTCTAGAAAGAGGGCAGAGAAGAGCAACAAAGATGATCAGGGGACTGGAGGCTAAAACACATAAAAATGGTTATAGGAACTGGGTATATCTAGTCTGATGAAAAAAAAGGACTACAGGAGACATGATAGCAGTGTTCCAATATCTCAGGGGTTGCCTCAAAGAAGTGGGAGTCAAGCTATTCTCCAAAGCACCTGAGGGAAGAACAAGAAGCAATGGGTGGAAACTAATCAAGGAGAGAAGCAACCTAGAACTAAGGAGACAGAACAATTAACCAATGGAACAACTTTCCTCCAGAAGTTGTGAATGCTCCAACCCTGGAAGTTTTTAAGAAGATGTTGGATAACCATTTATCTGAAGTGGTGTAGGCTTTCCTGCCTAAGCAGGGCGTTGGACTAGAAGACCTCCAAGGTCTCTTCCAACTCTTTTATTCTATTCAATTCTAACAGGTGAGAATGTCAAATAAGAGAAAAATGTGATATACATAGAAGCAGAGTTTTTCTTGTGTTTGGTCATTTGGAATCTTTTCTTGCTTTACTGCTTTACTCTTGTATTATTCCTATTTTGTAGCTCTTTTTGTTTTATTTGTCTTAATTTTTTTTTAAAAAGGCATGGCTGATTTTCTGCAACTGCCATCAAAGAGGACCTTTATAGCACCTTCAGAAACCCCTGGTCTCCGAAGGTCTCTGTTTGCTTTCCCTTGTTTTATATTCTTAAGTGCTGCGGCCATTTCAAAGCCCAATGAAGCAAGGAGAGGTTTATAGTTCTCCTCTGTAGTTGCTGGTTGGAGATCAAAATGAAATCCCTTTGCTCTGTGAATCCAAGGGAAAAGACTAGAAATGTAGAAAAGCAGGTTGGGTGAAGATTTTTTTTGGGGGGGGGGGAACGGGAGCTATTGAGCTGGATTAGGAGCTCATCCAAACTGGCTTCCATCAATGAATTAGAGGGCAGAACAACAAATGGTGTTTTGCAATACAGTATAAATCAGAACTTTATTTAAAAACTCCCCATGGAGGTTGATTTTTGTTTGCTTTACAGCAGCTGATTTGGAATGCAACTCTCAACTGAAATCAAGCCTGAAATGCTTGATTTCGATCTGAAGGGAGTGAGAGTGCTCTGGAAAATTGAATAGTTATTGCTGCAAGGTAAAGGTAAAAGTTCCCCTCGCACATATGTGCTAGTTGTTGCCAACTCTAGGGGATGGTGCTCAGCTTCGTTTCTAAGCCTATCCGAAGACGTCTCTGTGGTCATGTGGCCAAAGGCGCATGGAGCACTGTTACCTTCCCACCAAGGATGGTTCCAATTTTTCTACTTGCATTTTTTTACGTGCTTTCGAACTGCTAGGTTGGCAGAAGCTGGGATAAGTAACGGGAGCTCACTCCGTTAAGCAGCACTAGGGATTCGAACTGCTGAACTGCTGACATTCTGATTGACAAGCTCAGCGTCTTAGTCACTGAGCTACCACGTCCCCAGTTATTGCTGTACTAGAAAACAAATCCTTCACCTTGTCACTTTCCCTTCCAGTGCTACAGTCAAGACTTTAGTTCTTCAGTCATATTGTAACATCTTTAAATGCTTTAGCTTTCTGGTGGTTTTTAAAAAAACCAAATTTAACAAGATATCAAAAATATATACAGTATGTATTGAATATGGCTGATTTTCTTAAACAGAGAGCAGTTGAGGAAGAGCTCCCTTCATTAAGATCTTATTGTTCAGACAAGATGAAACATCAGTTTTCATTAGGATAACATGGGCTAGCCTTAAGCTGTGATTGGCGTTCATTTACCTAGCAACCTTTTTGCAGCTCCCAGGGACCCCAGATTATTCAGGACTTACATTTCCCAAATTGTCTTTGGTTTTGGAGGGCAGGGAAGGAAACTATTGGGTGATGACAAAGTGGGAAATGGTGTTTTGAGCAATTCTTACAAACCTTAGAGCTGCTTTCCCAAGTCAAACCAATTTTCATCATTTTGGTGTATTGGGGACTTCCCAACCCAACAAAAAAGGAAGTGGCAACCTATTTGGCCATGGCTATTAACATTTTTAAATTTTATTTATTTATTTTATTTATTAAATTTAGAATAGAGTAGAATGGAATGGAATAGAATAGAATAGAATAGAAAAGGAGGAGTTGATTTCGTGATGACACGACGTGCGATCTTGGAGCTCCAAGATTGCAGTCAATACTTTTGCTGCTGGATGGTCCTTTTGGACCTAAACCGCCCCGAAGAGATGGTGACAGGGAAGAGTACGTCCTGCTGATCTCAGGGACACCACAAAGTCCCTGATTGATCCAGGAGAATCTCTTTTTGCCGGCAACAGAATTGCAGCCATTGAAGTTGCTGAAATTGTGTCAGCTCTGGAATGGGAGGCAAACGGAAAAAGAAAGTGTGTCCATCTGGTGAGGAAATCTTATTATTATAAAAGAGGCTACCCCCAAAAAATTAAAGCTAAATTAAATTTGAAAACAGAAGAGAACAAGCAGTGAAATTAAGCTACATTAGACAGTGTGTTATCCTTTTTTAAAAATTTTATTTTACGGATGGAACTTTTGCAAATGTTTCCTATTCTTTAAATTGAATGGATTAGTTTTTCTTCTACTTTTTATATTCATTTTTTTATACCTATGGATTAAAATCTTTTCCCTTATTTTTATAATGCTGGATTTGATGTTTTTTTTTCTTTGCTCCATTTAATAATTTTGCTTTCTTTAAGCCTGGAATATAAAGAAGATATAAAAGGAATACAAAGGGCTGTAATAACAGAGGGAAAGGAAGTAATACTGACACTTGGAGGCTGGAGGCTTGGAAGGCTTGGAAATATTGTCTTTTCTTTTTTCTCTTTGATCATTTGACTTTGCATTTCAAGATTCTTCAGCTTGTTTACGGAGAGTGATAGTGAGAAGAGTGTGGGTTGTTTATACAGGTGCTCTTCAGGAGCTTTATTGGCAGCTGGAGTGGAGTGAAAACAAAGCCTTGTCTTGAAAGATTATAAATGAACTTGCTTTAAATTTAATAAAAAGTTTTGAATTCCAGAGTGGCAGTGTTTACAAGTTGGAAGAATGGCGCAACATGAAAAATAACTTAACATTGCAAAAGATTATGTTTGAAATTCAAAAATTATTAGAAGTAACAGAGAAAATTGAGAAAAGATTGAAGAACATAGATCTTAGAACAGTAAAATTTGATGGAAAAATTGAGGATGTTCATCAAATGAAGAAAGTGGAGGTTAGAGTTTTAAAAACTGAAGGAAAAAATAAGTAAAGAGACAAGAAAATTGTTGATACTGACAGTGAACTGAACGTGGTTGGAAATGGAAAGAGTGGAATATAGAAAGGGGAGATAGATGGACTGGAGCTCTACCCCAGATTTCAAAGTAGAAGAAGAAAGAGAGAAGAATATATGGAACTAAGGAGAGAAATCTTGTCAGAAGCACTAGTGATAACCAAAGATAAGCTGATTGAAGAAGCATATGGAGGGTTTCAAGCTTATACAAGATATGCAATAAATTGTGAAGAGAAGTCCATACAAAACTTACTATGGAAATAACCAGAATACTAATGCCACAAATGGCAAGAGACATCTGGAATATTTTATATAAAAGGACGTAAAAACAATTATAGTCAAATGAAGGTTGAGGTATGATGATAGTAATATATATATAAATATATTTGATTTAAAATATATGATTTGATATGAATTGTAGGTGATGACTGTGGAAGGGATGCACGGAAGTTTTTTGTAACCAATTGACACACTTTCTACAATTTGGAATGGAAGATGGTTTTATGTTTTTTTTTGTGTGTTTTGTCTGTTTGTGTTTATTCAAAAATAAAAAAAAATTCTTCATAAAAAAAGAATAAAATAGAATAGAATTCTTTATTGGCCAAGTGTGATTGGACTCACAAGGAATTTGTCTTTGGTGCATATGCTCTCAGCTTACATAAGGAGAATAAAATACATTCATCAAGAATAAAAAGATACCACACTTAGTGATAGTCAAGGTTACTAATACGCTATCAAATCATACTAGGAAACAAATAAAAACAATATAAACTGAAAGATACGAGCAACGTGGTTATAGTCATAAGTTGGGAGAGATAGATATTAGGAAGGAAGAGAAGAATAATAGTAATACAGCCTTAGTAAATTATTGATAGTGTTGTGGGAATCAGTGGTTTAGCAGAGTGATGGCATTCGAGGAAAAATTGTCCTTGTGTCTACTTGTTCTGGTGTGCAGTGCCCTATAGCATTGTTTTGAGGGTAGAAGTTGAAACAATTTATGTCCAGGATGTGAGGGGTCTGTAGATATTTTCAAAGCCCTCTTTTTGACTCACGCATTTGGCTTGTGTATTCAATTTATATGGCTATCCAACTCACATGTGGTATTAAAACATTAAAAATCCACGGTGTAAAATCTCCACCTCCCTTTCTCTTATGACAGCACATATTTTCTCATTGTTCTACCTGCACGTAATAACCTAAGATTTTAGCCCATTTTATCATTGGCGTAATGGTTTTCAGGACCGTTATACCATATCAATATATAACATCTGTATCACTGTGTATCGTAAACACATTTTTAGATGCATATTTATAATGTGCACTGTTTTGCAAGCAATTCTGAGACCATGTAAAAATAAACATATAAGCAGTGACTAAATCAAAATGAAAACAATTTGTCGGAGCTTGGGTCGGTGAATTTTCTCAGACTATTTGCTGTCTGAGAAACTGTCAGGACAATTTGTTATCAGAGGAGGTGTTTGACTATAAAGTTGCTTTGTTTATTTCTTTTGTCAGGGTAAAGTTTTTTCTAAGAGGTTTGTGGCATCTGCCATCTGAACTTATTAAATGATAATATTTTTTGTCAGATTTTAAAGTACAATCAGATTTTATGTTTAGTCTAAACGTTATACAGCTGTGACCAGATAAATATTTTTTTCTTTTTTAGAAAGAACCATCTCTGGTATATAGTGCCAATATCACAAACCCATGTGTTATTTAAGGCAACTTGTAAATCATACTATGGGCATTTGTGTTTACTATTGTTTAGCCTGGTTACTGAGTTAACCCAATTTCTGGGTTGTCTCATTTTTTCATCAGTTTGTGAATATTATTAAAAATTCCCACATGCATTTTCATGAGAAAGAAAGTCTGTCTGCTTTGTTTATGTGCGGTTCCCCTAAGGCATATATGTTTTGCAAGCATTTTCTTCTAAGATACTTGTTTTTAGATGCAATTTCCTCTAATACATGGATTTTTGCACACGACATTTGATAGGAGGGCTGCACCAAAGACTCTGGAGAAGTGTGAAAAGAAGACTGAACAATAATTACATTTTGGTTCATGTATTAGTTTAGGAAGTGTAAATTAGGTTGGTCTGTATTAAAATGCAAACCAAATGAGTTTTTGTGTTACTTCCTTAGTACAGTGTATAGGGAAGATTTGACTGGAAGGAGAAGAACTGTGGCTCTGACTACAGTATCATATTCCTTTTTGTTTTTATTTATTTATAAATCATATTTATAGGGCTGCCCATCTCAGATAATGTGAATCTAGGTAGTGAACAATAAAACCATAAAATAACTATTAAAGCAGAATCCCATTACAAACACTGATATTATTATTATTTTAAAAAATAAGCAATAAGCAAGAATGTTGATAGAATGAACAGTGGAGCCTTAGGAGATGTTAGTTTGTTCATTTTCACATCACCAGTTAAGAAAGTGTCAGGAACAATAAATAGACTTAAAATCAGAACTATTCTTATTATGCAGGGAAATATAATAAAAAAATTCAATATCTAGTGCTACATGTAATAACAGTGGCTAGAATCACGTATGCATAAAATTGGAAAAACGGAAACATACCTACGAAGCAGTGGTGAAATTCAATATTTTTTTTCTACCAGTTCTGTGGGCGTGGCTTGTTGGGCATGGCAGGGGAAGGGTATTGCAAAATCCCTATTCCCTCCTCACTCCTGGGGGAAGGATACTGCAAAATCCCCATTCCCACCTCACTCTGGGGCCATCCAGAGGTGGTATTTGCTGGTTCTCTGAACTACTCAAATTTTTCACTACTGGTTCTTCAGAACCTGTCAGAACCTGCTGAATTTCACCCTTGCTACAGAGGTAATGGTAATAAAGAAAATATTAGAATGCGCTGAAATGGACAGGTTAATGGTGGAAATTAAAGACAAAGGAGAAGCAGAGTATTATTTAACATGGAACTTATGGTACAATTGGTTAGATAGTAGATGCAAAGACTAGAAAGCTAATGATGAAAGATGTTTAACAAACCAGAAATATAGGTATAAAGTTATATGGAAGAATACATATTGTAAGCAATATTACTACCAGAATGTACAACAGTGTAAATTAAAATATATAGAATGATAAATGTATAGAGAGCTATGTTAGAATCATGGAAACAATAGATATAAGTTTGTCATAAAATATCAAATTTCTATATTTTTCTTTCTTTATTCTTTTTTACATTGACTATACTGTATGAATAAGAGAAAAATTGACACAACTAGGATATATAACAGCATGTACATCTTAAAAGGTGCTGATATAACCAGTATATCACTGTTGCAAAGTTGAAACTGTGATGTTAAACAAAGAAAAACGTAGAATAATATTTTTTTTAAAAAAGGTGCCAGGATCACTTCCAAAGTTTTGGTTTGCCAAAACAGACCAATAAGATAGATAGACTCAAAGGGAAAAACACCATCACCACCACTTTGCAACAGATTAAAAAATGGTAACAAATAAATATGTCTAATAACAGGATCCTCCAACTCAAACAGGTATTATTGGGAATGAGAAAAAAAACAGAAAACAACACTGCTGTACCACAGCTGTGCAATTACAATTATTTTAATTAGTTGCTCTGAGCAGTCTGTGAGATGTTGGAAGGAGAAATGAAAATTTCACAGATAAAGAAATATGCTTCCCTGTTGGTTTCCTTATCTTTATTTTACCAAAACTAAGCTTCTAAAGATTGAAAAGTACTTTCCCATGATGCAAGATCTGGCTTTTTCTCCGGGGGGGGGGTGACTTTCATTTCCCCCAGCAAAAATGAAACCAAAAAAATCCCCCAACCAAAGGATCCCTCCCACACAGAAAGTGAGCAACTCCAGATGCTTTTCACTTACATATCGCATAGACCCAATGATACTGAGCACACACAATGTGCTAAAAGCATATAAGTTATTATTAAAACAATTACTGATTAAAACCACAATTGATTAGGGATTACCATCAGCCACCGAGGGGAGTTTATAAGCTACAAGGGATGGTCAACCCAGATGCTAAAGCAAAGTCATAACATCGTGAATGGCTTAGTGCAGTGTTGGCAAACTGAGTGCCGAAACCAGACCGCGGCACAACCCAGAAGAGCAGCTGGTCTTTGCACATGCGGGAGCGCCAGAAAACGGAAGAGCAGCTTCCTGGTGCACATGTGCACACCGGCCAGCTGCTCTTCTGAGTTCTGGCGCTTTTGCGCACACAAAGACCAGTTGGGTGGTGTGCATGCACATGCCGGAACCTGGAAGAGCAGCTGGTGACAGCACGCATGCCCAGAGAGAGGGCTCTGTGTGCCACCTGTGGCACACGTGCCATAGGTTCACCATCACGGGCCTAGTGCGATGCATGAAATGTGCCATAGGTTGGGTTCTGAAACCAAAAGAAGAGAACATTTGTGACATCACCCTCTTACCAAATGTCTGTTTGGAACATGAAAGACTACTGAGTAAAACAGCTGAAGAAAATAGGTTCTGTGTAGCAGATGAGTTCAGTTGCCACCAAAGGGTTTGGCAATGTATGGTAAAGCAAGGTAATAGTCATGATACACCATCATGTCTGTCGACTTTCTACAATGTTGTCATCTTGCGCAAAAGTCTTCAGATAAACTATATAGAATGTTGATATGGAAAGTTGCAGAGCCTCTTACCATTTTGCCATAGTAATCGCATGGTTTGGTGATAAAATTTGGGAGCAAACATTTCAAAGGTCATATTTTTCTTTGGGAATGAATTTTGGGATTGTTTTTTAAAAAACACCCTATCTCCCAAAGACAAAAGGGAATAAATAATATCAGCTAGTTTAGAGTGATTTACACACTACTCAATCCAATAGGTTGGCAGGACATTAATTTTCGCCAATCCAGTCTATATTATCTCCTTCATTCAAAAAAATAATAATTCAGGAATAATAAACCTGATAGATTGCAAGTAATTTGTAATAAGGCATGTAATTCTCCAGTGATCTAACATTATGATTCAAGTCTACTCCCAGATTATAGTTCCAGCTATGCAGCCTAGATGCAAGCGTAATGCTTACTGCATTGATTTTGGCTTCAAATTCCCCTTAAGATCCTAACTTTCTCCTCTTTTATTTTCATTAAAGCTTTTTGCCTAGCATAATTAAATGCTGAAAGCAGAATGAGGAATGGATTGCTCTTCAAAAAAAAAAAGTAAAGTGCTGATAGAAAGGAATACTTTCTGAGGAAAACATTCAAATTAGGAGGGGGAAAAGGCATTAAAGATAAAAGAGAGAGAGAGAAAGAGAGAAAGATTTGCCAGTTGACTCCCATCACCATTCACCACATCTTATGAGAAAGGAAGGATTTTCCCACAATACCTAGTTTTTCCAGTTCATGATTGGTTGGCAGTCAAACTCTGCTGGCCAATAGTTATCCAGCAGATGGCTTTTGATACTAGATTTTCCCAGGGGGCTCTTTCCAGCAGCTGCTGGGCAGATGACTTCCAATTAAATGCAGAAAAACTAGAAGGGCACTGGTGACATCCTTCTGAAGGTGAGTCATTTCTTAATGGAATTGCTTTAGGACGTTCTTGTTTATGGGCAATTGGATTGCATGAGCTGCAATAGCTTGAGAGCTGAATTATGACCTGTTGTTGGGAGCGAAGATGAAAATGCTAGCTCACCCACTCATGTTTATGAGTCATTGGAGGGTCCTGCATCTATTCAGACAGCTAGAGCCAACCACCAATACCTATTTAAATAGGAAGCACCAAGTCCTCTTAATTTGCTTCGTCAATACCCACAGAAGCCTGGCAGCAAAGATCCATATTTATCAATACTATGTTTGGAATTGGGATGGTGAGCAAACTCTAAATGCAGCAGTTAAAACAAGAGCAAGAAACATGCACAAGCGGATGGGTCACAGGGAGTGCAATGTTTTGATTTTGTCATATATACACCACTCCCTACAGCTTTTGATTCAATCCGAGGTGCTGGAAATAGAGCTGTGTTACTGGGTAATTTTTGTGCATGTGTACGAGAACCAATATGTTGATGTCAGAAAGTGCTCAAGCTTTAATTTGGAAACAGCAGATCTTTATGTTCTTGCCCCATCTGTTCACGCTTAACCCTTTTGCTGAATTAATTTTTCCCCCCCTCTAGATTCACACATTATATTGCATGAAGGGCTGAGTTAATCCAACATACAAATACCCACCACATTTAATGCTAATCAAGTCTAGCATGTTGTACGAGTGCCACCGCTTGAGCTTAATTAAGTGCGTTGGTGAATACAGTGCCTAGGTGATCTGATGCACCCAGGGTCTATTTTGTGTACATTTAAATGATGAGATGAATGTAATCATATTTTATATTGAGTAGGCATGTGAGAGGGTGGAATCATATGCTGCTATAAACTGCTTTGATTGCTTTTTATTGATAATATATTTATAGAAAATTTGCTTCACATAAAGAGTACAGAACCTGGGTAAATGTTTGAAAAGCATTGCATAATAAAGAAAAAACGCACAAAGAACAAAGATGCTATAATTCAGAGCTATGTCTGTTGCAGCAGATTTGAGGTTTGCAATCTACTTACGAAAGACAAGGAGCCAATACCACAAGGTTCCAAGAGAAGACAGGTTTTATTTGGACGCGTCCAGAGTTCAGTTGAGTGACACCAAGACTGAACTGCCTGGGCTATCCCCTGGCAGAGATTTTATACTTTTTAATTAAACATTACAAATCAGGAGGCGTTACAATAGGCAGATGCACTCTGCTGAGATCAGTAAAAAGACATTTTTGGGAAAGTTACAAATACATGATTCTCATAAAATTCCAAGTTACAATAGGGAAGTGAATCTTGGTTACTCATGAAGCGAACAGGATATATTGCTAAAATATTGCTAAAATATAGCTGATTGAAAGTTAAAATATTGCTGATTTTGAACTGACATTTTAAACACGCAGGCTGTCATGAATATTTTTAGTTTGTTCCTTACACCCATGCTTTCCTGTTTCATTCTTGTGCAAAGCTTGCATTTTACGTTCCCTTATTTTTGCAAGAGGAAAAAAGAGGAAGTCCTTTAGGCCAGTAAGTCAGAAGTGAGCTTTGATTTTGATTTTTAAGCATTTTAAAGGTTATAATATTTAGCCTGTTAGAATCACCTAACCTGATCAACTATTGGGGGTTTTTACCTTTGCAGCCCCTCCTGCATCATGTCGATTGCCCTCCTTCCTTCTAAAGGACTAACTTTATCTCTGTTTAATAAAACAAAATGAAGGTGATTTAAGACTTCTTCTTCTTTTCTACATTTCAAGCACCTATCTCTGTTGCCAGTGGCCCAATAATATCTCCTAATCATGGTGGCTCAGTGGCTAAAATGCTGAGCTTGTCAATCAGAAAGGTCAGCAGTTCAGTGGTTCAAATCCCTAGCACCATATAATGGAGTGAGCTCCCATTACTTGTCCCAGCTTCTGCCAACCTACCAGTTCGAAAGCATGTAAAAATGCAAGTAGAAAAATAGGGATCACCTTTGGTGGGAAGGTAACAGACTTCCATCCACCTTCAGCATTTAGTCATGCCAGCCACATGACCACAGAGATGGCTTTGGACAGCACTGTCTCTTCGGCTTAGAAACAGAGCTGAGCACCGCCTCCTAATGTCGGGAACAACGAACACATATGTGCAAGGGGAACATTTACCTTTAATCATGGTTAGCACAACCTCTGTTTAGTGGCATCCCCTGCCTCTTTAACTCACCTATTTGTGCTGATAAAGCAAGTATCTATTGCTTTATTTTCTGGAAAAGTCTTGAAAGAAATGCAGCTTCCACTGGAGAATCTAGTATGAGCCTCTTATTTTTTTTCCCTCCCCACTGACTTCCTGTCAGATTTGACACCTTCCCATCTGCTGCACCCAACAGCGAACTTGTCAAGAAAGAAAAGTAAATAGAAAGAAAACACTACATTTTTACCCACTTTTCCTGCTATTGAGGAAAAACAAGGGAATTAAAAAAAAACCTCTAGAATTCACTGTTCTGCCAGTTAACTTTTTTTTTTTTAAAGCTAGCTTTTCAATGTTTCATGGATGAACTGGGAAAAAAGGGAGGGGCATTCTTCTCACAATGCTCAGTAGCCAAATGGATTGGACGTGTTTTGTCGAAAATGAAATGAACAGTAGGAGAATTGCGCAGTGATATTTGGGCCTCCACAAGTGAGAAAACACTACTTTTGACACTAGCAGGAGAAAAAAAGGGTGAGAATTGTCTTTCTGGTAACATTGCATATTTCTGCTTTGAGAAATGGCCAGGGGTCGGTCAGGTCAGGAAACAGATTCCACAAAAATGACTGAAACTGTGCTTTATTGATAATAGAATAGAATAATAGAATAGAATCTTGAAAGCCTGATATTTCCTCTCCTCCCCTCTCCTCTCCTCACCTCTCCTTTCCTTTCCCTTCTCCTTCCCTTCCCTTCCCTTCCTTTCCCTTCTAGTTTTCTTGGGAAGAACCCTCCCCATCTATCCCAGTTCTGTGTCATCCTATTTAGCCACATTTTCTAAGCTGTGTGCATGGTCTCATGGTGTCCTAGTTTCTAACCTGATATCTTTGTGCAACACCAATCTTGACTTTCCAATTTCTCTTCCTTTCCTCTAATACCAAAGAAGAGCAATCTAGAGGGGTGAAATTGACACGGAGAAGGAAGTCCTACTGAAAACAATAAAACATAAATATCTAGAGAAACAAACATCTGGATTCCCTACCTATTTGAGAGTCTTGGAGGCCAAGATTGCTCTTCTCTGGTCCTTGAGAGATTTCCAAGGGGCTGTAAAGATATCCATTCATCCCCTCTATGGATCAAGGGAGAAGTGCAATTTCAGAAGAAGACCAATGTTCTTGGAGATCTTTTTCCAAACTGCAGCAGAATCTCTAATGCTCTTGCCTCTGTCACATCCGAGCTCTGACATCACCAAAGTTAAAAAGTGACTTTTTAAGTTTCTGGACATGAATCTCATGAGTTTATTTATTTACTAGATCTGTATGGCTGACCATCAAACGCAACTTGGACAGCTTGCAACAACAGTAAAATCTCGGATTTACTATTTTACTAAAATCATTTCGATTTTGACTCCTTTTGATTGCAATATCAAGAGTTGTGTGTTGTATCATAACTTTTTTATTAAATACAACCAGAAGGGAAAGGTAATAAAACACAATTTTATTTCTCCTTACCGCAACAAGTAGAATTTCTCTACTAGGAGCTCATTTCTCAAAATGTTCCAAGTCAGGGTTCCAAGTAACACACCCAAAGGAATCAAAACCCCAAGATGGGCTTGTTCCTCAAAGTATAGGTTTATTAGGCATGCCATATCTGGGGAAAACCCGACTCTAAACTCCTGTGGGTCCCCCCCTCCGTTAAAATACAGTTTTCTTCCCTCCTTCTATGCAGTCCATGATATGGTCCAATCAGGTCACTTGAGTCAATTGGTCCAGACTCCACCTTGGTCCTTGGTTCCCAGAGGAAAGAATTTTGTTTTGGCTACAAGTTCCCAGCTAACTCTACCGCCACCCCCCCACCCGTGTGCCCATAGCTCAACCCAGCTCTGCTGTGGCAGCCTTGAAGATGCTAAAGAAAATGGGTTATGGCAGTGGGATTTCTCCATCAGAGTTTTCCCTCCCCACAAGAAAATCTGTTAGTTTTAACAGTGTCGTGCGTAAGTTTCTCTTTCTCTCCTATTGTTTCAAGCTTTCCAGCAGAGTTTCTCTAGTGCTCTCAAATTAATAGAGAGGCATTGAACAGTCTCACTGGGAGCTGTTTTGAAGTGCAAGAATGAAAATTGCTATAACCTATCACATAAGTTCCAAATTAATGTTTCTAATCAAATTTGAGAGGTTTAGAGCTGGGGTGGAAAAGAGGGAAAGAAAGAAAGAAAGAAAAAACACCCGCCTAACATTTACAATTTTAGTTTCATCCAGCAGAATTCTAATATATATATTTTCGGAAGGGCCAAGCCTTCCATTAACTCTTTCAAGCAAGATGGCCAGGAGCACAAGCAGTCCGATAACTTGAGAGATTTGGTGAACAAGTTTCAAGGGGGAAGAGTCAGATTTTCATCGCTCACTTTTCAACTGTCTGGAATGCTCTGATGCAGTCTTTACAACCTTTTTAAATATGCCACAGAATTGTAATTTTTAATACGACACAAGAGGCAAATTATTAACTTCTTGGGGAATTGGGATATTAATGGCATTCACTTAATTACATTTTATTTTAATGAATATTCTACTCAATTGTTCTGGATCAGCACTTAGAATAATGCTGGTTTAATTCCCTGGGAATAACTACGAGTGCTATTGGCACCCAGGTCCTCTCATATACCCTTCACTTGCCTGTTTTCCCCTCTGTCATGAAAATGTTGGAAGGAATTCCTAAACTTCCAAAGAAATTTTGATGCAGATATCTCTGAAAATAAATTCTACTTTTGAGAACTGGCTGCAAGCTGGATCTGTATAGACATGGAGATATAAGGCAGAGGGTTTTCAAAAAAAGCAATGAAGGCATTCAAATTTTTCTGCAGGGGTTGGAATTACAAATTATTTAGTCTCTTCCTCCCCCCCCCAAATATTTGGTACATTAAAATCTTGTGTTTGTACATAGGGCGATGGTGGTGGTGGTGGTTATAAGAGCAATTTCAATTCTGTATATTTCATCACAGCTTTCAGTTCACGACAATACTTCCATTCTTTCTCCCCTCTGAACGTTTTATTTGTTTATTACATTTCTTTGTTGCCCAGCTCCGCTGTAAGATTTCAAAGATTTCATTTGAAATGTGGTATCTTTTAAAATAAAGTCTGCTTGGAGGGATTGCATGCATCGTGACAGACACCATTAATTCGGTAAAGAATTAGAGAAATACCCAAATATAAGACAGGCTGTTCTCCAGTCAACCTCATGCCATCCTATTGTGTTAAGAAGTTTTTCTCAATGTAAGGGAGAATTTTACCTGTTGGTTCTAATCTGGTCATTAGAGTGATCTGCTTGGGCTAATTTATAGCATTATATGTTAATATGTTACAGAACACACATTCTGTATTCTATCCTATACAGTGGGGACTGAACTTCTGATTGGTTATTTATGTGGCCGTAAAGTGAGACATCATGTAACCATATCGCTTAGTGGCTGCAATCCTGGCAATCCCTGTTGTCATTCTTAAGTGAATTTTACTGATTGTTAGCCAAGAACCCTAGCCAAAACAAACCACTCTAGCATGTGGGTCAGTTTATAAAATTACTGTGAATATTTTTAAGTTGGGGGGGAAGGAATCAATAAAATCTATGAGTAAACAGCACAGGAATATCAAACCTACTTGCCCTACAACACTCAGAAAAAAAGGCAGGCATAGCATAGAAACAACCTTTGTTAGACTAGTAGTTGATTGTAGAGCAAAGGCCAAGAATGGGGAGATGAACAATGGAATTAGCCAAAGCCCCTTCCCTTTTGTACTTGTGTTGCAATATAAACAAAAAAGAGTGGGCTTTAACCACATCAGAGCTGGGTTGCTGCCGGTTTGGCCTGGATCAGCCGAACTGGTAGTAGTGTGAGCGGGAGGCTCTGCCCATCGCACACACATGTGGGGGCAGGCAGGGAGCGTGCCTGAACCAGTAATAAAAAAATTGGCAACCCACTTCTGAACCACATGGTAACCCTTCCTGTTTACTTCTGTTCTGACCCAAGCTTCCTTAAACAGCAAGAAGCAGAGTCTTGGTCCTGGCCAAACCCCTTTTATTTTCATGACTGGGAATTCCTTTCATTCACAGTCCGCAAGGCTTAGCAAGCAGTGTTTCAGAGGAATGTTTATCAAATATGAACTTTATCTCATTTGACAAGCTGCCAAATAATTAGTTTCCAAACTCAGGGCAAGGCCAAACTTGGCACAGAGTCTCTTATAGTTACAAACAGAACTTTCCACTCTTGACACGACCGAATGAACGAATTGTTTCCTGCAAAAGCCCACTCCCCGTTCACTCATCTTTTGTTTACTATGGGAGGGGCCAATGACCTCCACGAAGTGGCTTTACTCTTAAGTTGACCCTGCTTTCTTAGTTCTTGTCTTCTGGCAGCTCTGCACATGCACAGACTGGGAACAGGCTCCAGCTGTTCCTCTGCCTCGCTGCTGTCTAGCTCCCTCTCTTCCTCTGATGCAGAACCCTCAACTGAACTTTCCTCAGCCCCCAGGACTGGCCCCATGTTCCTCCCCAACCTTCTCACTGTCCGACTCTGCTGCCAGCTCCACAACAACATCTATCACTTTCCAAGTCCCATATGTGTATCATAATTTCCCCCCTCAATGTGGGAATATGATCCAAAAGTTTATGCAATAGTAAATGTGTCCCCTCCCCTCCAAATACCTCAAAGATCTTTAGTTTTAGCAATTGGTTCAAGGTGCTGGCTATCCCCTTTAAAACCCTACCCAGGTTACTTGCAAGACCACCTCCTCCTGAGGATATCTGCCTGTCCCATTAGATTGGATATGATGAGCATGCTCCAGGATCCTTCCCTAAAACATTGCTTTCCATTGGAACTTAGCAATGTGGCTGTTCCTACCTTATAAGATACACTCTCTCCAGAAATCCAGCAAGCATCCAGCCTCTTAGCTCCCGGAAGACTATTAAAACCTGGCTCTTTACTCAGGCATTATGCTAGATGGTGGAGCCTCTGGAGCAGGGGTGAAATTCAGCAGGTTCTGACCGGTTCTCGAGAACTGGTAGTGGAAATTTTAAGTAGTTCGGAGACCAACAAATACCACCTCTGACTGGGAATTGGGGTGGGGAGGGAATGGAGATTTTACAGTATTCTTGCCCTGGAGAGGGGAGGGAATGGAGATTTTACAGTATCCTTCCCCAGGAGTGGGGAGGGAATGGAAATTTTACAGTATTCTTGCCCTGGAGTGGGGAAGGAATGGTGATTGTGCAATATCCTTCCCCTGGAGTGGGGAGGGAATGGAGATTTGCAGTATCCTTTCGCTGCCATGCCTACCAAGCCACGCTCACAGAACCGGTAGTAAAAAAAAATTGAATTTCACCACTGCTCTTGAGAGTTGCTAGGGCAGCCTGGGAGATTGACGGAGGCACAGGGATTTTGTTTTTTTATATGTGTTTATAGTTTTGATAGTTTTATTGCTTTGAGCTTTTCAGGATCTCAAAGCAAGTCCCACCAACAAAAGATCAGGAGGTGATGGACTCTTCTCTGTTGGAAGCTGAATGGCCCCCTGTTGGGGATGATGTAGTGGCTGATTCCTGCGGATTTATTCTACAGGGAATTGGACTAGATTCTCTTGAAGGTCCCGACCCTCCTTCATCTTCAACGATTCAGTGACCACCTGCTTCATGATCCTTCAGAGCAATGCTCCCCATGATGCAACCTTTTGCGCTGCTTAAAGGATTGCCCATCTTCCTCTATGAAATTGCACAAGAGCTGGGATTAAGAGAAGGTAAGTGTGGGAGCATCTGTTCTTTCCAGTCCCTGCTGGGGGATTTTTTACTTAGAGGCAATTGCCTGCACATAGAGAGCGACAAAAGATAATGCTGCTCATTAGGAAAATCATCAAGCAATCAATTTGGTCAGACATTTCTCCAGGCAGTTACATCTGACATTACTCCTCCACTCTTACTCATGCAACTCCTGACCTTTTTGAGATTTTACTGCCTCTTTCTTCAGCTGGCATGACAGCCGCACAGAAAACGGTGACACCGACTTTCAGCAGTTAATGACCAGTTTAACAATCACAGTTGACTACCCACAGGAACTTTTCTCAAAATTTTATAATTGTATTTGTTATACAAATGCCATCGGCAAGGAAGTTCAAAACAAGGCAGATAATTATCCTGCACGGTTCTTAGTAGTACAAAGCCCAGGGACTATCAGAACACCATTTAGAAGGACTAGGGGTGACATGGTAGCAGTCTTCCAATATTTGAGGGGCTATCACAGAGAAGAAAGGGTTGACTTATTCTTCAAAGCACCTGAGGGCAGGACAAGAAGTAACAGATGGAAGCTTGTCAAACATAGATCCGACCTAGAATTAACAAGAAATTTCCCGTCAACAGAGGGGATTAATTCCACAATTAATCAGTGGAACTCCTTGCCTCCAGAAATTGTGGGTGCCCCATCAAGGAGGTTTTTAAGAAGAGTTCGAGAATTATTTGTCCAAAATGGTAATGGGTCTCCTGCTTGAGCAGGGGGTTGGACTGGAAGACCTCCAAAATCACTTCCAACTCTGTTATTCTGAATTCTGTTTGGTTGTGCGTCCATCTCTGTTTCCTTCTTCAATTATCTCCCAATCCCTTGAATATATATTTCTATAATACAACACTCTCATCCTTTTTAAAGTGCCAAGTACATGAATGTCATAGCTATAACACTAATTGTAATACTAGCAGGAGTATTGCTATAGTAAGGGCGACTGAAGTGTCTCAGTAAGCAAAGTGCCTTCTCAAGACAGAACAGTTGCAATGCAGTCAACCCTGATGCTATAATGTTGTTGTTGGAGGGGATGATGATGATGATGATGATGATGATGATGATGATGATGATGATGCATTTATATTCACATCCATTTTCCTGGAGTTCTAGGCAATATCCGCCTTCCTTCCAATTTATTCTAACATCTGTTCTAAGAGGTAGATTAGCCTGAGAGATAATAACTGGGCCAATCATTCACAGTTGGAGACTCAAACTTGGGTCTCCCCAGACCTCCAACATTCAGTTCACTGCAACACACTAACTATCAGTGCATGGACTTCATAGCTACAACATCAAAGTTAGGTACCAAGTGCTTCAGAAATGCTAATGAAAATGATTTCTGGCATCTTCTTATTTCATTATGGAACAGAATCCCTTGTCATTTGCGCTTGCTGGTTTGTGGTTCTTACTCAGTGGAGCTTCCGGAGAAGTCATCTATTTGACAAGCTCTACAAGAAGATTAACAGATTAATATAACCCCTCTCCACTATCTTTGCTTAAGAATAAAAAGATCCGCCTGTTTCATTTGCCATCGTAGAACTTGGCATCTAGATACTCACTATTTTTGCCGCCTTCTTTTGATTTTACCAACGTCACAAGCTGTCTAAACTTATCATTTGGGCCACTTCCTTGAATGTGTTCTGTAAAGACATGGACCGTTTTTGTATCCAAGGGCAGGCCATTTTTCGGAAGCTGAGTGCCATGACACGGATGGAACAATATCATAAATAATGCAAACCTTTTGGTTGTTTTTTCCCCTTCCTTTTAAAAAATTGGGTTCTAGTTGGTTTAAGTTTTACAATGCAGTTTTAATTTCTTTTCCTATCTCAAAGTGTCAGGAAATTATGAGAATAGTTTTTGATTGTGCATGATGGAAGCATCTTTAAGAGTTGCAAAAAGAGCTGGAGGAAAATATGTGGACTTGGGGCTGCAGAATGCCTATCTTTGGACTAGAGACAAGGAAATCAGACTTTTTTCCCCCCCTGAACCAAAACAGTCTGGGACAGGTGCAACTCCAGTACAATTTGACATATGATTGATATTACTGGTGAATTTAAAATCCTAAAAGAAACATGGAAGGAAAAAGCGATGCAGATCTAATTAGCAAACTGGTTCTAAACAGCAATAACAATAGCACTTAGACTTATATACCGCTTCACAGTGCTTTACAGCCCACTCTAAGCAGTTTACAGAGTCAGCATATTGCCCCCCAACAATCTGAGTCCTAAAAGTCTGTTGGAGGTCCAGGTTGAGTGAAGAACAAATCTACTAGGAATTTCTTAGATTAAATCCTACTGTAGTGTCTTCAGAAGGTGAACGGAGTGTCCATTCCCACAACAATTCTATGATAAGGTTGACTAAGAGAGGAGGATTGGTCCAAAGTTACCTAATGCAAAAGAAGAGCAAGCAGAGCTGGGTGTGTGGGTGGTGTTAAGAGTGTCATCAGTTTAGAGTTGTGTTCCCACAAGTGCCCCAAATCCAATTCCTCCTAAATTCTATTGACCTTTGCCTGGTATCAATTTAGTGTTGAACATTACTTAACTATATTCTTGCGTATAAGTTTGAATAAATCTTCTATGCTATAATCTTACAGATGGTTATAATTCTCTGTGACTAACATCTAGTGAAGTCCATGGCTAAAGGTAAACTTGTATCTGCATCTCCTCAAATTTAGCTTCATTCTGCTATGCAGGGTCCCCATTGTAGTGCACTATAGACCTCAGCTATTATATTGTTTGAATTACTGTGGCAAAAATCTGGCAGATCATAATTTTTTTTTAATAAAATGGATTTTCTTTCAAAGACCTGTGAAAAAAATTCCTTAACTGCTTTCCCAGCATACAAAGCTTTTCTATGCAGTGTTCTTAAAAGTACATAATTTTTAGTGTAAAATCTACAAAGCTTTTAAGGCTCAAATTTCCCTAGAACCTTTTCTTTAATGCAAATTGCCCCTATAAAGTGTTTTAAGAAAGCGTCCAGATGAATGTGCCTTTTGACCATTGTTTTCTGGCAACTGGCAATTCAAAGCATATTAGCCCTAATCTAGATATAATACAAGACAAATATCTCTTGATCGACCTATTCTCCATTTGCCTTTGAAAACTTTCCAAATCAGTGCCCATCCTCATGTTTAGTAATAATACTGAACATTCTTTTTGCTGTTCTGAATTTTTGAAGTCAGTGTCATTCTCCTTATCCATCAGATAATTTGCAGTAAATAAGGTGGATCTATAAACCAGAAAGAAGACAGATTAACATGGTAGTTACAATATTGGACTTGGATTAGGAAGATTTCAGCTATGGAAAATCCCTATGTGACTGTGGGCCTGTCACTCTCGGTCAAACCTCCATCATAGTTATTCTATTATGGGTGTCCGAATAAAAGAACAATTATCAACAGAGAAACAGGAAGTAAAGCTGTACTAAAGTAGGAAGGCTGTTGATACATAATGGAGTATTTTCAGCTGCTCAAATTAGACCAGACTTGGAAATCAGTTATGAATTCTAAAACTACTACTATTATTGGAGTCGTGGTGGCACAGTGGTTAGAATGCAGTATTGCAGGCTAATTTTGCCAAGAGTTCAATCAAAATTGACTTAGTCTTCCATCCTTCCGAGGTTGATAAAAGGGACCAGATTGTTGGGGGCAATAGGATGACTCTGTAAACTGCTTAGAGAGGGCTGTAAAGTACTGGGAAGCAATGTCTAAGTGCTATTGCTATAGGGTTAAAGTAACAGAATTTTGGCAGTCTGAAAAAATTAGGGAGGGATGTTTTCTCAATTTATATTTCTGCTTTCGACTCAGATATCTTTCATCTCACTGTTGTCTTGGTTGTGACTCTTCCTTCTGTTCCTCAAGATTATTCTCATTGCATGCATCAAGATATTTGGACTGCATACAAAAAAACGCCCCATGTTTATCCTCTAGCGCAGAGTTGGGGAACAACGGCCCCTTTATGACTTCTGGACTTCAACTCCCAGGATTCCTGAAGCAACATCAGTGACTCAAGAATTCTGGGAGTGAAGTCCACAGTCATAGTTCCCCACCCCTGCTCTAGAACAACATAGGAACATAGTTGTCAGTCTGGGTTCACACAACACACAAAAGCCAAAAAAAGGTGAACAGTGCAATTCTTATCATATTGGAAATGCTTCTAAAAGATCTTTCATTGACTGCGATAAGCATATTATATTATGTGATAATTGCAACATGATAAAATTTGTATTCTTCACCTTGTTTGGGGTTTTTTTTGTGGCTTTAACATGTTGTGTGAACCAAGACAGTCTTATTTGTTTATTGGGCAATGCATTACCAAGTACAGTGTTGTGTGAATGCATCAAGATGGTCCTTCGATCCAGCTTAATCTAATGCAGTGTTTCTCAACCTTGGCCACTTGAAGATGTCCGGACTTCAACTCCCAGAATTCCCCAGCCAGCATTCGCTGGCTGGGGAATTCTGGGAGTTGAAGTCCGGACATCTTCAAGTGGCCAAGGTTGAGAAACACTGATCTAATGTATTGTCTACAAAGACTGGCAAGTGGCTTTCCTTCCTAGCCTCACTGGAGATGCTGAGAATCTAATGTGAGACCTTCTGAGTCCTTGTTTAATGATAATTGAGACTGGCAACTTGGTGTTAAATGAAGCAGTCACTAATGAAACTTGGCATATTACCTTACTTCAGCTTTTTTTTTTTTTACTTTACAAAACTGTGAAGATCACCAAGGTCATAAATGTGAGAATTGATCACAAAGTTACTTTTTCATCATTGTTGTAACTGCAAACAGTTGTTAAATAAGGCAGTTGTTAAACGAGGGCTACCTATAAGTTCTGCCATGGAACTATAATTCTTAGGAATTCCAGGAGTCTGAGAGCAAGGAGATGATGCTACAGGGGGAATATCAGCCTTTGAAGGATTATTTTTCATTTCTACATGTCACCAATGTACACAATCCTTTGTAGCATAGTACAGGGTCCCTGCCTGCCCTGTCTTATGTCCATGGAATAAAGAAGGCAGGAGGGGAAATTCAGAACTGAGTCCAACAAAACCTTTGTTATAGAGGACATGAATCTAGATATCACATATAGATCTGAAGAAGAAGGGAAAAGAGGAACAATTTAAAACTTGGGTAGAAGTGGTTCAGTTTAACAAAAGGCATTTAATACAGTAGACGACCTTTGTATTGTATTGTATTGTATTTTATTATTTGTATGCCGCCCTTCTCCGGGGGACTCAGGGCGGCGAACAATTCAAGGGGGGGGGAAAAAGGGGAACATAAAAGACAAAATACAAATAATAAAAGTAGACAACAGTCGCACAACCATACATGTCGAGAGGGGAGGGAACTCATCACCCGCAGGCCTGCCGGCAAAGCCAGGTTTTGACAGCTTTTCGGAAGGCCTGGAGAGAGGTGAGGGTCCGAATCCCTGCGGGGAGTTCATTCCAGAGGGCCGGAGCTGCCACAGAGAAGGCCCTCCCCCGGGTAATAGCCTTTGGTGGTTGAAAAATGATGGAGATTGATTGAGCTGAGGAAAAAAAACAAGTTTTAGAAGATAAAAATCAGGAACATGTGCTGAATTTGGTCCTATTAGCATTTTATGAATCCGGCTTTTCGCCAGGATCACATCTACAATCTTCTTGCCAGCTGCAAATCTCCAACTTTTCAGCTCTAAGCCTAATCAAGGCTGCTTAGTGGCAAATTATGACTTAAAGCTCTTTTATGGAGATTTAGGGTGATTTAGTTATTTTTAAAAACTCCAGACAAGCAACACAAAAAATTTAGCCGGTGGCTGGGGAGCTAAGTGGGCCCATTCCATTTCTCTCAACTATGAGGATGGTTTTGTTTTTTTTCTTATGATGGTTAAGCCTTGCAACTCGGCTTGCCATTACATCCCTGCAAGGCATCCTACAACAGACTTTTTGAAAGATGCTGCTGGTCCCAAATGTAGCAGAATAGACAAACCTTTTGGGCCCTTTGGAGAACCATATGATGGGCACATCTGCAAACTAGGTGGCATGTGAGGGATGCCTATTGTTTGTCAGGTCTGCAGCCATTTTTTCTTTTGGATCTTTGGCCTGCCACACTTTCTATTATTCTACTATGCATTTTCTATTGTGGGAAAATGGGAGGGGGGGTTGTTCGGAATTAGATGATATGAAGCCATAACAAATTCTTTCTAGAAAGCCAAGGTCATCCTTTATCTCTGCACCTCTGTACCTGGCTGGAATTGGATGGATGGAACTGTCAGCATGGCAGTGGGAGATTGGACCATGGGATGGACTTGTGGGTGTGGGAGACAAGATCTTGAACTTTCAACTGGATGGCAAACACCAGGAAGCTTTCAGATTTGAGTTTTCCCAGATGTGCCAACATGGCTCTCTTAATTAATTGGAACTTTGAGCAATACTTTTGCCTTGGACTCTGATTTACTTTTGGATGCTATTTGGAATACCCCCAGGCAGCCAAGGTGAGCCCACTCAGACACAATCTCCTCTTTCCTTCCATTTAGAAGGTGAACGTGGTCCCAGAACTTCCTTTACCAGCCCACCAGAACTTTTATGGGACCTTTCTGGGGTATATAGTGCTTAGAGGCTTTGCAAAATGATTGGCTTGGCAAGATGATGATTCTGATTAGATTTCTTTTATTAAAAAAGCAGCTAAGACATGGAACCTGGTTAGCGTTGAGAGAATTGTCTGGGAGCAACAATATCCCATTTGCCTGCTCTAGCAATGAAGTGGAAAATAATATGATAATGTTGAAATTATCATGTGGTTGCCACCAAGCTTTTGACATAGTTTAGAACAAAGTCAGTGGAACTACTGATCTAGAATATGAGCTTTTAACATGTTGCCATGGGTTTCAGTATGTCCAACATGTTGAGATGTTGAGACTCTAGAAAGAGGCAGAGAAGAGCAACCAAGATGATTAGGAGACTAGAGGTTAAAGTGGGAGTCAAGCTATACTTCAAAGGTGCCCCCCCCCACCAGGACAAGAAGCAATGGATGGAAACTAATCAAGGAACCGAGGTGGCGCAGTGGTTAGGGTGCAGTACTGCAGGGCCACTTTAGCTGACTATAATCTGCAGTTCAGCGGTTCAAATCTCACCAGCTCAAGGTCGACTCAGCCTTTCATCCTTCCGAGGTGGGTGAAATGAGGACCCGGACTGTGGGGGCAAGTTGCTGACTCAATTTGCTAAAAAAAATTATAAACCGCTTAGAGAGGGCTGAAAGCCCTATAAAGCGGTATATAAGTCTAATAAATAAATAAAATAAAATAAATAAATAAAGGAGAAAACCTAGAACTAAGGAGAAATTTCCTGACAGTTAGAACAATTAATCAGTGGAACAAATTGCCTCCAGAAGTTGTAAATACTCCAACACTGGAAGTTTTTAAGAAGAGATTGGACAACTATTTGTTGTAAAGGTATAGGATTGTCTGCCAGAGCAAGGGGTGGATTAGAAGACCCTCAAGGACCCTTCCAACTCTGCTTTCTTTTAAATAATATTCTGTTAAGGATAACTTCCTTGGTATTCACCATACTTACATCTAATTTTAATTTTTTCTTGATTTTTTTACTTAAAAGATGGGAAAATTTTAGGGAAAAGCTTAGTCTTAGATCATTAGGTCCTACAAATTTGCAAGCTTAAAACCTGGTCATTTTAAATGCCATTTCTCTAGAGAAGGCTCAGCTATCTAAAGTCCTCTTGAATGCTTTACCTGGAGTTTCTAGCAAGGTTGTCCAGATAGCGAGTGCAGCAATGTGATTGAAGTCCCATCCCTTTTCTTCAGGTGTGTCTGGAATCCCTTGGAGTTTCCTTCAAGCAGTTGATATGGTCCTTAGCTCAACTGGGTAGATCAAGAGGAGAGAAAAAAACAGTCTCCTTTCCCAGCTTGTTGAAATTTCTCTTCATTGGCTTTGGGCTTTGAAGACAAAGCTGCATGGAGCAAGTATCAGAACTCCAGAGGGGCTCAGACAATAGGCCCATGATGGTGGTCCTATGGCATGCATGGCAGAGGTGGCACGCAGAGCCCTCTCTGCTGGAACGCATGTGGTTGTCCAAGTTCAGATCTCCATGGCATTTCTTTCGTGAGCTTCTGTTTCCTTGCAAATGCCGAAATAGAAGCTCACAAAAGAAAATGATCTTACCTTTTGCCGCACTGCTGGTGTTGGGATACCCTGACTCCCCTTGGCCAACTGGTCTTCGGGTCTCTACTGTGCATGCCTGTATATCTGTACATGTACACATGCACGTCCATGTGTCCGCGTGCATGTCTGCACATGCGTGAACACGTGCACCTCTCAGTTTGGACATGTGCTCACGCGGTTTGGGCATTCAAGTGTCTAAAAGGTTCGTCGTCATCACTGCAATAGGCACAGGGCCATTAGCTTGATTGCTAATGACCCTGTCCTAATGGGGGAAAAGAGGGAGGAAGGGTGAGGGGGAAGAGATGCATTTCCATTGTGAGCCAATCAAGGTTTCTCCATTCTGCAAGAATAAAAGGTTTCCCACCCACCGCACTCCCCACACTATGCAAGGAACAATTTCCCTTTAATTGTTTGAAACTGCTAAAGTGCATTCTGAGCCCGGCTCCTTTCCTTGCAGACCAGGCAGCCTCAGGAGGGACAAATCAAGCCAAGCGGACTCATGCTTTCCTGCTTCTTGTTTTCCATCTTTTTGCTTGTTTCCATGTCTTCCCCATTACGTGCCGTATGTTAGACTCATTACCAGACTAAATATAAACTCATAAATAAAAATAGCAGCTGCAGGGAATGCACAGAGGGCAGGATGGCATAATTACTCCAGTTGGACTTGAGCCAAGGCAGGAGGCATGGAGTGACACAGGATCTTAATTACCACAAGTGGCCTGTTTTGAAGGGAGGGGGGGGGGTTGGAAAGACGGCACTTCTGGAAACCAGACTCTACCATGAATTGCTATCCAGCTCCAGGGACCTTCCTCCTCCATCAGGCCCCTAAGTGAAGATCTCCACCTGCTGGTAATCTTTGGCTCTGCACCATATGCCCTCAAAGCTCTTTTGGGAAGCCTGCATTGTATAATTTGCTTTGTGAGCGATCAGCACCAGAAGAAGAAGAAGAAGAAGAAGAAGAAGAAGAAGAAGAAGAAGAAGAAGAAGAAGAAGAAGAAGAAGAAGAAGAAGAAGAAGAAGTAGTAGTAGTAGTAGTAGTAGTAGTAGTAGTAGAAGAAGAAGAAGAAGAAGAAGAAGTAGTAGTAGTAGTAGTAGTAGTAGTAGTAGTAGAAGAAGAAGAAGAAGAAGAAGAAGAAGAAGAAGAAGAAGAAGAAGAAGAAGAAGAAGAAGAAGAAGAAGAGGGAGGGATGTTCAGTGATCTCAAATGTATTTAGATAAGACCCAAAGGCAGAGTTGGTATTGAGCAGGTTCTCACCACTTCTGGAGAACAGGTAGCAGAAATTTTGACTTGTTTGGAGAACTGGTAAATACCACCTCTGGCTGGCCCCGCCCCCATCTATTCTCTGCCTCCGGAGTCCCAGCTGATCGGGAGGAAATGGGGATTTTGCAGTATCCTTCCCCTGCCACGCCCACCAAGCCATACCCACCAAGCCACACCATGCCCACCAGGCCACGGCCACCGAACTGGTAGTAAAAAATTTTTTGAATCCCACTACTGGGAAGGTAGAGATGCCATAAAAATGCAGAGGCAAATGAGCTACCAACCCGAAAAGAAGACACCCTTGAAGGGAAGATGACATCTATTCTTAGAAGAAGAGGAGATAGAAATTATAAACACGGTTACATATTGCTTTCTTTCTTTTCAATTGGAGAAGGGGAAGAGGAGGAGGAGGAGGAGGAGGAGGAGGAGGAGGAGGAGGAGGAGGAGGAGGAGGAGGAGGAGGAGGAGAATGAAGAGGAGGACATGAGCTGCGGGTGGAATGCAAAAATAGCATTTTATGTATTGCATATAATGTATAGTTGTCAGTTGTAGTTCTCATTCTGGCCCTCTATTGGAGCGGGAAAATGCTGTCTCCTGATTGGTTGTTTGGCTGTTCAGTTTCCTATAAAAGGAGCTGGGTCAGCCAGGGAGTTCAGTTGCCTTACAGGCAGTATTGAGTAAAGAGCTCCATTCTTTGCCCAGAACTTAACATAGCAAGTGATTTTTTAAATTTTATTTATCTATCTACCTTTATTCTGTGCAACTCAGGGTGCATATTATTTATTTTCAAAAATAGTATAGCTATCCATTTTATGTGCCATAATCCTGGGCGTCTTACAAACAATGAGTGAAAAGAGTGAAAACCATGAAAAACAACAACACCACACACAGAAACATCTCTCAGCACTCCTGGATGCAACACATCCTCTGATATTTGCAAATAGGTTTAGTGGGTTTCAGCCACACATTAACCAGAGCCTGTGGGAAAAGTCAGGTCTCCAGGGCTTTTAGGAGATTAGGGGCAGAGGCTGCTACCGAGAAGATGCCCAGCCTAGGTGCCACTCAAAGGCAACATTTAAGGGAGGGTACCTGGAGAACATCCATACTATTTGGCCTGGAGGAATGTCAGATACTCTCAGGCAGTGACATGCGGTGAGCTTCATGGCTGGTGAGGCAAGCGCGAAAGCCCCGCTGAAGCCCCGGCGCTGCGTCCGCTCTATGGTGGATGGCACAGGGACTTTAAAGTCCTGCCGCTGGGGCCCTGCCGCCACTTTAAAGCCATGCCCCCGGGCACCGACTGCTCCAGAGAGGCTTCCAGCTCCATCCCGGCAGGCAGAGAGGGCGAGGGAGGACAGGAGGTGATGGGCGGGTGGGCAGCGAAGCGAGGCTGCTTGGGTGGCTGAGGCATGGCTTTAAAGTGGCAGCAGGGTGGCGACTGCTCCAGTGAGGCTTCCAGCTCCATCTCGGCGGGCGGAGAGGGCGAGGGAGGTCAGGAGGTGACGGGCAGGCGGCGAAGCAAGGCTGCTCAGGCGGCTGAGGCATGCCTTTAAAGTGGCGGCAGGGCGCCGACTGGTCCAACGAGGCTTCCAGCTCCATCCCTAAGCAGACTCAGAATCACTGTGTCTGGCAGCAACTACCTTGGCCTTTTTAATTATTTTAAAAATTCTTTCCTTTTCCTCATGAGACTGGTGAGGCCCCGCCTCCAGTGACTGCACGTCCCTGCTCTCAGGAAGATATGGTTCTAACCTAACCTAACCCTGTGCCATTCAGAGCTTTAAAGGTGATAACCTGCTCCTTGAATTGCACACAGAAAGAACTTGGAAACGAGTGCAAGTCACACAGCAGCAGTGTAGCAAGGGCAAACTGGAATACCCAAAAGAGTTGCTACATTCTGGATGACTTCTCACTTCCAGATGGTTTTCAAAGTCAGCCCCATGTGGAATGCATTGTAGTCCTCCAATTAGGAAATCACCAGGGCATGAATGATTGTGAGCAAGGCCTCCTGGTGCCAGGAATGGATGTAATTGGCTCACAAGACGTACTTATAAAAGCTACGATTGTAGCTATGACTGACACCTGCTCCTTGATCAGGAGTGGTGAGTCCAGGAAAGACTCCAAAATTGTACAGTGGGTCAATTTGAGAGACTGCAATGCTGGCAAGAGTCAGAAATATCTCACCAGACCCAGGAGGATCAAAGACTCAGAACCACTCCATCTTGCTAGGTTTGAGTCAAAGCCAGTTCCTCTCCATTAAGACTTTTAAAGCCCCAGACATTGGATCAATAACAGGATAGCATCGCTTGGTTAGCCAGGGGTGTAGATAGATAAATAGACATGATCTCCTATGCCGTTGGATATCATGTAGATATGGAAGAGGATGGACAAAAGATCCAAGCCTGGAGTTATCCCTCATTGCAGAGGTTTAGTATTTGATCTTCTCCTCATTCTAGCACTGACTGGAACCTGCCATAGAGGAAGGAAAATTACCATAGAATATGCCCCCATTTCCCTGAAGCTAGTCCAGAAGGATGCTCTGGTCAATGGTGTAAAACTCCACCAAGAGATCAAGGAAGTCCAGAATGGATGTATCATCTTTGTCTTAGGCCCTTCACAAGTCAGGGCAAGTAGCACCAACCTTCACCCAATGAGTCATTTACTCCTGCTTGAACTCAACCACATGCAGTCTTCTGGGAGCCATAACCAACCAGGAGGGGGCATGGTCCAATGCACAGGTGGCAGTTCCCATCCTGATCATCCTATCCACTTCCTTAGGTGTAACCATCTAAAACTCTTCACTGACAAAAAGAATCTAGGCATGCTCCAGGCACTTCCATAGGATCTGTCTAACTCATGGCCAACTCTAAGCAGAAGTTGAACAACTTCATCTGACTGATGCAGAAAATATTCCCTCTAGCAAAGGTTCTGCTGCCCCTCCTTACCCAGAAGGGTCCTGTTTATCAATCAGAATAAAACTGAAAGGGACTTGGAGGTCTTCTAGTGCAACCCCCTGCTCAAGCAGGAGACCTTATAGCATTTTAGACAAATGGCTGTCTTGTTTGTTTGTTTGTTTATTGGATTTATATGCCACCATTCTCCCAAAGAACTCAGGGCGGCGTACAACATTAAAAAAAACACATATTACAAAAGTTAAAAAGAAAATTGAATAAAGTATCCAAAAACAAACCCAAATAATATTAACAATACAATTTTAAAAATTAGATTAAAATTAACAATTACATTAATCATTTATTTTATTCTGTTCAGGCCAGGTTGGCTTGCTGGAAAAGCCAACTTTTTAGGGCGCATCAGAGGAACCGGAGGTCGGGGATTATGAGAAGCTCCGGGGGCAGCTCATTCCAGATGGGAGGTGCTCACATAGAGAAGGCTCTCACCCTGGGGGTTGCTACCAGACCTGTCTGGCCAACGGCACCCTGAGGAAGCCAACTCTGTGGGATCGCACTGGACAGTGGGAGGCCACTGATGGCAGTAGGTGGTCTCGCAGGTACCCTGGGCCTAAGCCATGGAATTCTTTAAAGGTCATAATTAGTACCTTGAATCGCACCTGGAAGACAACCGGCAACCAGTGCAGGCCACCTAAAAGGGGTGTAATATGGGAGCACCTAGGTACCCCCATGATAACCCGTGCGGCCGCATTCTGAATCAGCTGAAGCCTCCGGGTGCTCTTAAAGGGCACCCCCATGTAGACAGCATTGCAGTAGTCCAGGCGAGAAAGGACGAGGGCATGAGTGACTGTGCATAGAGCATCCCAATCTAGAAAGGGGCACAACTGACGTACCAGGCGAACCTGGTAAAAGCCGCCCCCCTGGTCACAGCCGTCAGATGTTCTTCTAAACTAAGCCACGTATCCAGGAGGACTCCCAGATTGCAGGCTCTCTCTGAGGGGGCTAAAATTTCTCCCCCTATCATCAAAGATGGAACAAGATGCACAAATCGGGATGACGGAAACCACAGCCACTCAGTCTTGGAGGGATTGAGTTTGAGCCTGTTCCTCCCCATCCAGATCCGCACAGCCTCCAGGCATCAGAACATCATGTCGAGGGCATCATTTGGGTGGCTTGGGGTAGAGATGAAAAGTTGGGCATCATCAGCATATTGATGATACCGTACTCCAAAACCACGGATGATTTCTCCCAGTGGTTTCATATATATGTTGAACAGGAGGGGTGAGAGAACCAACCCCTGGGGCACCTCACAAGTGACGTGCCTCGGGGTCGATCCCTGTCCTCCAGTCAACATGAACTGCAACCAATTCAACAGGTAGGAGGAGAATCACCGTAAAATGGTGCCCCCCACTCCCAACCCCCCCGAGTCGTCACAGTAGGATACCATGGTCGATGGTATTGAAAGCCGCCAAGAGGTCTAATAGGACCAGGACAGAGGAGCAGCCCCTGTCACGGGCCCGCCAGAGATCATCAACCAATGCAACCAATGCTGTCTCCATGCTGTACCCGGGCCTGAAACCCGCCTGAAACGGATCCAGGTAGGCAGCTTCATCCAGGTACTGGGGAAGCTGACGTGCTACCACACTATCAACAACCTTCGCTATAAAGAGAAGGTTGGAGACCGGACGATAGATGGCTAAAGAAGCTGGGTCCAGGGAAGGCTTCTTAAGGAGGGGCCTCAGCACCGCCTCCTTCAAGGCAGTGGGAAAGAACCCCTCTCTCAATGAAGCATTGGTAATTGCCTGGAGCCAGCCTCGTGTCACCTCCCGGGAAGCCGAAACTAACCAAGAGGGACACAGGTCCAGCACACAAGTGGCAGCACTGAGTCTCCCCATAATCCTGTCCATGCCCTCAGGAGTCATAGGGTCAAATTCATCCCAGATAGTCTCCACAAGATTCATCCCCGTCGACTCGCCCAAATCTACCCAGTCAGAGTCCAGATCTGAGTGATTTTTATCCTGCAGATACTGAACAAATTCTTCAGCCCTACCCTGCAAGGCGTCTTTCCCAGTTCCTTGGTTAAGTAAGGAACGGGTCACCCTAAACAGGCCAGCTGGGCAGTTATCTGCGGATGCGTTGAGAGTGGAAAAATGTTGCAGTTTCGCCGCTTTTATCGCCACTAAGTAGGATTTAATATGAATTCTTACTAGTGTTTGATCAGATTCGGACCGGCTGGCCCTCCAACCACTATCTAGGCGTCTTTTCCGGCGTTTCATCTCCCGGAGCTCCAAGGTAAACCAGGGAGCTACCCAGGATCGACACCAGGTCAGAGGCTGCAAAGGCACAACGCGATCCAAGGCCCCAGTGGCCGCCTTATCCCAGGCTTCCACTAGGGCTTCGGTTGAGTTGTGAGCAAGGAATTCAGGAAAAGTCCCAAGCTCCATCAGGAACCTTTCAGGGTCCATCAGGCGTCTGGGGCGGAACCATCTAGTTGGTTCCGCCTCCCTGCGGCTAGGGGTAGCAGTATGGAAGTCAAGGCTGTCCGGTCTTTTCTTAAAACCCTCCGGTGATGAAGCTCCTAGAATTTCTGAAGGTAAGTTGTTCCACTGGTTAATTGTTCACCCGGTTAGGAAGTTTCTCCTTATTTCCAGATTGCTTCTCTCCTTTGATTAGTTTCCATCCATTGTTTCTTGTCTTGTGGTGCTTTGGAAAATAAGTTGACCCCTTCTTCTTTGTGGCAAAGCATCCTGACTAGCCTTGCTGTTTGTCTGTCTGTGGGTGCAATGAGAAGAAAAAAAAGTGAGCTTGCTTCACTATTCTAATTGCTACAATATAGTAACTCCTTTCTCCTTTCTCCTAGCTTTGGACAGAAAGTTTCCACAACTGGGGGAGTGCAAGTGGTGGAGAAATAAGTGGATGTGCACGGATGGGTTCTGAAGATTTGCTAGCTCCCAAAGAAAACTCCTCTCAATGCACGAAAGAGACAACTGCTGGGTCAGCAGCCTTAAAATAAAATATCAGGAATGTATTAATTCTTTGGTTGAATGTAATTCAGCACATTTTATATGGCCATTATATGAAATCAATGCCTTGAATAGTGAGGTCTGCTCTGGTCATCTTGCTGCCGCGGAGAGGAAGAAATGGAAACAGGAGATATAATTATCAGAATGGAAAATTGTTTGACTGAGAAAAGCGGGTCGGGACTAAATACGCTCCCATCTTCTGAATTTTAAGGCACATTGTTTCATTTCTTGGCCCCCTTCCTGCTAAATGCATAGTTCCAGTGATGGCCTTCTGGCAATGCCTTGCAGAAATTATTAGTGGGAGTTTATTAATCAGAATATTTCTGATGGAGGTCAAATTTCTCAGCAAAAGGGAAGGCACTTTCTTTTTGAGTTTAAAACAGCCTTCTCCAGCCTAGTCGCTCCTAGAACTGTTGGAGTTCCACAACCCTAACCCTATTCAGCATGAAATCCAATGCCTCCGAAGGGCCCTGAGTTGCTGGATGAAATGCTATACTGTAGTGTCTGTAGGGGGAGGTAAAAAAAAAGGCAAGAAAAAAAAATTGCAGATGGAAAAAAAGGGTGGGATTTTGATTGTGCCATCTTCTTGGCAGCCTGTGGACATCCCTAAATGCATTGGTCATCAGAGCAGGTCTTGTGTAGAGACTCCTGGTCATGAATGCTGCACCCAGGGGTTCTTCTTCTATGACTGAGGGCCAGCTATAGAATTGCTGACTGAGAAGGAAGAATCTTTGAGCATGTTTTTCCTCTGGTTTTGCCCAGAATGAATGGACATATATATATTTGAGCGGTTCCTTTAGGGCAGGGGTGTCAAATTCGATTTCATTGAGGGCCGCATCAGGGTTGTGTTTGACCTTGGGGGGATGGGGTGGGCGTGACCGGGGTGAGCTTGCCCAGCTTGACATCACTCGAGGACTCTGCTGGCAAAAACAGAGCTCCGGACAACCTTGTACGACTCTCCCGAGCTCGGTTTTCACTGGAAGAGGCACTGCAGGCTGGTCATTCACTGATACCAAGGTAGCCCTGCGGGCCAGATCTAAGCACTCTGCAGGCTGTTTCTGGCTTGTGGGCCTTGAGTTTGACAGCCCTGCTTTAGGGAGTGATCATTCTTAATGTACAAACACAGACAGACAGGCAGGCAGGCAGGCAGGCAGGCAGACAGGCAGACAGGCAGACAGACAGTGACAATAGATAGCAGCCCCAAACCATTATTGGTTGATTTCCAAATGCCTAAACTTGATCAATGGCGTTTAATACTTGGACAGGAGACATCATTAGGAAATCCCAGGTCAATAGGTGAAAAACCAAAGGAAATAATTGAAGAAGAAAGTAGTGAAAAACCACTGCTATCCTGTTGCCAAGAAAACAAGATGGACAATATCTGCAGAGTCATCAGAAATTGTGCTTTACTGCAAGGGTACTTTAATATCTTTCTCTCTTAAACACACACTGACAGACATACCTATTGAGTCCTTCCCGAGGCCTGGGATGGGCAGATGTTCATACTTTGAGGTGTTAGAGATATTGTCACAGGATGTAGCTGCCTTTTGCAATTGACTGATGGCAAATTTTTCAATGCTGATGGAGTTCAAGTGGGGCGCTAAGGTGCTTTTTTTCTTCAAAAGGCAAGCGAATTGTTTTTTTTTCCTTGAGGAAGAAGATGTTTTGCTTCTCATCAATGAAGCTTTTTCAGTTTTTAAGAAGTCAGAACTGTCCAGTTGACTTTTGAAGAAAAAAGCATCTTTGAGACAACTAAGAGCTAGATGACCGAGAATCTCCACCAACAAGTAGTAGAGAGAGCCGAGGTGGCGCAGTGGTTAGAGTGCAGTACCGCAGGCCACTTCAGCTGACTGTTAGCTGCAGTTCGGCGGTTCAAATCTCACCGGCTCAAGGTTGACTCAGCCTTCCATTCTTCTGAGGTGGGTGAAATGAGGACCCAGACTGTGGGGGTGATATGCTGACTCTGTAAACTGCTTAGAGAGGGCTGAAAGCCCTATGAAGTGGTATATAAGTCTAACTGCTATTGCTATTGCTAGTATTTCAATTGTTTTGAGATTGCACTCAAGGCTTCATGTCTATGAAGATTCTCAGTCATCCCGGTCATGGTTGCCCCAAAGGGGCTTTTTTCCAAGAGGCAACTGAACTTTCTGGTTTTTTTCTTTGAAGACATTTTGCTTCTCATCCAAGAACTTCTTCAGTTTCTTCAGAGCTGAAAAGATAAACGGCGATTGCTCCCATCCTGAGTTCACTGTTGCAAGTAGATGGGAAAATCCAAATGTGACTTGTTAGACTGGCCTGACTCTCCAGGACTGGCCATGTTTAGATTGCTGTTTACTCCGAAAGTGGAGAGTCAAGGGGTCCATAGGAAGGAATATCATTTACCTTGACTTCCTGTTTCACTGGGCTTACTGTCTATGGAGATTCTTAGTCATCCAGGTCATGTTGGTCCCAAAGATGCTTTTTCAAGAGGCAACTGGACTTTCTGGTTTTTATTTGAAGACTTTTCGCTTTTCATCCAGGAAGCAAAATGTCTTCAAAGAAAAACCAGAAAGTCCAGTTGCCTCTTGAAAAAGCACCTTTGTGGGACACCCAAGGCTTCTATGACTATTGGTACCACGTTTGCTTTCTTTTGCCACAGTTGTTCTATTTGCAGGTTTTTGCATTTTGTGATTTTCTCCAGTTCTTCCTCTTCTACTCCGCTGTCTTCAGATACTTCAGGTACTGCCACGCCTGTGATCCAGATTTTTTTTGTCTTTCTTATTGACAATTGATAAGTCTGGCATATTACATGTCAGTTGCCTGTCTGTCAAGGTGCCAAGGTGGCGCAGTGGTTAAAGAGCAGCACTGCAGGCTACTGCTAGATCAGCAGGTCAGCGGTTCAAATCTCACCGGCTCAGGGTTGACTCAGCCTTCCATCCTTCCGAGGTGGGTAAAATGAGGACCCAGATTGTTGGGGGCAATATGCTGACTCTCTGTAAACCGCTTAGAGAGGCCTGATAGGCCTATGAAGCGGTATATAAGTCTACTGCTATTGCTATTGCTATTGCTGTCTGAATTCTAAAGTCCTAGAGCACTTTAGCTTCTTCATTTTCTGCGACTTGCTCTATTTTATCATTCCACCAGTTCTTGTTCGCTGCAAATGATTTTACAATTATTTGTTAAATTTATACGCTGCCCGTATAAATTTAAATCACCCTTTTTTGAATGCATGCAATGGAATCGGTGTTGGTTCCTGGTGATCGCCCGGACAAGTCCTTGCAGGTTTTTTGGGCAAGATTTCAGAAATGGTTTGCAGTTGCCTTCTTTCGAGGACTGAGAAAGAATGGCCATCAAAAGGTTTCCCCGGTTGGCTTCATAAGGTGGGACTAGAACACACACACTCTCCCAGGTTCTAGTGTGATGCCTTACCCAATGCACCAAACAAGCTTTCTTAGGTGATTGTAATCCCACCAATTCAGTGGCCTCTGTAGCCCCTCTCATGATTGAAAGCCAAGCTGATTAGAGCTGAAGTGAACAGAGGTTCACCACTTTTGAGGCCCAACCACAAGCTTTCCACCTGCAACCCCTAAGCCCAGCTTCCCACCAGGTAGATCAGTTTTATATTTTTATCATGTTTTATTAGTTTGTCAGTGGTAGGTAGGCAACATGTGAACTTTCATAAACAAACGACCTTAACATCTCATAAGTGACAGCTATATTGGCATATTTTAAAAAGTTATTGTGAACCAAAGGTCAAGACTGAGGCAAAAGTATGTTGACCCAGAAATCTAGATGCTGGCAGGTTTATTTATATCAAGCTATGCACATAATCAGAGGTCTCCAAAAGGGCCACTATTAATGAGAAAGAAAGAATCACCATCAGGCCATAAAAATGCAATACTTTCTAAAACACGGAAGTAAAGCAAAAGATAAGAGATTTGCACATGTGTGTGTGTGTGTGTATGTGTGCTGTTACTATTATCACTACCTTTAGGCTTTTTGACGTGTTTTTGGGCCTATTGTTAAGGGGATTGTGGTAATTTTATTCTGTGTGGATTTTTCTGTTAATGACAATCTTTTAGTGTTAGGGATAGATCATCATGCAGAAAATTTATCTATGTGGTTGTTAAGAGGCAACAAAAATATGATGGCATAGAATCAATAAAAAAATAAAGATCTTATATTTAACAGTATTTTGAAGTGCATCAATACTGTCCCACTATTACACATGACATATTTAGATTATTTGTATGCTGCTTAAATATTCTGGTTCCCAGTGGCTTACAACAACTTAAAATACAACACAATAAAAACATCCAGGGGATTTATTTATTTTTTGGCTTTTTATACCATGGATTTTTTTGATTGTATTTTATCCTGTTGCAAGCTGTCAAGAATCAAAATGTATCAGTACCGTACAAATGTAATAAACAAACATGAATATCAACAGACTAACAAGTAATCAAGAGCAAGATTGAATGGGCTATCTGAAAAATTAATCAACAAATAAAAGAAGATCACGTAAAATGGAATCTGAGCTGTGAGCCAGCTTGCTGGAACAAACTACCTCAAAACGGCTGCTACAGCTCATAAGTTTTCATTTTGGCAGCCATTTTTTGGTCTAAATATCCCTATTAATGTCACTGCGAGAGGATTTATGAGGAATAAAAAATGGTTGCCAGCCACCCACAGGAGTTCTACTAATGTGAAAGTTAGATTTTCCCCTTTATCCAAATTTCATTGCTTCCTTAAAATCTCTAGATTGCCCTCCATTTCTCCAGCTAAGGATGTGGGGGTTATTGACGAGAAAGGAAGATTTCAGTCCAGCTTTAAATTGGGGAGGTCACAAATGGTGAGGAAAATAAAACAGAGTCTCTTTTAAGTTTGGCACAAAATCTTTGCATTAGTATGGACCCCACTTCCAAACCAGTCTGATCTCAAGCTGTCACCTGTGTTCAGCAGCTGAGGTAATTTATTTCTGGCTGAATCTGTGGACATTTGGAAAGATCAGTAAAAGCAATTATTTTCATTTGCAAACTGCCACTTTGCAGAGGTCACGAACAAGCTGGTTTCCCATTGAGGACATTCTTGTCTCTCTCTCTCTCCCATTTTCTAGCTTGGCTGTCATTCTTTTTATTTATTATTTTTCATAAATAACTCGAGGTGGTGAACATACACAATGCTCCTTCCTCTTCTAATTTTCTCCAGTGTTGTCCAAAGATTGGTTCAGCCTGGCCACAGAAGCCAATCAGAGCCAGACATGAGAGATGGACTTGTGCAAAACTTTTGTTGAAATATTTCAGCAAAAGGGCCCCAGTCCAATTTGGGATCTGAGACCCCGAATAACAGCATAGCACAATATTTTATACAGTTGATTTCCAGAAATAAGGAAGTAACATTTCACAAAGCTATTACCTTTTTTGGGAGTTCTACCTTGCTTTTAGTCTATGTGACCATTTGTCTATGGCGTTGCACCTCACCTGAGCTTACATGTCATGTTGCCCCTATATTGTTATATTTTGCTTAAGCTTTATGTGTCCTTCATCCCTACTTGTTGTTTCTGCTGCTTGTCTTCTTGTTGCCAAATCTTCTAACTTCCTATCTGTTTCTGAGGAAGTGCTGTTATATTTCCTTCAACTCTAATTGAAACATTGCACAGTTGCATTCATCTAAATTTTCATCCTTTGCTAGGATGAGGGTGCTAGAGCCGAGGTGGTGCAGTGGTTAAATGCAGCACTGCAGGCTACTTCAGCTGACTGCAGTTCGGCTGTTCAAATCTCACCGACTCAGGGTTGACTCAGCCTTCCATCCTTCCGAGGTGGGTAAAATGAGGATCCGGATTGTTGTTGGGGGCAATATGCTGACTCTGTAAACCGCTTAGAGAGGGCTGAAAGCCCTATGAAGCGGTATATAAGTTGAACTGCTAATGCTATTGCTATTGCTTCTTAATGGATGAACCATCACCATAACAATCACCCTGTGAGGTGGGTTGGGCTTAGAGAAAGCGACTAGCCCAAAATCACACAGCTAGCTTTTATGATGAGGGGAGGATTAGAACTCAGTCTCCTGGTTTCTAGGCCAGCACCTTTTCCACCTCCCTCCCTCGTCCTCTCCCAATATAAAGTAGATTCAACTACTTTATAAAATTCAAGGAGGTTCATGTATATATATTAAAAATGTCAGGAGGGCGTAGGGCTTGGGGGGTGGGTTGATGCGGGTTCACATGGGTTTGGGCGTTCCTTTAGCTAAGGACCTGCCCAGTTCGGCGAACCCACGAATCCCACCCCTGGCTCGTCCACTCCACCCCTCCCAGGAGTCTCCATGCGGCCAGTTTGGGATGCCAGGTAAGTACAGGGCCAGCACGGAGGCTCTGGGATGGTGAAAGAAAGCTAGAAATGGACCCATTTCCATCCTCCAGAGGGCCCCCAGAGCCTGGGGGAGGCTGTTTTTGCCTTTCCAGAGGCTTGGGGAAAGGGAGACAAACAGGCCTCCTGGAAGTCTCTCCAGAGGACCTCTGTAGCCCAGAGGAGGCCACTTTCACCCTCCCAGAGGCTCGAAGAAAGCCTCCGGAGTCTGGGGAGGGTGAAAACGCCTCCCCCCACCGCCGTGGTGCAGGAGGCCAACTAGGCCACACCCACCATGGCCACACCCACCCTGCAACTGGGGAGATAACCCGTTGCTAAAATTTTTGAAGCCCATCCCTGACTTGGAATGCATGGTTATGGCTTTTGCCATCTCCCTTCAGATCATCCAGAGTGTATTATTTTTTTCAGGAGTATTTTAAATGGAATAAAAGGATACCACCTGGAGGGCAGGTGTCTCCCTCTCATAACAACCACACAGGTTATTGTTGCACTTATCAAACAAAGATACCTCTGATCTATAAAAAAAACAGCTAGGAGGGATGGAGCATTGATTGAATGACATTCTGCTCTGCTTTTGGTCTGTTGGGGAATGCTGAGCATTTCAAGTTCAGTCACTGTGAAGTTGACTGCAAGCTGGTTCAAATCATTGTTGAGGACTAGGGAGGAAGCAGAGACCCCTGTAGGCAGAGAGGTACGGAGTTGTCTAGTGAGTGATAGAAAACGAACATTGGAGTCTCCAAAGATGCCTGAGATCCTGCTGAAGTTCTCTTCCTTCCAGTTCCTTGAACTCTGAATGACAGAGATTAAGAACAAAAACAGATGCTCAGAGCAGGTTTCCCCCCCCCCTCAAACTCGTCAAATTTAAGATGTGTTAACTTCAACTCTCAGAATTCTGGCTGGGGAATTCTGGGTGTTGAAGTCCACTCATCTTAAACTTGTCAAGTTTGAAAAACATTGCTTTAAAATCTAAATTCAAAGGGGAACTCAAATAACATTCAAAATAAAATTTCAAAAAATAAAATAAATCTATGGAGATTCTCAGTCATCCAGGTCATGGCTGTCCCAAAGGTGTTTTTTCAAGAGGTAACAGGACTTACTTGTTTTTCTTTGAAAATGTTTTGCTTCTCATCCAAGGAGCTTCTTCAGCTTCACACTGAGATGCGAAGCATCCTCAAAGAAAAATAAGAAAACCCAGTTGCCTCTTGAAAAAGCACCTTTGGGACAATTTTTTAAATAAAACTCAATGAGAGGAGTTACCTTTATCTTACATCCCTTGGGATTTAATTTAAGTGAGGGAAATCAAGGAGGCTACGGAGAAAAGGAGGAGGAAAAAATGAAAGAGAAATTTTCTAGAGAGTATTTTTCTTGCTATATTTCTATCCTCATCTGTAAACTGTCGATGTCCCTGGGACCATAAAGAAACTCAACACACGTTCCATGATTTCTGCCTCTATCAAGTTATTGCCTTTAGTTCAGCTGATAATCAGTGAACTTTCACGGCAGGAGAAAATAGTTCATGCTTTGCAATTTAAACTGAAGAAAGGTTACTAGATGAGCTAATCTGAAAATAGAAATCTCAGTATTTATATGGTAAAAACCACACTCCTTTCATTTTCTTGTATAACACTTCCATGGAAATGAGAAGGAGAAAATCTGGGGTCGATCAAAGCAGAGCTTTCTTCTCTGATGGTATCTTGGGTGTGATTAATTGATTGATTAGTTATGTGCCATCAAGTTGTTCTCGCCTCTTAGTGAACAGAGACACATATTTTCTCCATGACAATTTGTCCCTAACAAGAAGTCTCCCAATGGCGCACTCGTTGCCATTGTAACTGTTTCTATTTATCCTGCTGTTGATCTTTCTCTTCTCTTTTCCTCCACCTTTCCCAGCTTTTAACAGATTAACAGAGTTGGAAGGGACCTTGTAGGTCATCTAGTCCAACCACCCCCACCCAAGCAGGAGACCCTTCCCCATTTCTGACAAATGGCAGTCCAGGAAGGCCAGACAAGGAATAATGGATGGAAACTGACCAAGGAGAGATTCAACCTAGAAATAAGGAGAAATTTTCTGACAGTGAGAACAATCAACCAATGGAACAGAAGGTGCCTGTGGAAGTTGTGGGAGCTTCATCACTGGAGGCTTTCAAGAAGAGACTGGACTCAGAGCCTTCTCCAGAGAGCTGGGTCCTTGCATAATGTATCCAAAGTAGTATGATTTGAGCCTGGTCGTTTGTTCCTGGAGTGAAAACTGTAAGTTTATTTGCTTGATGATCCATTGATTTGATAGTTTGATTTTTGGCTGTCCACAGTATTCTCAGGAGTCTTCTCCAATACCAAATTTCAAAAGTCCCAATATTCTTGCCCTAAAGTTGTTTTTCAAAAGAAGCTTCTTGGATGAGAAGCAAAACATTTTCAAGGAATAATCCAAGAATGTCCAGTTGCTTTTTGAAGCAGTTTTGGGACAATCATGACCTGGATGATTGAGAATCTCCATAGACATTCCCAATATTCTTCTCATCCTTCTTCACCAAAGTCCATGAGAAAAATGAGCGGTTCACAAAGTTCATTTCTCCATTAAGTGAAAATTATGACGCTTGCATCCAGATAAGCAGCAACTGGGTTAGCCTCAGTTAACAAAAGCATAGTTGCTATGTCTAATCCTCAAACCCACATTATGGCTTCATGCGATGTCCGGCATCACATAACATGCTAGGGCAATGATTAAGTTCTCATACCAACAAATATCATGCTCCCATTTTAGCTGAATTCAGTGTGTTATGTGAAGCTCTACTAACACGTTTCTCTGAACAACTGGACCGCACTACATCCTTTCAATACAAACCACACTTATTACAAAATGTCAACTTTGTATGTTTGCTTCTATGAAAAGTGGTTGTGTGAAGAAAGAGGCAAATTGTTTAAGTTGATGTCCCTCCCAAAGATAGATGGGGGGAGGGAGGGAAGGGAGGGAGGGGAGAGAGAGGGGGGAGGGCTGCAGAACGCCATTCTGAGTGCAGAGATGGTTCCCCTCCTATGCGCACCCTGGATAGCACATGAGTGTGAAGCGAACTGACTAGCAATCTTAGGCAACTGAACATCTACTCTGTACTAACACTGTAGTCTCCTGGCTAACGTACCATTGCTATATGCTGAATAAATAATGAATTATTTTAAACACCCCCAGAATCCTGGGCAGCTGATGGGTATATCTTAAAAGGATGCTGCAAACATATAAAATGATGTGATGGAATCAGGCACTCCCCTTCAAGTGGAACATGTTCAGTTCAATGCATCTTTACTTCTTAGGCTGGGTGTACAATAGTTGTGCATATTCCTCTGATGTTATTATGGCTCTCCTTTCCTTCCCTGCCTCTCTGCTCTGTCTCACCCATTGCTGGAATTTGCAAGCTCTTTTCAACAGAAGAGCCTCGGTTTCAGAGAGTACAAGAGCTATGCATATTCATGCTCACCCTTCTTCAAACTCCAGGAAGGAAAAAAATAAGATGGTAGGGGGAAAAAGGGCTCATTAGAGAAAGATGGTAGCATTTGAGTCTCCCTGAGCAGCATTTTTCTATCGTGGCTGGCAATCACAAGAACCCAAAAAAGCAGACCTTGTATCTAGATTATCGTGTATTGCTTCCCCCCATCCCCATTCCTCCTAAATCACCTCATTCATATTGAGAGTCTTTCAACACATCCGACTACTGTTGTTATTACAGTATTATTATTTAAAGGCATTTTGGAAGTCTTTAATTTGAAGAGGGTGGCATAAGTGCACTGAAAATGTTTTCATCCTACTTTTCTACCAAAGGGGGAAGAGGAATGACGTTCAAGTGCACATGAATAATGAGGACCTGGGCTTGACTATCAAAATCCAGTCAATAGCATTAAATCTTAATTGCAAGGAAAATGGAAGAAAAAGAAGAGGACAACCAGCGGCAAAATGGATGCCTCTCTCCTACATCCAATCCTAACCAACAGGGAAAAAGAGGGCGAAGAAGTGAAGGCAGAAATTTGGGGAGGAATTACTATTGCTATTACATTTTGATTATGCGCCATCAAGTTGACAACATCTGCTCTTAGCAGCCACATCAATACTCTTCTCCAGGATGATATGTCCCCAACCTGGTCCTTCAGACCTTCTACCTGTGGACATTGTAATTAAAATGCATCCATCTTGTTACTGGCCATCTTCTTCTTTTTCTTCTTTCCATTTTCCCAACAATTTAAATTTATTGAGAACCAGAGCTTTGTTTGATGTGCCATAAGAAGGAAGAAGGAGGAAGAAGAGAAGCAGAAGCAGCAGCAGCAACAGAAAAAGAGGAGGAGGAGGAGGAGGAGGAGGAGGAGGAGGAAGTGGTGGTGCAGGAGGTGGAGGAGGTTGTACACTAGATTTTAGAAGACCCAATTTCATGAAACCTAGACAAGTTCTAAATGAGCTTCAGACACACAAAAGTCCTGAGGCCAAAGAGTGCAAGAGAATTGGGGACTTCTACAAAATATGATGAAGTACTATCACATACCATTCCAATGGGAAAAAATGGGTGATAGGATGGAACTAGGATTTTGAAGGGAGACACAGGGAGCTTTCAACTGACTTAAAATTAAAAGGAACATGTATAATAAATAGAAGATGAGTATAATCACTAAGGAGATCCACTAGAAAGTTGCTAATATCTGCAGAAAGTTAGAAAGGTTAAAGCACAAAGAAACTGGTCTGCAAGGATTTAATGTGTTATGTCACTAGTAAAAATTAGAACAAGGGAAAGGGTAAACCAGCTACTAAGAAAAGTTCGGGAGAGGTCATCTACTCATCTACTATTTTTTTTTTACTTTTAATAGCAATAGCACTTAGACTTATATACTACTTCATACTGCTTTACAGCACACTATCTAAGTGGTTTCCAGAGTCAGCATAGTAGAGTCCACCAACTATCTGGGTCCTCATTTTACTGATCTCAGAAGGATGGAAGGCTGAGTCAACCTTGAGCCGGTCAGGATCGAACTCCTGGCAACAGGCAGAATTAGCCTGTAATACTGCATTCTAAGCATTGTGCACCACCCGCACATGCGCACGAGTGGAGTGAATGATTGTGATCTAGATTTGGGAGATTATTGTTGATATGGGGCCATTTTAATCCTCCCTGATGCTAGTTAATTTTAGTTGTATCCTAATATATAAAATAGATATACATAATCATAACTTCACAACATTAAATATAGAGGATGAATGCCTCCTCCAACACTTATTAAAACAATATGGTACTCTTAGCTTGCTTACAGAATATTAACAAGGTAGGGGCTATATGTAGCTTTAGGGGGGGGGGGTAAAAGTCCTGTAAAGAGGCAGCTGGCACACCTAAAGCCTGTAGCACAAATCTCACACTGGAAGGGATTTTCATCTACTTCACTTTAAATGATCAGACCAGTCCGCTGGATTATATCTTAGAAGGTCTTTTATTCATTGGGACACTATTGTATGTTCAAATGGAGCTAAGCAGAACAATTGATTAAAGAGAATGGCAACACAAGATGGTTTCATAGCATCGTGTTATCTTGGATAACTATTAGTCACTAAGACCAATCTGGTTACTTCTGGAAACCTTGAGGAGACATGTACATGTTTCCTCAGGGTTCTCGGAGGTAACCAGACTGGTACGTGGTCTTCTTGGAGCTCCTTTCTGTGACCTTTGAGAAGTTTGGAGGATGGTGTTGTGTGAGAAGTTAGAGAATTGCAATCTTCGAAAATGGGAAGAAGGGGACCCTAGTAAATAGAGACTGACATTGATACCAGACAAAATGTTCAAACAAATTATTTAGCTGTCTTTGAATGCCTTACAACATAATTACATTATGCATTACAAACCTGATTATCACTAATGGTTTGCAAGCAGTTCCTTTCAAAAGAACAATGTTTTCAATAAGGTGCAGATCTGGGCCATAGGAATCTAACTGACTTCTGGTGGCAGAAAAGAGAGCTTTCTACTCCTCTCCTCTCCTCCCCTCTTCCTTCCCCTCCTTCCCTCCCCTCATCTCCTTTCCTCCCATCCCCTCCAGGCGTGGGTTGCTGCCGTCCTTGTTGCCGGTTTACTTTGCATGTGCAGAACATGAAAAACATATATTAAAATCATGTCAACAATGGCAGCAGCAGCTGGGGAACTGGTTCGGGGGCGTGGCCACCCTGGGTCTCTGCCGGTTCTGCAACCAAGGGCAAAATACCACTACTGGTTCACCTGAACCGATGCAAACCAGTAGCAATCCACCTCTGCTCCCCTCCTCTCCCTTCTTCCTCTTCCCTCCCCTTCTCTCCGCTCCCTTCCCCTCCTCTATCCCTCCACTCCTTCCCTTTCCTCTCCTCTCTTCTTCTCTCCTCTCCCTTCCTCCTCTTCCCTCCCCTCCTCTCCGCTCCCTTCCCCTCCTCTATCCCTCCACTCCTTCCCCTTCCTCTCCTCTCTTCTTCTCTCCTCTCCCTTCCCCTCCCCTCCCTGGCCCTCCTCCCCTCCTCTCCCCTAACCTGACTCCATAAAGACTTTGGGGCATACAATATTAAAAGGAAATTAACAACAAGGAGAAAAGTATTGCTAGCCAATAAGTCCATAAATGAAGTTAGTGACATGGTATTTTGATCATCTTTCCAAAAAAGGAGAAAAAGGAAGATCTTTGTTCACAAACAAAGATCCAAAAAAATATGGTGTAAATGCATAATGATTTAGGAAACAATCTGGTTTTGCTTCCAATGCTGTGCATCCCATCACATTTATAATGCTAATCTGCGATTGCAAAACTCCTTTTATTGATTCCTTCTCATATTTATGTTGTTGTTATGCTATTATCCTGTCCTTCAGTACTTCATACACACACACCCAAATATACATGAACGAAACTATTGGCATATGCATTCCTTACTTTTTGAATGAAATTACTGCATCAAGTTTATTTCTTTAAACATTTCTAATGACTTCAAAAGCAAGGTGGGCAAAAGATGGAAGAAAAAATAAATAAAGAAAAGGGACTAAAAGTGATCTAAAGTTTCCAAATCCAAAACTAATTTTACCTATCCACTTTATTAAACTGGAATTGCGGAGAAATGGAACAGTGGGTGCAGTAAACCACTAGAAAACAATTAAAAGAACAGATGGGGAGAAAATCCCTAATTCAAATTAGATGAGTTAGAAGAATGTGAGAATGCCTTTGATGGATGCCTGGCAAGCTTTTCATATTTTCTTTGATACCTTCAGAGAAGATATAAATATGCAAAGCTTGTCTTATTTTAGTCATGTTTATGCATGTGTAGAAGGTATTTTTATATTTTCCCTCCTTTGGATATGAGCATATTTCAACTAAAACCACTCTATAAAGAATGGTAGAATATGCAGTCACAAAATAACTGTGGCAGAGGGGGGAAAGTTGCTAAGGTGCTCTCACATGAGAAAGAAGCTCCTAAGAGTAAAGATGGAGTGATGGATGGAAGAGAGAAAGAGAAAGAGAAAGGGATGCCGTAAAAGAGATGTATTGTGTGGAATGCCCAGTGTTCTTTGAGCTTTTTTGTTTGCTTGCAGAACAAATGATATTTCACTATCAGACCAGGTAACATCATCAGTGTGAGGGAGGTTGGGATTTACTCCCACTTCAACCCAGAACTACATATATTCTCTTCTATTAGAAATGCATTAATTAAAAAAAATCCAAAGGCTTCCCATATTATAACAGCAATATTGCTGAGAAACAACAACAGATAAATATTTCCTAAGTTCATTTCTGTTTAGCTTTGACAAAATTTTGTAGGGCTGCTGTCTTCTGTAAATGGGATCTATCAATCCTGCTATTGTCATCCCATTTTGACAACAACAGATGAAAAGCAGCATCAAGAGAGAGAGAGAGAGAGAGAGAGAGAGAGAGAGAGAGAGAGAGAGAGAGAGAGAGAGAGAGAGAGAGATGATAGATAGATAAATAGATAGATAGATAGATAGATAGATAGATAGATAGATAGATAGGTAGATAGATAGATAGATAGATAGGGATAATTTGGGAGAATATTCTATTGATGGTATGGGGCCATATACTCACTCAAATAATTTCTTAGATTGTTTTTTTAATTTTTTTCCTCAATAGTCAATTTCATTTCTTCCGTCAACTTCTTTTGCAGGGAGAAGAAGGTGGGGAGAAAGAAGAAGATGCTGAAGATGCTTCTCCACCTGTCTCACTGGCTCCATGCTCTTACCGTGTTTCCCACAAAATAAGACAGGGTCTTATTTTCTTTTGACCCCTGAAATAAGCATTTGGTCTTATTTTTGGGGTGGTCTTATTATTTTTGAGGTGCAGGAGGCAGCGAGCATGGTCACCTCATGGCTGCTGCTGTGTTGCAATATTTTCAGGGAAGCCTTATTTTCGGGGTAGGGCTTATCTTAGTGCATGCACTCAAAAGCCCAATTGGGCCTATTATCTGGGGAGGGCTTATTTTCGGCAAAACAGAATAGGAAATGACTGTCAGGAGCATATTGAATGAGCAGCTCCAAAAAGTCGCAAATGGTCCCAGGAGAAAACTCTAAATTTGTTTGGTTTCTATTTCCATTGAAGGTTATTACAAGTAATTCGTATGATTACTGTCAAGTTGTGCATTTCATATATTTCCTTTTTTTTGTTCCTATTAAAATTACAGCACAAAGGTTCATTCATTCTAACGGAAAAACATTTGGGAACAAATTATCAGATACTCTAGGGAGAGGAGATACTAGGTTGGAGGGACTGGTTGAGTTAGACTTCGTAGAGCATAGGTTTATGTACCCACAGATTTTTCTTTAGATTTTCTTATCTGTATAGAAAAGATATTATGTATATTGTTACAAATCTCAGGAGCATCAAATTGGAATACAGATTAAGTTCCCCAAGTGTAGCTCATTAAAGTAATAAGGATAATACACTCATTCACCATAAGTGCTTTTTTAAAAAGCTCACATTTTCCATCTCAGAACCAGCAGCTTTAACCTCACTGAATCTCAATTATTCTTTCTCATAGTGAGCTAAGAAATCTTATTTTGACTTAGCAAGACCAGTCTAATCCATTTGCAAAGTGAGTGGTGAGGGAAACAGTGAAAGGTTAGAGAAATGTGTAGTTGTTGTCCACAGATTTCACAGTGCAATGCTGCCTAGACTACATAGTGTACATTGGCCTAGTCTAGAGTGCTTATCTAGCAGCAGAGGCACTTGTAAAGGAGGTCAGAAAACTCATGATGGCAGCCAACATTATGAAATCAAAACCCGGACTCTTATTTACATACTGTGAATGCCATGTTGACTGTTTAGCAGAAATGAAAGACGAAGGATGACTTTGTCATTGCTTTGTGAATTGAAAAACAACAACAACAACCCAGAATTTGGTCATGCACTATGCTAAAAATACTCTCAGTTCTATACAACCTAGTTGGACTTCTGCATTTTTACAATTGGTTTCTTTCTATGATTTGTCTTTGAAGTCTGTCTGTCTCTGTTTCTGTCTGTCTGTCTGTCTGTCTGTCTCTCTATCTATGGTATCTGTCTATGATACCTGGCTGTATGCCTGTCTCTGTCTTTATCTGTCTGCCTGTCTGCCTGTGTCAGCCTCTGCTTTGCTGCTGCTTCGGCTGCCATTGAAACGGGGAGGGGGGGGCATGGTATTTGGGATGGGAATCATTCTGTACTGGAGGAAGATTCTAGACGCTGCCTGACCATCTTACTGCGCTTGTGGAGGAAGGGAGTTTCCCGCCAAGGTTAACTGTCCAGCATTCCATCCTGGTGATGTCTTTTGAAGATATCTCCCACCTAACAGTTGGGTGAATTATAATTGGATTATGGACTGGGGTGCCAAGGGGAGGGGATTGAATTCTACATGATATTCTTTGCTTTCGCGCCTAATTAACCAGATTTAGCTTAGCTTTACTACTGTTCGTTTCTAATTAGTAAAAGTACACTTAATTTCAAACAAATGGAGTTGAGTGGTTTCTTTCCTAATTATTAAATGAAGTCGCACCTGACAGCCTGTCTCTGTCTGTCTGTCTCTCTCTGTTTGCCTGTCTGCCTGTCTCTGTCTGTCTGTCTGTCTGTCTGTCTCTGTCTCTCTCTGTCTGCCTGTCTCTGTCTGTATGTCTCTCTCTGTCTGCCTGTCTGCCTGTCTCTGTCTGTCTCTCTGTCTGCCTGTCTCTGTCTGTCTGTCTCTGTCTCTCTTTGTCTGCCTGTCTGTCTCTCTCTGTCTCTCTCTGTCTGCCTCTCTGTCTCTCTCTGTCTCTCTCTCTCTGCCTGCCTGCCTGCCTGCTTATCTATCTATCTATCTATCTATCTATCTATCTATCTATCTATCTATCTATCTATCTATCTATCTATCTATCTATCTCTGTCTCTCTCTCTCTCTCTCTCTCTGCCTGCCTGCCTGCTTATCTATCTATCTATCTATCTATCTATCTATCTATCTATCTATCTATCTATCTATCTATCTATCTATCTATCTATCTATCTATCTATCTATCTATCTATCATCTATCTATCTATCATCTATCTATCTATCTATCTATCTATCTATCTATCTATCTATCTATCTATCTATCTATCTATCTATCATCAAGCAATCATCTATCACAGAGGTGGGTTCCTACTGGTTTGGACTGGTTTGGCCAAATAGGTAGTCACTTGGCCTGCCACGCCCCTGAACCGGTTCTTGTTTTTTGCTTCTGTGCATGTGCAGAAGCTTTTTTAAGTACTGCACACGTGCAGCTCATCTCTGAGCACACCGGCAGTAGCAGCATCCGGAACTCACCCCTGATCTATCATCTATTTCATTTGTATGCTGCCCATTTCATCTAGAGGCAATTTTTGTCATACGTAGAACCAAAGAGACCCAGTTTGGAGCCTCAGTTAAGGCACTAGGCTAGAAACCAGGAGACTGGGAGTTCTATTCCTGCCTTAGGCACAAACCAGCTGGGTGATCTTGGGCCAGTCACTCTCTCTCAGCCCTAAGAAGAAGGTAAGGGCAAACCACTTTGGACATCTTGCCAAGAAAATTGCAGGAACTTTTCCAAGATGTTGCCAGGAGTCAATGCTGACTCAGAATGACAAAATAAAAACAAAAACACACACACAATAATGGCGGACTCCTCAGATTCTTAGCTGCAACTCTTAGGCAGAAAGAATTATGAAGTATGCCTATCAGGGGGAAGTACAGTGTGTTGACTTAATGAACACAAACAAAATGAAATTAAATCTAATTTTATTCCTGCTTCTCCCACTAATTTCTGAGCAGTGCGTCCACAGGTGTGGGGCAGAGGTGGGTTCCTACCGATATGGTACGGTTCACCCGAATAGGTAGTAGCTCTGGTGAACATGTGACCGTACCGGTTCTATCCTCGGCAGCGCCATCTTGATTTTCTGTTCTGTACATGCGCAGAACAATCTTCATTGAAAAAATGTAATTTCCCCCCTTTTTAATGTTGTGTGCATGCAAATGCACACACATGCAAAAAAGTTTGGGCTCCGAACCGGTAGTAATGATGGCAGGAACCCATCCCTGGTGTGGGGGACAGTTTTTTGAATAAAGTCAAGATGACAGTTGTGATTGTGCTGTCAAAAGACCCAGCCCTTTTTATGGGCGAAGGGATAGGGCTTTCTTTGCATTGCTGCAGCCTCTATCTTGACCCTTTTTTAACACTCCCACTGCTCCTCCTGACCCGTAGCAACTCAGCCAGAGGTCTCACTTAACGGTTCCACCACAAAACCACGCTCGACTAAACCGCGCCCGACTAAATCGCGTCGCTGATGTCATCAACAGGGCGACAACAGCGCAGAGACAGAAGCACGCTGTAAACCCTAAACCTAAAATTAACCCCTAAACCTAAACCTAACCCCCCTAAACCTAATCCTAATCCTAAACCTAAACCTAACCCTAACCCTAACCCTAACCCTAACCCTAACCCTTAACCTAACCCTAAAGCTAACCCTAAACCTAAACCTAAACCTAACCCTTACCTTAAGTTGAATCGGCTTGCTTTCAAAGCACTATTTAAAGCGCCCTTCTTTCTCCGCGCTGGCTGTTGTCGCCCTGTTGATGACGTCAGCGACGCGGTTTAATCGGGCGCAGTTTAGTTGAGCGCGGTTTTGACGGATCACGCACTTAACCTCCAGACAAAAAAATATATGTGCATATTCTTTTTTTTGTGTGTGTTCCAAAATAATTCAGTTTACACATTTTATTAAACTATAAATACATTTAAAAAATCCAGTTGATATTTAAGTATTTTATTATATATAATAAATGCCAGAGAAAATTAAATTAAGAATGCTTGTAACATGCTTTAATATTAGTTTTAATATTTGTGTTACTATAAATAGTACTTTCTTTTTTATTAATTTTTTTTATTTTTTATTAACAAACATGTAAAACACACACACAAAACCTAGACTTACATCACATTTACACAATACAATATGAAACAGGAGCTTCCTGTTCTTTCTAATAACAATTATCAATCGATATCGCTCACCTTATATTATTTATAATATGTGCATATTCTATATCTCCTTGAGGAAGAATTTTTTCTAAGATTTCTTTCATGGTCAGGAATCCTCCTTGCCCCTTAGCCGCTTTCCCCATTTCTTTTCCAATTTTCTCAGGGAAGCTCATATTAGCTGCAGTTTGGAAGAAGCAATCAAGCTATTTTTGAAGAAGGGAACTAATTTAATGCATGGTTGATTTTAGTTCAAACGAAGAAATAAGGACAATCTGGAATCCTAAGGGAAAAGAGTAATGGGGTAATTTGCACATACCAACGAGGGAGGGAGGAAGCAGAAGTGGGCACACACCTTTATCAATCTTTTTGTGGTCTCCCTTCGCAGTTGTTAGGTCTCCTGATATTTTCTAAGGGGCCACTAATCAGATGGAGATATTTAAAGGGGCAAGGATTGGAAGCCCACTTTAAAATTGATTCACCTGGTCTAAGGTGAGTAGGGCTCTGTCCAGAGCAGAGACGTGCAGTCAGGGGAGGCAGGGGAGGCGGGGCCTCACCAGTGTCATGAGGAAAAGAAAAGAATAATTAAGAGGAAAAAGACTAAGGTAGTTGCTGCCAGACTCCAGAGTCACAGTGGATGAATCTTAGTGCTAACTGCAGGGGGAGGCGAGAGAACTACAGGCCTCCTTTGCATAAGGAATTTTTCACCTTTTAACCCTTGCTCAGAGTTAAGCAAGGATTAAAAGGTGAAAAATTCCTTATGCAAAGGAGGCACATGGTTCTCTGCCTCCTGCTCTGGCAGCAGCAAATCGTGCCTAAGTTGCCTTTTTATTTAATTTTTTACATTTTCATCATGGTGGGCGGACAAGAGGAGAGTTGAAATCCACAGCTGGAAAAGGTATATGGATCGAATGGAGGGAGGGGGGGGAATTCAAAGTTATTGTAATTTAATTTGTAATTTTTTATTGTGAGGAATTTGTGTGTGTGTCCGTGTGTCAGTGCGTGCGTGTGTTTCTTTCTTCACAGTGGTGGGGTCGGAGGAGGCGTGGGGCAAGGCGGCGGAGCGCGGCAGCGACAAGGACGTTCTCCCCACTGTGTCTGACAGGCCAGGTGTCTCGCGTTTATGTCCACCATAAACGCGAGACGCCTGGCCTGTTGGACACAGTGGTGGGGTCGGAGGAGGCGGGGGGCGAGGCACCACCACGGGGCAGCGGCAGGGACGTTCTCACCGCTGTGTCCGACAGGCGTCTCACATTTATGTCCACCATAAACGCGAGACGCCTGGCCTGTAGGACATAGCGGCGGGGACGTTGCTTCTTGCCGCTGCCGCACTCTTGCCTCACCAACCATAATCCTCACCGCACGTCACTGGTCTAGAGCATGGCTACTTTTTAAGACTTGAGAAATAGAATATTAATAAAGGAAAAGGAAAAAAAGGAACAGGGAGAGAGAGAAACAAACAACGGAGAACAAGAGGGATAATAAAAATAAACAAACAAAAAATGAGCAGAGATCAAAATTTATTCTGTGTCAGTCTTTCCTATTTAATCTTCTGTGAGTATGAGTCTGTAGAGACTCTCAATCATTCCAGTCATGTCCAAAGGTGCTTTTTCGGGAGGCAACTGGACTATCTTGTTTTTTTTTTCTTTTGAAGACATTTCGCTTCTCATCCAAGAAGCTTCTTCAGTTCTGACAGGATAGTGGGGAATGGAAGGATTTATATTCCTTGCAGACAGCTGGTCATTTGCATCTTTTTAGAGGGTCGTTGAAGTACTTGGAGGTTTATCTGTGTCCTCAGGGTCACCTAAGTGGTGCTCCTGGTTTCTGTAGTCTGCAATTCCCCCCCCTCTGGAAATCCATTCCTACTCCCACACCACTCAAAGGGTGTTCATCCCGAATTGTATAGCTAAAGGTCTGTAGAGATTCTCAGTCATCCAGGTCACGGTTGTCCCAAAGCTTCTTCAGCTCTGACAGGATAGTGGGGAATGGAAGGATTTATATTCCTTGCAGACAACTGGTCATTTGCATCGTTTTAGTGGGTCTTTACCAGGGGTGGGTTCCTGCCAGTTCTAGCCTCTTCTATAGAAGAGGTTCCACAAATCTACAGTGCTGTTTAGAACTGGTCCCAGCTCCCTCCCCCCACCCGACCGCACATCATCAAGATGAAGAGCAAGAGGAGGAATTCTGGGAGTTGAAGTCCACAAGTCTTAAAGCTGTCAAGTTTGAACACCCCTGGGCGTTTTTTTCCTAAAGGGTTAGGGGTGCAAGGGTCTTGTAACTTGACAGCTTTAAGACTTGTGTGCTTCAAATGCCAGAGTTTCTGAGCCAACATTTTGGTTGCTAAGCAAGAGCGTTGTTAATTGAGTTTCATCACATTTTACAAGTTGGCCATGCCCACCCGGTCACATGGGTGGCAAGCCACTCCCACCCTGGTCATATGGCCAGCAAGCCACTCCACAAGCAGGCCACACCTACAGAAGAGGTTCTAAATTTTTTTGAAACCCACCACTGGTCATTATACAATTTGAGATGAACACCCTTTGAATGTTGTGGGAGTAGGAATGGATTTCCAGAGAAAATAATTGTAGACCACAGGAACCAGGAGCATGAGTCAGGTGACCCTGAAGACACAGATGAACCTCCAAGTGCTTTAACGACCCTCCAAAAGGATGCAAATTATTGCTTAATCACCACATGATTCATTTAACAACTGCAGTGATTCGCTTAACAACTGTGGCAGAAATTTTCAAATGGAGATGTCAAAATCTTAAATTGGGGCTCTTCCGCAGGGAAGAATGTATCCTATAACTTACAAAGGAAAATATTGCTACAGTTCTGGAAATAAATGAACTGTGATCTGAAAAATCCTGCTTAAACTTTCCTTCTACTTTCAAGTAAGTGTGATCTCGTCTTAAAGCATGAGGTTCAGAGGAGGTATTCAGCAGGTTCTGACCAGTTCTGGAGAAGTGGTAGCGAAAATTTTGAGTAGTTCAGAGGACTAGTAAATACCGCCTCTGACTGGCCCCGTTCCCATCTATTCTCTGCCTCCCGAGTCCCAGCTGATTGGGAGGAAATGGGGATTTTGCAGTAACCACCCCCTGGAGTGGGGAGGGAATGGAGATTTTGCAGCATCTTTCCCCTGCCACGCCCACCAAGCCACACCCACAAAATTTGCCCATCACATAGTGTAATGCTAATGCCCTCAAAATCCAAACACCCAGACGAACACAAATGAACAATGGAAACAATAGCATGGAAATTTTGGGAAAGGTGGAGGCAGAACCTTGACTCTGTCTGTGTCTCCCCAAAGGACCTCCCCACCTCATAGCTTGGGAAACATTGTCTTCAAGGTAAACATATTTATCTATCATATTTATAACCTACTTTTTCTTAGAAAAATGTGGATTTTCGATAAAATAATTTCCCCACCACCACAATCCAGAATCCCGTAACTTTGGCTGGATTTTGTCTCTGACAGAGTTTAGCAAACAGCTTTGTGGTCTAGTCAGTAACTGAATCTTGATAGCTTCAATCCAAGTCAGTGGTGGGTTGCAGACGGGAATACCGGAGCCTGTCTGGAGCACCGGATACCGTTCCAGTATGGTGCTCCAGAGGGCCCACCCACCCGCCCAAGCTTCTTACCGGTCTTTTAAGCCTTTGGTGCTTCTGTGCATGGCGCGTACAGCACCTGCACAATGCTCCGCTGAGCAACTGGAGCATCGCGGAGGTTTGCAGAGGCGCTAAGACGCATGCGTGTGCTACGCGCATCCATGTGGATGCCACCGGGCTCGTTCCAACCATACCAGTTGGAACGGGATACGGAACCCACTACTGATCCATGTCCAATACCTTAACTACTCCACTCCACTGGCAAACATATATTCTATGCAGTCATTCAACTCTAAAAACACAACTCTACAAATTTGCTATTCAAAAATAATTCTCCCCATCTTGGCAGTCTCCTTTTTATCTATTTCTTCCTAGTCCTGCCAGCCAATCTGTTCCACCCTTTCTGCATCTCCAATTGTGAGTATATTTTTCAGGCTGTCATGCTAAATGAGAAGCATCTTCTTTGCCCTAGGCCAGTATTTTTTAACCTTGGCAACTTTTAGGATGAGCAGAGTTCAACTCCCAGAATTCCCCAGCCGGCATGTTGATAGTGGAACTCCAAGAGTGGAAGTCCACATTGTTAGAAATATAACCTAAGGGTTGGGTTGGCAATATATAAACCATGTAACAATGTTGTACCTGTCTCTTTAAATCATACTGTAAAATGTGATTGGTTGCTGTTTTCCTCAATCAGCTGTAAGAGGGAGCCAAAATGACTGTTAGCTCTCTGTTTGTTAGATGCTGGGCTGATCTGATCTGATTTGGAAGCTGGCTGTTAGAAAGTGCAGTCAGCTATTGTAAGTTTTGCAACTGCTAGCAAACTTTGAGTACCAGACTGTTTTTTATGATTATGGACTATGTTATTTGGATTATCCCTTAACTGAAAGACGATGATGACTGACTGTCTTATCCATGTATGGTTTGGCCTGTTTGATGGACTCTGATACCTCTATTTCCATGAAAATAAAAGCCTATTTAAACTAGTGTCTCTGTATGCTGGTTTGTGTGTTCTCCAACACAACTCTCACAACGCTTCTCTGAACGTACTCGCTCTCCCAATGGGGAGCTTACCAAACACACATGTTTTAAGGTTGCTAAAGTTGAGAAACAATTCTCTTGACCAGCAGCTTGTAGTCTGTTCCCGGTATTCATGTGCAACCAAAGAGTTAATCTATATATTTCAGTAGTGTGTGTATAAATATGTACAATGCACATCCATCACTATTCACTTATTTATATTTTAGTTCCTTTCCATATAAATGAGAGGAAAATCCTCTGGATGATTATGAGTTTCTCATAACCTACTCCCTGCAAAGATCTCAGCGAATAAACATAAATAATGCACTGAGATTTTCCTGGCAGTCCCAGCTATGCTGCCACTAGTGGGAATAATATACAGTCATCCAAAGTGGAAGACTATAATAAGCAGTAAAGATAAGCAAGGCCCAAATATACAGCTCAGCCTTGAACTCATATACACCAATGACTATAAGCTCAATGAATTCTGCAGCAGACATATGGATAGTATAGTACTAGTTGAAATGCAATTCTGTATGAGCTCACAGCTACAACATCAGTCTGCAGACATTTTTCTCCCAGCCTTCAAACAAGTTTCATTTGTTTTTATCATAGGGTTATTCTGGAAAATACTTGGGTTTACATTGACTGTTTCCAGGAAAAAACAATGCAGGGTGTGCATGAAAAGTGTTCCACCAGAGGAAAAATAAATAAATTTTACCTTTCTAGCTACTTCTAATGCTCTCCCCCCACTCTTTTCTTAAATGATTCCAGATAATCATGGTTCAAATAGGTGTTTTATGTATGAGCTTTATTGCAACAGCGGTAGCTTACTACCAAACAGTTTTAAGTTGGTCTGCTGTAGAGAAATAAAGTAGAAGTAACTATTTTAGTAAGATTAAAAAACCATAAACTCAAAATATACACAGCTTTACTGAAAAGCTACTTATACTGGAAAACAGAATAAAATAACCACCAGCAGTAAAACCCAGAGACAGCCTTTAAAATGGAAATGAGTAAATCGAGGTTAAAGGTGTTCAGTGATGGTTAAATATCTTTAGAGGAGGCTTTCCAATTTATCAGCACTGGCTCAGAAAATTGTCCATCACGTCTTCCTGATATAATACAGAACTGTAAGGGATTATTTTAGTTATGGGTTCATTTAGCTTGTCTGTGGAATAATATAACACAGGAGAAAGTAAGAATACATCAATTTGACCAACTATAACATGAAGGCTTTGGTTTCTTGAGAAATGATCAGACAATGAGCACGTAAAAAGTCCTCTTGAGAATTTTCTTCTTTATTTGGAGTGTACCAACAAAGATAGGTATAGCTTAGTTCTATTTGTAAATATGCATGGCAATTTCTCCCTCTTCCTTCCATATCTTCCTTCTTCAGCTGCAAAAGTATAGGAATGCAGCTGTGATTTATTGCTACCTGAGGCAGAATGTTTAAGTTAATCCTTCTCTACTGGAAATGTGTTTAGCTTATGCTTGTGGCTATCTTTCTGTGTAGCAATGTCTACAGCCTCCTACCCATTTAGAGGGAAATGACAATGCAAATTATACATGGTTGACAATGTATTGTGCTAGCAGAACATTGTCTTCCTTGATGTTCCTTTACGGCATGACCCCATACCAGATTTCTCCATCAGTAGGAAGGATTTCATGATGCCCTGATCTCCATTTCTTCATGGTCTTTCGGCCAACCTGAAATGCTTCAGCAGAATGGATCTTTTCTGGAAAATTAAAATCTCCAGCAGCCCTAAAACTGATAGTCCAACATATGTTAGTTTCTTCCTCCTCCTCGCCATCTTAGCTTGTATTAGCTGCTTTCTTGTGAGAACTGTTATGGATGTATAGATACTCTTATCCCTTTCCTAGCTAATTTATTAGACTATCAGCTACTGTATTTTAATTCCTTAGCTAATCCTGCCAATCTGCCTCCAGAGCACTCCATTCAAATCATTGAAATTCAATCCTAATTCAAGTTTAAGAATGCATGACTGGGTCACAGATAATTGATTTAGGCTAGATCTACAGTATGGAGCCCCTTTTTTGTAAATGATAAATTTCCTCTAATGTATTAGCAGCTCCATAAGTGTATGTGACATGACACAATGGCTCAGTGGCTAAGACACTGAGTTTGTCGATCAAAAAGGTCGGCAGTTGGTGGTTCGAATCCCTAGCGCCGCGTAGTGGAGTGAGATCCTGTTACTTGTCCCAGCTTCTGCCAATCTAGCAGTTTGAAAGCATGCAAAATGCAAGTAGAAAAATAGGTGGTGGGAAGGTAACAGCGTTCTGGGTGCTGGCCACATGACCACGGAGATGTCTTCAGACAGCGCTGGCTCTTCGGCTCTGAAACTGAAACAAGTACTGTCCCTTAGAGTCGGGAACGACTAGCACATATGTGCGAGGGGAACCTTTACCTTTTAAGCATAATGAGGACAATACAAAATTGGAATTGGAGCTTGACCCACAAATTTGCAAGTAAAGAGGAAAGGTTATAAAAACAAGGTTTTAGGTCATGCGCTATGATAAAAATGTTGTTAGTCCTGTTCAACCTAGTTGGTCTTCTGATTTTATACAGTTGGATTATTTCTATGATTTGTTTTTGAAGTCGTCTCTCTCTCCCATCTCCTTCTCTCTGTGTTTATAACACAGTACTAGTGGGCTCCAAATTTTGTGTGAACTTTAGATCTTTAAATTTTCTTTAAATGTGTCCAGGTGAAAACAATATGCACACTTTGATTTAAGAGAGTTTTTTTTTTTTAAAAAAAGAATGCGCTTCAGATCTCAGCACATGTCATTAATTTATTTTTGAATGAAACCAGCATCAGAAAGGATTAACTAGAGTACACAGGGTAATGTTCTGAGTGAAGCAACTTGCCATAAGGACATAATATTTCATTCACCTATTTTCACCTATCATGTACTACATATCCTACACTGTGCTGACTGGAACTGGGGGTAATTAAAATCTAATGTGTATGTGGAGTAGCAGGTTGCAATGGATGCAGAGAGTGAGTTTGCACAACAGACTAAAATTTAAATCCACTAAAACAAAACATGGTTTCTGTGTGTATCGAATGCGAAGTGCGCAAAGAAACTATATTACAATTCAACGTGACAGCCTGCTTCACACCACATGCTATGAAAATGTCTATGTTTCTCCCAAGTGAAATAATGCATTTTAGTCTAATCCAGAATGTTCTGCCAAGCTCAGCACTTGGTACTTTTATTTTATTTTATTATTTTATGTTATCAAATTTGGACACTACTCACCTCACTATCGAAAGGACTCTCGACCATATACAGATACAAGCCGTAAAAATTATAGAGACAGAATTAAAAACAGAGTGAAATAAAAAATAAGAAAAACAAAATACAATTTAATATAGTTATGAAATTAAATAAGCCATTTATTTATTTAATGCATTTATATAGCCACCCACCTCACTAAACTGACTTTGGGCAGCATACATCCAATCAATTGAAAGCGACTGAACCCAACTAAATTAGCAGGTCAAGGCACACACACAAATCATGTTATCCCTAACCAAGGTTAGCATGTTGTTTCAATTTAGCTCTTGCTTCCTTCACTGATTTTGTGTCAGGCCTGCAGTTATATCCCTTTTAGGATCTTTGGCCTGCCACACACTCTCTTATTTCATTATGCTGTTTCATTAGTGTAGTAGTTGGGAGGGGAGAATAGAAAGGAGTAGAATTGTGGAATGTGTTGTTGTCATTCTTTTCTAGAAGCCCAAGGTCATCTTTTGTCTCCTCACCTCTGCACCTGACCAGAACCAGCTGGGTGGAGATGGCAGTGTGGAAGAAGAAGATTGGACCATGTGGATTTGTGGGTGTGGGGACAAGATCATGAACTTTCAACTGGGTGGGAATCTGATGTAACTTCCAGAATTGGGATTCTACAGATGTGCCAAGATGTCTGACTTATTAAATTGGAACTTTAAGGATCGTTTTGCCTTGGACTCTGATTTAATTCTGCATAATACTTGGAACGCTGATACTTTGTTGACTACATTATGTGTGTTCTGACCTAGGCTTCCTAAGACAGTAAAAAGCACACGCTTAGTCCCAAAAACCCTCTTTTTATTTCAATGGTTGTGAATTATGTTCATTCACAACCCGTAATGAGTCACAAATAGTTTGTAAAAAGTCTGACAGAAGTCTGCCACAGTCCTTCGGGATAAGGCTGATAAGCACCCACATTTATCTCTCTTGAAAAGCTGCCAAAGACCTAATTGCCAATTAGCTTTGCAAGGCCACACAGAGCACAGAGTCACAACGGAGCTTCAGAGTTTAAACTGACCAGAATGAACAAAGTTGCTTCCTTTATGTCTTATGGGAGGGGCCAATCATCTCCTAGCCTTACTCCCAAGTTGCCCCTTTTGTCTTAACTGTTCCTGCCTTCTGGCAGCTCTGCACACACACGCATTGGGAACAGTCTCTGTTCCTCTGCCTCACTGATGTCCAACTCTGGAGGCAGCACATAACTCCCAGATGGCCCTGGCCCCCTCTTTGCCTCCGATGCAGAGCCCTTGTCAGAGCCTTCCCCAGACTCCAGGACTGGCCCATGTTCCTCCCCAACCTCCTCACTGTCTGACTCTGCTGCCAGCTCCATAGGTCAGCGGTGGACCACAACAGTGTGATCCCATCCAGCATAGGGGCAAATTCCTGGAAAAAGCATGGATGAAAAGGAGGGCACATTTTTGTGTTGTGGCTCCCGATAGTTGCACATGTCTCAGTCACTCTAGCTCTAGATGGAGTGAACAACACTGTACCTGCTGATTTGGATTCATTGTCTTAAACTGTGGCTCTTTCAGAAGTTTCTCCTGAGCTTCAGCACCAAGAGAAGAGCCCTCTATGCCCATTGTTCTGACAAAGAGACACAACTCTCTACCTGCTGTTTTCACACTGTGCAATTTGTTCTAACAAGTTTTGATTTCAGAGTTATCCAGTAATTTCCAGCCTCCCGCTAACAAGTGACAAAAGACACCAGGGATAAAGGGAGGCTTCCTAATTCTCCTTATCCTTACTAAGTGATACAAAAAAAGAAGAACCTTTGGGCGGCTGAATTGTCTGCATTACTTCACTTGGCAGGGCAGGACAAACTAATATTTGGATTATTATGCTGCATCTTGGTGTGCATGAAAAAAAATCATTGTCACAGGCTTAGGATGGCTTCTATCCTACACCACCCATTTTTGGCTTTGAAAGAACACCGATAAGTCATTGTACAATTAGAGTCTAAGATACTCAGTGGTGAAATTCAATTTTTTTTTTACTACCGGTTCTATAGGTTCTATAGGTGGGCATAACAGGGGAAGGATACTGCAAAATCCCCATTCCCTCCCCACTCCTGGGGGAAGGATACTGCAAAATCCCCATTCCCTCCCCACTCCTGGGGGAAGGATACTGCAAAATCCCCATTCCCTCCCCACTCCAGGGGAAGGAAACTGTAAAATCTCCATTCCCTCCCCACTCCAGGGGAAGGATACTGTAAAATCCCCATTCCCTTCCCACTCCAGGGGAAGGAAACTGTAAAATCTCCATTCCCTCTCCACTCCAGGGGAAGGATACTGCAAAATCCCCATTCCCTCCCCACTCCTGGGGGAAGGATACTGCAAAATCTCCACTCTGGGGTCAGCCAGAGGTGGTATTTGCCAGTTCTCTGAACTACTCAATTTTTCCGCTACCGGTTCTCCAGAACCTGTCAGAACCTGCTGAATTTCACCCCTGAAGATATCCCAGTTTCAGAGGCAGACAATCTTATGCTACATAAGGAAACCTAGGGCTGGTGGTACAGGTAGTCCTTGACTTACAACAGTTCATTTAATGACTGTTCGAAGTTACAATGACACTGAAAAAAGTGAGTTATGACCCTTTTTTCGCAGTTAAAACTATTGTAGCATCCCTATGTTTGTGTGATCAAAATGCAGACACTTGGCAAGTGACTCATATTGATGATGTTTGCAATGTCCCGGGGTCACGTGATCATCTTTTGCAATCTTCTGTCCAGCAAAGAAGGTTGGGGAAACCAGATTCACTGAACTGTGGCAAGAAAAGTCATAAAGTGGGGCAAAATCACTTACTAAATGTCTCACTTAGCAACCTAAATTTTGGACTCAGTTATGGTGTATGTCGAGGACTAAGTGTACTGGTAATACGAAGGCAACATCTAACCATTTTGATTTAAACTCTTAAAGTCAGTCTCTTAAGCCTCTGAAGTCCTAGATGTGATCTTGTTAAGCCCATAAAGAATGGTTTTTGGAAAATTTCTGGAAAAAAAAAATCCTCTAACAGGTTCTAAATGTAAACACATTTATGCTCTGCTGTGCTTTTTATTTCTTTCTCTATCTAACCAATCTCATTTATAAGTCTTGATTAATTTTCTGGTCCTCCATTCTGATCTTTGAGTGCTTTGAAGCAGTATTTTTTTCACTCACCTTCTAGCCCTTTCCCCTACTTTGTTCTCTGATCCGATCTTGACAACTGAGCAGATGAGACTTTGAGATTTCCAGTGGTTGTGTCACTCCAGTGCAGTGGTTCTCAACCTTCCCAATGCCGCGACCCTTTGATACAGTTCCTCACGTTGTGGTGACCCCCAACCATAAAATTGGTGTCTCTGTTCCTAAGACCACCAAAAATATGAGTTTTCCGATGGTCTTAGGCGACCCCTGTGAAAGGGTCATTCGACCCCCAAAGGGGTCTCGACTCACAGGTTGAGAACCACTGCTCTAGTGTATGGTTTATATTCCACTCTTAATAGTGTCAAAGTGTAGCTGCTGAGACCTGCAGCTCAAGTGGAATATGTGCAACGTGACACTTTTCACAGCTTAGATCCTGGATGTATCTCAGTACTAGAGAAGTGGAAACCTGACATTTATTTGTTTATTTACTAGATTCATATGCAGCCACATCAAAATGGATTTACAGTGGCTTATCCTCTCTTTTGCTAAAGAGTGGCACCCTTACAAATATGGCTCAAAAATGTTGAAATTTTTCACACCAAATCCCTTGTTATCTGCAAAAATGAGCAACCAAATAAAATTGCAGAGAAGCTAGTGGAGATTGATTGATTACTGACTTGATTACCATCAAATCAAATCCTAGTAATCACTGGTGAAAATGTTTAAAGATAAATCAGCTAAATGTTGAAAATGTCACCAGGCTCATATTATCATATGTGGTGGACATGTGTAGAAGCTATAAACTATTGGGAAAAAATATGCACGTGAAAATGTCACCTGGCTCATATTATCATATGTGGTGGACATGTGTAGAAGCTATAAACTATTGGGAAAAAATATGCACGTGTTTGGAAAAGATGATACAATAACATATTGACTTGAAACCTGAAATATTTTTCTTGGGGATCCTACCAGAAACTTATAGTAAAGAAAATGTATATTTAATTATTCATGTAATAATTGCAGCTAGAATTGTATTTGCACGAAACTGGAAAAGTGAAGTGATTCCTACAGAGGAGAATATGATAAGGAAAATATTAGAACATGCAGAAATGAATAGATTAACACTTGGAATTAAAGAGCAAGAACAAATTGATTATTATGCGATATGGGAAACATTTTATCGATGGTTACAGGATAAATATAAAAATTAGATATAAATGTCGATGAGTAAAATATAGAAAATAGTTAGGGTTAATAGAGGATGCAAAGTATCAGATATTTAATGTATTCGTATTAAGCTAAGAATAGACTAAATAATGAATATGATTGCAAATTTTAACTGTTATTGCACAAATATTTGTACCCAGATGACACAATGTTTAATGAAAAATGTATTATTTGTATTAAAATAAAATTAAAAAATTTGGAACAAAAAAGCCTAGTTTGATTTTCTCCATAATGATCTTCCTCTAACCTTGCCTACCAGGTCTCTAACAGTAAACTCATTTCAGCTGTACATCCACCTTCCTATTGGTTATCCTCTTTCTTTCCTCCCACTTTTAGAGCCTTCTGCATTTTATTAGAGAGTGGTGTTCTCATACATCCTTTGACCATGGCAAAAAGACAGTAAGGGACTTCTTTGAAAGGAAAAGACAAATCTAAAGATCACAAATCTATGATTTGGCCAAAAAGGCTATTTGTTTCTCCTATTAGATCCCAGCCTGTTGTGGCTTGCCAGCGGCCAGCAGAGCTGGCAACAGATTCAGACAGTGAGGAGGTTGGGGAGTAACATGGGCCAGTCCTTCAGTCTGGGGAAGGTTCTGATGAGGGCTCTGTGTCGCAGGCAGAGAGGAGGCCAGAGCCATATGCCAGTTATCAGCTGCCTTCAGAGTCAGACATCAGTAAGGCAGACGAACAGCTGCAGCCTGTTCCCAATGTGGGTTGCGAGATGAAGGGAACATCTAAAGAACAGGGGTTGACTTGGGAGTAAGGCTACAGGTGGACGATGAATGGCCTCACTCAGAGGAAATAAAAGACGAGCGAAAGGGGAGTGGAATTTGCAGGAGACAATTAGTTCACTTAATTAGTTTGGGACTCTCCAAGACTCCTTGACAAGTTTTGCAGATATCGGCCTGTCAGCTCTCCAAGCCAGATAAGGTCTGTGACTCTAAAACCTCCCTTGAAATTTGCTGAATGTGAATGAGCAGAATTCACAGTAAATTAATAAAAGTGTTTTTTGTCAGGGTAAGGAGTTTGCTTCATGCTCTTGGGAAGCCTAGGTCAGAATGCATCCAATGAAGATAAATGGTGGCTGTCTCTACCTCAATATTTAGTAATTAAAGAAAGCTTTTAAAACCAAATCAGACTAATTTCAGATGACTATGCCTAGCAAATCATAATAACTATATTACACTCAAGGTCAGAGGCAGTAGATACTTCAACATTAATTGCCAAGACCATGAATGGGACAGTGGTTATAGTATCATGCAGTGATGAAGGCAAACTTTTTTTTTACTACCAGTTCTGTGGACATGGCTTGGTGGGCATGGTATGGCTTGGTGGGTGTGGCAGGGGAAGAATACTGCAAAATCCCCATTCCCACCCCACTCTGCGGGCAGCCTGAGGTGGTATTTGCTGGTTCTTTGGACTATTCAAAATTTCTGCTACCGGTTCCCCAGAACCTGTCAGAACCTTCCGAATTTCACCCCGGGTATCATGTCCTGCTCGGGATTTCTCTTTGGCATCGAGTCAGGCCAGATGGCCTTTTTGGTTTGATCCAGTTGGCCTCCTCTGTAGATCCCTGCCTGTAAACCTGTTCTATTCTTCATATATATCTCCACCATATTACTAAAGGATTAAATTCTGGCTTTCAGTAGAAATGAAGGCTTCAAAAAGGAGAACCATCTCACATCCAACGCTACATTTTCAGGGCATTTCTACTGCAAGGATTCCACTCAGTAAAGCACAAAATGGATATACAATCTCTTTCATTTTTTTCCTTTTCTGAAAGAGAAATTAATTTCGCCTTTGCGTAAGTACCTGTCAGTGTAAATTAATGTCTGTGATAGTGAAAATGACGAAGAAGCTGGGTCATTAGGCAAATTTTAATTAGAGGCTCAGATGTCCTTTGCTAATAAGATGCTACTTATATTTCATTTCCCCCCTCACACTCTAATACTTTTGGCAGCCATGTTGCCCGTCCTTGTGTGTGCGAAGAAGGCAGGAATAATGTGAAATAACTCCACTTTGGATTTCTTTTCACTAAATCCACCTGCCCTGCTGACAGAATGGCAGAGAAATATTTAGACCAGTCAGAAAACAACTGAGATATTCCCTCAGTATTACAAACAGTGCAAAGAGAAGGTTTAGAAGAGTGAAGAAAATCCTCAGGGGCACTCACACCCTGGTCAGCCCTTCTTTATTCTCCTACTATCTGGAATATAGATGCATAGGCAGCTGCACAAACAGGCTGAAGAACAGTTTTTATCCGTGGGTTGTCAGACTCAAAAATAACTCTACAACAACATAGAATGGCCTCCCGATCTGCAGTAAGTTTGCATGGTGAAATGGGACTGGGCCTATTAGTAGGATTCACTGGGCTAAGGATATTTGTCTTTCATTGTGAGTTGTATTGTTTTGGGGGTGTAAATGAAGGGAGGCTCAGCCAATCTCATTGTACCAGTGGTGGGTTGCACGAAGTACGTCCTGTTATGAGCGTACCGGAGCCTGCCCGGAGCACTGGATACCGTTCTGGTACGGTATTCCAGAGGGCCCACCCACCCGCCTGAGTGACTTACTGGTCTTTTAAGTCTTCGGCGTTTCCATGCCTGGCACATACAGCGCCTGCACTCCGCTGAGCAGCTGGCGTGTTGCAGAGGCTCACGGAGGCACTAAGATGCATGCGCACGCTGCGCACGTCCATGTGAACAACACTGGGCCCCTTCCAACCATACCAGTTGGAAGGGGATCTGGAACCCATCACTGCGTTGTACACATATTGTACTCTGACAATAAAGGTTTGAAATTTAATAAAATGGCAGTATATCTTCATTTGCACCAGAGGTGGGTTGCAAATCCTATGCTACCCGTTCGGTTGTGCTTGCGCACATGTGTAATGCTTCTGCACATGCGCAGAAGCATCCAGGTGGGTGGATGGAGCCTCCTGCCACCACCACTACTAGTTCGCCTGATCCGGGCTGAATCAGGAGCAACCCACCTCTGATTTGCACCCTAATGGTTTACATCATGTTTCTCAACCTTGACAACTTTAAGATGTGTGGACTTCAACTCCCAGAATGCTGCAGCCAGTTTGCTGGCTGCAGCATTCTGGGAGTTGAAGTTCACACATCTTAAAGTTGTCAAGGTTGAGAAAAACTGTTCTACATCTAAAAAGAGATAAATCTTATAGTCCTACAATATTGCAGTTCCACAACATCAAATCACTCTACTGATGGAAGCACGCTTCAGATTGCCATATTCAACCATGGCACATGGGCAGTGGAAGTAATTTATATATCATGCCCCCAAATCTCATAAATCTTTAGACCCCCCCCCCGAACTAGGCCTAGAATCACACAACAAATGTGAACTTAATGTAGGCATTCCTGTTCCCTCTTACACAGCTAAGAGCTTGCTTTTCCTCCAATGTGCCAGCTGCCATGGCTTCTTAGAGCCTCCCAAATCACATAGATCTTGCTTTCTAATACCTTTGTTTTACTCTTCTGCAGGTGTTAATCCATCTTTAATCAATGTTTTGCAATCTGGGACAATGAATTGACTTATTCATTAATCAGGTGGCATCCCTAATCACTGTTATTATTTTTATTAAGACAGCACATTCCAAGCAATAGTGCTTGACTGCATGAGCAAAAGACGCATGTCTCTGCCTTCAAGACAGACAAGGGCAATGATGAGAAGAACACTTAGGAAGAAGGTAAGGGAAATGCAGGGTAGTAAGGGACTGAGTAAGGAAAAGGAGCCTTGTTTAGCCCTGTTTATATATTAATACATACTCCTTAAAGGAGTGTGAGAGCTGAATGGCTAATTTCAGTTTGGATTGTGACTGCTGAAGTTCATTCTATCCAATGAAAGAGAAATATGCAGAAATACACTATCCAAATACACTAAAATTGATGGAACATTCGTGGAACTCATCAACCTGTCTCCCTATCTGCTTTCAATTTGATGATCAAAATACCAAGAAATCAGAGGAACACTCATAGGATTACTATACTCCAGACACGTAGCAGAGACTTAATGCACTAACTAGGAACTATAACACTCCCATAGATACAACAAAAACATGGATCAGGTATGTAGATGACACCTAAAAAAGGAACTTCTAAATAAGAACATGAAGCAACCAACACCTTCATAGAAATAAAAAAAGGAACAAGAAAACAGCAACAAGCTATATTGATCTTCAATTCATTCAGTTGTTGTCGCACATCTCTTTTGTAAATCCAGTAAAAAGTCATTATATAGGCTGTTCTCTTGGTTTATCATTCGTATTTCCTCTTTGGTTTTCAAAAAGTTGACGAGCACCTTTTGTATGTCCTATAGCAAGGCCTTAACCAAGTCATTCTCTTGGGTGGTCATTGTATTTGTCCTACAAGCCACACCTTTTTCTTTAAAAAAATAATAATCCAGTATTTCTGGTTCTAATATTTATGCAGCCATCCAGAACGGTTCCACCACAAAACCGCGTTCGACTAAAGCGCGCTCGACGAAACCGCGTAGCTGACGTCAACAGGGTGACAACAGCGCGGAGACAGAAGCACGCTGTAAACGCTAAACCTAAAATTAACCCCTAAACCTAACCCCCCTAAACCTAATCCTAAACCTAACCCTAAACCTAACCCTTAACCTAACCCTAAACCTAACCCTTAACCTAACCCTAAACCTAACCCTAACCCTTAACCTAACCCTAACCCTAACCCTAACCCTTAACTTAACCCTAACCCTAACCCTAACCCTTAACCTAACCTTAAACCTAACCCTAAAGCTAACCCTAAACCTAACCCTTACCTTAAGTTGAATCGGCTTGCTTTCAAAGCGCTATTTAAAGCGCCCTTCTTTCTCTGTGCTCGCTGTGTCGCCCTGTTGATGACGTCAGCGACACGGATTAGTCGAGCGCGGTTTTGTTGTGCCACGATCCAGAACATATATGGACAATCTCCCTTGAAGTGGTCTATTCACAAGTTCTTCAGTTTTTACTGTGACTGTCATTTCTGCTGTTTTGGAAGTGTTAGCTTATCATGTATCCCTCTGAAATTGATTTGGACATACAGTATTTCTAAAGCAACTTCTCTTTTATCAGTCTTAATGAGAACTAGTCAAAAATAATTCTGGAAAATTCTGTGTCTGCTCTATATGGCCAAGAGAATGTGCCCTGCGAAGTTTCATTGTCAAGCATACTTGTAATTAAAGCAAGACTTTCTCATCATCTCTTTCCAAAAGAAGTTCTTCCTTCCAGCAATAACACATGAAACTGACATCTGAGTCTGCAAACTGCCTCATCCACTTGAAAAGATGCAGCTTCCAAAAAAATAAAAAAAAAATAAAAATAAACCCAGGCCTTTTATATGCTAATTTGCCTCCAGTCAGATGTTCTAATTTCCATGCTTAATTCCTTTTTTCAAATTGTTGGCCCTACACTTTATTACCCAGAGGTCAGAACGGCTGTTTCTTTAGCTGTGAAAGGCCTCGCTGTTAATTTCTCCTTTTTTTCAAATCAACTCTAACAAATGCTGTGGGCAATCCTATCCAGGAAAACGTAAATGAAGACGCATAATTGAATGCACTGCAGTCTGGATGGGAGGAAGAAGCAATCAAGAAAGGGACTGCAAATCCCGCAGTGAGGACATCCCCACTCTTGTTTAAGCAGATGTTATGGTCATCTTAGGTGGAGGGAAGTTCAACTGACTCCACTTATCTCCAGAAATTCTTGGCTGATGTTGAATTTCTTCCAAAATCATACATTTGCGTCTTTGTTTCAGTTCAAGAAGCACAGTCTTCAGGGCCTAAGTATTACTTGCCAGCCTTATGACTACCATCCAGACAAGAACGACCCCCAGAATTATTAGTTCTTATTGTAAGATTTCATTAAGAAAATCTTGAAAGTATATTTTCTCAATCCACCTCAGAGGAAGAATATCAGTTAAATTGGGAGTGCCATGAGGTATGTCAGGCCTGGAAGCCACCTTTTACTTTTTGGCTTTCAAGCCTGCCACACTTTCTATTGTGGGAAAATGGGACAGGGGATTATACAGAGTATGGGTGATGTGTAGCCATAATAACATTCTTTCTCAGAAAGTCAAGGTCGCTTTTTCCCTGCACCTGGACGGATGTGGAAGGGAGGAATCTTTCTTCGTGGCAATGAAGGACTGGACCATGTGATAGATTTGTGGGTGTTGGGGCAGGGTCTTGAACTTTCAACTGGGTGGGGGAAACCTGGAAGCTTTCAGATTCGGGTTTTCCCAGATGTGCCAACATGACATCTCTAATAAAATGGAACTTTGTGGAAACTCAGGCCTCAGAGTTTTCTTTTGTTGAGGGGTCTTTCTTGAAACCCTGACAAGGTATTTAACAACAAGGGATTCTCCTCTTTTTCCCAAATCCTTTCAAAAATCAAAGCTTTTGTTCTGACAAATAGAGACATTGTTATAGCAATAGCAGTAGACTTATATACCGCTTCATAGGGCTTTCAGGCCTCTCTAAGCGGTTTACAGAGAGTCAGCATATTGCCCCCAACAATCTGGGTCCTCATTTTACCCACCTCGGAAGGATGGAAGGCTGAGTCAACCCTGAGCCGGTGAGATTTGAACCGCTGAACTGCTGATCTAGCAGTAGCCTGCAGTGCTGCATTTAACCACTGCGCCACCTCGGCTCAAAAGACCAGGGTAGTGTAATGGTATGTGCCAATGACCTTGGGACATAGGAAGAAGAACTACAAACTAGACAATCATTAAATAATAATGGGAGTAGCTAGAAAACTAGCTATTTGAACATAGTTAGAAAATCTAATAGATAGTTAGAAAACACTATACACTCTAGAGCAGGGGTGTCAAACTCAAGGCCCGGGCCCCGAATTCTGCCCATGGGGTGCTTATATCTGACCCACAGGGCCACCCTGGAAACAGCCCATTTTTGCTGGCAGAGCTCTCGAGCCACCACAGGCACCCCTGACAAGAGTGACGTATAGCTGCCCCCCCTTTCTCCCAAGGTAAACACAATGCTGATGCGGCCCTCAATGAAATCGAGCTTGACACCCCTGCTCTAGAGCAAGCTTTCTTCATCAGCAGCAATGCTGTGGGCTTTCTTGGGAGTAGCAAGAAGTAATTATATTGATTTCTTATACATCTCAGACATGGCATAACATACACCCAACACACCTTTTAAATTTCTGACTATATCCAGAAACAAATTTGAGGAATCTAGAGACCCAGGATAGATATCCATTAAGGGATGTCCTCCCTCAGGGTAACTCCAGATTCTGGAGTTTGTTGCTTGAACTCCAGATTCCAAAAATGCTGCTTGAATTCCACATTCTTGAGTTACTCCAAATTCCAGACAGAATTTGGCAACCATTTACCCTTTCTGAATATAAACAGCATAGCATGAGGCTAAACCAATAGTCTCATGAATTAGGCAAAGCTTCACCGAGGCCCTCCAGAGGTATTTGGACTCCATCTCCCAGAATTCCCTAACTCCTGGCTTTGCTGGTTAAGAATTCTGGGAGTTGCCCTCTCAAGATGGCTGGAGGATGCTGGATTAAATGAGCCCAGTAAAGTTCATTTGATGTTAAGCCATATATAGAAATGTACAATAAGAAGCTGAAGGCAAGAACAATCCATCCAGAGTTGCCATCATAACACATTTTCTTCTATTGTCTTTTGCCATGTTGAGATTCTAGATTGATGCTATTTACAGTCCTTGTGATATTCCAAGCCTATATAAGCAGGAAACCAATAATAGCATTTGCGCCTTATGGAAGGGTTGAGGGGGGAGGGAACACACAGCATGTGCCCAGGGAAAGTTAGGAAAAACTGTTTCATTAGCCGTCGGTCACCATGGTTTCCATGTTTATGTCATTACATTACTCAAGATATATACAGTATATATAAAATGGTGCTTGAATTTGAGAATCTGAGGTATCATTTTTTCTTCTTCTTCTTATCTATCTTAATATAAAGATTGTTCAAAGCATTGGAAGCACTGTGGCCTTTTTCATGATCAGAAGGACTTTTCTGAATACAATAGTGAAGCTGCCGAACCTTGATATCTGAGGGGAGAGAGGATGGGGACTTGGACAAATCCACTGTCATCTATTTCTCAATTCCCCATAAAAGGGCAAAACCATGCCCATATTTGTATACATCTTCCCTCGCAAATGTGTTCTTTTCCCAACAGATGCCTTTTCCATTCAATGGTTCCAAAGCTAAATTGTGTTTCTGTTCATTTCCCCCTAATGTGCAGGCATATTTGGTAAGGTGTGTTTCTTCATTGATTAATTTATTGAGTTAAAACATGAGGAAGAAATGAATCAGGAAAATACATTCCAGTTCTAGTATAGATTCAAGAGGAGGAAGAGGAAGAAGAGGAAGAGGAGATTCGCTTAACAGCCATAGTTAAAAGATTGTAAAATCAGGCGTGACTCATTTAACAAGCCCTTTGCTTAGCAATGGAAATTGTATCAATTGTGGTCATAGTTGAGGACTGTGTGTATATTATTTAGACTCACATCAAGTTCACTGTAGATTTGATGGGGGGCAGGGCAGGCTAGCTCCAAATTGAAACACAGATTACTTCGCATACTTCAAAATGAGGCAGACTTGTTCTTCAAAGTTAAAAAATTCTTCTTCTCATGCTACCAAAGGGAACCTTGGTCCTCCAGATCAGGATCTTACCTCGGTGAAATTCTTTTAATGTTGCAGGCTGATTTTAACACAAGAAATAAGAGGCTGCTTTGCCTTTTACAACTTTTTATAATAATAATGGTATGCGATGGCTCAAGGGCTAAGACATCGAGCTTGTGGATCAGAAAGGTCATCAGTTCGGCAGTTCGAATCCCTAGTGCCACATAACGGACTGAGCTCCTGTTACTTGTCCCAGCTTCTGCCAACCTAGCAGTTCGAAAGCATGTAAAAATGCAAGTAGAAAAATAGGAACCATCTTTGGTGGGAAGGCAACACCTTTGGCGTTCCGTGTGCATTTGGCATTTAGTCATGCCGGACAAATGACCACAGAGACGTCTTTGGACAGTGCTGGCTCTTCGGCTGTGAAATGGAGATAAGTACTGTCCCCTAGAGTTGGGAATGATTAGCACGTATGTGTGAGGGGAACCTTTACCTTTTAAGCATATGTCAATAATGAAGGCAATGAAGGAACTGGAGCTTGATGAGTACTCTTCAGCTTTTAAATGAGCACCGCCCCCTAGAGTCGGGAACAACTAGCACCATGATGGTGAACCTATGGCACATATGCCACAGGTGGCACCCAGTGCCATATTTGCCAGCACGCGAGCTGTCAGCGCTAGCGCGCATGTGCATTCTGGCCAGCTGATTTTTGGCCTTCCGGAGTGCTGGGAGAGGCCATTTTCACCCTCCCCAGGCTTCATGAAAGCCTCCAGAGCCTGGGGAGGGCAAAAACAGGATCAAAGGGCCAACCGGAAGTTCAGAAGTGATCCGTTTCCGGCTTCCAGAGGGCTTCCGGGGGCGGCGGTTTTGCTCTCCCCAGGCTTCAGGAAAGGCTCTGGTGCCTGGGAAGAGTGAAAACTCCCCCCCCCATGAGGGGGTCATGTGCGCAAACGCAGGTGGGTGGGGCGCATTGCATTGTGTCTGTGGGCACACGCATGCATGCTATTGCACATGCATAGACAATTTTGGCATGCCTTTACAAAAAGGTTCGCCATCACTGAACTAGCACATATGTGTGAGGGGAACCTTTACCTTTACTTTTTATGCCACCCAGAGTCACTTGTTTGGCAGATGGGCAGCTACATAAATTTGACAACTGACTAAATAAAACTGATCCCATCCTGGCTTGGCCTGGGAAACTGCGCATGTTGCACTCGCCTCTTGATAGGAGACGTGACTCTCTCTCTCTCCTCAGGTAGCGCTGAGGTATATTCTGGAGAGAACATTGTTTTCCTGAGAAAGTCATCAGCATGACTGAAAATGTGAAATGAAATTCAGTATGTGGAATGGTTTGAAAGCTGATGTATTCCAAGTCACAACTGCCTGGTAAGTGTAGATGCAAGCTATTTTTTTAAAAAAAATGCTAATAGTTGATAGGACCTCCACGAGCAGACCTCTTGCCAAGCAATTTCTTTCTGGTGAATAATTTTTCTCTCTCTATCAATTTTCTCAACTTGTTGCTTCCACATGTTGCTTTCTTCGCTTTCTTATTTGGGGTAGTTTTGTTTTTTTGCTCTGGAAAGATGTTAGTAATAGAATTTCCAATTTGCCTGCTGCTGTACACACACACACACAAAGACCACATCTCCATCTCAATGCACAGTTCCCAGGAGGTGCTACTGAAATGGGTTTTTTACACACATACACACACACACACACACACACACACACACACACACACACACACACACACACACCTTTTGTTTTCTTAAGGGTGCACCAATTCAGAACCTTCTTTCACTCCCCTCTAAAATGAAAGGAAACAAAGGGGAAAAAAATGACCCGAGTTTAATGACATTCAAAATTGCTATCAACTGGATGGAAATTTGCTCACAATTAATTTTAAAAAACCAACGTATAAGTGAAATAATTAAGAGCCTCTTGCTGTTTTGAGCATGTGCAAAGTGCCTTTTTTGTTGCTAGTGAATAATGAAGAGATGATTGCCAAAGCAATGAAGGAATGAAGGGAAAATATTGCTCTGCTTTCCCTCAGTTCTCTTATTCCATTTTTGCAGGCTTTTGTCCCTGTACCTCTCAGTGTAGCAATTAGAGTATGTGAGCAAGCAAAGATATTTTTCCCCCCAAGGAGAGAATTAAATTGAACTCTAAATTTACAGAACCTTCATGCTGTTGAAATGGTAATGAATTAAGCTCTCACTGGCAGTTATATTGCAGAAGAAATAAGTACCAGTTAAAAGTATTTTTGAAGAAGCATACCTCAAGCTGGAAAGTGCTTCCAATCTGCATGCATTTAATCCCTCCATTTACTCATTTCCTTATGTTATGCAGGTGCTAAAACCTCGGTCTATTTGCCTACCTGAGAACCAGAACTTCTGACCCATTCAGAGCTTTCGAACATTGCAAGAAAGAAATATGGAAAAATATTGAATATTTTAGATGACTAAGTGTAACTAAATATGGCTAAATAGGGCTAAAACATATGAAGAATGGTTGTGGGATTTGGGTATGGCTGGGTCTAGAAGGATTATGGGTGACATGATAGCAGTATTCCAGCATTTGAGGGGCTGCTACAAAGGAGAGGGGGCCAACCTATTTTCCAGAGCACCAGAAGGCAAGACAAGAAACAATGGATGGAAACTAATCAGAGAGAGAAGCGACTTGGAATTAAGGAGGGACCTCTTAACAGTGAGGACTATTAACCAGTGGAACAGCTTTCCTCCAGACGTTGTGGGTGCTCCATTACTGGAGGCTTTTAAGAAAGAGATTGGGCAGCCACTTGTCTGAAATGGTATCGAGTTTTCCTACTTGAACGGAGGGTTGGACTAGAAGAATTCCAAAGTCCCTTCCAGCTCTATTCTGAATTTGAAATTGAAAATGATGTTTGGGTCCATGCAGGCTTATCTATCCCTCTCCTGGAACACTGGCCATGGATGATGGCCGTTGCCATTTGGAGCCTCCATGGGATCAGGGGTAAAAAAAAAGTCAAGATAACAAGACTCAATTGAAGCCTCACTTCCTGTAACTTGTACTGCATTTGCAATGCATGTAAAAAGAAGAAGACAGTTTTGCTAATGCAGTTGGTGGTTGCCATGTTAATTTTTCAATTTCCCTCTGGACAGTACTATGTGCCATACCTGCGCAAGGAAACTTTCAGATATTTGGTGGTTGATTCTCTAATGTCCAAAGGAATGGTTGCATATAGCCAAAGTCAACATTTACATTCTTTCCCCCTTGTTACAATAAACTATTATTCACAATTGATAAGGTAACCCACTATTCATATTCAAAGGTAAATGCATAATTCAAATTGTCTATGGAGCAGTGGTGGGATATGACTTGTCCCTGCTGGGAGCACCAGGTACCGTTCTGGTATGCTGCTCCAGAGGACCCACTCACCCACTCGCCCACTCGCCCTCCTTACCTGTATTTGAGCTGATCGGGGCTTACGCACAGGGAGCGCACAGTGCCTGCGCGATGCTCTGCCGAGCAGCTGGAGCATCGTGGAGCGTTGTGGGCGGTAAGTTCACATGTGCGTGTGTTGTGCATGTGCTGCGTGCGTGCATGTGGCGGATGCCTGGCCCTGTTGCACCGTACCAGTTGCAACGGGATCCAGAACCGACCACTGCTCAGCCATCCAGGTCATGGTTGTCCTGAAGGTGTTTTTTCAAGAGGCAACTTGACTTTTCGTTTTTTCTTTGAAGACATTTCGCTTCTCATCCAAGAAGACCTGAAGAAGCTTCTTGGCTGAGAAGCGAAACGTCTTCAGAGAAAAAAAATCAGAAAGTCCAGTTGCCTTTTGAAAAAACACCTCCCACGGGATTCCGGGGGAGACATTAAACCATTCCATTGGGGGATTTGCCATCTCTACTGTATGTGGGAGGGGCAGATATGGTGCGGCCTAGGGCCAAATTATGTCCGGGGAATGTGGGATTGCTGTTTAAGAGACACCCCTGGGTACTCGGGATTACAGGATCTGGGTCTCCAGCTGGTATCGCTTAATGCCAGGTCCATGGTACATAAGGCTCCCCTTATTTACGACCTCATACAAGAGGGGAGAGCGGACCTGGCGTGCATTACGGAGACCTGGTTGGGCCATGAGGGGGGGGTGTTCCCCTCATTGCATTATGCCTACCAGACTTCCCGGTGTTTCACCAGCCGAGAGGCCAGAGCAGGGGTGGGGTGGTGGTGACAGTGGTTATTAGAGAAAGTCTTGGACCTCAGGAGGTCACTGTGCCTCAGATAGGTGGGTGTGAGTCCCTTTTTGTGAAGTGGGGCCTTGGAGTCCAGGTGGGCCTTCTTGTTATGTACCTGTCTCCCTGCTACATTTCATCGCCCCTGCTGGAGATATGATAGCAGTATTCCAATATCTCAGGGGCTGCCTCTCCACTGGGTATAAGACTCAAGGTGAAATCTGAAACTTAGGCCTTGAGAAAGCTTGTACATGAGTAAACATCTCTGAAGATCTTGTGCATGTGGAATTACAGGTAACTAAAGGTAATTAGCAGCATTTGTTACTTCAGAGACCTCAACCTTGCCCTATTAATGAGATGGAGCTCTGCATAGGCTTAATGATATGTTATTATGACTCCAGAGGGTTTGAAGCTTTATAGGCTTCACTGTTGAACTTTCATAAGTCCAAATAACACCTGAGGTGATAATTTCTTACACCTGTCTCTTCCTATTACTTATCTTCAGGACTACTTAATATATTGTTTTGTTGTGGTAAGATTAGATGAATCTTATTAGTATGGATCACAGAAAATTAGCCAGGGCCTCTCATATTTTCCTGGGATTCATCATAACCTCAGAACAACCTTGGATAAAAAGCAAGTGAACTTTATCCAAGTTAATGTAAGTGATGCATTTGTAACCTGAATAGTAATTTTCATCACTTCTATTTTTTGAAATTTCTAAGCAGATAGAAGCAGTTGTCTGGAGAAAGCAATGGAGGAGGAGAAGGGCATCTGGATGAGTTTCGGGGAATGTGCTTTCATTCTAAAAATCAAAAGTGGAAAAACAGTTCTAGGAGAGATCCACTTGGCTAGTACTTTACCTACTTAACAGCCTGTTGTCCTCTAGCTATTGCTGGATTGCAATTCCAGCAAAACAACCATTGCTGATGGATGCTGGAAGCTGTAGTTCTGTCACTTCTGGAAGTCCGCTGGCCAAGAATCTGATAATGGTTTATTTTTCATCTTCTTGTTTCTTATTCAAAATCAGTTTTACTTGGTTTGACCAGGTGATCATTACCCAGATTGATTGCTAACAGAGAAAAAAAATGTTAGCAAAAATGCAAGAATATTATGCCTAGGAGCTCTGATGGTTCTATAGCCCAATAGCCATGATACCTTGGTTTTCATTGAATGTATCCAGCCTCCTTTTCAAAGGATTTCAGATGATGGTCATCTATGGAGCTGGATGCGAAGAAGGCTCTTGATTCCTTAATGGGCTAGTGCAGAACAGATTAGAAAAGTAAAGGTTCCCTTGCATATATGTGCTAGTCGTTCCAGACTCTAGGGGGCGGTGCTCATCTCTTTTACAAAGCCGAAGAGTCAGCACTGTCCAAAGACATCTCCATGGTCATGTGGCCGGCATGACTAAAAACATCAAAGGCGCACGGAACACTGTTATCTTCCCACCAAAGATGGTTCCTATTTTTCTACTTGCATTTTTACATGCTTTCGAGCTGCTAGGTTGGCAGAAGCTGGGACAAGTAACAGGAGATCACTCCGTTACATGGTGCTAAGGATTCAAACTGCTGAACTGCTGACATTTCTGATCGACAAGCTCAGTGTCTTATCTTAGCCACTGAGCCACCGAGTCCTTCTATATCTGCAATAATAATAATAATAGTAATCTGCGGAACAGATTACTATACCTTAAAAAAAGAGGGGCAGTTTTTCTTTTTCTGCCAAGGAATAATCTATTGGAGATCCCATGGTGGGTAGAGCTGATAGAAGCCAGATGGTAGAAGTCAATAATTTTCTCTCTGAATCCCCTCCCCATCTTTCTTTTTGACCCTCTGTATCTTTTACCCTTTCACTGGCTTCTCTTTTCTCTCTCCCCAAGCAGCAGGCTGCAGAAAAAAAAAGGACATTGAGCTTTTACAAGAGGTCTGTATTAATCTTTTGCAGAGGGCTTATAAAATTATGCCAAGGGTCATTCTGAGAGCCATTGCTGGCCTCCGATGGGGGGGCTTATAATTGTTCTTAAATAAAAAGAGGAGAAGGGGAATTGGTTTACAATCTAAACTGCTTGACCTAGCCTGACCCCTGCAGGAAAACAATCTATAAGATTAAACCGGGGCTCAAATGAAGTTACATAGCCCTCCCCAATTTCTGTTATTCCAAGATTATATTGAGTTGCTGAGCCATAAATTTTGTGCTGGTAAAAGCTTAAGCACACGCTCGTTTGTTGGGACATAGGATGGATGGCTTAATAAATAGTAAGGCCCCTTGCTACATCCTTAGAGAGCGGTTCGGTTCCCCCAGAAGAAAAAAGCTCTTAGGGCTTGTCCAACATTCTAATCTGGATGGGACTGTCTTTGCTTGTGTTAGGAGAACCAGTCCTATGATTCTCAGTTAGCACAGTAAAAGATTACCTTGGGAACTGGGAGTGTTGTAGTCCATCAGATAAAGTCAGAGTGCCTAAAATCTGGGGAAAGAGGGGAATAAAAATTTGAAAAGATGAACTTCATCAGGGCTGTCATTTGATCTTTGTCTTCTCTTCTTCCCAGTACCAATTATAATCCTCCTGAACTTTGCTGAAACAACTTTTTACTTCCTTTAGATCAAAGTTTCTCAAACTTTTCAAAACCATAGTACAATGAAGCACTATTTTTTTTTTTAAATGAAGATACATAAGAAGTATCCTTCAAAGTGGTTTCTACAGCTGCATCTGGAAGACATGATACTTGGGTCATGTGACTTGAAGGGAGAGGAGTATAGGCAGCTGAGAGTTGTAACTTCTTCTGTTCCTCTACTATGGGCCACCAGCTGAAGGGAACATAAGGAACTGTTGGAGGAAATGTCCTTCTGGGTTCAGCTCCAAGTGGGGAAAAGGACACTGGAAACATGGAGGCTGTTTGGAAAGATGGTTTAATGGTGGACAAGACCACATGACTTGAGGTCCTGAACAAAAAAGGTGATCACATGGTGCAAGATGTTGGGTAAAGAAAGAAAAGAGAGAAAAGAAGGGGCTTGCTGGGTTTTTTATACTCTGTTCGGTCCCACCTCTCTGTTTCCTGTTCCTGTGTAAGAAATGTATTCTGATTGGTTGTCAGACTCCCATGGGGCCATGCAGGGGAAACTCTGTAGGCTGCCTTGAGTCCAAGTCTGGTTGAGCATTGCTTCTTCCCAGATGCCCTGTGGTGAGATGGGTAAAGGGCTAGTAGTATCATGCCTTAATCCCATCACCCTGGAGCTCATGTGGGGTGATGGGATTAAGGCATGGGTCTTTGTTATGCAGAATAGACTGGCCCAGGATTTTTAATGGCCCATTAAGGAAAGTGGGCGCTATTAAGAGTGAGTCTGTTTCTTGCCTAAAAACATGTTTCTCCATTTCTGATTCAGGGAAATATAATATTCTCCCTTCTTAATATTTCCCAGGATATTTCCTTTTTCTAGGAGAGGGGTGTGTGTTCTAACTTCCTACAGAACAACAGCAGGGACAATCAGAGTGGGCCTTGGCAGTCTTTATTGAAATAGCCAAATGGGAGTGCTGCTCCAAATCTACACTTTAGAAATTGGATGTGGAAATACTGGGGCTGTTTCTGCCCCCACATTGTAGGGAGAACCACTCTTTAACAGTGGCTTCCATATGAAGTAGGACTAAATGTGTAACACTGAATTATTAATACAAATATTTATTGGTACAGTTGCAAATTCTTGATGGAACTCTGGTGTTCTACAGAGCATACTGTATTTTAAGAGAGACTGTTTTAGAGCATTAACTCCAGAGCCCCAAACTTTGAACAGAAGCAGAAACAAATGTAGATGGCATTAAAAACACAAAAATAATTAATATCATTGTATTTTCAAAATGTGTTTGTGTCACATGTATCTCATTCTTTGCCATTAAAAGTTGAGTTAATTCAAGGTCTGTCCATTGACCTTAATCACAACACCATAAAATAATTTGCTCAACTGCAGGATTCAAATATTAGATGCCATTAATCTCTGCTCCTTTTTCTATGCTAGAACAGACTCATTCTCATCTTTCATTCATTGCAATTATTTCTTTGTTATGCCAGCCACATCATAATATTGTGCCTATTCCCTGTATTCTTTTTCCAGACTGCCCCAAGTCAGCAGTACTCTAATGCCAATGAAATTTGCAAACATATAATGACAGAATGGAACAACTCACTGTGGGGCAATTTAACAATTGAATTTAATTATTTAAAATAAATAAAACATTATTTTAATTTTTGTCATTCACGTTTCACTTTGCCCCTTCTTTTGTATTGTTGAAAGAAATGTCCTTCTGGGTTCAGCTCCAAGTGGGGAAGAAGACACTGGAGACATGGAGGCTGCTTGGAAAGATGGTTTATTGTTGGACAGGGCCACATGGCTTGAGCCCTGACCAGAAAAGGTGATCACATGTTTCAATGTTGATGGATAAGAAGAGAAGGGCTGAGGGAGGGGCTTGCTAGGCTTTTATACCCTGTTCAGTCCCACCTCTCTGTTTCCTGTTCCTGTGTAAGAAATGTGTTCTGACTGGTTGTTGGACTCCCATGGTGCCATGCAGGGGGCTACTCTCTAGGCTGTGATGAGTTCTCAGTTGCCTTGTGGTCAGTTGAGTAATATCCCTTCCCCCTACAGCTGCAGTGAGGAGAAGTCTTTATTATGTAAAGTGGGCTAGCCGGGCCATCTTAATGGCCCATTAGCTGGGGATGGGCAGAAAGGTATAGGGAATTATTCTGTCTTTTAAAACATGTTTCTTTTCACATCGAGAGAAATATTCTGCCTTTTCAATATTTCCTAGGATATTTCGTTTTTCTGGGAGAGGGCTGGATGATAACTTCCCACAGTATCCTTTCTATTCCACCATTTCTTTGATATTAGTATAAATCTTATCCTGCAGTGAATTGTTCTGTGGCTGTTGGTTGTATCAAGTTGGCCATGTCACGTTGCCTGTGGTGAGTTGACCATAATGAGTTGGCCATGGCAAATTATCATAGACCCTATAAGGAGGAGGGATTAGTTTATTGGATACTGACAACTTCACACTTAAATGGTATAGCATTCAATAACGTGAAACAGTGAAATATTCAACCCTAAGAGCCAACATAACTCTCAAATTGCATCTAATGCTGGTAATATATATGTCTTCCCATTTCAACATTTTTTTTTTACAGTTTTTTGATGCTGCAATGGCAATTTTTTGAAAAATCGGATCTGATTCTTTCTGGGAGAGTTATATGACCAATCTTTACCAATCAGGATTCAGACAGTGAACAAAATAATATCAAGACAATATATAGCTAAATTTTGCAGGAAAACCGTATCAACATGACTGCTTTCCAATTTCTAGTGTTTATAACTTCAGAAAGTTATAAATAATTTGGTTATTGGTTTTTTTCCTTTCTTTCCTGAAGTTCAACTCTTCACTGGATATATGTCAGATGGCACAAAAATGTGTTTAGTTCATATTTTTACTGTGTTATTTGCTATTTCACCACTATTTGTTTTTAAAAAGATCCTTTTTATAGAAGGAGTGAATTGAATTTTTATTGTTCTTTGACTTTACACTTTTTGGGATGCTTTGATTTGTGATTCAATTCATTATTTTTTTTTACATAATACAGCTATTAAAGGCAACATCCAGGAATGTTACACACACACACACACACACACACACACACACACACACACACACACACACACACATATATATATATATATATATATTTACTGAAAACAATATACAAAATGGAATATTATGTTTGCAAAAATATGAATATTAATTGATAAACAGAGGGATAGAATCAAGGTCACGTGATGTGTTAATACCACTTTATAATGCCTTGGTAAGGTCACACTTGGAATACTGCATTCAGTTTTGGTTGCCACGATGTAGAAAAGATGTGGGGACTCTAGAAAGAGTGCAGAGAAGAGCAACAAAGATGATTAGGGGACTGGAGACTGAAACATATGAAGAACGGTTGCAGGAACTGGGTATGTCTAGTTGAATGAAAAGAAGGACTAAGGGAGATATGATAGCAGTATTCCAATACCTCAGGGGGTGCCACAAAGAAGAGGGAGTCAAACTATTCTCCAAGGCACCTGAGGGTAAAACAAGAAGCAATGGGTGGAAACTAATCAAGGAGAGAAGCAACTTAGAACTGAGGAGAAATTTCCTGATAGTTAGAACAATTAATCAGTGGAATCAGCTTGCCTCCAGAAGTTGTGAAAGCCCCAACACTGGAAGTCTTTAAGAAGATGTTGGATAGCCATTTGTCTGAAACGGTATAGGGTTTCCTGCCTAGGCAGGGGGTTGGACTAGAAGACCTCCAAGGAAGGTCCCTTCCAACTCTGCTATTGTATTTGTATTTGATATCAGCACAAATATGGAGAGAGAGAATTGGGGAGGAAGAAGGGAGGTTGAGTTCCCACAACCATGAAATTAAGGGGGCAGAAGCCAGGGAAATGTGGTTTTAAGAAACTGAATGAAGGCAAGATCATTTATTTCCAAACTATAGGTGATTTTAAAGCCAGTCAAGTTGATAACAAAAAATCAAGTTCCCACCCTCATTTTTTCCTGTCTCCTTGCAAGCAGAGGCAAAAAAGATGGGAGAAAAAATGGGTGATTTTTCAAGGATTGTTGGAAACGTCAGGATGGTGCTTTCTGTTTCTGAATTTTAAGCATTTATTTATTATTTATATTTATTACATTTATATGCTGCCCATCTCACTATCAAAACTATTTCCTTCCTCTTATGATGCTGAATTCTTCAAAATAGTTCTCCTCATTTTCTTTTACCAATTTGCCATTCTCCCAGAATTCTATTCCTAGATTTCCGGTGTCACATGCTGGAGGAATTCTTGACCTGAAATTTAAAAGGCTTGGATTCATTCCTCACGCAAACCAGGCTTAACAGAATACAATTACAGTGTTCCTGTAATATATTCTTATTCTTTCAATTAAACTTAATTACATTTGAACATAATATCCTGGGACATACTATAAGCTAAGACACTGGCTGTACATTTTTAGCCTTCCCTGAGATACTGGGTAAATCTAGCCAGAGTGAAAGCCAAATATAATATTGTCACCCACGAATGGCAACCCTCTCTCTGTTTTCACAGAATGTTTCTTCCAGTCTTCCCTGTGTCAGGGATCACTCCTTCCAGATTTCAGACTGAAAATTGTCAGAACACACCAGATGTCTGTGTCTTAAATATAACAAGCAACCATAAAGCTTATCCCACATGGAAGAGAGAGTCTGAACATTTTTTTCCCCTTGCAGTCTTCTGCCTGAGCAACTGAAATAATCGGGAGCGTTCTTTAGCAGCACACCTGTGCAGAGGAGGCTTCGCTGTTGCATGCATAGGGCAAGCACACAGATTTTGAAATGTTCTCTGAGATTATCCGAGCTGTAAAAAATACTCTGTGGCAAGCCATCTTCCAGTAATCTACTCTAGAATTAGTTGAGCGGTGAAAACAGGCGTTCGTCTTTTCTGGGACTGCCGCATAGTGAGGTTCTTCTTGAGATCTGCATGACCCACACCTGGCTGGCATTTCCAAGGGTCTTGAAGATCCAGCTTTCCCCCAACCTTTTGGGAGGATGAATGACACCCCTTTTCTTCTTTTGCTTTGTCCCCAACCGGATATATTTCTTTAGTACATTTACAGGCTGCCAATTTCATATATGTGTCTCTGAGGAGATTTGTTTTCTGTACCAACTTTTTTCTTTTGTGTTGTTTCATTTCATTTCATTCATTTTTCATCCATCCATCCATCCATCCATCCATCCATCCATCCATCCATTCATTCATTCATTCACCCACTCAATTTATATGGCTAGCTATCGGGATGTATTTATTTAAGTAAACGTATAGGCCAGTGGTGAATTTCATTTTTTTTTACTACCCGTTCTGTGGGCGTGGCTTGGTGGGCATGGTGTGGCTTGGTGGGCGTGGCTTGGTGGGTGTGGCAGGGGAAGGATACTGCAAAATCTCCATTCCCACCCCAGGGCCAGCCAGAAGTCGATTTGCCGGTTCTCTGAACTACTCAAAATTTCCACTACCAGTTCTCTGAACTACTCAAAATTTCCACTACCGGTTCTCTGAACTACTCAAAATTTCCACTACCGGTTCTCCAGAACCTGCTGGATTTCACCCACTGTATAGACCACTTGATTCATATAGGGGTTTCTGAGGAGATTTGTTTTCTCAACCACCTTTTGTTTTTTTGTTTTGTGTTTTTTCATTTTATACATTCAATTTAGATAGCTGCCTGCCTCAAATTGTGACTCCGGGCAGTTCGGGAACAGTTTTTGAACTTCAAGAACAATACACAAATGCATATCAACAACATAAAATATATACTAAAATACATTAAAATCATGTTGAAACACACAAACACAACCAGCAGCTGAGGACAAACAATTGATAACATTAATTACAATCAATGAGCAGGGTCTACACCCCAACCAGATCCCTAAGCGTGATGGTCAATCAATATTTTTAGAGCCTTCCAAAAGACTGATACTGTATACCCAAAGGTGCTTTTTCAAGAGGCAGCTGGGCTTTCTGATTTTTCTTTGAAGACATTTCGCTTCTCATCCTGCAGCTCTTCTTCAGAGCTAAAGAAGCTTCTTGGATGAGAAGCAAAATATCCTCAAATAAAAAGAGAAAAGAAAAGTACAGCTGCCTCTTTAAAAAGCAACTTTGGGACAACCATGACCTGGATGACTCTCCATAGAGTCTATGGAGAGTCTATGGAGCATCTGATATCATAGTGTTGGGGCCTACACATGATTCAATGGTGAAAAGAGTAAGGTTCTACATTTAGGCAAGAAAAACGAAATGCACAGGTACAGTATAGGTGGTACCTTGCTCAATAGTAGTAACTGTGGAAGGAATCTTGGAGACCTAGTGGACAACCATTTAAATATAAGCCAGCAGTGTGCAGCAGCTGCCAAAAAAGCCAACATAGTTCTAGGCTGCATAAACAGAGGGATAGAATCAAGTTCACGTGAAGTGTTAATACCTCTAGAATGGTATCTGGTGCTCCGGGCAGGCACCGGTACGCCCGTCGTGACCTGCCATGCCCCTGAACCGGTTCACTGGGCGGTGCCATAGGTGCTGCCATCTTGTTTTTCACTTTATTTTTATTGCACTGCACATGCACCCACAGCGCGCCCATGAGTGAACCAGCAGTAGTGCCTGCCGGAACCCACCCCTGAATACCAGAGTTTTTGAAGTTAAAAGTTATGTTTGCTTAATCCTACAATTGGGGTTGCCATATTTGGGCTGCAATAATCAGGATGGCTCAGAATGGTGACAAAGTTAAGAACTGTCTATATCCCTTTGCTGATATAGCATCCTTATAACACCCCTTATAAACAGCTTGCTTAGCACACCTTGCCACAATGTGGTACTTCTGAATTTGTTTCATAAGTGTGTGAATCTTGGCTTGACTACTTTATTTTTATAATACGTGTGGGCAGTTGAGCATTGAAATGCATTAGAAGCACACTTCTCTTGTCACACATGGGGTAGTGATTATTACAGTCCCTAGAATTAATTGGATTTCTTTGCAGTGGCATCCTTCTGGCTTATACGATCCAGAACACAGAAACAGAATTGATTGCCTCCCCTCCCCTATCCACAGTTATCCAATAATTACAGAAAGCCTATTATCTACTCACAGTTGCCCAAAATACAAGATCACCTGGTCACCTGGAGTTGTACCTATTAAATCTCAAGACAGCATCCTAGATAAACTACTTGCAATTTGTGTGTTCTTCTGTAGTAACAAACAATTCTGAGAAACCTCAACATTTTGAAGGGGAAAAAATGTAGCTGTATCCACCCACATATAGGGTGAAGGGACTTTAGACGTTAAAACCTTTTAAATTATGGTGCCAACTGAATCTAGACCAAAAAGAGAGAAAGGCATGGAAAGACATATAAAAATAACATAATTGGGGGAGTTTGTGTTCCTCTTGGATTGCAACGGAGAACCACAATGGGTAAGTGGATAGACTGTCCTAACAGAATTATAGCATCAAAAGTAAGGAAAGAAGATCTGAAGTTTTGGGCGTGGGCATCTAATGAAAGATGAGGCAGTATCAGACTCAAAATCAAGAAAGACACATTGTGATTCTCCCAAACAGATTTCTTTATTGTTCCTCACTTATAGACAGAATCTTGCCAAGCTAAAGCAAGTTGTACCAGCCACATAAAACACATACTCTGGGAACCATTAGGGAGGAGCCTTCTTCACCATCTTTCTCTCACACAAACTATCTGAACTGCGTTGTCTCTTGCCCCTTTGGAATGCACTCTCCCCTGGCAATCCAGACTATATTCCATCACTGGCAGGAAGGAAAAACAAACTGGCTTGGGTTCAGAATGCTGGCCTCACTAGTAAGTAGAATTAGAGAAAGATACTGCTATAATTCTTTAGATGTATTCACATGAAACATTAAACCCGGTTAAAGGATGAAAAGGAGCACACACAGATAACTGATGCAGCTGGATTCATTAACATCTTTATATACATAAGAATAGATGAATAAATGTACAATACCAACAGGTGGTTCTTCCAAGTAAATGCAAGGCAGGAGGCAAACACAAGGCAAACACAAGCAGTTAGTTCATATCAGCAGGCAAGCCCAGATAGACTGTTTGTTTACTTCTCAGAGCAGCAGACTGCTTAAGTTTCTGTTTCAATTCTCTGCACAGACTCAGTTCTGTTTAAGCTCCCATTGGCTGACTTAGTTGCTATGCCTATTCATTGGCTGACCTTGTTCCCATGCCTCTCCCAGTCATGAATATTCTGACATTTTCTAGGCTTTGATTGATTGAATCATCATTAATGGGATGGGTTGGGTTTCCATAGCATGATTGGTAAATTAGGTCTGACACAATGATGATTCTGAATAGCTTACAAGAATAAAAACAAGAACTGTATAATGGAAGAGGAGGAGGAAAATGCATGTTTAGAAGAGAAAAAACATCCACAGTTAACATAGATAATCTTGTAATTGGTTCACCGCCCACCTTAATCCAAGACCTGGAGGAAAAAACATCTTTTAATGAATGCTTAAATGAGAGCAAGGTAGAAACTTTAAAGAATCAATCAATCTCTGGAGAACAGGTGTAGCAATAGAGAAAGCCCATTTCCTTCATCCCATCAGATAATATTCCATGTAAACTTTGTTCAATCAGGCAAACTTATAGCACGCGTGCTAGAGGTGGCACGCAGCGCCCTCTCTGAGGGCATGTGAACCGTCATCCCAGTTTAATTCTGCTGTGCATGCGCATGTGTCTCCTGCCAGTCAGCCGGTATTTGGGTCTCTTCTGGGCATGTGCGGGGTTGGAGTGCTTGCAGGGAGAGGCACATGCGTGCATAGGGGTGGGTGGGTGCATGCAGGTTCCCCCCACATACATGGGGGTTCGGGTGCAGGCACTCTTTGGGCACTCAGTCCATAAAAGGTTAGCCATCCCTGGGCTATATCATTAATCAGATCCTTCCAGTGTGGGGCTACATGGTATGAAACATTTTCTGTTCATATTCAGTGAGTCTTAGGAGCTACAAAAGCTTCCAATAATTTTCTGAAACTTGTTACTGTCTGCTCACCCAATTAAAGGGATATAGCTAATTTCCAGCCCTCATATGCCCACACACTTTTGGCATCTGTCATGTTTTTAAAGAAAAAAAAGTATTATTTTAAAATACACTTGCTGCTAAATACTTTTTTTTAGGCATTGTTTTGAAATATACATTTTGTTTATTTGACTAAGAACTGTCCTATGATATTCAAAGAAAGACAAATGCCAAGGATAATTGTTACACTCTTTAATTGGGAAGCGAGGCCACCTTTTCCATTTTTTTTGTAAAAGAAACATCTGTCTCATTCTCAGTTTGCTTACAATCGATAAGATACCGAAGTAGTAGACAGCTTCTGACTTTTGGGGTCAACTATGAACAGTACAGGAATCAGCAGTCAAGAAATATGCAACAGATTTTGACTTAGAGGACTAGCAATAAAAACTTTGAAAAAATGTTATTCAAATGCTGGGATGCATCTGTACCTACAAATTGAATTGTGCAGGCAGTAGTTTCTGCTATGGAACCACAAGTTGGATTTTGGAGAAACCAGTGTGTCCTACTTCCACCCCCAGGCATGGATAGCAAGAGTTCTACAGGTGGTTATTCAAACCTCCCCCAATAGGTCCTTGGAAGGTACTCCTGTGGCATAGGTCCAGGTTTCAAGCTCAGTACAGCAAGAGTCACTCAGCATCACTCAGTACACACACAATGTCCAGGAGTTAAACAGTCCAAGATACAAGGCACAAGCACACTAACAAAGAATTAGGCACGTTGCTCCAGCAATACTCAAATCCTTGGGGTAGGGTTAAATAGGCAATGCTGGTGTTCACGTAGAGTAGAGAGGTTGCCTCCTCATGAGTAGTCTGGTTGACTGGCATTGTGTCTGTCTCTGCCCTATGTGTCCTTAGATCAGGAGGAGATGTGGACTCTACTTCCTCCTCATTGCTAATATGTGGTAGCTGTTTCCTGTCCCTCTCCTGGAGTCTCCTGGCCGACTTGCTGCAGCTGGTATCCCACAGCTTCAGCCTGTTGCTCCTCCAATTGACCCAGCTGAGGCTGTTCCAGTAGGCTAGCATTCTCTGAGCCCCTGTCCTGACCAATGCTCAGCTCCATGCTTTCCTCTGCAGACTCAAAATCACCCTCCTCCTCTGAACTTGCATCTGGAGAGGGCTCCAGCAGTGCAGTGGTGGGTTGCAGGCGGTATGCCCTGGTACGTGTGTACCGGAGCCTGCCCAGAGCACTGGATACCGTTCCATTGCTCCGGAAGGCCCGCCTGCCCACCCAAGCTCCTTACTGGTCTTTAAAGTCTTTGGCTGGAGCGTCGTGGAGGTGCTAAGACACATGTGCGTGCTGTGAGCATCCATGTGGACGCCCCCAGGCCCAGTTGGAATGGGATCTGGAACCCACCACTGCAGCAGTGGATCCATGACAACCAGCTCTTTTTGAACAATGGTTTTGGAGAAGACTCCTGAAAATACCACCAATATTCAAGAAAGCAAATACATGGACCATCAAACTAATCATTCAACATACTCACTTGAGGCAAAGATTAAAATGTCCTACTTTGGACACATTATGTAAAGACCCAATCCTCACGAGAAGGCTCTGATGCTGGGAAATGTGGAAGAAAGAAAGAAAGAAAGAAAGAAAGAAAGAAAGAAAGAAAGAAAGAAAGAAAGAAAGAAAGAAAAAAAAGGAAGGAAGGAAGGAAGGAAGGAAGGAAGGAAGGAGACTGGCAACAAGGTGGCTGGATTAAGTTACAGTGCTGATGGGTGCACCATTGGAAGACCTGAAGAACCAGGTTAGGAGCAGAGTCTCCTGGATAAAATCTACTTTTGTGGTTGGGTTAACATTGACATGAACACACAATCTAGTTCTATTTGCATTTTCCCTTATAAATGATTGTAAGCAACTTTCCATAATCATCTAGTTTTTAATTTAGATTAAGTTTGAAGCAGGGATGCGGTGGCTCAGTGGCTGAGCATATTGATCAGAAAGGTCGCCAGTTCGGTGGTTCGAATCGCTAGAGCTGCGTAACAGAGTGAGGTCCCATTACTTGTCCCAGCTTCTGCCAACCTAGCAGTTCGAAAGCATGTAAAAATGCAAGTTGAACAATAGGAACCACCTTTGGTGGGAAGATAACAGCGTTCTGTGTGCCTTTGGTGTTTAGTCATGCCAGCCACATGACCACGGAGAAGTCTTTGGACAGCGCTGGCTCCTCGGCTTTGAAATGGAGATGAGCACCGCCCCCTAGAGTCAGGAACGACTAGCATATATGTGCAAGGGGAACCTTTACCTTTACCTTAACTTTGAAGCATCTGTACAGCAGTGAAAATTTCCCTGGTGTTATTCTTTTTTATGCTGATTTCCCTAATTCTGGCTTTGAAAACAAGTTTCCCCAATGTAAGTTTGTTATTCTACTTTAACATAACTTCAGTTGGATCTCACAAATCTGCTTCACAGGAATCCATAGTGGATTTAACTGAGCCTCGAGTATGGAACAAATTCAGGGAACAAAATGCTCACTTGGTTTTAAGCTGTTGCAATCCGATGACACGCATCTTTTAGCAATAAAGTTCTTGGCAGCAACTAAGCTTGACACCTTTGTACATTTCCATCATCTGTAAACTACATTTGAGATTAATCTAAAGGGGATAGAAACCCACAAACCACAAGGAAAAAAATTGTGGTTGTATTTTTAAAGTTTTCCTGATTTTCTTCTATATCCCCCACCTTTTCCATATATAGATGCTGGATATATCAATGCCCTTATATCTCCCTTTCATGACGTTCTACAACTTTCCAGCTGCTAAGTAGTTGCACACCATCCCAGAGTAATGCCATTAAAGCCCCCTTGCCATTCCAAGCCATCCACTGAAGTCACAAACAGCAACGATAAGTTGGTTTGTTTCGCTCCTCATTTTTCCATGTTTAAAAATCCAGGAAGTAGGGAATAAAATAGAGTGGATGGTATAAAAACTAACCTGTTTTCCCCGAAATAAGCCCTCTCTAGATAATAAGCCCAATCAGGCTTTTGAGCTCACATGCTAAAATAAGCCCTCCCCCCAAAATAAGCCCACCCCCAAAATATTGCAACACAGCAGCAGCCATGAGGTGACCACGCTCGCCGCCTCCTGCATTTCAAAAATAATAGTGCATTCAGAGAAGCGTTGTGGGAGTTGTGTTGGAGAACCAGCATACAGAGACACTGCAGTTTAAATAGGCTTTTACTTTCGTGGAAATAGAGGTATCAAAGTCCATCAAACAGTCCAAGTCATACACGGATAAGACAGTCAGTCATCAATGTCTTTCAGTTAAGGGATAATCCAAATAACATAGTCCATAATCATACAAACAGTCTGGTACTCAAAGTTTGCTAGCAGTTGCAAAACTTACAATAGCTCACGGCACTTTCTAACAGCCAGCTTCCAAAACACTCAGATCAGATCAGCCCAGCATCTAACAAACAGAGAGCTAACAGTCATTCTGGCTCCCTCTTATGGCCGATTGAGGAAAACAGCAACCAATCACATTTTACAGTATGATTTAAAGAAACAGGTATAGCATTGTTACATGATTTATATATTGCCAACCCAACTGTTAGATTATATTCCTAACAAAGGCCTCCCCGAAAATAAGGCCAAGTGCTTATTTCGGTGGTCAAAAGAAAATAAGACCCTGTCTTATTTTTGGGGAAACACAGATGTAATACTAAAGTTTTCTTTTCCAACATGATACCCTCTAGAGCTGTTAGATATTGCCTTTCCCAATTCCCTGGATAGCCTACACCAAACTTTCAAATCTGTCTTACACTGTGTCTCATAACAGGCCCATCAAGTACAATATAACCAATACTGATTGGCAAGAGGTCTACAAAGATTCAAATACTGTCGCTTAGAATTCTGGGATCTAAAGTCCATACATTTGGAAGTTACCATAGGTCAGAGGTCTCCAAACCTGGCAACTTTAACACTTGTGGACTGCAACTCCAAGAATTCCCCAGCCACTTTGGCTAGCTGAAGAATTCTGGAAGTTGAAGTCCACATGTTGCCAGGTTGGAGAATCCTGGCATAGGCATCCTGGAGTTGTACTCAGACTCTTTACCACATCCATCAGATATTTTACCATTAGAGTAAGATTGTCTTCCAACTTATACTAGGAATCTACAACATTTTCAGACAAGCAACCATGTTTCTGTATGCTACGCACTCCAAAAGTTGCATGTGTTATCTTTATCATGTCAAATGCAATTAAATAAAATCCAACTAATTAAGCATAGTTAATCTGCTAATTCTTGTTGCTGTTGAGTTAGCAATTCGTAACTATTTGTAAGCAAAGGGGTCCAATTTGCTAGGATTGTCTCTCAGTAACTCTTTTTTTTTTTTAGTCATTATAAATTTGAGTTTCGGTGATCGGTGATAATCTTTAGTTAGATAATTTATTTTCTGATGGCCTGATTTTCAGTTGCCTTCAATCTTTCCAACCATCAAGGCCCTTCGTCAATGACTTTTCTTGATGTGTCCATTATGTAAGCTTTAGCTTTATTATTAGTAATCCAGCGAGCAAACTGTTTTTATTCTTTTTGATGTTCTGTTTTCCTTCCTGTTCAAAAGGTTCTCCATTCCAGAGTTCATAGGCACCTGTTTTTCTTCATTCAGCCTTTCCAGTGGGCCAGCTTTCACAGTCAACAGCAGAAACAGCCTTGAAAGCATAAAGCTTTGCTCTCAGTGTAGAGCCTCTGGAAAATAAATCTTCTGCTTCTGCTTTCCTCTGTGTCGCTCTGCTTGGACTTCTACGGGCACTCAGAATGAGACACGATGTCTTGGCAGCTTTTCCCCTTAATTAAGGGAGAAGAAATTTCCTTCTATGACACTGAATAACAGAATAGCAGAGTTGGAAGGGACCTTGGAGTCTTACCACCTGTTCAAGTGGGAAATCCTATACTATAGACAAATGTTAACCAATCTCTTCTTAAAAAAACCTCCAGTGTTAAAGCAACCACAACTTCTGGAATCAAGTCTGTGCCCTGATGAAACTCAAATTGACTCTGTTGCATCACTGAAAATCTGCTATCTTCTTGGCATCATCATCGTTATCTGGATTCCATGCACTTGTAGCGCACATCAAGCACGCACATGGAAACCCCGCGCCCACCCGAAGTCCGTCCCTGAGTGAACTGGCAGTAAAAGAAGCCGGAGCCCACCCCTGCCCCCAACACAAGTGACGTTGAGCTGGCCATACCTACCATAACCACACCCACCCTGACCCCACAAGGTCAAACACCACCCTGGTGCAGCCCTCAATGAAATCCAGTTTGACACCCCTGCACTATAATCTCCAGAGGTTCATTCAAAGTTGCCCAAGAAGCTCATCTGAGCTAAAATGTCATCTGAAATACAAATATGAATTGTGAGCATCCCAAGCAGCCATTGTGTTTTCTTAAGCTTGCTTTAGTTTTAAACCCAGCCATATAACACTGCAGAATGCCTGGACTTTGAGTTCTCTGTCAGAGCATTGCTGCAGGACTTGGATCAGGACATCGGTTCTTCCTCCTGTCCCTCAAGGCCATTTTTTCTTCCCTCCACCTGAAATAGGCGATTCCTGCCAAGGAGCAGGAAGGACACAATCAAACCCGCTGAGATGGTTCGCATCATGCCTGCGACCTTCCCCAGACTGTCCAACAGGAAGAGGAGGTCTCTGCACATCTGTTGCACATCTGCTGCACATCTGCAGAAAGCTTCTCTTGATGCTGCCAGTGCGATACTAGAGCTCTCAGCAGTATTTGATGAAGAAGCTCCAAAGGGTACTTTGCTCAGAGAATTACCAAAGTAAAATATCAGGGAGCGGGATGGGGGTGGGGGTAGAAGGGTCAAAAAGTCAAGATGGTGACTGTGATCAAGTGATATTGATGCAGCAGGGGTTGCACAGGTAAACCCACCAGTGGCTGGCCAGGTTAGGTGGTCTTAATAGAATGGACCTTATAAATTCATATTAGTTTGGCTTTTCATTCTAGTGCTCTGGAGTCCCAAAGTTGACTTTTAGCTGGAGTGAACTTTTCTCTCCAACTTCCTCATAAGTATTAAAAATAGGGCTGAACAGTGTGGCAAGACCCTGTAAAGTGGGGGCACAGGAAGCCAGACATGGGTGAGAGATAGAACAGAGGTAAAAGCTGCTGACAGCTTAAGACGAAATAGGAACTTCTCTTTTTTGTATTTCTCCTGTGTCCTTTGCTGTAACATTCCAAATGAACTTCTGCTTTTCGAAATGTCATGCTTGTCTCGTGTATGGAAACGCCTTGAGAATGCACAGTATGGAACACAGCATAAAAATAGCAACCCGGGCCGAGCTCAGGCAGTTCAGATTTTGGTGTGTGAACACGCTGAACTCGATGCATCCAATAAACCTGTTTCTCTCACCTTCGTGGTATCAAGTCCTGGTCTTTCGTAAGTAGATTACAAACCTCAATTTGCTGCAACAATATGAGTTGCATGTGAAAAGGAGGCAGGGCTTTGATCACGGAATTGCAAATGCTATCTTGACTTTTGTGTGTGTGTGCGTGCATGTGCGCACCTTGGAAGCAGGCCTGGAAGCTTTGCAAAACTCTAGCAGAGCTCAATAGACAAGCAGTTTTATAACACTGATATCACTCCTGATATTTCACTTGGATGATGAGGATTGTGGTGAAAACAAGGTGTCTGAGGAAAATGGAAAGAAATAGGGATGATGAAAGTGTCAGCCTCGCAAGGTAAACGAAATAAGGATCAGACCAGATGAGCTAATTCTACTTTATTGTAAAGCTCCATAGAATCTTACAATCTGGAAGTACAATTCTACACACACACACACCCAATATGCATCTCCTTTATATCCCAAGAAACCAGCCTCTTCTGAGCATCTTGTTCTGACCACTATCCAACCGTGGGCAATGTTGTCTTTTAGGCTGCCAAGGTCTTCCTCGCATAGCATTACAGAACAGGATCTGAAGGTTTGCAGAAGTATAGAAAATCATTAGGTAGGGAAAAGAAACAAGGAGATTTTTGAAAAGTATAGCTTTGATGGGAACATAACATGCTTGTAGTCATGGAACACAAAAAAAGAGTTTGAAAATAAAAGCACCTTACAAGAGAAAAAGTTCTCCGCAAGAGATGGAAGCTCGCCTCTTGCAGAGAAATATCAAAGTATAATATTATCTTTATTTAAAATTCTGCTTCTGCCCCATCTGTGTTTTGTGGTGTCCATGCAGAGTTGGTAAATAGAAAAGACACCCAAATGGCTGTCATTTTGCAGGAATGTTAACAGGCTCTCAATATTTCAAATGTGGCTGTCAAAAAGATATGCGGACCAGGTTAAATAATTCAAAACCCGGTGCTTCTCATTAAGAGGGGTTGTAGCTGCTTCCTCATGTATAGCTTCGCTGACCTCCTCTGAACTTCCATAATCGGAAGCAGACTGTAGCCGTTTTTCAGTGCTAATCTCTGGCGGCTGTGCCGCTCCTTCTTCATTTTGTGTCAAGGAGGGGTGGGCTGTGTATTCAGTCACTTGTACCCCCACCACTATCTGATGGAGCCAATATTGCATCTTCTTTCACCACTGGGCTATCTGGGTGTTCTTGGGGATCCATGGTGCCCCTGTCCAATGGTCCCCATTCTAGTTTGTCTTCATCGTTTGAGCCAGCAACTGACAAGGTCATCACACTAAGTCAGATAAAAGAAACTTGATTCCAGGACAGAGCTGTAACACACATAAGTGTCTCAGGTAAGCCTCTCCTTAGTCCACAGGAAAATAAAGGGAGGGAGCGGGAAGCTGCATTCAGACTTGCAAGGTTCTGCTACTATAACCTTACAATACTATAACCTTACAAACAATGCCCTCGACAGATCTGTGCGGATCTGGATGGGGAGGAACAGGCTCAAACTCAATCCCTCCAAGACTGAGTTGGCTGTGGTTTCTGTCATCCCGATTTGTGCATCTTGCTCCATCTTTGATGATAGGGGGAGAAATTTTAGTCCCCTCAGAGAGGACCCGCAATCTGGGAATCCTCCTGGATACGTGGCTTAGTTTAGAAGAACACCTGACGGCCGTGACCAAGGGGGCCTTTTACCAGGTTTGCCTGGTACGTCAGTTGCGCCCCTTCCTGGATCGGGATGCTCTGTACACAGTCACTCATGCCCTCATCCTTTCTCGCCTGGACTACTGTACTGCTCTCTACATAGGGCTGCCCTTGAAGAGCACCCGGAGGCTTCAACTGGTCCAGAATGCGGCTGCGCGGGTTGTCATGGGGGCACCTAGGTGCTCCCATGTTGCGCCCCTTTTAGACGGCCTGCACTGGTTGCCAGTTGTCCTCCGGGTGCGATTCAAGGTACCAATTATGACCTTTAAAGCGCTCCATGGCTTAGGCCCAGGATACCTGTGAGACCACTTACTGCCACCAGTAGCCTCCCACTGTCCAGTGTGATCCCACAGAGTTGGCCTCCTCAGGGTGTCGTCGGCCAGACAGTGTCAGCTAGCAACCCCCAGGGGGAGAGCCTTCTCTGTGGGAGCACCTTCCCTCTGGAATGAGCTGCCTCCGGAGCTTCGTCGATCTCCGGTCCTTCCGACACACCCTAAAAAGTTAGCTTTTCCAGCAAGCCAGCCTGGTCTGAACAAAACAAAATAAACTATTGATCATTGTTAATTTTAATCATTTTTTAAAAAAAATGTTATTGTTAATCCGAATTGGGTTTGTTTGGGTTATTCTATTTAATTCTTTTTAACTTTTATAATATGTGGTTTTTTTAAATGTTGTACACCACCCTGAGTCCTTGGGACAAGGGCGGCATATAAATCCAATAAACCAAACCAAACCAAACAATAAAAGTCTACATCAGTGGTGAAATTCAATTTTTTTTATTACCAGTTCTATGGGCGTGGCTTGGTGGTGGTGTCCTGTGACTGAGTGGGTGTGACCAACTCAATGTCCTTCATAGCCATGCCCACTCAGTCACATGCCCCCACCACCACTGCCCAGTCACACTCACAGAACCCGGTAGGAAAAAATGTGGAGATGAGTCCATTCACAGCAGAGCTGCTGCTCCCTTTATGGTTCCCCACTCCCCCTCCCTTCCTGGGTCTACCTTAAAGGGACTGGCTGCCGCAGCTCTGCTATGAACGAAGAGAGAAACTTTCAGATTGGGGGGGCGGGTTGAGCAGCTGGAAGAGGTGAGCGGGGACAGGGCAACCAGACAGGCATGGGCAGGGCTGCCAGGGATTTTTGCCACCGGGAGGAATTCACCCCTGGTCTACATGTCTTTGATTCCCTAATCTAGTCTACCTTGAAGAGATTATTTGACCCAGACTTTGCAATGATAAAGCACTGAAAAGCCCATCATGTTATTAATGGCAAATCCAATTATGCTCAATCATCACCCAATCGTTACCATTTCAAGATGTGGCGACATTTGAAGATGACATTTGGCTCTTTTCATATAATAGTGCAATAGTTTAAGCACCAGAGCAGCCCAATGGGCTAGACCCATAGGAACTGGCTGTCAAAATAATTAATGGGCCAAAAAGGGGCATCGTCACCTTAGATTCTGTTTCAGATCATTACTAAGGAGCATGATTTGCTTAATATTCTAGAGCTGCAGAGCAGAGTTGGATTTCACTAACTCTATTCTTCCCATGTCTTGTTGCACAAAACATGAATTCTCTAGAGTGCTTATTAATTCCTTAGAAGTTAAATGGAAACAATAACTCAACTGTACATTACATATGCACACCGGATTTATTAATTGAGCTAATAAGGAGTATTTCTTTTTTAAAAAAATTAAAATTGGCAAGCACATGTAATTATACCAGCATAGAAGCACTTGTATGCTAAGACTGCAGAAGTCAAACTACATTCCCACCAATGCAAGCAATGCGTTCTCTACTGTAAATGATCACACAATTTAAAGAAGCAGTTTCTAAAACTGGCATGGAGCATTTGAGGGGTAAAGCCTCCAGTGCTGGATAAAGTCTTGACAGTTTTGCTGAGGAACTGAAGACAGAGAGGGGTTTGGACATGTCACCTCTTAGGCAAAATCCCATTGGTGATCACTTGGTCCATGCAATATCTAAACAAAATCTGCTGTCATTTTTAGGATGAGGAGTGACAGGTGGAAAAAGCTGAAGAGGAGGGGAAAGCTGGAGGGTGCTGATTCAAATTAAAGTGAAAGTTTAGGAGCCAAGGTGGCGCAGTGGTTAAATGCAGCACTGCAGGCTACTGCTAGATCAGCAGGTCAGCGGTTCAAATCTCACCGGCTCAGGGTTGACTCAGCCTTCCATCCTTCCGAGGTGGGTAAAATGAGGGCCCAGATTGTTGGGGGCAATATGCTGACTCTCTGTAAACCGCTTAGAGAGGCCTGAAAGGCCTATGAAGCGGTATATAAGTCTACTGCTATTGCTATAAGTGCATTAATACAATTATTACTTAAAAACTGGGGAAAGGATTCCTAAAGTCCTTTTGAGCAGAGATATATTCTTCTACCATCTATCACAGGGGTGTCAAGTGTGCGGTGTCACCAGTGGTAGATTAAGGCTCACTGGTGCCCTAAGCGCTGACAAATCTTGGTGCCCCACTCTTTGTACATGCTGTACAAATCTTCACTGGGTTTTTTTTCTTTCTCAACTTTGTGGTGCCCCCTTGGGCCTGGTGTCCTAACCATGTGGTTAGTCTGCATAATGGTTAATACGCTACTGGGTGTCATGTTATCGTCACATGATGTATTGCGACTTCTCTCCTTCGCTAAACCGGGGGGGGCATGGCCAGCGCGTGATACATCTGGCCTGTGGGCTGCGAGTTTGACGTCCCTGGTCTATCAATACTGACAGTGGTGGGTGGGAAGTGATGGTCTTCTGAATACAGGAGGGGGGGAAAAAGAAATGGTGGACTATTTATTTTTTCTTTGCTGATTTTTTCCACTAACTGTCTGCTGATTGGGTAGCTCAGGTGGGGTTTTTTGGGGGGAGCTAAGCTGTTCCGTTAAAGCAGGGGTGTCAAACTCGATGTCACTGAGGGCTGCATAAGGGTTGTGTTTGACCATGGGGGATGGGGTGGGCGTGGCTGGGGTGGGCATGACCAGCTTGACATCACTCACGTCGGTGACAGCTCTGATAGCCCCAAGCGCTCTGCCAGCAAAAACAAGCTCCTGAGCTCCGTTTTTGGCTGAGACTGCCTCCTGCAATCCTCTGCCAGCGAAAGCGCGGCCCTCCTGAGCTCTGTTTTCACTGAGCTCTGTTCATCGCAGCCAAAAACAGAGCTCGAGAGGCTGTTTTCGCTGGCAGAAGCAGCGTGGGCCGGTCCTTCGCTATTTCCAGGGTGGCCCTGCAGGCCCCATCTAAGCATCCTGCAGGCCGAATCTGGCCCCCGGGCCTTGAGTTTGACACCGCTGCTCTAAAGCAAAGGCAACTTTTGCAGAATCGTTCTAAAATTACATTGCACCATTTATTTCGTGTTTGTTTGTTTAACCCATTCCTCATCAAATGCTCTGGAGAAGGCTTCAGTAGGAAAATTGTAGAGAATGCAAAAAAAGTGGGGTGGGGGGAAACTGCAGCTAAAGTCGGCATCAGTATTGTCAGGAGGGGTGGGGAGGGAAAACGCATGCTAAATGAAATAACCAGTTATTTAGCATTGCCAACGGTAAACGTTAAGTCACATTTCTCCCCCCCCCCTTTCCCTCTACTACCCCCACGGAAGAATCTGACAGCAATTCCTTCCATCCCCCTGCCCAAAATGGAGTGGCTAATTTTAAGAAGCCCTTTCTGGCTCAGATGTCTTTCTGTTCTTTCTAAACAGCTTTGGGAGTGTGGGCTGGTTTTCATTTCTCCGCGTACGCATTCAAATAAATTGTTGTGATCTATTTATCCTCAGAAGATACATTGTGAAAGCTCTGGCATAAATTTCTGCTCAGCTGTGAATTTGCTAGGACTGTGGCTTGGAAGCTTGTGTATGGATTTTTATTTTTACTTTGCAAAGTAGGGGACCAGATTCATTGGACCACTTCCTGCTGAAAACTTGGAAAATAAAATAAAAGTAGGTTGGTTGGTTGGGGCAGTCATTCCTGAAATTCTCCTGCCTCCACAGAGAAAGCAATGCGCATGGCTTTTGAGAACAGCCATCCCATCCGGCTGTGGCCAGGGAAGATGCAGGAAGCAAATCAAATCTCAGCTGGCTTCTTCCTTTCTGAAATATTTCATAGGAAATTGGGATGTTTATTGACAAGTAATACTTCTGTAGTCTGTTGAATGTAAATGAGAGCCAATGGAAGCGACACAGTGTTGCATCCAGATCAGAGATGGCATTCAGCCGATGCTCTCTAGTTCGGGCGAACCGGTGGCGGCAGCTGTGGGAAGCTCCGCCCACTTGCCCTGATGTAATGCGTGAGCACTTCACATGCGCAGAAGGTGGTGTGCATGCACAGATGAGGCACGTGCACTCACATTTGCGAACCTGTAGGTAAGGTGAGTGAATCCCCACCTCTGATCCAGATCAGCAACTTGAAATCATGAGACTGAGGTTCAAGTCTTCTATTGATTATAGGGCTCTCTGTTCTTTGGGACTAAATTGTCTTTTCCAGTTCTACCTACTTTACAGGGTTGCTGCTATAGGGATAAACCCAGGATACATTTTTTTCCCTGCCATCCTGTGCCTTATCATCATCATCATCTTCTTTTAACGACCCCATAACCCCTTGCGGGGTGGAGTCTGGGCACCTGAATGGAGTTGAGTGTTTATTGGCCAGATGCCCTTCCTGTTGCCATTATGGAGCTTTGTTCAGCAGATATATTCTCGTTGTGCCCAGAGAGAGAAATATCTAGGAAATAAGAAATACCTACCTCTCCCTAGGATCGAACTCACAGCCTCCTGATTGTGAGGCAAGAGCTCCACCTCTAGGCCACCGCAACACTCCCATCCTGTGCCTTATGCTGCCAGAAAAAAAGGAAAGAAAAAAGAAAATGAATGCTGTAACAAAACATAATCTTAGCAAAAAGCAATTTAGCAACTTGAACATTGACTGATGAATTATGTGCCATCAAGTTACCACGATGGGCTATTTTCTCCATGAAGGTCTGCCCCTAACCTGTTTTTTTCAGGACTTCCAAGAGGTCACTCATTACCATTGCAACTGTCCATCTATCCTGCTGTTGGTCTTCATTTTCTTCTCTTTCCTTCCAAACCTGAGCATCCCTTAGATGTTTCACATTTGGATCACTGCAATAGCCTCCCAGCAGACATTCCTGATTTCTTTCTCCATCCATAGACATCCTTTCCTAGTGAAAAACACGCTTTCTGCAAAACAACTGCCATCCCTTTGAACTTGCATCATGATGTTGCATGGAATTTATACAGGGCAGAGTTTGCATCACAATATCATTTATTTATTTATTTATTTATTTATTTATTTATTTATTTGTTTGTTTGTTTGTCTGTCAGTTAGTTTGTTTGCTTGCTTTCTTGCTTGCTTACTTACTTGTTTGTTTATTTTGTCAAACGTGTATGAGATGACAGGCATAAGTATAAACACGGACATGAGCACATCAAACGAGTACAAATAAATGGGGACAGTAGGACAGGGACGGTAGGCATGCTGGTGGTGCGCTTATGCACACCCCCTTACAGATCTCTTAGGAATGATGTGAGGAGATCCACAGTAGACAATTTAAGGTTGAAGCTATGGGGGTTTGAGGAAGTAACAACGGAGTCAGGTAGAGCATTCCAGGCATTGACCCCCCCCCCCTCTGTTGCTGAAGTCATATTTTCTGCAATCGAGTTTGGAATGGTTTACCTTGAGATTGTATCAATTGTTTGCCTGTGTATTATTATGGTTGAAGCTGAAGTAGTCGTTGTCAGGTAGGAAGCTTGTTTCATCATTCAGAGTCACGAACTAATGCTCTAAATATGTCGTTGTGCTTGGTTTGTGTTTTTGCTGTAAAGTTGCTTTATTGGTTTGATGGCTAAGTTCTGACCTCATTCTACTGGATGGAATTTTCTAATTACTGTATTTTGTTAAATTAACCATGACTTGGTAAAGGGCTACAATAAATAGTTATTGTTGCTGCTGTTAAGGATACACCTCCCTTACTGCCCATCAGGATCGCTGTCCCATCTTTATTTAAAATCTAGGAATATTTAATTATTCCTTGATTTCCCAAAACACTGATTCCCCCCTCCCAAAAAAACCCCCATACAAATTCAGACTTCTGATTCCTGAAAGCTCTGAGCCCTGATAAGTGACTGAGAAAGTGCATTCCTAAAGAAAAATGGAAAGTTCCAGAGAACACTAAAATACAAAAAATTTATACACAACTACAATCTTCTGGAAGAAAAAGGCCGGAGAAAGTCAGAAAAACAGCAAGAAATGAAGCAAAGCAAACAAAATAGTGAAGATTGAATGAAGAAGAGGGTAAAAAGTGGCATGGCAAAGTGGGAAAAGTAAAAAAAAACCTGATAGCCATTTCTGGTTTATCCAGCTAAAATTGTCAGTGGGCCAACATAGTTCTCTCTAAATATATTCTTTGTAAAAACAAACATATGGCAATTAAAATGTGTGAAAGGCATACGGTGAAAAGGAGCCATTGGTAACCTGGAGTGCTGATTTTATACACACGATGAGTAAGTTTAGGTAAGTTGTATTTTTAGCATTTTGGAATTCAGGTATTGAGGAAATGGATGAATTATTCTGACCACAAATGTATGTCTTTTTCAATACAGCAGGACAGGTTGTTCCTCCACAGTGTCATGGGAGAACACGGGCAGAGATGTTAATGGAAAGGAATCTTTTGGTGTAGGAGCCAATCTGGATGTTTCACCAGAACCAAAGATTTAGACTTCCAAACTTTCAGACTTGTGATGAAGCCCATCCTCCAGGAATTTATCTTTACCAGAATGTCAGTAGAGAGAAGTTCCCTGAGGATGGTCTCTAACACAAATCCAAAAGCTCAGAAGACTAAGACCTTTGGTCCAGTGGTGGGATTCAAACATTTTTACTACCAGTTCTGTGGGCGTGGCTTTGTGGGCATGGCAGGGGAAGGATACTGCAAAATCCCCATTCCCTCCCCATCCCACTAACCTGCTTTCCAGCTCTGTTCTCCTGTTCACGGCAACAAAAGAAGATCAGGTGGGAGGCAGCCTATTTGAAAGTTCTCCGAACTACTCAAAATTTCTGCTACCGGTTCTCCAGAACCTGTCAGAACTGGCTGAATACCACCTCTACTCTGATCCCAGAGATTGACCCAGATTGGATCCTGCAACATTATCCTGGGACACGTATATTTGCCTTCAGTCTTTTGATATTTGCCATCAACAACTAAAGGACATGAAGTTCAAGGATTCGGAAGAACATCATAAGAGTAAGAGCTGCCCATTGGAGGAATCAGCTGGGGAATTCTGGGAGTTGAAGTCCATACCTCTTAAAGTTACAACAGTTGAGAAACTGTCAGCCTCTGCTTCGTTATTTGCTTTCGTCTGCCATTGAAATGGAGAGGGGGGGGTTGGTATTTGGGAGGGGAAGATTTAGTACAGGAGAGATTGTGAAAAGGGAGTTTTGGTCTCACTGTCAACTGCGCATGCTGGAGATTGGTGCTTGGTGTTGGTCAAGACCAACCATCCTGCATACCAACCTGATGATGCTCCTTGAAGATGAAACCCACATGACACCTGAGGATTTGCAGATTGGACAGTGGGATGAGGGTTACCAGGGAGGGGGAGGAGTTGGACACATATTGATATGTATGATTTCGCACGCTTTTGCCTCAGATCTTGCTTGCTTAGCCCGCTATCTTTTCATAACCAGTAAAAGTACTCTTAATTCTGCAAAATGGAGTTAAGTGGTTCTTTTCTTGGTTGCTGAGGGAAGCCGGCTTGACAGAAACATAGAATTACATTTGGTGGATCAGGAAAATTGGAAAGACTGGTTGGGGAGCAACTTCTTTCTTACTGGTGGTGGTAGAGGTGGTGCCATGAAATAACAATGACAGGGAAACTGGTAAATCCATTTCCTGAAAATAAAGTAGCGGATGTTACCTCTCCTTTCCCCCCCCCCCCTGAAGCCTGAAGAGAAGCTGATATTAAAATCAGAAATGAGATGGGTGTGAAAGGAGTTAGGAAAATTCACTGCTAGTGGCAAGGATAAGGGCTGGGAGAGGGAGGGGCAGTGCTCCCCTCCTAATACTCCTGAAGCATACCTCTGACCTGACTTCACTTCCAAGAGAACGGTGGCGAAACATTAACAGATTTCACGTACCTTGAGGCTGTCCTTGACTGGTGTTGGAGAGAGGGAAAAATACTGCTTTTATATCAGAACAGCTAATGACAATTTAAGCTTATCTCAGGGTTTCTCAACATGGTCTGCTAACTGTGGCAAGCAGATACCTTGTTAACTGTTTCAGGAAGACAGAAACAGGTGACATTATCTTCCATTCAATCCGGTGCACAGAAGAGGCAGCTTATATTTGTCTTTTCCTGTTCTAGTGTTAAAATAGGCATTTCCATCACCTGTTGATTCAGACTTGGTTACCTGGACATATCCAGCTCCTTGGGTTGAGGAAAGGTTAAGTACAGAGACTTCTACTGGTCAACTAAAGGTCCTATGCATGTGCTCCTTCCCTGGTTCCTGCTTTAGAGGGCCATTTATCCCCTATAGAGAATGTTAGGGGCCAGGAGTATCCTCAGGGAATTGGGGGAAGCAACATTACCAGGGTTGGGGGAACCTGTAGCTAATGTTACCGCCGGTAGAACCTCCAAAATCCCACCCCTGACAGGTCCTGACCAACCCACATCACCCCATCCTCCCACCCGGTTCCAGCTCTCCCACCCAACTCTGCCCCTTCCACCTTGCTCCGCCCCTCCCAGGATGGCCCGTTTTGAATGTGAGGTAAGTGCAGGGCCCATGCGGAGGCTCAGAGAGGGGAAAAATAGTCCTCCAGGAACTGCTGTAAGGCTGGAAACAGCCTCCGGAGCCCTGGGGAGGCAGTTTTTGTCCTCCCAGAGACTCGAGGAAAGCCTCTTGAGCCTGGGGAAGGCGAAAATGACTCCCCTGCCATGGTGCAGGAGAATGACTATGCCACGCCCACCATCACCCAGCAACCAGGCAGAGAAGCCCACCCCTGAACATTACCCACTCTTCACCCTCAAGGGTAAAGCTTCCCAACAAGGTTTGGTGAAGCCTGCAAAGCAGTTCTTGGTCCATGGTTTGGTTGGGTACATTGTTTTTTGGACATATCCTTAGTGATCTTCCAAAATACCACTGGACATATGTCAATAAACACCCTTTCTCTCACACAAACATGGATTAGGTACTGCCGTATCTCATCAATAATGGTAATGTGGCTGCAGGAGAAAATGACTTCTCTCTCCTGCAGTTTGTGGGTCTCTATGTCTTCAGAAATGGGAATATTGACTCCAGGTAAGACCAAATACAGACCTATCAGTGTCAATACTCCCACTGATCAGCCAAAGCAAACATAGCAGTAATGAAGCTCATAAACTAATTACCATTGGAGAATAGGAGAGGGGAATATTATTTGTGTATGTGCTTTGTTTCATCTCAAGGCTACAGTTCTTCCAAGTGCTGCAAAATAACATAATGTGTGTACACACACACACACACACACACACACACACACACACACACACACACAAAGTGTTATGTCAAAGCACCCGGTATGCCCAAATATGGGAGGGAACATACTGCTTCTCTTTTGCCTTTCAGCTCCACCCTAGGAGCCTTCCAGGCAGAAAACCATTTTTGTGTTGCATTTGTGCTGATAAATAAAGGGAGACTAATATAGATCTGTTTCAAGCTATTTAGCTCTCATCAGCTAACAATACCCTTACTGGGATTCGAACCTGGGCTGTTTTTACATATTTTTACATACCCTTACTGGGATTCGAACTTGGGCTGTTTTTACATATTTTTACATACCCTTACTGGGATTCGAACCTGGGTTATTTTTACATATTAGGCAGTTCTATTAGCCTCTAAGCCACAAGCTCTCCTCCCTTATCAGCTGAGCCAAGGAAATGTTTAAGTGTTATGTCAAAGCACCCAGTATGCCCAAATATGGGAGGGAGCATACTGCTTCCCTTTTGCCTTTCAGCTCCACCCTAGGAGCCTTCCAGGCAGAAAACCATTTTTGTGTTGCATTTGTGCTGATAAATAAATAAAGGGAGACTAGTATAGATCTATTTCAAGCTATTTAGCTCTCATCAGCTAGCCACATCCTTACTGAGATTTGAACCTGGGCTATTTTTACATATTAGGCAGTTGTATTAGCCTCTAAGCCACAAGCTCTCCTCCTTATCAGCTGAACCAAGGAAATGTTTAAATGTTATGTCAAAGTACTTGGTGTGCCCAAATATGAGAGGGAGCATATATATTAATGTGATTGATTTCCAGCCTTCTGAAGAAAAGACATGGCTCTCCAAAATGCAGAACCTCCAATTTCTGGGTTAGCTAGTGAGCCAGTGCAGAAGAAACTTCTTCATATAGAATTCATACTTTTCCCCATCACTGTAAGGCACAGGAATCAAACTAGAACATGTCACCTGACATATTGTGACCTATCACAACTTTTTATGCCTTTGCAGAGTCAGGATGGGTGTGGCCTACGTGTGACACATCGGTAGGGGCATCAATTGTTGCTCTGAAAACTCCAAAAAGAAGACAAAAAAATAAGAACGAGAAATATAAATAAAAGTGATATACTGTTTAAGTTAAAAAAAATGCCTAACTTAAGTATTCTATTTTCAGAATTTCTTGACACTAGGGAGGGCTGAATCTAATCGCCACATGGAGGCTGTTTGAAAGTATTAGCATTGCCCTCCCCTCAAAAGAACTCCTTCTCACTTCATTCTCCCTCATCCACAAATGTGTGGGACTTCAAACATCTGCTTTTTACAATATCTGACAGGTCAGGGTGATTCTAGTAGAAGCAGATTGTCCCAAGCACTGAATCCATGAAGGGTTTTATATGACAACACCAACGCCTTAAATTATACCCAGAACTAATTATCAACTAAAGCAGGATCCATAAAATTGGTGTTATTTGCTCCAAATGTTATAAGCAGAATTATGCATTTTGGACCAGATGTAGTTTCTGTGTAATTGTTAAGGGCAACTTCATATAAAGTACATTGCAGTAGTCCAACCAGGTGTTTATGAAAGCATGAGTTATTGTTGCTGGGTCTTCCTGCATCAATGGGTTGCAGTTAGCAAACAAGCCAAACTTGAACAAAATCATATCTATGGCTTCTACCTGCTCTTCCAGCTGAGGTTGAGTTCAAAGGACCCCAAAATGCAAATTTGCTTTTTCATCCATAGTTCCTACTCATCCAGCGATAAGAATCCAGTGCAAATACATCTTCCCCAGGGTTCAATTTCAGCCTGTTTTCTCCCATCCAGACGCTTATAGCCTCCAGGGACTGGGTTAAGAGATTGCCAGAATCTCCCTTATGGCCGTTGGTGATAAAGTTGGCTGTCAGGGTTCTGATGGATACCCTAATTAAATCATGAGCCTCAGAAATCCAGTTATTTATTAGGAGCTCCATGTCGGCACTACTCAAGTAAAGCCAACTCTGACCCCACATAATTTATGGCCCTAATCATGACCATGCCCTCCCCCCATGTGTCATCAATCACACTCGCCAACAAAGGAATTTTGCGGGTTGTAGAGATCACTCCCCTCCAGCTGCTGTGGGTAACCCTGGGAGACAACCTTGAGAAAGATATGTCTGGAATGTGCTTCTGTCTTTGGCTGATGTGTTGCTTCATTGGTTTCCCCTCCCCCTTGCCTATGGCAACTCGAGAGCAGGCCAGGGATGCTTTGTGAGTTGACATTGGCTTTCATTAGTATTCTGAGGATACCATAGCCTCATTTCCCTCAGAAACTTCATCTATGATAGATATTATCAAAAGGCCATTCAGCCAACCTCTCACACTCATTGACTGAAGCCACCCACTGAGGAAGGCATAGGCTCTCCAATCTTAAATCCTGATAGACAATTCAGCAAGAGACCACGGGTGATGGTATTGGAAGCCATGCAGAAGTTTGAAAGGATGAGAAGAGAGTACTAACCCTACCTAACATAACTTTGTCCCATTTCAAGGACAGCAGGAAGGCAATGATGCTGTGTGGATGAGCATCCACATGCTCATGCTCTATCTAAGTCAAAGTGAAAATGAAAACTTCACCTATTGGGACCTTGGTGGAAAATGCAGCAGAACTGCCCTCCCCTCCTTTCATTTTCATTCAGTGCTTATTCTGTACTGGCCCCTTCAGAGCCACATAATTGTAATAATCAAATACTCTTTGAGAGAGAAAGAGAGCCAGAAACTTGAAAGCAGATTGAGTTTGGTTATCTGTTTTGATTTGCATAATGATTATGCAAATAGTTCTTTGCACAATGCTGCTATGATCTATAGTTGCAGCATTGTGCGGAGAGCAGCCAATGAGAGCAAATCAAAACAGCTGCCTATTCTCCTTGTGATTTCTATTCTTGCTTTGTGGATCACAGACGCCTTTGGGAAACAATCATGGATGGTCTGTTTGAGCAGGGCAGTCAGGAGATAGGTTGGGTGCCAAAGATGCATTTCTGGGTGATTAGCAGGAAGTCATCAGTTGTTTCAAAATGTATAGGAAAATGACTGCTTCCACTTTAAATTATAATAATGAAAAAAAAAGCTACAAGAGAAATTGGGAGAGGCTATTTTTTACAGACTGTGAGCTCCATTCACTTCTAATACTACAAATAAGTACCTGAGCTCAGAATTACTTGCTTTCTAAATGTATACCCTGTTTCCCTGAAAATAAGACCTTCGCAGATAATAAGCCCAATCGGGCTTTTGCGCACATGTGCTAAAATAACCCTCCCCTGAAAATATTGCAACACAGCAGCAGCCATGAAGTGACCACATTCTCCACCTCCTGCACCTCAAAAATAATAAGACCTCCCTGAAAGTAAGGCCAAGTACTTATTTTGGGGGTCAAAAGAAAATAAGATCCTGACTTATTTTGGGGGAAACACAGTACATTTTGTACCAGACATACTCCAGTGGATAGATCAGAGGGTTCTATAAAAAAAAACCAACCCCCACAGAAAATGGAAGCAGGTCTATGAAACCTAAATTTTGTTTATATCTATTTTAAAGAATAGTTTTTGGAGCTTCCAGAAGGTATTTTAGCCATTAGGGCAACCAAAATAAGGAATGGGTTAGATCAGCTCTTCTATGAGGAAAGGTTACAATGTTTTGGGCTTTGTAGCTTAGAATAGAGAAACATGACTGAGGTATGTAAAATCACACATGACACAGAAAATGGATATAATAATTTTTAGTCTCTCCAGATAATACAGGATCATCCATTCAAATTAAGCACAGGGAAACTCAGGATAATTATAAGAAAGTTCAGAGCAGCCTTGATTTAATGGTTCTCAGTTTGAATGATTGATTGATTATGTGCCATGCTGACTCTCTCAACAATCACATATCCAGCTTCAGCGTACCTTGGAGGAAGCTAACTATCTTGACCCCTTCCAGTCTGGCTTCAGACCCGGTTACAGCACAGAAACCGCTTTGGTCGCATTGACTGATGATCTCTGGAGAGCTAGGGATGGAGGCCATGCTTCCATCCTAGTTCTCCTGGACCTCTCAGCGGCTTTCGATACCATCGACCATGGTATCCTTCTGCGACGACTGCGGGAGATAGGGGTGGGCGGCACTGTCTTGCAGTGGTTCTCCTCCTATCTCTCGGACAGGTCGCAGTCGGTGTTAGTGGGGGGGCAGAGATCGTCCCTGAGGCCCCTAACCTATGGGGTGCCGCAGGGGTCGGTCCTATCCCCCCTACTATTTAACATTTACATGAAACCGCTGGGCGAGATCATCCGAAGGCACGGGATCAAATACCACCAATATGCGGACGATACACAGTTGTATCTGTCCGCCCCGTGCCAACTCAATGAAGCGGTGGACGTGATGAACCGGGGACTGGAAGCCGTTAAAGACTGGATGAGAGCAAACAAGCTGATACTCAACCCAGACAAGACCGAGTGGCTGTTGTGTTTCCCTCCCAAAAATTTGACCAACATACCATCACTCAGGCTGGGGGGACAAAATTTATACCCCTCAGAAAGGGCCCGCAACTTGGGAGTCCTCCTGGATTCACAGCTAACTTTTGACCACCATCTCTCAGCTGTGACCAGGGGGGCATTTGCCCAGGTTCGCCTGGTGCGCCAGTTGCGGCCCTACCTGAATCGGGAGGCCCTCACAACAGTCACTTGAGCCCTTGTGATCTCTAGGCTGGAATACTGTAATGTGCTCTACATGGGGCTGCCCTTGAAGAGCATCCGAAGACTTCAGCTAGTCCAGAATGCGGCCGCGCGAGTGATCGTGGGCGCACCACGGTTCGCCCACATAACACCGATCCTCCGTGAGCTGCACTGGCTACCTGTTGGTCTCCGGGTGCACTTCAAGGTCTTACTCACCACCTATAAAGCGCTCCATGGTAGTGGATCTGGCTATTTGAGAGACCGCCTTCTGCCAATTACCTCCCTGCGTCCCATCAGATCGCATAGAGTTGGCCTCCTCCGTATTCCATCCGCCAGTCAGTGCCGACTGGCGACTACTCGGAGGAGAGCCTTCTCTGTTGCGGCTCCGACACTATGGAACAATCTCCCCGTGGAGATTCGTACCCTCACCACCGTCCAGGCCTTCCACACAGCCCTCAAGAACTGGCTAGCCCGTCAGGCCTGGGGATAATCTTATTTTCGCCCCTCCCGAATGCTGAGTGAATGTTGAGTTTTACTGTCTAATTTACTTTGTGCACATTTCTTTTTGGTATTGTCCTACACTCCCCTTCCTTTTTTGATTGTAAGCCGCCCTGAGTCCCCTCAGGGAAAAGGGCGGCCTATAAATAAACAAATCTAATCTAATCTAACATAGATTTTCTCCACAATGATCAGTCTTTAACCTGGTCCTTTAGGTCTTGCAACGGTGCACTCATCACCTTGATGCTGGTTGTCCACTTTTTTCCTTCCATGTTTCTCAGCATTAGAGCCTTTTCAGAGAGCTGGGTTGTCACATAATTGTCTGAAGTAGGATAATTTCAGCCTCAGCAGACTTTAAATACAATGGACAATGTTTTCCTTTGTAGAAGCTGTCCCAGGCAATCATTACTGTTTCCCCTAAATAACAGATAGGTTTGTCCCAAAGGTGCTTTTTCAAGAGGCAACTGAACTCCCTGGTTTTTCTTCGAAGACGTTTCGCTTCTCATCCAAGAAGCTTTCAGTTTCTTCAGAGCTGAAAAGATAAACGGTGATTGCTCCCATTCAGACTTCACTGTTGCAAGTAGAGAGGAAAATTCAAAGGTGACCTGGTAGACTGGCATAGCTCTCCAGGACTGCCATGCTTAGATAGCTGTTTACATTGAAAGTAGAGAGTCAGGGCAGGGGTGGGTTCTGGCAGGCACTACTCCCAGTTTTCTCGTGGGCACACTGCATGCTCGCTTGATGTGCGCTGTGTGCGCATGCGCACTACAATAAAAATTGATCTGAGCATGTGCAGAAGCAAAAAACAAGATGGCGGCATTTACGAAGCTGCCCGGAGAACTGGTTCGGAGCCTGGGTCTCTGCTGGTTCCAGTGACCCAGGCTATCAAACCACCATACCGGTCCAAATCGGTAGGGACCCACCACTGAGTCAGGGGCTCCATAAGAATGAATAACATTTACTTTGGCTTCCTGTTTCACTGGGCCTACTGTCTATGGAGATTCTCATTCATCCAGGTCAGGGTTGTCCCAAAGATCAAAATTCTTTTCCCCAATCCACATGTCCATCACAGGATTCAAACCAGTCACATCCCCAACTCCAGTTTGTTTCAGTACGTACCTCCCCAGCACTTGGTGAGAACGTCCTTAATTCCCAGGAGAAAGAATTTTATTTTGACTACAAGTCCCTAGCTATCTATACCCCACTCCCGTTCCCACAGCTCCAACCAGCATAGCTGTGGCAGCCCTGAAGATGCTCCCAAAATGGCTTTAGGGTTAACAACCTATATGGTGTAGGCAAGTAAAGAACTGAAAGTTCAGCTGGATTGTGTTACATTATTCTTGGGCTAGGCTTAACACTTACCAATATTTTAAGCTCTCACTTCTGCTTTCACAACATGCTTAATCTGATGCCTGAATTAATTTCATTTTGGGGTTCTTACAGTATACAGATTCAGAGGTGGTATTCATCAGGTTCTGACCAGTTCTGGAGAACTAGTAGCGGAAAATTTGAGTAGTTCAGAGAACCGGTAAATACCACCTCTGACTTGCCCCTGCCCCCCTCTATTCTCTGCCTCCTGAGTCCCAACTGATCGGGAGGAAATGGGGATTTTGCAGTAAGCTTCCCCTGGAGTGGGGAGGGAATGGAGATTTTATAGTATCCTTCCCCTGCCGCACCCACCAAGCCACACCCACAGATCAGGTAATAAAAATCTTTGAATCCCACCACTGTACAGATTCATAAAACCAGATGGACTGGGTTCACACAATACCAGCGATAACAGATTGTGTGAATACAGCCACTGTATGGATTCATCTCTTATCCCGCATCACATCCTTTGGATCGTGATTGGGCAGGCTTGGTAGGTTGGTAATTACAAGCACAGGGATGTACCATACAAATCGCACTTTAAGCTCCAAACTGAGAGGTGGAAGCAGAGCCGCACTGGGCCCACCATTCTATAAATTCAATAGGATTCTCAGTAGTTTGGCAGTTTGAGGGATTTGGATTATGTTCAGCCTATAATTGGAAAACATCCCTGTTTGTTCTCAGAGGCACTGTGTTTCATTCCTGTGTCTGGATTATGAATTAGTGGGCCGCAGCAGATCTACTCCACCCCAATTTTTTAGAGGACACCAGATTTTCCACCTCCTTTTGTAGGGTATTGTATGCTTTCTGAGAGTCCCCAGACAAACTGTTTATCAGCAGAAACCCTTTTGGGAGTCTCCATGCAATGCATCAGAATGGCAAGCCCTGGGGGAGGGGGGGAGATGAGGGGTGGAACTGATTTATTGAACTATTTAATTTATGCTAAAATTACAGCACAGCCCTTTTTGGATTAGTTAGGCAGGGTATTAAATGCATGTTATGGATGTATAATTGCAACAGCAGTGGAGTCATAAATAAAGGCAAAAACAGAGTGAGATGTAAAAAAACGTTCTGGCACTAATAGCTTTCTAGCATCAAAATTTGTCCAGGGTGGTAGATTGTGTGTGTGTGTGTGTGTGTGTGTGTGTGTGTGTGTGTGTGTGTTGTGTGCTTGTTTGCACCAAATGGAATCTGTGACCTTGTGTGGCCTCTTGCTCAGTGTTCATTTTATTCAAACAGACTTCCTCTATTAGAAGTTGCTGCAGAAGTAAGGGCTGAGCCCATGCTATTAACCATTTATGGTAGGGGTAAGCTATTTGTTGCCCCAAGATTTTATGTAGTTCCAGAAATCTTTTCAATTAGTACTGGAAATCATGGGACAAAAATCAAAGGGAAAAGGAAAGGAAAAAGCGCCTTAAGTTCAGATCAGTGGTGGGATTCAATTTTTTTTTTTACTACCAATTCTGTGGGCGTGGCTTTGTGGGCGTGGCAGGGAAAGGATACTGCAAAATCCACATTCCCTCTCCACCCTACTGACCTGCTTTCCAGCTCCGTTCTCCTGTTCAGGGCAACAAAAGAAGATCAGCTGGGAGGCAGCGGGGGCGGGGCCAGCCTATTTGCCGGTTCTCTGAACTACTTAAAATTTCTGCTACCCATTCTCCAGAACTGGTCAGAACTGGCTGAATGCCACCTCTGGTTCAGATGTAACTCCATCCCAAATAATTCTGAAGCAGAAAGGAGTTCTCATTCATAGCAGAGGAAAAGTTAATGTGGAATGAATAGGAAAGGAAAAAGAGCAAAATTTTACTAAATTTTGGGTGTTGGTGTCACAAGGAAAATATTATGAATTCTGATCTTTGTAGATACAAACACATAACATCCAAATATCTCTTTCCAGACCTTCGTTGTTACCCTAACAAATGCTCTACGGTGTATTTTCGACTGCTGATTCTTTAATTGTTAATACAGGTAATCCTCGACTTACCACAGTTCATTTAGTGACCATTCAAAGTTACAAAGGCACTGACAAAAGTGACTTTTCACACTTATGACCTTTGCAGCATTTCCAGGCTCATGTGATCAAAATTTAGACGCTTGGCAACTGGCTCATATTTCTTTACACACACACACACAAAACCAACAAAAACAAAACAATCCATATAAAAAACTTTCCTCAATTTCGTCAAACCTGTCGTTTGGTTACAAACTTGTGCAACAGTTTTTACAATTAAAAATTATGATCACTGGTTATCCATCAAACATAACTAAATACATCCTTATCATTGAGCATTATGTGTTCAAGTTACCGCTAATATTAATCATCCATAGAGTATACAATACTTATAGTGTGGCATATTCAACTCCAGAAATAGTTTCCCATTGCTAATCCAAGTAGTTATTGAACATTTCAATTCATATATGTATCAATTATTCATTACATCATCATTAGTCCATTTAACATATAAAAATCTTTCCAGTATAACATGGTCAATACTTACAATTATACATAGGATTCAAATCATCCCATTCTTATACATTGAATACATTATTGTCCTTTATATATCATATGATCAAACACTCTATTTCATAGCCAAAAAAAAAACAACTTTCATAACAATGACTATAACTTTCTGGTAGTACATTAATAAACAATTTCATTTTTTTTATCCAAACATTGGTAAAACAAATCCCATACCTTATAAAATTGCTCATCCTCCTGTTCTCTAATTTCAAATGTAAGTCTACTCATTTCGGCACATTCCATTATCTTCTGAATAGTTTCCTCCTGTTTTGGTGTTTTCTCATTTTTCCATTTTTTTTGCAAATACAATTCTAGCAGCTGTTAAAACATTTACAATCAAATATTTCAAGTCTTTATTGTATGTTTCTGGTATGATTCCCAATAAAAAAAGTTCTGGTTTTAAGTCTATGTGTTTATGTATCATTTCCTCCAACCACATGTGAATTTTAGTCCAATATCTTTTAGCTTTAGTACAAGTCCACCACATGTGGTAGTATGAGCAACTGGCTCATATTTCTGATGGTTGTAGTATCCCGGGGTCATGTGATCACCTTTTGTGACCTTGTGTCAAGCAAAATCAATGGGAAAGCCAGATTCATTTGACAACCTTAACAACTACAGTGATTCATTTAACAACTGTGGCAAGAAAGGTAGTAAATGGGGCAAAACTCACTTAACAAATGTCTCACTTAGCAACAGAACTTTTGGTCTCAATTTTGGTCGTAAATTGAGGACCATCTGTAGTCAATCCTTAAAGGCAGACACTATCTACCTACTTTAAAATCTCATTATTATGGTTTCTCTACGTTCTCGTTCTTTAATCTTATGTCAGAGTTTTGGCAACATGATTGTTATTATGAGTAAAACCCAGTACACAGTGCCTTTAGACAATTAATAGTGGTTTATATATACATATATACATGGAGATAAATCCCTTATCACTCAGCTACGGACACAAGGAGAGAAATGAGATACGGTGAGAGAGAGAAAAACACCCTCTAATGGCCACCTATATATAGACATCTCTCCAGAATCCCCACCCTACCAGTCTTAAACTGGCGATACATGTATTGCTGAATCATCCTCATTGGATCAGCTTACAGTTTACAGCTTACAATCTTACATCAGCTGGCAGCTATTAAATCCTCATTTACCTGACTTCTTAATTCCATTTTTCACTGTATTCTTGACTTGCATTGATAGAACTTGCAAATTATATGCATATGGTGTCAGAGAAGCATTATTAGCTGAGTGCAGGTTATTTATATTTCTTCCTTCATTTTAAAACCCTGCTTACCTTCTAATCCAGCCTCCTTCAATGATTATTCATCATATCGATTGAATAAATGAAGAAAACCGTATAAATTTTCCTTGAGGAAAGTGAGATGTTTGGTAATTCCTATTTTCCTAAAGACATTCTATACCTTAACATGGGCAGCATAATCAAAAGCCTTTCCATAATGAATGAAGCACATATTGACTTCTTTTTGGCATTCCTTTGTTTTCTCAATTATCTAGCATGCATCGGCAATAATGACTTGTGTTCCTTCACTTATTCTAAAACCAGCCTGAACATCTGGCACAGTGGTGGGATTCAAATAATTTAACAACCGGTTCTCTGCCCTAATGACCAGCTGGGTAGGCAAGGCTCAGTGGGCATGTGACTGGGTGGGCATGGTCAACTCAACGTCACTCACATCGATGGGCGCTTCACCTTAGCTGTCACAATGTAATAAGGGTTAACCGGAGAGGCAGTTTCTGTAAGCAGGGCAATAAAGATTAGGCTAGAAACAATACCAGAACGTCTCCTTCCTGCCTTCCTACAGGATTAGCCCTGTAAAAAGGAAAAAACAAAAACAAAAGGAGATTTCTTCTTTCTTCATCAAATCTTTCACCATAGGCTTGGTAATGACTGGAGTACTGATCTAACGTCTTCTATTACAATAGGTTCTTTAAGATGTCTTGGATGTTGACATTTTTTTCTGTTCAGAATTTCAGTATACTCTTTCCATCTCTGTTTCATCTTCTTTGAATCAATTACTGTCTATCCATTGGCATCCTTTGGCAAACCAATTTCAGGCAGAAATCTCCTTCAGAATTCAGAGATCTTTTGGAAGGCTCTCCTTGTTTCTCCATGTCTGTTTCCATCTTTGAACTCTTTACAGAGCTCATTGTAATGCTGGTTCTTGTCTCTTCTAAAGTGCTCTAACATCCTTTACTAAGACCTTGGTAGTCCACTTTCTAACCCAAAGCAACACATCATGCTTCCATGTTCTGTCGATTTCAAATTGAATTTGATCATAAAAATCATCAACTCTTCTTCTCCTGCACCAGTGGTTTGAGTATACACATGGGTAGTCACAAAATTAAACAGTTGTCCATGAAGTCTAATTGATAATATTGGATCTCTGTGTCAGGCCTGCAGCCATATTCCTTTTGGATCTTTGGCCTGCCACACTTTCTATTATTCTACTATGCCGTTTCTGTTGTGGGAAAATGGGAGGGGGGGATGGTACGGAGTCAAACACTATGTGGCCAAAATAAAATTCCTTTCTAGGTTGCCAAGGTCATCCTTTGTCTTGGCACCTCTGCACCTGACCGGAACTGGATGAGTGGAAGATTGGACCATGTGATAGACTTGTGGGTGTGGGGGCAAGATGAACTTTCAACTGGATGGGGAAACCGGGAAGCTTTCAGATTCAGGTTTTCCCAGATGTGCCAACATGGCTCTCTTAATAAATCAGAACTTTGAGTAATACTTTGCCTTGGACTCTGATTTAATTTTGGATGCTATTTGTAACCCTGACACTCTGATTGCATGGTAAATAAGTAGTAATCTGGCTGTATCCTCTCAGCCATGTAAACAACACTATTCCTTTATATTTTGAATAGTAACTATGATTTACTGAATGAAAGTATTCATCAGCAGTCCAGTTTTCCATATGCTGATGCCTACAATATTCATTTCATCCTTCACTATTCTGAGCTTTTCTATGTTGATGCTTCTTTCATTCCAGCTTCTTACTGTAATTCTGCCTTTGCAGAATTAGGCTTCATTTTATTTTCCTAAAAAACAAAACCAGCAATGTGATGTGGCTGTAATCTATTTACATCATAAGCATTCCAATAGTGTGAATGATCCTCAGCTCTTCCTCCCTAAAATGTTGGATGCTATTTGACCTGAGGGCCCATCATCCAGCAATATATTGTCAACCACTTTATATTGTCTATCTATGTGGTTTTCTTCTCTTGCACATATGAAATCAGTGCAAGCCTTTGCCTTTATTGCTAAAGTGGTCATCTACCTCCAGCATCTGCTTTTATCACTACTGCCCAATATACGTGATTGCTTGCTTTAGCTGTGTAGTTAGGATGACTTTCACATCTTTGGTGATTTTGCTGGGATTATATACTTTTGACATACTGTAGATTCCTGGTTCTTCATGTATCTCTTCTTCATTCAAAGAGCTGCCATGGCGCAGTGGTTAGAGTGCAGTACTGCAGACTACTTCTGCTGATAAACAGCTGCCAGCAATTTGGCAGATCAAATCTCACTAGGCTCAAGGTTAACTCAGCTTCCATCCTTCCGAAGTGGGTAAAATGAAGACCCAGATTGTTGGGGGCAATATATTAACTCTTAGGGCTAAGAGAGGGCTGTAAAGCACTGTGAAGTGGTATATAAGTGCTATTGCTATCTCTCCCCTGCCAAAGCAGGTGTCAGGGTTCCAAGTAACACCCCCAACAAAAGAAGACTCAAAGTTCCTCAAAGTCCCATTTTATTAGAGATGTCATATTGGCACCTTTGGGAAAATCCGAATCTGAAAGCTTCCAGGTTTTCCCCACCCAAATCAAAGTCCAAGTCCCTGCCCAGCATCCACATGTCCATCACATGGTCCAATCAGGCACCATTCGAACTGGAGATGCCTCCTAGTCTTGCAGGGCAAGATGTCCTTGACTCTCTGAGAAAGGAATGTTATTTTGACTATATATCTCCCATACTCCATATAACAGCAGGCAGCACCATAGGACTTAGAAGGGTTGCCAATGTACATCCATTGATTTGCAAATGTGGCCTGAAATGTTTTTCTTTGTTCTTTTCCTTCGCCAAACAGGTAAGGAAACTATGTTCGTTATGGTTCCTGGAATTCTTCCCAAACTTGTGATAACAGCACCCGTTAGTTATATGACCTGGTTTAAAAATGAGGTGGTTGACAGTGTTGAGAACCACTGCTTGACTGCTTCACTTATAGGGCTGCACTGTGGGAAAAATCTATATATTTCTTTACAGTTGCCAGCCATATATCAGACCCAGTTTCAAATCCAATCTTTCTTCTGCTTTGTGATAATCTGCATTCAACTATATCTTCTTGTTGGCTGTTCACATGTCCAGACAGACACTCGAATAATTTTTTTTTGCTACTTTTGTTTCTCATAGAATAATTTTCTAAAAGAGGAGGTTCCATTGTGCTGGTGTTAGAAGTGGAGTCTTAAAAATATGTCTGGAACCCTAGGAAGGAAAAGGGAGAGAATGGAGGTAACAGCTGGTTATGAATGGATATGGACATGGACAAGTTTGCTGTTGAAGATCTGTGGTGTTAATAAAGAAGAAAATAGGAGGTAAACATGATCTGTATTAAACAGAGCTATATTGTTAAAGCCTTACTGATTCATTATGCAATTCTAGAGAAGATTACTAAAGAGAGTTGTGGGGAATAATCTGGAGAAATGTTCTGAAGATCTGAAGAGGAAGAAATGCTATGAATCCTGTCTACCCAACACAGACAGCCTATGAGGACAAAGGATAAAAGCTTTGGCCATCCAGAGAAAAGCCAGCTGCCATCTTAATTCATGGAAAAATCACCATCAGTATCTGATCAGTAAGCCATTCCTTAACCATAAAGTAGGAAGAAGGTAGAAAGGTAAAACTTTCCCCTGTCCAGTCATGTCTGACTCTAGGGGGCAGTGCTCTGTTTCTTAGCTGAGGGAGCCAGCATTTTCCGAAGATGCTTCTGTGGTCATGTGGCTAGCATGACTATATACCGAGGTGCATGGAACCAGAATGGTATACTACCGCTTCGGACTGGATCACCTGAACCGGTAGCGGAAATCGCAGGTGGCTCCACCCACCCGCGCCTGGCTCTATGGCATCCCATTTAGGCTTCTTTTCTGCTAAAAGTGCATGCGCGGAGGTGCTCACATTTGTGAACTGATAGGGAAGGTAAGTGTATACCACCCCTGCATGGAACGCAGTAACCTTCCCTCCAAGATGGTACCTATTTATCTGGTGGCATTTTTGCATGCTTCCAAACTATTAAGTTTGCAGGAGCTGGAGCAAGTAACAGGAGCTCACCCCATCACATGGCACTCGGGTCTTGAACATGGGCTGACAGCTTTTCAGCTGACAAGCTCAGCATTTTTAACTGCTGGGCTTTTGCACCTCCTTTGCAGAATTAAAGGATTACGTGTATTGTGTCAATAGTGTAGTCCTCAGGAATGGAAGGGCCCAGGTTCTAGTCTTTTCTTAGGCATGGGAGCTAGCTGAGTGATTTTGGGCCAGTCATACACAGCTGTAGACTGGGAAGTAAAAAACAAACAAACGACCTCACCCCTTATCTATGAATCCACTAGATTTTATAATCCTTTAATGAAGAAGCCTTCATGCTGAAATGAATTTATTCATGGTCATCATCGGTGCAGAAAAAAAAAAGTCCAGTCATTTGCTGTTTAGAATCACAAATGGCTCAGCCTTATCTTGAAGTGGGGAGACGGAGATACGAGAGCTCGGTAGTTTTAGCCATAAATAACCTGAGTGGTTATGCTAAGAAAGGCGGATGGGAAATTGAAACCAGATGCTGTCTATTTAATGAAGTTTCTTTTTTTTAAAAAAACATACCTTCAAATGTTATTTTGCTCTGAGTTTTCCATCAAATCTTGAGGACCTACAGAAAGTCTCAGATACATATTGGCACCTCCTCCATCACCTTATCTGTTCCTGTTTGACTCTGTTCTTGGAGAGCTGAAAGAGAGACAGATTGAATGTTGAGCCCCTTTATATTATTTATTTCCAGCGTCCCATTGGAAACAAGAACAAGCCTGTTGTGGCCCGCCAGTGACCAGCTGAGCTGGCAGCAGATTTGGATAGTGAGGAGTTTGGGGAGGAACATGGGCCAGTCCTGGAGTCTGGGGAAGACTCTGATGAGGGCTCTGTGTTGCAGGCAGAGAGGGGGCCAGAGCCCCGTATGCCAGTTATCAGCTGCCTTCAGAGTCAGACATCAGTGAGGCAGATGAATAGCTGGAGCCTGTTCCCATGTTCGGAGTTGCCAGATGAAGGGAACAGCTAAAGAACAGGGGTCGACTTGGGAGTTTGGCCACAGGTAGCTGATGAATGACCCCTTTCCAGAGGAAATAAAAGAGGAGTGTAAGGGGAGGGGAGTTTGCAGGAAACAAAAAGTTTGCTTCATTGGTTCGTGATTCTCCGAGACTCCTTGCCAAGTTTTGCAAATATCGGCCTGTCAGCTTGCCAAGCCAATAAGGTCTGTGACTGTGAATCCTCCCTTGAAAGACTTTACTGGATGTGAATGAGCAGAATTCCCAGTAAAATAATAAAAGGGTTTTTTGTCGGGACAAAAAGTCTGCTTTGTGGTTTGGGGAAAGCCTAGGTCAGAACAATGATTTCTGGAATTCTGTCCAATCTTTTTACCAATGGTGGCCATAGGGGGGCTTTTGTATTGTCAATACAAATACAATATTGTATTGTATTATTATTTATATAATAATGTAATAAGATTGATTTTTGCTCTTTATATTATGCCTGCTTGTGTTTGCGTGTATGCCTGCACTAGACAGCAAACGCAGGGTATGTACTTTTTACATACTTGTCATGTGATCAGAATGAAGGAGGGAGGGGAGCTTAGAATGGAGCAGTCAACAGCATTCCATCCACTACTCAATTGGCCTTTCGTAGAGATGCATAAGTGAGAAATTTTTTTAGGGGGTGGGATTGCTTTTGTCTTCATCCCTCTGCAGATGCAGCCAATTTTCAACTTGGTCTTTCTGTTACCAGCTTCTCCCAACACTTCTGGTCTCATTCTGTTCACATTTCAGAAAGTTATCCTGCTGATGGACAGAGAGGCAAGAACCTTGTGCCCTTTACTGTACTTAATTTTCTATCAATATGCCACTGGGTTGAAAAGAATGGAAAAGCTTATGCAAATTTTTCCCTTCCATCCTCCTCCTTCCCTTCCAGGTCAGTACATAGTCCACACTGCAATCAGCATTCATGCAATGCATAGGCACAAACTATGATTGTATTATCCATTCCCCAAAGCCCCTGAAGTCTGAACAAGAAGCCATGGATGGAAGCTAGTCAAGAAGAGAAATTTCCCGACAATGGGAACAATAAATCAGTGGAACGACTTGCCTCCAGAAATTGTAGGTGCTCCAACACTGGAGGTTTTTAAGAAGAGCTTGGACAATCATTTGTCTGAAATAGTACAGGGTCTCCTGCTTGAGTGGGAGGCTGGACTAGAAGACCTCCAAAGTGCCTTCCAACTCTGTTATTCTGTCAATGATGAAAATTGTGAAATTGATCTAATGTTGACCTATATGATAAAACTCTGGGTACTTATGATATAATGTTGCATGATGATCTTTTCCACTAAAATAAAATGTGCAGGGCTGTCAAGAAAAGTTATTTTATGTTCTTCCATAGCAAGTGGGGCCTTAAAAAAAGATAAATGAGAAATTGTTGGTGCTTTTTCCTCCAGAGTGAAGAAAGAGAAGTATAGGCAACTGGTACAAGCTGTGATGATGTCATTGTACAAGTGACGCTAATTATGTAATTTATTATTCATTTATTTGACTTCTGAAGGATGTCCTTACAATCATAAGATTTTCACATTACAGAAAAATAGGACATGAACATTTATTTCATTTGTGCAGTCATGTCATGTAATCAGTGTTTTCACTTGCTTCCCTTTCTGCTACAAGATGAGGGAAGTCATGAGAAAGGCATTCAAAATCATGCTTAGTATAAAAAAAATTGGAGTGAAGAGATGTTTCCTTTCTTCACAGCGTTATAACTCAAAGTCACCCATGGGACAGTGGTAGGATTCGATTTTTTTTTTTTTACTACCGGTTCTGTGGGTGTGGCTTGGTAGGCATGGCTTGGCTTGGCTTGGCTTGGTGAATGTGGCAACAGAATAATATTGCAACCCCACTCCAGGGCAGGGTTACTATAAAATCTTCATTTCCACCCCACTCCAGGGGAAGGATACTGTAAAATCCCCATTCCCTCCCCATCCCACTAACCTGCTTTCCAGTTCCGTTCTCCTGTTCAGGGCAACAGAAGAAGACCCAGCTGATCAGCTGGGATATGGGAGGCAGCGAATAGATGGGGGTGGGGCCAACCAGAGATGGTATTTGCTGGTTCCCCGAACTACTCAACATTTCCACTACCGGTTCTCTAGAACTGGTCACAATTGGCTGAATACCACCTCTGCCCCTGGAAAATAAAAGTCTGATGGTCAGGACTGTTGAAATGAAATACTTCTTTATTCAATGAAGAATAAAAGTGATGCATCTTCTGCCCTTGAATGAATTGCTGTTGGCCATCCATTTAAAGTTTTGAAAGGAGACTGGACTTTTTCATGGAGGAATGAGTTATCAGGGGCTAATAATCTTGGTAGTGATTTACTTTTTCTTGGATCACCAGTAGCAATCTTTAATTCAGTTAGAAACAATTGTGGAACAGGGAGAACTCCTGTCCACATCTGGAATTTATCTGGTTGGCTTCCATCTGTCATAGAAGGGTGGACTAGATGCCTGAGTTAGAGGGCTCCAGTTATATTCTTGGGCAGGATAAAAAAAGTTATACATCTTTCTCTTTCTATCCTTCCTTCCGTCTTTCTGGAATTTTCTCATTTTGTAGAGAATGAAAACTCCTTTCTGGAATTTGCTCCTTTTTCAGGAAATGAAAACTCCTTTCTGGAATTTGTTCCTTCTCACAGGTTTTGGTTCTTTCAACCTTTTTGAATCTCTGTACAATCCCCGGTGCAGATTGAGGAAAGATTCAGAAGACGCAGGAGATATAAAAAGAAAGGGCAAATAGGATATGCATGGATGATTGGAATCAGATTTTAGTTTTAAATTTCAGGAGAGTGGGATGGCAGAATAGAGCAAACCTGTAGAAAATCGTAAAATAGATTCAGAGAAATTAATTCATCCCCGGCAGGTAAGCTTAAACTAGGAAAGAAAACAAAAAAATCAGCACTGATGCTTTCTATGGCCTGAATAGTGTGAGATTCTTCCAGTTGGCTGAATTGTGCTGATCTTATTCAGCTGTTTCTTCTTCCATATTTATCCCTGGGATATTTCACAGTGAACAGGGACCAACAATTCCTTATCAGAGCTAATTTGTATTTGAGATAACTCTCTTCTATGAGTAATTACTCATAGTAAGAGTAATTACTGTATATGTGTATTTTTACTGTGATTTTATATATTATGTATGTGTAGTCCTTGACTTACAATAGTTTATTTAATGATCATTCAAAGTTACGGTGGCACTGAAAAAAGTGACTTATCAACAATTTTCACACGTATGACCATTGCAGCATCCTCGTGGTCATGTGACTTACATTCAGATGCTTGACAACTGGTTCTTATTTACAATGGTTGCAGTGTCCCAGGGTTACGTGATCATCTTTTGTGACTTTCTGACAAGCAAAGTCAATGGGGAAGCCAGATTCACTTAGCAACCTCAGTTACTAATTTAACAACTGCAGTAATTTACTTAACCACTGTGGCAGGGAAAGTCGTGGAATGGGGCATAACTCATTTAAAAAATTTCTCACTTAGCAACATAAATTCTGGGCTCAGTTGTGATTGTAAGTTGAGGACTACCTGTATGTATGTGTGCTTATATGTACATGTGTGTATGTATGTGTATGTATGTACAACACACACACAGACACACACACACACATACACACACACAATATCACCTTGCAGCAAGATGGGTGGCAAACAAATTTAATTGAATGAATGAAGTGACAGGTAGCTTTTCTGATATTCAGGATATTGGAATGTTTAACTTGCAAAATTTAACAGAACAGAATAACAGGGTTGGAAGGGACCTTGGAGGTCTTCTAGTCCCATCCCTGCTCAGGAAACCCTATACCATTCAGGAAACCCTATACCATTTCAGATAAATGATTGTCCAATCTCTTCTTAAAATTTGCTGAACAATTCTTGACATTTTTATTATTGCCCAAGATGGTTGCAGTTGCAGGAACTTGCAGCCTATCAACATCCGGATAAGGAAAATAGATTGCTTATCCCTGCAGAAAGCTCTTAACATAATCCAACAGATCAAACCACTAATATCAACACTGTTGACCTTGCTTGGCCTCAGAAGTCAAAATACACTTAACTATGATTATTCAATAAATAGTCTTGACCTATTCCTCAATTAATGTCAATGTCCAAACAACTAAACTGTAAACAGAAGACATCAAATGCGTTTTTTTTAATATCACCATTAAGATGGAATCCAGCCTCCTTCCCTTAAAAAAATTGTTGAGAAATCATTCATTGACCACTCCATCTAAAAAGACTTTTGTGCTCAGCTATAAAATGAATCACATTAAAGTATCTGTAAAAACTGATAGCATCACTTGGATATCTGGAGAACGAGTGATGATGGAACGGGGTAAGAAAGAACAATTACACCTTTCCATTTTAAAGGTATTATTTCCTGCCAGATCACCTTTGATGGAAGGAAGAACTTGTGCCCAAAGTTTTGGGCTAATGCATTACGCACTTGGACTGCCTTCCATCAGTGGGAGAATGTCAGGCTCTGGTTATCCTGTATCCCTGTTGTCAGTCAATTTTTGGAGTCCACATTATATCTTCTCCTTCCAGGCAGATTTCTGTCAAACAGCAGTTAATAGAAGACTTTTCTGCACACAGAGGTTATGCCAGTTTAATAGCATAAATTTTTGGAGTTATTGTCTCAAAAAAAAAAAAAAAAAAAAAAGAATTCCAGCGGCAACTTCCAACACAGGAAAAAAGCTCCTTCCTTCTAATTATTATAGATTTTGCATCTTCTTGTAATTAGTGTTGAAAATTTAAATTACTTAAACGGAAACCCTAATATCAGCTAAAGCCCAAAACACCTTGCACAAATCAGCTTGTTCATTGTTCCAATAAGCTTGCAGAACTACTGCAGTTGTTTTTCCTCTTTCAAAATATTAAAATTAAACGAAAAGCTTCTTGGCTGTCTCCTTTTTCGGTGGTTTTTTTTTTTTTTTTGCTGCTTAGTCTTTGTTTACGTTTGATTATGGCTTTAAGTGTTTGTTTATGTTACACCTTTGAATTGAGCTTGTTACCTGCCAGAGGGGAGTGTGGATTTTATAGGACAGAAAGGTACAATAAAATATTTTAATAAAAAAATAAACATACTTTCCAGGATGATGTTAACATTAAAATGAAGACTGTTTTAAAGCAGAGATTAGCATTAAGGCTATCCTATGACTGTGATGGCAAATCTATGGCATGTGTGCCACAAGTGGCACTTGGAACCCGCATGCGAGCTGTTGCCCCAACTCAGCCTCCCGTGGCCAGCTGATTTTCGGATCTCTGCTGCGCATGGGTCAGGGTGCATGCGGGAGACATGCACGTATGCGCAGGGGGTCAGGGGAGTCGCATGCATATGCGTGGGAGTGGGGGCAGTGCCTGTTAGGAATATAATCTAACGGTTGGGTTGGCAATATATAAATCATGTAACAATGTTGTACGTGTTTCTTTAAATCATACTGTAAAATGTGATTGGTTGCTGTTTTCCTCAATCGGCCATAAGAGGGAGCCAGAATGACTGTTAACTCTCTGCTTGTTAGATGCTGGGCTGATCTGATCTAAGTGTTTTTGAAGCTGGCTGTTAGAAAGTGCGGTGAGCTATTGGAAGTTTTGCAACTGCTAGCAAACTTTGTGTACCGGACTGTTTATATGATACTGGACTATGTTATTTGGATTATTTCTTAAATGAAAGACATTGATGAGTGACAGTCTTATCCGTGTATGACTTGGACTGTTTGATGGACTCTGATACCTCTATTTCCATGAAAGTAAAAGCCTATTTAAACTGCAGCGTCTCTGTATGCTGGTTTGTGTGTTCTCCAACACAACTCTCACTATGCTTCGCTGAATGTACTCGCTCTCCCAACAGGGAGCTTACCTAACAGTGCCCCCCTCCGCGCCCAATTTTTGGCCCCAGGAGTCTTCAGGGTGGCCTGCTAGGCTCAAAACAGAGTGGGGTGGGGGTCATACACGCATGCATGAAGGGGAAAGGGGGGAACAGGGGGTCGCATGCAAATGCACAGGGGATGGGGTATCATGCATGCATTGCATTATGGGTGTGGGTACACACGTACATGCTGTTGTGCGTGCACGCGTGGTTTTGGCCCACAACAACAAAAAGGTTAGCCCTCACTGCTCTATGTAATGATTGAAGTAACTGACTGTCGTTGCCACTACAATAATCCGTATCAATAAGTAGTCAACTATGGTTGATATTAAAAAAACAACAACAACTAAGCAGGGTCAGAGCTATAGCAGCTCATACTTAGGATGATTGCAAGGCTGTTAGGCTGGGAAGTTGGAAATCATCCAGAAGAAGACAGTGCCACACAACTTTTCTTCCCAAGAAAACAACATGAACATTACAAGAAGCAGTGGGTGGAAACTAATCAAGGAGAGAAGCAACTTAGAACTGAGGAGAAATTTCCTGACAGTTAGAACAATTAATCAATGGCACAACTTGCCTCCAGAAATTCTGAATGCCCAACACTGGAAGTTTTTAAGAAGATGTTGGATAGCCATTTGTCTGGAACGGTAAAGGGTTTCCTGCCTAGGCAGGGGGTTGGACTAGAAGACTTCCAAGGTCCCTTTCAACTCTGCTATTGCATTTGTATTTGTATGTCAAATCCCTGTGGTCACAAGTAGCTGAGCTTTACAAGTGGTTGAGCTTTACTCAAGGGAGACTCTAACCCTATCTTTCCATCTTGAACAAATGACTGATCTTTTTAAAGTGAAACCTGCCATGTGTTTGCTTGAATTTAATTGAGCTATCATAGTGTAAGATGATGAATCCACAAGAAATGCAATAAATGCATCTGGACCACAAGAGTTGTGGTCCACCAGCGGCCTTTGGAGCTGGCAGCAGAGTTGGACAGTGAGGAGGTTGGGGAGGAACATGGCGAGTCCTGGAATCTGGGGAAGGCTCGGACGAGGACTCAGCGTCGGAGGCAGAGAGATGGCCAAAGCTATCTGGTAGTTATTTGCTGCCTCCGGAGTCTGACATCAGCGAGGCAGAAGAATGGTGGGGGCCTGTTTCTTGTGTGCACGTGCGCAGAGTTGCCAGAAGGCAAGAACAATTAAGACAACAGGGTCGACTCAGGAGTAAGGCTTGGAGTTGTTTGACCCCTCGCATAAGACATAAAAGAGGAGCGAACGGGACGTGAGCTTTTTTCAGGAAGCAATTAGTTCATCTGGTCGGTTCACGCTTTGAAAAGTTCTGTTTGACTCTGTGCTAAGTTTGGCCTTGCTCTGCATTTGGCAATTAGGTCTCTGACAGCCTTTCAAGGAAGATAAGGTGGGTGCTTATCAACATTCCCCTGAAAGACTGTGGCAACTTGAGCAGACATCTGTTGGAATCTTCACAGACTGTTTGTGAAGCCTTGCAGGCTGTGAATGACCGTAATTCACAGCTGTATAAATAAAAGGGGGTTTTGGGGACTAAGATTGTGATTTATGCTTTCTCAGGAAGCCTAGGTCAGAACAGCAAGTGTGTCCTTTTAATGGTTGAAAGATAGGGATAATGTCCAAACAACTAAACTGTAAATAGAAGACATCTAATGGGTTTTTATGTATTTATGTTGCTACTTCAGCTGACTGCAGTTCTGCAGTTCGGCGGTTCAAATCCCACCGGCTCAAGGTTGACTCAGCCTTCCATCCTTCTGAGGTGGGTAAAATGAGGACCCAGACTGTGGGGGGCGATATGCTGACTCTGTAAACCGCTTAGAGAGGGCTGAAATCCCTATGAAGCGGTATATAAGTCTAACTGCTATTGCTATAACTGCTATTATGTCACCAATAAAATCACCTCATTTATTTTTCTTAGGCATAAGTAGCCATAAAACTCATTATTTCTATACTGCCTGAGTATGATATTGAAACCAAAGATGCCTAAGAAAACTTTTGATTTCTCAGAATTATGGATTATGATCAAATTATGGATTATGAAGAAGAAGGTTGATATGAGGCAAAGATAGACCATGGGGCATTCTGGCTAGGGAAGATAAGAATAAATTCAGTTATCAAACAAATGTAATCAACAAGATTGTAGTTGAAGTTAGAAATAACAAGTTAGTTTAATACTTTAATCTCAGAGAAAATGGATGCTGGAAAAACAGTCAATTAAGTCACTAGGCAACCATCTTATATTTCATCCTCGACTTGTTTTTGCATCTTGTCAGCCTGCTCTGTTCCTTCACCGACATTTAGAAGCATTCTGCTTTCTTCAAAGCACGGCAAACACGGATCATTTTTCTGCACTTCAGAAGCAGTTTCAGTTTATTTGTGCCCTGGATTCTGAAGCCATCAGAATATCTTCTAAGACGGGGGTCCCAACTCTCAGTCTGTTGACTGGCACCAAGCCGTGGCATGCCAGAAACTGGGCCATGCAAACAAGCAAAGCCCCATTCATGGGATGCAGGCAACATGTGAAACAGACACCACCTCTGGTTTCTGGAAAATCCTCTCTCCACGGAACCGGTCTCTGGTGCTCAAAAGGTTGGTGGGTGGGCACCGTTCTAAGAAATGTACAATCATGAGAATCAAAACGCCCTAATAAATACGAGGGGGAATCTTTGAATGTGCTTGAAGGCTCATGCTAAGACCTCGACTTGCGATCGGTCCTAAAGTCCTCGACTTACGACTGGCAGCCGGCAACAGCTCAGCCGCGCCTGATTGGCTAAGGTGCGGCTGGTTGAGCACGGGCTGTCTAAGCATTCCTATTGGTCGCCCTGCTTGACAGCTCTAGTATAAATAGCTGTCAAGCAGGGCGAGGTGCTGAACCTCTGCACATAGTTGTTGTTGCTTGTTCTATTGAATAAATAGCTGTTCTACTTACCTCAGCTGCCTCACGCCTCTTCAATTCACTACGAATCTAACAGCTCATATAAGTGATATTTTGTTTGTTTGTTTTGCCTTTTGGACTGAAAGTCCTTGAGTGTCCAATCCAGGAGAGTTAGTTCAGGGGTGGGTGGCTATGGTTCGCCCAGGTTCAGAAGAACCTGTAGCTAACATTATGGCCGGTTCAGAGAACCTCCAAATCCCACCCCTGTCTGGCCCTCCCCTCCCCTTCCCTCCCAGGAGTCTCCTCATGGTCCGTTTTGGATGCAAAGTAAGTGCAGGGCCCGCACGGAGGCTTAGGGAGGGGGAAAATGGGCCTTCCAGAATTTCCAGAGGGCCTCTAGAGCCCAGGGGAGGCAGTTTTTGCCCTCCCAGAGGCTTGAGGAAAGCCCCCGGAGCCTGGGGAAGGTGAAAATGCCCCCCTGCCGTGGTGCAGGAGGCCAACTAGGCCACACTCACCATGGCGACACTGACCCAGCAACCAGGCAGAAAACCTGTTGCTGACATTTTTGAAGCCCACCTCTGAGTTAGTTGAAGACATTCAAGGGGAACTGCACTGTGAAGGTCTACTGGGAGCTTTGGACTTGGCCAGTGGAAAATGGAGGCTTTCACGAGTTTTATTTATTGATTAGTTCTTGGCAAAGGTGGCTAGATTCATTGGGAGCAGGTTGGCCAGCAGCATGGATTTAATCACTGTTAAGTGGATAAGAAACATCTCTGGAAGCAAATGAGGAGGACTGTGTTGTGGCCCACCAGCGGCCAGGAGAGCTGACAGCAGATTCGAACAGTGAGGAGTTGGGGAGGAACATGGGCCAGTCCTGGAGTCTGGGGAAGGATCCGATGAGGGCTCTGTGTTGGAGGCAGAGATGGGGCCAGGGCTGTCTGACAGTTATCAGCTGCCTTCAGAGTCAGACATCAGTGAGGCAGACGAACAACTGGAGCCTGTTCCCAGTGTGTGCATGTAGATTTGCCAGACAAAGGGAACAGCTAAGAAACAAGGGTTGACTTGGGAGTAAGGTCACAGGTGGACGGTGAATGGCCCCTCCCATAGGGAATAAAATAGGAGAGAAAGGGGAGGGGTGTTTGCAGGAGACAATTAGTTCATTCCTGCATTCTTGCCAAGTATTGTGGCATCTGAGAGATATCAGCCTGGCCACTCTCCAAGTCTGATAAAGGTCAATGATTGTGAACTTGAAAGACTGTGGGAGAGGAAAGACTTTGCTGGAGAGGAATTCACTGTAAATTAAATAAAAGGGCTCTATCGGGACGAGGACCTGGCTTCGTGATGCTGGCAATGCCTAGGTCAGAGCAGATTGAGTTCAAATAATACATAGTGAACCAGTGAATCAGTTACAGCAGTGTTTTTTTTCCCAAGGCCCTTTCTGAATTCCGCTTTGCCAACCAGGGGAGTGGATATTCTTGAAATAAAACATGCAACACTTCATTCAATTGCAGGTAGTACTCGGCTTATGACTTGTCATTTAGTGACTGTTTAAAGTTATGCCCAATCTGAAAAAAGAAACTGAATCCAAAGTTCTGACAGTCTTCTACCTGCCCACCTATGGTCCTGTGATTGCATTTTGGGCATCTGGCAACATTGCCACATTCATGGCTATGGGGAAGGAGCAGATTCAACATTGCCACATTTATGGGTATGTGTGGGGAGGGGGACCCCAAGGTGCAGTAAGATGAGCCCAGGATGTTTCAAGGGGTAGGGGAAGTCTTGAGAGGGCCAGGTCAGGCAGGCCTGGGCTTATGCTAGCCTCCCCCACTCCTGAGGCACTGCTTAACAACCTCATCAGGATGAGCAGCGGTGGCAGTTGTTAATCAAGACAATCTGTTAAAGTATTGAGATTTGAGAGCTGACCAGCTGTGAAGCTGATGTAACTGTAAAACTGATGAAATGTAGAGTTGATGCAATGAAGATGAATCAGTATTGGTATAACCCAGAGATGGGTTGTTGTTGGTTCAGCCCGGTTCGGTCAAAACGGTAGCAGAATCCAGGACTGGGTCGCAGAACCAGCAGCAACCCAGGCATGACACCCCCCCAAAACCGGTTCCCTTGCTGTTGCTTGGGCCATTTTGAATTTTAGTGACTGCGCGTGCGCAGTTCACAGTAAATTGTTCTGTGCATCATGCATGCATAACAATTTACAAAGGACAGTGCATGTTGCACTTGGGTTGCAAACTGGCGGTAACGTCAGCCCACCCCTGGTATAGCCAGTTGAAGACTATGAAGAGGTCCCCAAATGTCTTTACCACTTTAGGAGGTATTTATATAAGGCAGCCAGTAGAGGGCATTTTCTCTCTCTCCTTGTGTACGGTATCCATTTTAAAGTTCTCCGTGGGGAGTTAAGAAGAATAGCCATAGCAGTTAGACTTATATACCGCTTCATAGGGCTTTCAGCCCTCTCTAAGCGGTTTACAGAGTCAGCATATTGCCCCCACAGTCTGGGTCCTCATTTCACCCACCTCGGAAGGATGGAAGGCTGAGTCAACCTTGAGCTGGTGAGATTTGAACCGCTGAACTGCAGATAACAGTCAGCTGAAGTGGCCTGCAGTACTGCACCCTAACCACTGCTCCACCTCGGCTCTTTATTAGTTAAGAAGAAGATTAATTACTTGTCAGGTATTTGCTACCACTATATCAGTGTTTCTCAATCTTGGCAACTTTAAGACCTGTGGACGTCAACTTCCAGAATTCCACAGCCAACATGGCTGGCTGGGGAATTCTGGGAGTTGAAGTCCTCAGGTCTTAAAGTTGCTAAGGTTGAGAAACACTGCTGTATATGTAGTATATACACCACTGTTAAATGTCTAAGTCTCTGTGTGCTGTGTTTTGCTCCTCCGTTGTCTCCTAACAGTAGTCATGCTGCAAATACTCTGACACAACCTTGCTTAATGGCCATCACAACATGCTACCATAATGGGCAAGCAATAGAGGGATTTTAAAAAAAAGTTCTCTTAGGGCTGCCAAATGTGATTTTCTCTCTCTTAGTTTGTTTATTTGGGTCTTTCTTTCCACTGTTTTCTGCTGCTTTTCATTTTAGTGCTTCATTTTCTTTTTAAACTTATAATTCACTTTATAATAGCTCTGCAAACTTCAGATATAATTTTTGTACTGTTATTCACGTGTAAAATGTCTTTAAAAAACTTAACTGTGATGTTTTTTTTAAAAAAAGCAATAAATATTTTGTGAAGACAATGAGACCCTTCTAACCTTTATCGGAAAACAAAATAATTGCTCCTTCTATAATAAATCACCGCTTATAACATTTCCCCAGGTGTCTGCATTTTAATCAAACATTTGATCCTCGGTGTCACAATACGACATCTGAAAATTATTTCAGGAACTGCCAAATGCAAAATTATCTAACAAGCATCCATTGAGCATTTGACAATTATTTGAGGACATGTGTAGCAGAAGTGGGTTGCTCCTAGTTTGGCCCGGTTTGGCCAAACCGATAGTGGAATTCAAGCCTGGATCTCAGAACCAGCAGCGACACAGGCCTGATATGCCCCCAAACTGGTTTCCTCGACACTGCTGGGCTGCCACCATTTTGGTTTTTAGAGATTGCATCAGAGGTGGGTTCCTACCAGTTCGCACCTATTCGGTAGAACCAGTTCGTCAAATCTACCGAACCGGTTAGAAGAGGTTCCACCAGTGGACCCGGAAAGCAGGCCACACCTACAGAAGAGGTTCCAAATTTTTTTGAAACCCACCACTGGCAAGGATCTTGTAACTTGACAGCTTTATGACTTGCATACTTCAATGCCAGAGTTTCTGAATAGGTACTTGGACCGACCTAAGTACTAATTCATAATTTCATATCCGGTCACATGGGTGGCAAGCCACTCCCATCCGGTCACATGGGTGGCAAGCCACTCCCACAAAGGAGGCCACACCCACAGAGTAGGTTCCAACAATTTTTGAAACCCACCACTGGCAAGGATCTTGTAACTTGACAGCTTTATGACTTGCATGCTTCAATGCCAGAGTTTCTGAATAGCTACTTGGACCGACCTAAGTACTAATTCATAATTTCATATCCGGTCACATGGGTGGCAAGCCACTCCCATCCGGTCACATGGGTGGCAAGCCACTTCCATCCGGTCACATGGGTGGCAAGACACTCCCACAAAGGAGGCCACACCCACAGAGTAGGTTCCAACAATTTTTGAAACCCACCACTGGATTGCGTGTGCGCAGTTCACTGTAAATTATTCTGTGCATGCCTGAAGAACAATCTACATTGAACAGCACATGTGCGTGCAGCGCACATCTGGCGCGCGCACAATTGCAAACCGGTAGTAAAACTGGCAGCAACCCACCCTGATGTGTAGGAAGGTTTTATCTGACTGAATCTAACTGCAGCTGTACAATAGGCTTGTACAAGTTTTAACCACGCAGTCAGGATTGATAAAGACTTGATAAAACCCTAGCAAATTCCTTTAGAGAACAAGCTAACCTTTGTCACTGTTTACATGTTTGAATTAATATTAAAATGGGTTAGTTGAAGAATGAAGCTGCACATACACAGGCTACCATTTATTACTGGGGATATGACTAGCGGTGGAATTATGTGGTTTTAAACATTATTTATTTTATTTATTTATCATATTTTTATAGCCACCCATCTCCAAAAGAAGTAACTCTGGGCAGTGTACAACACTTAATTTAAAACAATAATTTAATAACTATTTGCACTAGTGAACATTAATACAGTACTGTTTATTCATTAGCAAGTCAGTCAAAGGTTAGACAGATTAATGCATATAGGCATTCGCTCCAATTTACAAGATTCAGGTAACTAGTAAACCGAGCGCAAATTAAAGTGCATTAGCAAGGGCATTGAACATTACAAAAAGCATAACTAGTCAAGAATGCATACACTTGGTTGTTAACCTTCTGGCATTTGCAAAACTTATTGTGGCTCCTGACTGGAAAATTTATCACACGTAGATATCTTTTCAGTGCACTGAGAATAGTTACACAGGCAAATTAATCAAAATAATTTATAGCAAAAATTGACAAATTATGCAAACTGATTTTCTGTATAAACGGAATGCACATACAGCCTGGAAACCCGCACGTTTCTCCCAACAGTGGCGGGTGGCAACGATACTCTCTTCTCTAAATGGCTGTGGAGATTCTCAGTCATCCAGGTCATGGTTGTCCCAACGGTGCTTTTTTCAAGAGGCAACTGGACTTTCTGGTTTTTCTTTCAAGATGTTTCACTTTTCATCCAAGAAGCTTCTTCAGGTCTGACTGCATGATAGGGAATTGAAGGATTTATACTCCTTGCAGACAAGGACCTGGAGGTTTATCTGTGTCATCAGGGCAATGGTGGGATTCAAATTATTTTACTACCGGTTTTGTCGGTGTGGCTTGGTGGGCATGGCATAGTGTTCTGAGTGTGGCTTGGTGGGTGTGGCAGGGGAAGGTTACTGCAAAATCTCCATTTCCTTTTGATCAGTTGGGACTTGGGAGGCAGAGAATAGATGGGAGGTGGGGCCAGTCAGAGGTGGTATTTATCGGTTCTCCGAACTACTCAAAATTTCCACTACTGGCTCTCCAGAACTGGTCAAAACCTGCTGAATACCACCTCTGCATCAGGGTCACCTGAGTGGTACAAATTGGTTTGGAGCCTTCTTGGAACTGTTGAAAAGATTGTGTTGCAGATTAGAGATAGATGATGTATCCCTCCCCCTGTCAGCCTCTGTTTCGCTACTTGCTTTTTGGCTGCCATTGAAATGGGGAGGGGGAGGCCTGGTATTTGGGAAGGGAAGTTTTAAGTACAGGAGAGATTGTGAAAAGGGAGTTTTGTTCTCACCATCTACTGTGCATGCTGGAGATAGTGATTGGGCCCGCCAAGGCCAACTGTCCTGTATACCAAACTGATAATGCTTTTTGAAGATGGAACTCACATGACACCTGAGGGATTTGCAGATTGGACAGTGGGAGGGGGTTACCAGGGGGAGGGGGTTTGGCCACATATTGATATGTATGATTTCGCGCGCTTTTGCCTCAGATCTTGCTTTGCTTAGCTGCTATCTTTTCATGACCAGTAAAAGTACTCTTAATTCCGCGAAATGGAGTTAAGTGGTTTCTTTCTTGGTTCCTGAGGGAGGCTGGCTTGACACCCCCTCTGTTGAAAGTGGGCTGGTTCCTCCACCACCACCACCATCCCGTCAGAGCTGAAGAAGCTTCTTGGATGAGAAGCGAAATGTCTTCAAAGAAAAAAACAGAAAGAGTCCAGTTACTTCTTTAAAAAACCACCTTTGGGACCCTCTTCTCTAGCTGCAGCAGCTCATTCGGATTTTTCTTCCATGGTGCATCCGAGAGGGAGGGTTGTCAAAAAAGGGGGTGACAATTTAGGGTGTGTCAAATTTTTCAACCTTCAATTTCCAAACATTAGGGAGGTGCTCAAAAGTTGTGACATGCCTTGGGGATAGTAAAGATATTTTGGTGACTTTAATATAATTTAGATATGCTTGGTAAGTAATCACATAGATATATCATCACTGTTTAACATTTTGTTTGTTGGATGCGCAGAAGTTTAAGTTTAAGTTTTATTTTATTTATATGCCACCCTATTCCCTAAAGGGACTCAGGGCAGCGAACAACTTAAACGGGAAGGGGAAACATACAAGTACAAAATAAACATATTAAAATGACCAACAACCACACCTGTCGAGAGGGGAGGGGAGCTCATCAACCCTAGGCCTGCTGACACAGCCAGGTTTTAACGGCTTTTCGGAAAGCAGGGAGAGAAGTGAGGGTCCAAATCTCCGCGGGGAGTTCGTTCCAAAGGGCCGGAGCTGCAACAGAGAAGGCCCTCCCCCGGGTCGTAGCCAGATGGCATTGGCTGGTGGATGGAACCCGGAGGAGACAGACTTTCATGACGTAATCAGGGTGCCTCCTATGAATACTCTGATGCCTCATTGACATATTCTTTGCTTGCTACTGAAGCTGAGGTGATGAGGCTCTTGTGAAGTCAGTTTCAGGGTTCCAAGTAAGACCCCCAATGAAAGAAGACTCCAAGGCTTGAGTTTCCTCAATGTTCCATTTTATTAGCGATGTCATATTTGCACATCTGGGAAAACCCAAATCTGAAAGTTTCCAGGTTTTCCCCACCCAAGTGAAAGTTCAAGTCCCTGCCCAGCACCCACATGTCCATCATATGGTCCAATCAAACACTCCCAACTGGAGATGCCTCCCAGTCATGCCACTGTAGGTGCAGGACAAGATATCCTTGACTGTCTGAGAAAGGAATGTTATTTAGACTATATATCTCCCATACTCCATATAATCCCCTCTCCCATTTTCCCACAGCATTAAGCAGGCCAGAAGGCCCAAGGCAAAAGATGGCTTCCAGGCAGTGGTGGGTTCTGAATCCCGTTCCAACCAGTACAGTTGGAATGGGCCCAGCGGTGTCCACATCCACGCACACAGCACGTGCATGCGTCTTAGCACCTCCGTGAGCTTCCGTGATGCTGCAGCTGCTCAGTGGAGCATTGTGCAGGCACTGTATGTTCTGTGCGCGGAAGCACCGAAGACTTAAAAGACCGGTAAGGAGCTCGGGCGGGCGGGTGGGCCCTCCAGAGCACCATACTGGGACGGTATCCGGTGCTCCGGGCAGGCTCCGGATCGTACTGCCTGCAAACCACCACTGCTTCCAGGCCTAACAGTCAGAATATATGATCTGTTTCACACAATGACAGCCATGTTGAGATGATTTAGATGTTGGAGGTTTTTTTTTAGTGGGGGGAGGGTGCTTTTGTATCAGTCTTAACTCCTGGCCACACACCTGAACAAGTCCCTGCAATTTTCTTAACAATATTTCCAGAAGTTGTTTGGCATTGCCTCATTCCTAGAACTGAGAGGAAATGATTGGCCCAAAGTTATCCAGTCCCTAGAACTTACAGTCTCCCATTTTGATGCCTTAACCGCTATAGCAAATGGGATCTTTAAATTTTAAAACCTCAGCCAGTTTCTTTTGTAGAACTAGTGAAACATTCTTTTCTAAGTCATTCTCTTGGCCGTTGTATATCTATTTCCATCTCTATCTTGTCAGATAAAACTTATTCTTTCTTCAACTTTTGGAGATAGTCTGTCCACAGAAGTAGATATCATTGCTGACATTGTGGCTGCTGTCTTCTGATTCCATTCTTCAAAAGTCTCCCTCAATGTTTTTTTTTATTGTCATAACGTTTTGCATCATTTTACAGAGCTGTATGTCTTTTCTCTGCCTAAAATTATTTAATTCCTTCTAGTGTCCAGATTTTAAAATCATGAAATGGCTTATCTTTTTCCAAGACACAATGGAAAAATCAAAACATGCTCTATTTCCTATGAGAAGCTGATTGTTCTTTATAATTATGGTAGTTCCAAAATCTTACTGTAATTGTTTTGATATACCAATTTTATCTGGACCCTTAGTCCATTTATAATTTTCCAAGATCAAAGTCTTATTTAGCTTTTTGCTGTTTATTTCAGATTCTTTACATTCTTAAGTTTATGATTAATGTTTTCTTTCATGATTGAAGACAATCACTTGGCATTTTCATAGTTGTCATTTTGAAGATTTCTAACAGCTTAGAAGCAGCTAATGAGCAATTATTGAAAGTGATTAAAAGGTGAGCCTTGCAAACTCAGGATCCTTGAAAAGTTTCTGCTGAGGTTATGAAGAAGATGGCTAAATCCATCTCTCCTGATACTCAAAACCGTGAAAAACCTCCGTCCTGCTATTTGAAGTACATGAGGGAGTACATTCTTTCCTTATCTGGAAGCAGTCTACTATCTGCTCCTTAGTCTTTGCCATAATTGTCACCTCCACTTTCACAGAGGCATTTTCAATTCACAATAGCTCAGTGGTGAGATTCAATTTTTTTTACTACCGGTTCCATGGGCATGGCTTGGTGGGCATGGCTTGGCTTGGCTTGGTGGGCATGGCAGCAGAAGGATACTGTAAAACCCCCATTCCCTCCCCACTCCAGGGCAAGTATACTGTAAAATCTCCATTTCCTCCCCACTCCAGGGCAAGGATACTGTAAAATCTCCATTCCCTCCCCACTCCAGGGCAAGGGTACTGTAAAATCTCCATTTCCTCCCCACTCCAGGGCAAGGATACTGTAAAATCTCCATTTCCACTGCACTCCAGGGCAAGGATAATGTAAAATCCCCATTCCCCCCCCACCTCACTAACCTGCTTTCCAGCTCTGTTCTCCTGTGCAGGGCAACAGAAGACCCAGCCAATCAACCGGGACTAGGGAGGCAGTGAATAGATGGGGGCGGAGGCAGCCAGAGGTGGTATTTGCCAGTTCTCCAGACTACTCAAAATTTCTGCTATTGGTTCTCTAGAACTGGTCAGAACTGGTTGAATACCACCTCTGCCATAGCTCCTCCAGAATCCAGTGTGGGACTTTATATTAAGATGTAATAGGAAGTTCTCAATTTCCCTCCTCACATTCTAAGGTTCCTGGATCAGAAATTACAATCTAAGAGTAAATTTGGGCTCTACCATTGACTTCAGAAAGGTCTTTAATAGTTCACACATCTTGTTTAATTTAGTAATTGAATTAACCTTTATCCTGGATTCACACAATACACTAAATCATAACCTACAGTGGGTGTGCATTGTTAGCAGGGAACATCAGAAGAAAAGAAAAAATCTAACTAAGCTTAATTTTAGCTGAACAACCTTAGTATGTTATCAAAAAGCATGCACTTTGTCTTTACTAGACGTAGTTCACTGTGGGAATGCAACCCTTGTAAAATGTATTAACAGGGATTTCTTCACCCCTTTGTCTTATAGCAGCAATGTAGAAAGTTATCTATCTATCTATCTATCTATCTATCTATCTATCTATCTATCTATCTATCTATCTATCTATCTATCTATCTATCTATCTCTATCTATCTATCTATCTATCTATCTATCATCTATCTATCTATCTATCTATCTATCTATCTATCTATCTATCTATCTATCTATCTATCTATCTATCTATCTATCTATCTATCATTTCCTGCCTTTATTGTTTTTACAAATAACACAAGGCCACAAACATATCAATATATCTTCCTTCCTTCTAGTTTCCTCACAACCACAATCTTCTGAGGTGAGCTGGGCTGCGTGAGAGTGACTGGCCCAAGGTGACCCAGTTAGCTTTCATGGCTAAGGTGGGACTTGAACTCCTAGTCTCTTGCTTTCCAACCTGGGGCCTTAACCAATAGACCAGGGGTGTCAAACTCAATTTCATTGAGAGCCGCATCAGGGTTGTGTTTGCCCTTGGAGGACCAGGGTGGGTGCGACCAGGGTGGGAATGGCTAGCTCAACATCAATCGTGTCGGAGGTGCCTGGGGTGGCCGGAGCACTATGACAGTGAAAACGGGCTCCCGAGCTCTCTTTTTGATTGCAACAGCTTCCGACAACCCTCTGCCAAAGAAAACGGAGCTTGGGATGGCCCCCTGGAGGCCTACCGAGCCTGGCAGAGGCACCATGGTTCGGTGCTTTGCTGTTTCCAGGGCAGCCTCGTGAGCCAGATCTAAACACCTTGTGGGCCAGTTCTGGTCCCGGGCCTTGAGTTTGACACCCCTGCACTGGACTATTAATAAGCTCTCAAAAATTGTGCACCTTAATTTTTGGCAGGAAACAACTCCACTGTCCCCCGTCCCCCCCACTTTAGGATTCTACCTCCGAATTGTTTTGGAACAGAAAAGCTCTTTTATCATCACAACCACAATAGCATTTTCTAGCTCTGGTTGGGATAATTCTCTCAGACAATTGCCTGCCCTACTTTGCAGAGCTGCCTGCCAAGTCTAGAATGTGAGTGACACAATTATCACCTATGGTGGTAAAGAGGGAAGCAATTGGCTCTAATTAATTATCCACACAGTGGGAACCTTTTCTCCCATGGCGTGGCTTCTATGTGCTCCCTAAGGAGATTAAGTGCTGATATTTAATCTTAGGAACCTGGATAAATGGGTGCTCAGGTGGCATTATTTGCTGGGGTTAGGAAGAGAGGACCTGGGTGAAGTGTCATCAGGAAAGTGGGTTTTTTTTCCCCCCAGCATGAGACAAATTTACATGGATGAACATTTTCTAGTGCAAAGGAGAGATGTTGGGTGAAATGTTCCAATTATGTCCTTTCACCTTGTTCCATTTATGTAATTTGCCTTTACATCCCTTTCAGCTTCGTTTCAACTCTCCCTGGCAGCAGGTTAAGCCTCTTTTAATTTTTAAAGAGGGTTTTTCTTCCTGCTGGCCACATTTTCCAGCCAATCAAGGATTGCATGGGACCAGGATAATGGCCTGACCACATCATCCAAGCCAAACGGCTCTGTCTATAAGTTATACATGAGTTATAACGGGATAGCAAGAGCTGTGTTTTTACACTTTGTTACCATCACTTACCATCAGACCAATGAGTTGTATGAACTGCTAGGCCAGAGATGGCAGGAATCCCTCGGCACAAATGTCACAATATAGCCGAGGATGCAATGATAGTATGATTCAGAAGGACAGGAAGAGAACTTATTGAAAACAACTGTCCTTGGGGTACCAGGAAAGCTTCTGGATAAATCACATATGGTTTAAATAGTAGTTTGCCCATTGATGGCATAATCAGGAGAAAAAGCATCTGTATTTCCACGGCTTTGAGGGGAGAAAAAAGAAACAGTTCCACTGAAATTTCATAGAAGGCATTTTGTTAGGAAAGAAATCCCTAGTCAAAATATTATATTACATATTACACTATATTTATATTATATAATAATAATAATCTTCTCTCTATATAAAAAGCGCTTTATGTGTGTATGTTCCAGCATAACTCTGGAATGCCTCAAGCAATTTCAACCAAACTTGGTACACAGATGACTTACTCTCTGGAGAAAAATACTGTGGGGATAAGACACCCCTAACAACCCTTTAAATGGCTTCTACTGTACTGCCGTAAAATGGCTTCTACTGTACATCGCAGTGGAGTTGCTATGGTAATGCCTTCACAGTACTCCACATTGGGGCTCCCTCTGGTAAGGGGGAAAATCCAACATTAGAAATTACATTTGGTCTGGCCATTTCCCCCCTATAAATAAATACCCAGGCAACGCCGGGTTAACGGCTAGTATAATATAATATAAAAAGGTCTATATAATATAATATTATTACAATATAATAATATATATTTTATATTGAGGAGCTGCCACATGGAAGAGGGGGGGTCAACCTATTTTCCAAAGTATCAGAAGGCAGGACAAGAAGTAATGGATGGAAACTAATCAAGGGGAGAAACAATTTAGAAATAAAGAGATATGACCTGCCAATAAGAACAATTATATTTTTCGGAGTATAAGATGCACCTCGTTCCCTAAAAAAAGAGGATGAAAATCTGGATGCGTCTTATACACTGAATACAGCATTTTGTGCCTCCCAAAACCCCGCCCCCTTTGCAAAAATGGCCATGCATAGCCTTTAGGAGGCTTATAGAGTGCTCCTGGGAGCTGGGGAGGGCAAAAATGAGCGAAAAATGGGTAGTTTTTTGCTCATTTTTGCACCCCCAGCCCCCAGGAGCACTCTATAAGCCTCCTAAAGGCTATGCATGCCCCCCCCTTTTTTTTTAAAATAAAAATGGGTCCGTTTTTGCAAAAAACAGGTTGTTTTTTGCTCATTTGGGGGGGGGGCAGCCCCCAGGAGCACTCTACAAGCCTCCTAAAGGCTGTTCATGACATTTTTTAATAAAAAAACAGGCCTATTTTCACGAAAAATGGGCCTGTTTTGGGAAGGTCTGCAGAGTGCAAAACCTTTTTAAAAAAATTTGCCTCTTCAGAATCTTGGTGCGTGTTATACTGATGAAAGAAATGTCCTTCAGTGTTCGGCTCCAAGTGGGGAAAAAGACACTGGAGACATGGAGGCTGCTTGGAAAGATGGTTTATTGTTGGACAGGGCCACATGGCTTGAGCCCTGAACAGAAAAGGTGATCACATGCTTCAATGTTGGTGGAGAAGAAGAGAAGGGCTGAAGGAGGGGCTTGTTAGGCTTTTTATAACCTGTTTAGTCCCACCTCTCTGTTTCCTGTTCCTGTGTAAGAAATGTATTCTGATTGGTTGTCAGACTCTCATAGGACCATGCAGGGGCAACTCTCTGGGCTGTGTTTTGAATCCAGGTTTAGTTGAGTTCTCAGATGCCATGTGGTCACTTGAGTAAAGGGCAAATATTATCATGCCTTTACTCCCATCCCCCCTGGGGCTGCAGTGGAGAAGTCTTTATTATGTAAAAGGGACTAGCTTGGCCTTCTTAATGGCCCATTAACAGTGAGGATGGGCAGGAAGCTACAGGCAACTATTCTGTCTTTAAAAACATGTTTCTTTCTTTTCATATCCAGAGAAATATTCTGCCTTTTCAATATTTCCTAGGATATTTCATTTTTCTGGGAGAGGGCTGGATGATAACTTCCCACAATACTCTGAATAATATGGTAACTAGTGGGACAGGTTGCTTTTAGAAGTTGTGGGTGTTCCCTGGAGGTTTTAAGAAGACATTGGACAGTCATTTGTCCAGAATAGTGTAGGATCTCCTGCTCTTGCAGGGGGGTGGACTAGAAGACCTCCAAGGTCCCTTTCAACTCTGTTAGTCTGTTGTTTTACATTGCATTCCTGAAAAGGCCACTTTGCAGAATGTTCTTCGAAGACGTCCCACCTCTGTTATGTGTCCAGCAAGCTGTAAACTAGACTAGAAAGTTAAGCCAACAGCAGCAGCAGCAACAACACATTTTGAAAGATGACAACTGTGAACTCTATTGTCCCTAAGAAACCGACTTGGATGTATCCTTGCGGTCACCAGGAATGAAGCAGAACTCTTTACCCAATTAGCTTAATTGTCAGTTAATAAAAACAGTATTAGTGGTTACTTGCAGTGAGTGCAGACAGAGCATCACGATGTGCCTGCATGCCTATGGTAGGTAAGTCCTATACGGTTACTACTATCCATCTGAATGTCAGCATTTAGATCTTGGCAGCTGCCTCAACTGAAAGTAGCTCTTCCAAATAAAAATCCCACTAAGATTTACTGAAGCGAGAAGGTTAGGGTTACAGGATTTTCAACAACTGAGTTATTACTTACACAGAACTAATTAAAATCAAGAGACTTACTCATTACTTCTTAATGGCTTTCCCGTGAAATAATGAAGAAGCAGACTTATTTGCAGACAATGCCAACCCTTCCTTCCTTCCTTCTTCCATTCCTCCCACCCTCCCTCCCCCTCTCTCTCTTCCTTCTTCCCTTCCTCCTTCCCTTCCTCCCTCCCTTCTTCCCTTCCTCCCACCCTCCCTTCCCTTTCCTCCCTCCCTTCTTCCCTTCCTCCCACCCTCCCTCTCCTCCCTCTCCTCCCTACTCCCCTCCCCTCCCACCCGCCCTCCCCTCCTTCCTTCCCTCCCTCCCTCTCTCCATTCTTCCCTTCCTCCTTCCCTTTCCTCCCTCCCTTCTTCCCTTCCTCCCACCCTCCCTCTCCTCCCTCCTCCCCTCCCACCCTCCCTCCCCTCCTTCCTTCCCTCCCTCCCTCTCTTCCTTCTTCCCTTCCTCCTTCCCTTTCCTCCCTCCCTTCTTCCCTTCCCTCCCTCCCTTTCTTCTTCCCTTCCTCCCACCCTCCCTCTCCTCCCTCTCCTCCCTCCTCCCCACCCCTCCTCCCTCCCCTCCTTCCTTCCCTCCCTCCCCCTCTTCCTTCTTCCCTTCCTTCTTCCATTCCTCCCACCCTCCCTCCCTCTCTCTCTTCCTTCTTCCCTTCCTCCTTCCCTTTCCTCCCTCCCTTGTTCCCTTCCTCCCACCCACCCTCCCTTCCCTCCCTCCCTTCCTTCTTCCCTTCCTCCCACCCTCCCTCTCCTCCCTCCTCCCCTCCTCCCTCCCCCCCTCCTTCCTTCCCTCCCTCCCTCTCTTCCTTCTTCCCTTCCTCCTTCCCTTTCCTCCCTCCCTTCTTCCCTTCCTCCCACCATCCCTTCCCTCCCTCCCTCCCTTCTTCCCTTCCTCCCACCCTCCCTCTCCTCCCTCTCCTCCCTCCTCCCCTCCCACCCTCCCTCCCCTCCTTCCTTTCCTCTCTCCCTCTCTTCGTTCTTCCCTTACTCCTTCCCTTTCCTCCCTCCCTTCTTCCCTTCCTCCCACCCTCCCTTCCCTCCCTCCCTCCCTCCCTCCCTTCCTTCTTCCCTTCCTCCCACCCTCCCTCTCCTCCCTCCTCCCCTCCCACCCTCCTTCCCCTCCTTCCTTCCCTCCCTCCCTCTCTTCCTTCTTCCCTTCCTCCTTCCCTTTCCTCCCTCCCTTCTTTCCTTCCTTCCTTCCTCTTTCCCAGCAATAAAATAGACAGCTGCCCTCCCTTGTATCTATTGCCTGAAATTACTACCCCACTTTACCTAATGCTAATCTAGCCCTGTCATCTCACTTGACACTCCGGCTATATGGCTCACATCCTGCTATAAACATGAGAAATAGCAGGCAGCTAATTTTTTTTACACAATAATGGTCACAAGTATTGAAATGACCTCTTCATTACCTCGCTGTTCCGCCCGGCAAAGCTCTAGGTCACTAGTGGGCTGTTAGTTTTCCACAGCCGCCCTGCGCTTTTGACAAAGCTTTGCAGCTAATAAAGAATGCAAGAGCATCTTCTATTAATAGACATTCCCAATCCTGACTTCTATAATGTTACTAAGTGAATGCACCAACATGTTGGGGAAGGAAATGGGAGCCTTTTATTACCAGCCACTTATACCATTACAGCTCTATCCTCCCTTCCAATCACACAGTTATGGATTAATATTTTAAGAAGCTCAAACAGTTCTTCTCTGTCATTATTCTGCTGCTGTTTCTCAGGTAAAGCTTTGGCAGACTGATCTCATTCTCTTTGCTATTTAATATTCAGACGTTGATTTATATATATATATATATATATATATATATATATATATATATATATATATATATATATATATATATATATATATATATATATATATATATATATATATATATATATATATATATATATATATATGTTCAGCTGATGAATGTTGCACCCAATTACCTTTCTTTGGCTTTCCATAATGCCTCAGATTTGAGACCCAAATAGCATAAAACTCTTTATTCTTAATGAAATACGATCATTTGCTGCTGTAGAAAACTATTCATTTTCCTGGTGTTTGCTCCAATGGAGGCCCCTGCTCCTTTGCATTGGGAATGAAATATCTGCATGCAAGGAACGTTTGGAAGCGATCCTTCAGATGTGCAGCTTCTCCCTTTTCAAATAGAAGACCTTTGATCCAAAGGGTTGTCACTCAGAAATGATTCTGCACTGACATGTGTGCCACCCCCTGTAGGATGGTAAATTACACGTGTTTTGTTTGGCAAAGCAAATGATGACTTCGGCTGCAGATTATATTTTGCTTAAATTTAAAATCTGGAACAAACTGAGCCAAACAAAGTTTTCCTTTAGGGTTGTAGAAACAGAATTGAGAATTGGGGGAAGTACCTAAGCACTTTATAAATGCTGTATGGACACAGATTTCTCCCCTCTCTGTTTTTCTGTGATATCCTTCCTCCGAAACAGAGATGCTGTGGTCCCAATTGAACAGAGGGATCTAAAGTTTTCTGCCAATTCATCTCCCTAGTGGGAACATTGGTTTGATATGTTGGAACATGGGTGTGCAAGGAAGAGTTTACACACTTGACAAGAGAACTAACAAAGCCAATGACTGTTTAGAAAGAAAAAAAAATAAGGACAATTTAGCAGAATATTGATAAGGCAGCAGAGTAACAACAAATAGCAAAAGCAATAGCACTTAGTCTTATATACCACTGCACCACCAGTCTTAGTCAGTCTTTCAATAAGGGCAGATCAAAAATCATGGCCAAAGTATTCATGATTTGGAGAGAAGACACGAGGGATTCCTGTTTGGCAGTCCAAAGTCAAACCAGAGAGGAACTTGTCAAGACATAATATACAGTACTGTGCTATTCTTAAAGTTCAGGTTGATCAATGAGTTTGCAGATTCCAAGATCTGTATTCCTTGGGATAAAATGATTTTAGGTCCTTCTCTTAACCAGGGTGAAAGATTCTTGGCAACAAGAGTCCTAAACTTGATCCTATGGCCTCTGTTGTCTTGACATCCTTCTTTCTTTGATGATGAGGATTCATCCTCAGGAATGCATGATAGCAAGCAAGTTCCACGGAGTTCTCCACCTCTATGGAGAATTGCAACTACTGTTGTTGAAATATGAATACTGATTTACAGTTGAATCTCACAGTGCAGATTACACAGGAAATTCCTGAAGCTGAGCCAGAATCTCAGCTCATTTAGACTAGGATTATTTCTACTGATTAACCATGATTCTCCAAAAATTTCAGGCAGAAGATGCTGGAAATCAACCCTGAGATCTTCTGTATGCAACATTGTTGCCTAACTTTGGTGCGTCAGTAAATTATGAAGTTTATTCCATTTCACTAATGGTTTCTCAAATGAGATTGCAAGTTTTCCTTCTATAGCACAACCTCTCTTTTAATTATTTGTGGGGGAAATTGGACACCAGATTAAGATTGCAGATGATGATGGAGAGAAGCCAAGAGTTTCTCTGACTTGGACACGTTTCCCCTTCATTGCAGCTCCAAATTAAAAAGAAAAGAAGGATGGAAAATACAGGAGACAGTTCTCAGCCAAACATGGGAGACATGGATTTTGAAATGAGAGGGAACAACATATCTCTAATGACACTTGATGGTCACAAGTCGACAAAGATCTTGTATCTAGGGAAAAAAGAGCAAACTCAGATCACAAGTGACAGCTTGCAAATTATAAATGAAAGCTGCTCCAAAAAAGCTATTTCTGAAGAAAACATTTGTATTAAAGCTGACCCACGTAAACCTAAGACATAAATAAAATCAATTAGTAAATTTACTCATTAGTTGTTCAGCCTTCCGCCGTTGAATGAATGAATGAGCTGTGTTAATTTATTGTTCTCTTCGTCCTCTTGGGGAGTTCTGGACCAAAATTCCCAGTAGGACGGCCCTTTTTTGAATAATATACCAAGATACTGTTCTGCCATCATTAACGCCTTTGATTGGCAATCTCAATACAGTCACTTCACTGGGCTGACCTCCTCCATTCCCCCATCTGCGCCTGAGTCATTTTGATTGTTCCATTTGGCTGAGGAGCAGAAGTCCCTTCTCCTGCTAGAAGTCTGATGGATGATCCCAATTACACTTCGTCCCCAGCCCTGATTTAATGTAATGTTTTATTAATGGCAACAATCAGAGGAAAGCAAACAGCTCATTCTGAGTGCTCCAGTCCAATCGCATTTGGTTTTCTCTTCATTTAGATGCACTCTCACCACTCAGTGTCAAGGAATTAAGTGTGGAAACACAATGAAAGAACAATTCATTGAGCAGGGAAATGGCCTATTAGAAACCTCACAGCAGAAGTAACAGAATTCTGACAACATGACACTATTCTGTTTGGCAGGAAAAAAGGGAAGAACACAAGATTTTAAGTGACTCCTATGATCCAGTGAATGACCAAGTGAATCCTCTTGATAACCAAAGAGCCAAAATGTTTTTTTTCTTTTTCTTCCCCCCCCCCCCCCAATTGCCTAGAGAATCCAGCTACGTTTCAAAACAGACATTAAAACCTGAATTGAAACCCAATCCATATTCATCACTGACAAATTAGTTGTCATTACTGCTGGAGTCAACACCCCCAAATTTCACTCTCAGTGCATATATTCTGTTTGCAATATATAGCTATATTTTCAAGCAGCTCAGCCGATTAACTGCCAAAGAACTAAAGCAAGCACGTCCTGCAAATATAACATTTAAATAATTACAATTTACCTCCCCGTCCTAAAATAATGTTTGTAAAAATGTCCCCCTTTCCTCTTTTTAGCTCTGTTGTAATTACAATATTTAATGCTCTGAGTTTGGGAGCAAAACTCATAAACCATAGTTGAATAAACCATTAAACTGCTAGTTGGAAGAAAAATACATCTGGAATGTGCAGTGTTGACGCGTATTATCAAAGTGCTAAAGCTCCAAACTACTTATTATGTTGCTGTGAGCCATAGTATCTTGTTAACCACAGCGGCCCTTCTTTTAAGCTTTGTTGATGGTATGGTCAGTGGCAGAATTGAAAATTAGTGGGCATTGGCCTACAGCTGAAAATGTTTGTTTTACAAGTGGGGAAAGGCATGATGGAATGTAATGCTTTTGAATTTCTCATCAGCATAATGAATTAAAAAGAAATTCACTATAGATCCCCCTGGGAAGAAATCTGAACAGTATAGTGCCAGAAATAAGACAAATGCCCTACCCCAAACCTGAGACTGGCCTACAAGGATGTCCTCAATTTCTAATTCGTATTGGCTTCAGCCCAGCACAACCATAAATATAGGCTTTCTAAATATTTGACTACTTTTTTCAGAATTGGTTGACGCAGGGATCGATTTTTGGAAATAATTTGAGTAGTCCTTTATTACAGGCAAGAATGAAGCCAACTATAACTTAGGAGCTGTATCCTTCAGTGCACAGCAATCTTAGCCTTTACATAGGTTCCACCCCAAGATTTTAGTCTTATGCTTTTTCTTCTCACTTTTCTAAATCTAAAGGTAGTTGACTGTTCTCTTTCAGGCCATGGTTGACATGACAGGTGTCTTGAGCATGAGAATTAATGGTTCCTGTTCACCAACTTGATAGAACATCTCTCTTCCCTCTCACTTTTTCCTCTCTCTCTCCCCCTCTGAAATTAATAGTATCAAGTATTTCTCCACCTCCTTCCTGCTTGTTGTAAGAGGTAAAAGAGATTCATTCCTTCTTTCCTTCTTTCCTTCTTTCCTTCTTTCCTTCTTTCCTTCTTTCCTTCTTTCCTTCTTTCCTTCTTTCCTTCTTTCTTTCTTCTTGTTCTTCTTCTTGCTCCTCCTCCTTCCTCTTTTTCCTCCTCCTCCCCTTCCCCTTCCCCTTCCCCCTCCCCCTCCCCTCCTCCTCCTCCTCCTCCTCCTCCTCCTTCTTCTTCTTCTTCTTTTTCCCAACTAGAGGGTAAGATATTTTTCTTTCCCAGAGATTCTTTTTTCAAAAGACAATTGGATTTTGTTTTTTCCTTGATGATTTGTTTCTCATTCAAAAGCTTCTTCAGTTCGAATCTTGAATAAAAAGCAAAATGTCTTCAAGGAAAAACAAAGTCCAGTTACCTTTTGAAAAAGCACCTTTGGGACAACCATGACCTGGATGACTGAGAATGCCCATAGACATACTCTACTTTCAGATCTCTTCCCTCTCCTGCCTGAAGACAACAGGAGGGAGAGTTTCTATGTCTTTGGCTGAAGTTGGTAAGATTTCTCTCCCCCTGCCTTTTGCCTTTCTGATCTATCTCTAGCTTCTTCAGACACCAGGAAGGGGTCATTTCCATCTCTTCTACTAAGATCCTCCACCTCAATCCAGAACTCACATTCTCACTGATCTGTGAAACAGTCTCTGACACTCTTACGCCATTTCCTCCTTCACCATTCAAGTCCCGCTTCCTGCCAGAGGCAAAATTAAAATCATAGAATCATATTTATGGGGTAATAAATGGCTATAAGGATCACCTAATCCTCTGCAATGTGCAGGAAAATCAATTAAACCATCTTGTATTTGTGATGCTCGCAGTGTCAAGGTATCATGTTGATCCCCTTTTGTGACCTGACAAGCAAAGTCAATGGGGAAGCCAGGTTCACTTAACAACCATGTTACTAATTTAACAATTGCAGTGATTCACTTAACAATTGTGGCAAGAACATTTATAAAATGGAGCAAAACTCACGTAACAACTCTCTTGCTTAGCAACAGAAATTTTGGGCTCAATTGGGGTCAAGGGCTACCTGTAAAGCTAATGATCTACTTATTGCAATATAGAGTGAGCAACATTTATTTATCGTTAATGGCATATCTGCATTTATATATGAGCAAAGGCTTAAATCCTACATCTTTTCAAGTCAAAAGACACAGTATTTGACCAATATCTTCAAGCTTAAGCAAAAAGAATGTGGTCTCTTAACATAATAGTTCTCTTGAGCCTGAAAACCACCGGTTTCTAATATGTAGGGGCGGCTGGGAATATTTTTTGTTTAAAAAAGCTTTTAAAAATTACCTTAATTATTGCTATTCCAGAATCTGAACATACCCTAATATCAGGGTTCCAAGCAGTGGTGGGATTCAATCCATTTAACAATCAGTTCACCAAAAATGTGAGTCTGCACGCAAATGTTCGGTGGTCAATTTTACTGGCTCTCCGAACTGTGCAAAATCATAACAACTGATTCGCCCAAACTTGTCTGAACTGGCTGAATCCCACCCTAGTTCCAAGTAACACCCCCAGCCAAAGAAGACTACAAGGCTAGGCATTCCTCAAAGTTCCATTTTATTAGCGATGTCATAATGACACATCTGGGAAACCTTGAATCTGAAAACGTCCAGGTTTCTCCCACCCAAAAGAAAGTCTAAGTCCCTGCCCCAGTAGTACACACGTGTCTATCATATGGTCCAATCACTGCACCATCCCAACTGGAGATGCCTCCCAGTCACACCCCTCCAGGTGCAGGGCAGAGTGTCCCTGACTCTCAAAGAAAAGAATGTTATTTGGGCTATATATTTCCCCAGCTTCATACAATCCCCCCTCCCAGTTTCCCATGGCAGTAAATGTGGCAGACCTGAAGATCCAATGCCCAAGATGGCTTCCGGGCCTTGACACCTAAATAACCTGGATCATAAAAACAATGCAAAATATTCCAGTTTAGCCACCTCAGACATTTTACAAAGTGCAACTCTAATCTGCCTATGAGTCTACTCAGGTGAATTTTTCCACGGAGTTTTAAATTAGAAACCAGTATGAAAATTGGCTGACTTAAAAATCAATTCCCCAAAGCAGCCAGTTAATAGATTTGACCTCTCCTGATCTGATAATCCCTAATCACAATAATCTCAGTCCTAATTTGAAATGTATAAATTACTACTTGAATTGAAATCAATATTAGAGCCATTACTTGTTCTGCTTTATTCCCCAGATATTTTACACAAAATGTGCATAAGCAAAAACCCATCTCTCTGTTTCTTCCATAATGTCTTCTTCTCCCATCTCTATGAAGAGTTATACAGGTGGATAAATTCCCCCAAAGTACAATCTTAGCTAATCACTTGTGCATGGTATTTGTTATTATTATTATTTGCAGTAGTTTACCCATTATGAAGCCACTTTAGTATAGCAATTAAGGCATCATGCCAAAAATCAGGAATTCTAATCCTACTTTAGGCATGAAAGTCGCTGGGTGACGTTGGACCCCTCAGCCTTATTAAGGGGGTAAAGGCAATTCACTTTTGAAGTCGTGTCAAGTTAACTCCAGGGACCTGTCCAGGCAGTGACTAGAAGTCAAGACTGATTGACTCAAAGGGGCATACAGAGATTGAGAGGGAGGGAGGGAGGGAGGGAGAGGGTGGAGGGAGGGAGGGACTCAAGAATGATTGACTCAAAGGCATATATACAGAAGAGAGGGGGAGGGAGGGAGGAGGGAAGTCGAGCCTGATTGACTTAAAGGCATATACACAGATGAGAGAGAGAGAGAAAGAGAGAGGGAGGGAGGGAGGGAAGTCAAAACTGATTGATTTAAAGGTGTATACACATATGAGAGAGGGAGAGGGAGAGGGGAGAGGGAGGGAGGGAAGTCAAGATGATTGACTTAAAGGCATATACATAGACAAGAGAGAGAGGGAGAGGGAGAGAGAGGGAAGTCAAGACTGATTGACTCAAAGGCATAGACACAGAAGAGAGAGAAAGAAAGAGAGAGGGGGAGGGGGATGTCAAAACTGATTGATTTAAAGGTGTATACACAGATGAGAGAGAGAGGGAGAGGGAAGGGAGAGAAGTCAAGACTGATTGACTTAAAGGCATATACACAGTCAAGAGAGGGAGAGGAAGAGGGAGAGGGAGAGAGGGGGGGGAGGTCAAGACTTATTGACTTAAAGGTGTATACATGGATGAGAGAGAGACAGAGTTTATCAATCCACTCATACTGATCAGGAATGTAAAGAAAGAACAGTTCCAAATGAATGAAACAAAATTAAGATTGTAGTGAACTGTGCACGCTGCAATTCATGTGATTAATTCTAGTTATACCAGGATCCAGAAAAACTGAATTGTAAGGCAAAATACATCATGGAAACAATAAAAATGTAGAACTAAGGAAGTGAAATTAAATTAAACTACTCCCATTATTCAGTATTCACTGGAACCGTTTTTTTAACTTTATCTTTGAAATTGAAATTTTGTTTTCTGATGTTTATCTACAAATTTGTGGATTTCAGTACAGAATAACAGAATAACAGAGTTGGAAGGGACCTTGGAGGTCTTCTAGTCCAATCCCCTGCTTAGGCATGAGACCCTATACCATTTCAGATAAATGGCTGCTAGACAATCTCTTCTTAAAAATCTCCAGTGATGGGGCATCTACAACCTCTGGAGACAAGCTGTTCCACTGATTAGTTGTTATGAGCTGTGGCGGTGCAGTGGTTAGAATGCAGTACTACAGGCTACTTCTGCTAACTGCTGGTGGACTGCAATTTGGCAGTCCAAATCTCACCAGGCTCATGGTTGACTCGGCCTTCCATCCGAGGTGGATAAAACGAGGACCCAGATTGGCAATATGCTGAACTCCGTAAACCACTTAGAGAGGGCTGTAAGACACTGTGAAGTGGTATATAAGTCTGAGTAAGTGGTTCCCAAACTTTTTCAGTCCACCGCCCCCTTGGTGCTACAAACTGATCCTCAGCGCCCCCCCACCCAGTGGTGGAATTCATTTTTTTTTACTACTGGTTCTGTGGGTGTAGCTTTGTGGGCGTGGCTGGGCGGATCATGTGACTGGGTGGTTTGTACGACGGAAGGAAGATAGTAACAGTAAAATTCAAAACTAACAATTAATTGCACATTTATTCAAAATCCAATTTAAAAACCTTTTTAGTTAATGTTAATTCAACAAAATTGTTGAACATGATCCAGTGATACCAGGTTTTCAAAGTCTTAGTAACTAGTAACTTAGTTAACTCAGTAAAACTACTCAGTAACTACTTCACTGTTCAGTAAATTCTTAATGTGATGGATGGGCTTGATGAAGTGATACCAGGAAAAAATGTCTTTTCAAAGGAAGTGGCAACCAGCTATTTCCCAAACTGTAGGCAGAACTCCAGGATGTGGGACCCGGAGGATCCTCGTTTTTAAAAACCTGGTTACAGGCAGAGGAAGAGCTCAAGACTCTGATCCTCTCTTTGTCTGCACAAGCCACAGGGGGAACTTGTGGTACCCAAAACTAGAACCCCTGATTTCTAAATTTAAACCTTAAATATTGAAATGGCCCATTTCTTCCCAATTTCCAATGAAACCATTCCATTTACTATCAGGCAAATCTCCCTTGCGGGTACGACTGATTCCTTCCCCCCACCCCATGTATTTCCCACCCGCATCCTCAGCTTCCCTGCTGCATTTACGATTGGCAGGGCGCTCTTCTCTCTGGGGCCAGGGAGCAGCCCGAGCACCGGCGGCAGGAAGGGTAGCGGCAGAAAAATCTGGGCCAGAGGTTTTGGGGGAGGCGGGGCGGAGGGAGGGAAGACATGGTTTTGGAGGAGAATAAAGCTCTGTCGCCATGCAGGAAGGCCTCTGCCGTTCAATCACTAGGTCTCCCTGCAGCCCCCATGCTCGCCTTCCCTCAAAACCTGCTCCGCCTCACCTTTGGCCTGCTCCACATTTAATGAAACTGGCGGGGCCTGGGCTGAAGCAGCTGGGGGGCGCTGCAGGCTTGACATGTGGTGGGCCGAGGCATGTGGGTGAGTGGGAGAAAAACAGGCTCTAACGGTGGGACAGGCATCGACCTCCTTCTGCGCTGCCGGCTGGCAAGGGCTGCTGCTCCAGCGCAGGCCGGCAGAGAAAGAGAGGCAGCCTGTCCTACGCCTCCTCTTGCAAAGAGACTAAGCAGCCCTCCTCTCTCTCTCTCTCTCTCCCCCTCCTGGGTTTAGGAACCCGCCTCTCTGCTCTCCCACTTCCGGGCTGCAAAGCAGACGGGAGGCCGATACACTCTGGCTTGGTGCCTCAACTCAGGAAGCTCGGCTCCTATGGCGACCCTGGATATCTTTTTTCAATCTGGGTTTTTTAAAAATAAATAAATCAGAGAGGAGGGGCACAAAATGGAATAGCCAGGCAAAGCCCTTGCTTTGTGGGTAAGGATTTCGAGAGGAGCTCCCAAGCGGGGAGAAGGAGCCTTGGGAAAGAAACAAGTTGGCTTCTCTGCTTTGCTTTTAAATGCACCCATAGGTGTGTGTTTCTCCGTTTTCTTCCCTATCGCTGGTATGAGGCTCTCACTGGAGGCTGGATGGCCTTTCTGGGGCTTGTTATTTACACACAACACACTATATCCTCTTCTATGGTCCTGTCATTCCAGGTAGAGTCTTGCGCCCTGCAAGGGGGCCACCTCCAGCACTCCTCTGCCACCTTCCTTGCCTCTTAGCACCCCCCGTCGCCCCCTTGCCTCTTAGTGCCCCCCTAAGTCATCCCACCACCTCCAGGGGGTGGTACTGCCCATTTTGGGAACCACTGGCCTAAGTGCTATTGCTATCACTGTCAGGAAATTGTTCCTTTAGTTCTAGGTTGGATCTCTCTTTGATAAGTTTCCACCCATTACTTCTTGCCTTGCTATCAAGTTCTTCAGGGAATAGGTTGACTCCCTCTGTGATAGCCCCTCAAATATTACAACACTACTGTCATGCCACCCCTAGTCCTTCTCTTGGTTAGAGTACACATACCCAATTCCTGCAACTGTTTATCATGTTTTAGCCTCCAGCCCTCTTATCATTTTTGTTGCTCTTTTCTGTACTCTTTATAGACTCTTAAAATCTTTTCTGTATCATGGTGACCAAAACTGGATGCAGTATTCCAAATGAAGTAATTACCAAAAAAGTAAAAAGCAGTACAGGTGACCTTGATGCTATCCCTGTGTGGATTCAGTGTAAAACTGCACTGACTGTTTTTTTAGCAGCTGCAGTAAATGCTGGCTTATATTTAAGTGATTGTCCACTAGGACTGCTGAATCCTTCTCAGTTTTACTGCTGTTGAGCCAAATACCACCTATTATTATTTAGGTTTTTTTTGCCTAAGTGTGAAACCTTATTTTTCACACCACTGAATTACATTTTGTTGGATAGTGCCCAGTGTTAAAGTCTGTCAAGATCCCTTTGGCTCTTTAGCCAATCTTCTAAAGTTTTGGCTGTTCTCCCAGCTTGGTATTGTCTGAAAATTTGATGAGTTTCTCTTCTATTCCCTCATCTAAATCATTTATGAAGATGTTGAAGAGTAGTGGACCTAAGACAGAATCTTGGGGTACCCTAGTGCACATTTTCTCCTGCTAGATGTAGTTTCATTGAGGACTACACATTGAGTGTGATTGGTCAGACAGATACAAAGCTGGTAGTGTTGCTGATTATCCCACATTTTCCTATCTTACTAAGAAGTATTGAATTATTTTGTCTAATTCATGTAGTTCCATTTGGATGTCGTACAATTTGGTATTGTTATTGTGTTTAGCTTTGATTTGCAAGTAGGTTAGCCAGTCGACTTTCATGTTTTGTTCTGCCAATTCTTCGATTGTTTTTAAAATTTCCTGTCCATTAATTAAGTCTTTGTTTCTTTTCACTTTATTCATATTTGTAAAATTTGGGTGTGTCATCTTTTTCTTCAGGAATAGCCAATTCAGGATTTTCACATAGTGTTTTATTTTTAAAAAAAATTGAGTCAGTTTTGCAATAGCGCATTTCTCAGCTCTATTCTGATTGATTGAATGTTCTTTGCATATAACTGCTGTTAAAATGGAATTTCTCAGATAAAAGGGAAGAAATAACAGTTTTAGAATACCTAAACCTTTGGTCTTTGCCTAAAGATTTTAATCTGTCTCTTCTGCCTTCTCTTTTAGTCCATTTTTGAAAGCTTTTTTCATTCCAAGAAACTTGTTATTAAAAATCTCTATTTAAAAAGTTTAAAATTTTTAATCTATCTCTACAGGTAATGCTTTTTTTAGCAACTGCCTTGTTTGGCAACTTTTCACAGTTATGACAGTGATGAAAAAGTAACTTTACAACAAGTTATTGCATATGTGACATTTGTAGGGTGATAAAGCAAAGGGAAGCTGAAGTAAGATCATTAGCATAGTTATAGTATCACTAGCCGATAACCTGGTGTTGCCCAGATATTTATTTATAGGGGGGAAATGTCCAGACCAAACGTAATTTCTAATATTGGATTTCTAATATTCCCCCTTTACAGGAGGGTGCCCTCTTGTGGAGTACTGTGAAGCCATTACCATGGCAACTCCACTGCACCGTACAGTAGAATCCATTTTACAGAAGGACAGTAGAATCCATTTTAAGGCATGACAGGCTATATCTTAACCAAACAACCCCCCCCGGGGGGGTGTTAGGGCTGTCTTACCCCCACAATATTTGTTTCCAGAGAGTATGTCATCTGTGTACCAAGTTTGGTTGAAATTGCTCGAGGCATTCCAGAGTTATGCGCGCGCACACACACACACACACACACACACACACAGAGAGAGAGAGAGAGAGAGAGAGAGAGAGAGAGAGAGAGAGAGAGAGAGAGAGAGAGAGAGATTAACAACCACTTTGCTTAATGACTGAGTTACCAGTCCTGATGTGGATTAGCTGTACTATAAATTATCTAAATGCAGAACCTCGAGGTCACAAATGAAAGTGAATATAGGCTATATGGCTAGAGAGCAGTTCCCTGAAGATGGGCTCCAACATGAGTCTGAAAACTCAGAAGAGAAAACCTCTGGTCCCGGTGACCAATCCAGATTGGATCCTGTACTTAGATCAGTCTGACTCTATGCAAACTTCACACTGAGAAACCTTGTATTCTCTCTCATGCTTGCCTTCAAACTCATAAGAGCCGGTAGACCTGAATTTCTCCCGCAAAAGGAATGTTTGCTCCAATAGATCCACTTGAGATGATATGCATAGAAAGCTAAATATTTCCTTTAGAGATTCTGTACCAATAATGTTGTCTTTGGAGCAGGGAAAAATAATCATGGGCATTTGCAAATTAAAAATAACCAGAGCACAACGGATTTCATTTATCGAGAGAGCTTTCTGCTCTTTGAGCCCGGCAAGTCTCATCACTTGTTGATTTTCTCTTTTTTTTTTTAAACACAAGCAATGTGAAAAATCAGGCCCTTAAAATGCAGTCATTTTTCTGGTTAATCACTTTGGTAGAATTAAGCAACAGAGAGGGAGAGATGAGCTGGGGAAGGGGAAATCTACTTAGCAATTCTACAAATATCTGTAATTTTCTAATCTCAAAGCGAAGGAAATAAATAGCAAGTATTCCATGGTGGATAAATACACTATGCAGGCAAACAGCTTTGCAAATATTATTACTGGATCTGTGAGGGGGAAAAAAAGAAGAAGCGGAACAGCTTGATAGCGCAAACAGTTGCAAGATGAAGATATGTCTCTATGCAACATGGCTTGTTTCAATATGGCAAAAACAAACTTTATATCAGGAAATCAGTATTTTCCTTTCTTTGGCTTCCTTCTCCCTCACCTGTCAATTCTAAAATCTCCTCTAAAGGATTCCCCCAGTCAAATGGGAGGGTAGTACAACTGGGGAACAGAAACTCTACTCAGCTAATGGGTAGCAATTATAGCAGAGATGGGTTGCTGCTGGCATTACTGCATGTGCAGAACAATTCACAGTGAACTGCACATGCGGAGTTCAGGAATGTGACTGGCCAACTGTGCTAGCAGTGTATACCAATTACTCAGATCTTTACTGCTGTTTGGAAAGGGGAACTCAATTGCTGGCAAAAATATAAAAAATTAGCCGATAACCTGGCATTACCCAGGTATTTATTTATAGGGGGAAATGTCCAGACCAATCGCAATTTCTAATGTAGGATTTCCCCCCTTACCAGAGGGAGTCCCCTTGTGGAGTACTGTGAAACCGTTACCATGGCAACTCCACTGTGCCGTTCAGTAGAAGCCATTTTATGGCAGTATGGCACAACAGGTTCTATCTTAACAGAACACACACCAGAGGGGTGTTAGGGGTGTCTTACCCCCACAGTATTTTTCTCCAGATGGTAAGTCATCTGTGTATGCTTCCAGAGTTATGCTGGAACACACACATACACACATGCGCGCACACACACACACACACACACGCACAGACACAGAGGGATGGAGATATATATATATATATATATATATATATATATATATATATATATATATATATATATATATATATATATATATATATATATATATCAGCACAAATGCAACATATATATATATATATGTGTGTGTGTATATATATATATATATATATATATATATATATATATATATATATATATATATATATATATATATATATTCGTTTGTTCAAAATCGTAAATCTCCAAAAGTTCTTCACTGATTGCTTTGAAATTTTGACACAACGTTGCATTCGAATACACACCTTTTTATATAACTATATTATATAGATGTCACACCTGTGACAGGTAAAAACATGCTTTTTTGAAAACCAGCGCCAACTGTTGGGCGTAAAAGCAACACACGCTATACTAAATATTTCACGATTCCATTTCAATGTTTCTGATTGCATTGTTATATTGAATTTTCATAGATTTCAATTTATTTTCATTTTGATTTAATTATTTCGTGTGACATTGCATTGGAATTGAGCTGTGTCTTTTACCATAGCGTTCATTTCGTGGGTATAGTATATTCAGAACAGTTCGGCCTCTCTCCAGCTTTGTCCCAACGCTCCCTTTATATATATATGGCTGGGCTGCGGCCACACTCTTTCCCCTTTCCACCCCTCCTCTGACGAGTTTCAGCCATTTCTGCCAAGGGGAGCCGAAGCCCTTTGGCTTCCCCCTCCCCTCTCTCCCCTCCCCTCCCGCTGGGCCTTTGCTGTCTGCGGTGGGGTGGCACCTGTGCCATCCCTCCGCCGCCTCCCCCCACCCTTAAACTGACCTCCCTCTGCCCAGCCCAGCGGAGCTCCAGAGGAGGTGGAGTCGGAGCATCTCCTCAGCCCGGCTGGCCACGCACTCTCTCCCCCCTCACAGCGAGCCAGTTACGGCCTTGCCAAGGCAGCTCTGATGAGGCGGCAGCAGTGGTATCAGCCTGAGGCACAGCGAGGCTGGGGCGGCCGCTGGGTGCCCCATGTGGCAGCGGCTGCAGTAGCGGTGACATCTCTGGATGGGGCCACGGCCGGCAGGGGCTGCCTCGCGTCTACATTGCCAGGAGTGGCTCCTTCCTCCTCCTCCTGCTACTCAGGGGATTCCAGCTGCTTTCTCTCGCCGCCGCCGCTGAGGGAAGCCAGGTCGCGGGTGGCGGCCGCCTCCTCCTCCGCAGCAGCAGCGGCACCAGCTTGGAGGACTTCCTGCCTGGCCTGCTGGCCAAGCCGACACTGCCTCCCCCGGCCTCTTCCGCTGCCTCCATCTTGGTCTCTTCCTGCCCTCCCGGGTACCTGCACCACAGAGCCTGGCGCTGCTCTCACAGGGAGGAGGAGGTGTTGAGGGTCCGGCAGTTGAAGAAGAAGAGCGGCTTCCAGATCACCAGCGTGACCCCAGTGCAGATCTCAGCCAGCCTCAGCTCCAACAAAAACATTGCCGAAGACACGGAGAGCTACGACGACCTGGATGAGTCGCACACCAATGACTTCTCCTCCTCCGAGATCCTGGATGTCTTGCTCTCCCGGGCCACCGACTTGGGGGAGCCCGAGTGCAGCTCCTCCAAGGAGACTCTCAACAACTTCCACAAGGCCAACTGCCCGGGCGCCACCTCCCCCAACCAGCCTTGCCCAGCCCAGCAGTCCTGAAGCCTGACCAATGGCAGCGGCCACCCGCCACCCCACTATGCCCACAGGGGACACCCCCAGCCTCCCTCCTATGCTGGTGTCCCCCCACCCATGTCCGGAGGGGCCCCATGCAGCCATTGTTCCAGAGGCTGCCCATTGCAGGGAGCTTGGAGGGCGTCAGTCCGGGGCCTGCGGGAGTGTCCTCCATGGCGGCTCTTGCAGGGGCCACCATGGCTCACTTCCATGCGGGGGCTGCCTCTGCCAGGGGAGCTGTGGCTGGTGCAGCAAGTGGCAGGGCCCACCAGGTGGGCAAGACCCTCACGAACCTTTCAGCTGCTGGCAACGGCATGACCCTGCCCAGAGGGAACCACCCTGGGAATGTTTCGAACCACCCTGGGAATGTTTCGTTGTTCGCATGCTGTTGGTAAATGTGCCCGGTCCAACGTCTTTCCAGCAATTGAAAATTGTTTCTCACATGGACAATTAAATGTTGTGTGTTCAAGAGTCGGCAAACCAGACAATCTCTATATCTACACAGACAATGGAACAACAAAAAATATTGTTTCACAAGCATTGTGAAATTAAACATATTAGAAACTTGCGCTTTCTCTTTTCTTTCTTTTACATTTAACCAGACTCGGCCACAGCAACGCATGGCCAGGTACAGCTTATATGTGTGTGTGTGTGTGTCTGTGTGTGTGTGTGTCTGTCTGTGTGTCTGTGTGTGTGTCTGTGTGTGTGTGTCTGTGTGTGAGTCTGTGTCTGTCTGTTTCTGTGTCTGTGTCTGTGTCTGTATATGTATATGTATATGTATATGTATATGTATATGTATATGTATATGTATATGTATATGTATATGTATATGTATATGTATATGTATATGTATATGTATATGTATATGTATATGTATATGTATATGTATATGTATATGGTAAATGTCAGAAGACAATTTTCATGGTCATGTGGCCAGCATGACTATACGTCAATGGCACACTGAAAATGGTTACCTTCCCACCAAAGGGGTACTTAGTAATCTACTTGCGTTTATATGTTTTTGAAGTGCTATGTGGGTAGGAGCTGGGGCAAGTATTGGGAGCTCACCCCGTTGTGCAAAGCTCTGTTCTCGAACCTGGATTGTCAGTTCTCCAGATGACAAACTCAGCATCTTTAACCACTGAGTCATTGCAGCCCTCAGGTCAAAAATATACTCCCAGAATATTACATCAGTCCACATCAGAATGAAAGCAAGCAGTCTAGCCAATTTACCCACTCCATTATTTCCAATCCCAGCCATTTAAAAAATACCATTATTTAGCTGAGTTTGCTCAGGCAGCCCCTTAATTTCTGCTCCTTATTGATTCTGCCAACTCCCCAAATTAGGCACTAAGCACGAAGGGATGAAAATAAAGACATTGGTCCGAGATTAAAACAACAACATGCTCAGACTTGACCAAATTTAAACAGCAGCCAGATAGCAGTTACTGTGATTAGATTTCCAAGTGTGGGTGGTGAAGGGGGGAGGAACCAGACTTTAAAATAGCTTTAGCAGTTTGCCAGATGAGGAATTGGAATATGAAAAAATACAGAAAAGATATCACTCGAAACCAATAGTTCTTAAATTGACTCAATTACCCCCTTTCCCAGTCTTGAATAATATCATTACCTTCACAAAGACAAAAAAAACTCTTGTTGTTTTACACAACTTCTTGGCAGTCACAACCTCAAACTGGATCCTTGCTTCCAGTTTAAATTGCTTAATTGCCCCATGGATATGCTCAAACTATCCCCAGTTTAAGATTCACTGCTTTAAACCTATCAAATGTTGTATCTTTGGAGTAAATCCAGCAATACTGCATTACTGTAATTTCATTCAGCTCATTCTTATTTTTTGAAACTACATCATCCGTTAACCAATTCTGGTCAATTTTGTTCTAATTCAGGAGTGTCAAACTTGATTTCATTGAGGGCCGCATCATGGTTGTGTTTGACCTTGAGGGGGCCAGAGTGGGCGTGGCTGTGGTGGGAGTGGCCAGATCAATGTCAATCGTGTCGGGAGTTCCTGTGGTGGCCCGAGTGCTCCACCAGAGAAAATGGGCTCCCAAGCTCTGTTTCCGGCTGCTACGGCCTCCCGCAATCCTCTGTCAGCAAAAATAGAGTTCCATTTTAGAGGCACCGCAAGCCAGTCCTTCACTGTTTCTAGGGTGGCCCAATGAGCCAGATCTAAGCACCCCCAGGCCGGATCTTTGAATTTGATACCCCTGTTGTAATGTATTACTCAGTGTTGAACATTCTTTGCATACACTTTAAATCTCTTAGCCATGGATAATGTGCTATTTGTTGTGTTAAATTTAAGGCCATCTATGGAGAAGGTGGTCAGAAAAAAATCAAAATGGCAAGGTGAGATGAGGCCGAAATTGCTATAACTAAAGATTGAAGCAGGACGTGTACTGTATTTTTTGGAGTATAAGACGCACCAAGGTTTTGAAGAGACAAATTTTTTTAAAAAGTTTTTGCACTCTGCAAACCTCCCAAAAATGGCCCATTTTTTGTGAAAACAGGCCTGTTTTTTTTTCTTCAAAAAAGGTCATGAATAGCCCTTAGGAGGCTTGTAGACTGCTCCTGGGGGGGGGCAGGGGGCAAAAACAAGCAAAAAACAGCCCGTTTTTCACAAAACAGGCCTGTTTTTCATCAAAAAAAGGGGGCATGGATAGCCTTATGAAAGCTTATAGAGTGCTGCTGGGAACAGGGGGGCAAAAACAGTCTGTTTTTTGCTCATTTCTGCCCTCTCCAGCCCCCAGGAGCTCTCTGAAAGCCTCCTAAAGGCTATGCACAGCCATTTTGGTGAAGGGGGCGGGGTTTCGGGAAACAAAAAATGCTGTATTCAGTGTATAAGACACACCCAGATTTTCAGCCTCTTTTTTGAGGGAAAAGGGTGCGTCTTATACTCTGAAAAATATGGTAAGTAAATAGAATACAATAGAATTATTTATCTTACTGAAAAAAATGGGGAGGGGGGGAGATAGATAAGAAGAAAACAATTTGGTAAGTAAATAAAGGGGGAAATGTCACCTGAACCAGACAAAAGAAGCTGGGTAATCCAAGTAGATTAATAGGTACCCCTTTGGTGGGAAGGCAACCACTTTTTGTATGCCTTTGGCATAGAGCCATGCTGGCCACATGAGCAAAAGCTCAATTCCAGCTAACCAACAAAGCAAGAACATTTAAACATAAAAAGGAGTCCTGAAGTCAATCGACTCTTTGAGTTGTCTTTGGATCCAAACTTGGTGGCTTCCATCCCTCTAGCTAGTACTTGGCAGCCGGGTTTTGAAGGATAGGGATGTATTCATGTGAGAAAGAAGCACCTGTATAGTTTTGCCATTAGTTTAAATTCACTGGGTCTTTGTGTATTGCAAAGAACCTGTTGTGCCCCAGTCTTCAGTTGTAAAATATTTGTGTGTGTCCTTCAACGTTTCCTGGCTTTTGACCAGGGCTGTGGTCTTGTCTGCATGTTCTAGCTGCATCTATCTGGGAAACTCTGCTAGAAAGCAAGGGAGGAGGGGATTACAAGGTCCATGTGCCTCCACAGGTTGTGAGTGAGTGAGTGTTTTTAAGCCAAACCTGGGAGCATGTGTAGCAGCAACTGCAATACCTCTGATTATCACATGAGCGTATACTTTTATTCTTCCCTCCCTCCACTTTCTGGATATATATTTCCACGAAGTCTGAAGTTGCAGGCATCACAATTTTTATTTTCTACAAATACTTAGGAGATTTTCTATGGATCCCAGAAGGCAATCTTGGAAATCAAAACAATGCTACAATCTGGCATTTTGCTCTTCAGCAGGGCAGCTGCTTATTTAATTATTTAAATTGTTGTGTCTATATGTGACTATAAAAATAAGTCAGGTGAGATGGGAAGCTTGACAACATTCAGGACAATATATGCATATATATGCATATATATATATATATATATATATATATATATATATATATGTGTGTGTGTGTGTGTGTGTGTGTGTGTGTGTGTGTGTGTGTGTGTTGACCCCCTCCTCCGTCCAGTAACGAATGCCGAGACAAGCTTAACTGGAATGTCACAACACTTTATTAGCAAGAAACCCAAAACCTCGGTGGCTGAAAGCCAAGCATAACAAACAGATAAGAACCTTGGCAGCAACTCAGACAAGCCTTGTCAGCAATCCAGCCTGCCAAGCTAGTTACAAAAGTTCTCCAACTTTTAGTCAATGTGTTGACTTCTGCAAAAGGGGCATGTGCACAAGCAGTCCTCTTATAGTCTGGAGAGGAGCCTAATTACCACCAGCTAAGTGCAATTACCTCCTGTACTTGCGCAACTGTTCCTGACACCTATTAGCTCTTCGGTGCCGGGCATCCAGGAACAACTCACTGCTGGCATCCAGCTCACTCTCCCTTGTCTCCTCCCCACTGGTCCAAGGCTCAGACGCCTCCTGGTGGCCAACCAGCCTCTCTGCGCCCTGCTCGGAGTCGGAACCCTGTCCAGGGTCCTCCACATTCTCCAGAGCCGACTCATAGAGCCCCTCTCTGTTGGAGTCTGGTGGCAGCTCCAACGGCTCCTGCTGGGCCACAACATATGTGTGTGTGTGTGCATGTAAAGATTATGTTAATAAAACTGTTCTGGGTTAAAAACAGGAGGACAGATCCTAAAACATGAGAATTACCAAACCTAAGGGTATAATTAACAGAAGGTAAAAAGATTAAGGTTTTCTTTCCCTCATTGAAGACATAGACTTACATTTAGTTTCACCTGCCACTGAAATCTCTGTCTCTTTCATTTCTCTCTCTCTCTCTCTCTCTCTCTCTCTCTCTCTCTCTCTCTCTCTCTCTCTCTCCTATGACTTTCTCTCTTTCTCTCTCATCTATTTGACTTCAAAATGAAATGTTGGGTATATGTTCTTCTGCAGAGTATGAAGTCAGAGAAGGCCCCGTGGTTAAATTTATTTGAAAATACCTTTGTTATACAGGTGTCACCCTTCAAGGTGGTCCCAATAGAAAATAGACTCCACCAAAAACATAGAATTACTCTAAGCTTAATGGGGTAGGCTATTTTAACAGAATCCAAATGTGTTTTTTTCTCTCTCTCTCCCGCCTATTCACACAGATGAACACAGGCAGATACAGGCAGGCAGATATACAGACACAGTGGGTCAGAGAGGATCCAGCCTGTGTCTCTTCCTTTCCTAAGTGCTAGGGCTCAAAGGAATTTCTGTTCTTTTCCATTTTTTTTGTAATGGCTTCTGAATATATGGCTTCTCAATAAAAACAAAAGAATCCTAGAACAGATGTATGGTTAGACCAACTTAAGTAACTCTTGTGGAAAACACAGATAAGATGCTCCTATCAAAGAAGTAGTAGTTTTGTAAGTTTGTGGTTTTGGATAATTGGATGTCTAGATGCTTAGCTTAATTGGCTCCCTTGAAGGCTACTATGCTTTAGTGTAACCAGAATGCTAGGGTGCAATAAGTAGAAATCTGACTGGCTGAATTCAGTCCCTTTCCACATGCATTATTACAAAATTATGGAGCTTTCCAAGACCTCTGTAATGAATTATGGACCTCGGAGAGTTCTTAAAGAGCAGAAATGGGGCAATGATATTCACCAGTCCAGATATTTTGTACTTTAACACCCATTAACCCCAACCCAGCAGTGACAATTCCAAGGAACTGTAACTCAAAAGTTCTGGAGAATATTGGATTACCTTTTCTGTTGAAACACCCAAGTGGCTTAAATACGGTTCTGAGTGGCAGGACTAAACTATTTGCAGCAACCCCTACAATAAACCAGTTGTATCTACTGAATGCAGGAAGAGAAAAGGCTATTGTTGCCATCTTCCCTTCCTTATTGATTCTGCTGAGCCCAGCAGATCTGCACAGCTCATAAACTGCATGATTACATTTATAGCCATGTTCCTATTAAGTGAGAGGTGCGGTGAAGATTAATCACGTGTATCCCCTCCAGCAAGGAGGTGGGGAAGCCAATGTCAGAGGCAGGATCCTAAATCTCCGGAAGCTAATAAAGTCCCAGACCTTCATAAGAGGAGGGGGGTGGGAAGAGAAGAAGAATGCCTTTATAAGCAAACAGAAGGCATTTTGCCACACTATTTTGCTCGCTCTCTGGCTGAGATAGCTGCACTACGGTGATTGGAGATAAGTCAAACCAGGTGAGCAAAGCCGAGGAAAAGAAATGAGAATTGCGATTATTCCACTGAATTTTTCTTGAAACTTCCATTCATTCCTGCCTGTGATAAGATTTGCATAGTAGTTTAATCACAGCTTATTGAATATATTATCATTGGTTGTGTTTCAGGGCTGGGATTCAATTTTTTTACTACCAGTTCGGCGGGTGTGGCTTGGCTTGGCGGGCATGGCTTTGTCTTTGTCTTGGTGGGCGTGGCAGCGGAAGGATAAATCTCCATTCCATCCCCCACTCCAGAGCAAGGATACTGTAAAATCGCCATTCCCTCCCCACTCCAGGGCAAGGATACTGTAAAATCTATATTTCCACCCCACTCCAGGGCAAGGATACTGTAAAATCTCCATTTCCACCCCACTCCAGAGCAAGGATACTGTAAAATCTCCATTCCCTCCCCACTCCAGGGCAAGGATACTGTAAAATCTCCATTCCCTCCCCACTCCAGGGCAAGGATACTGTAAAATCTCCATTCCCTCCCCACTCCAGGGCAAGGATACTGTAAAATCTCCATTCCCTCCCCACCTCACTAATCTGCTTTCCAGGGCAACAGAAGAAGACCCAGCTGATCAGCTGGGACTCAGGAAGCGGCAAATAGATGGGGACAGAGCTCTTCAGAGGTGGTATTTGGCGGGTCTCCAAACTACTCAAAATTTCTGCTACCGGTTTGCCAGAGCCAATCAGAACTGGCTGAATACCACCACTGGTTGTGTTCCCACAATTGAACATGTACCATTAAGTCAGTGTTGACTCTTTGCGACCATACTGATTGACCCAAAGGAGCTTTTTCAAGAGGCTGTTGGAAGAAACATCCTTCTGGGTTCGGCTCCAAGTGGGGAAAAAGACACTGGAGACATGGAGGTTGCTTGGAAAGATGGTTTAATGGTGGACAGGACCACATGGCTTGAGTCCTGAACAGAAAAGGTGATCACATGCTTCAATGTTGGTGGAGAAAAAGAGAGAAAGACTGAGATGCTGAGTCCCTGGTTTTATGCCCTCTCTGGCCTTTGATCTTGAGCTTGTATTCTGATTGGTTGTCAGACTCCCATAGGGCCATGCAGGGGCAACTCTCTAGGCTGCGTTTTGAATCCAGGTTTGGTTGAGTTCTCAGATGCCATGTGGTGAGTTTGGTAAAGGGCCAATATTATCATGCCTTAATCCCATCCCCTGGAGCTGAAGGGGAGAACTTTTTATTATGTAAATGGACTGGTTTGGCCTTCTTAATGGCCCATTGACAAAGGGGGTGGGGGCAGGAAGCTACAGGGAGTTATTCTCTCTTTATAAAACATGTTTCTTCCTTTTCACATCCAGAGAAATATTCTGCATTTTCAATATTTACTAGGATATTTCACTTTTCTGGGAGAGGGTTGGGTGATAACTTCCTACAAGGCACCTGGACTTTCTGGTTTTTCTTTGAAGATGTTTTGCTTCTGATCCAATAAGTTTCTTCAGCTCTGACTGGATTGGTGGGGAATGGAAGGGTTCATACTCTTTGCAAATGACCAGCTGTCTGCAAGGAGTATAAACCCTTCCATTCCTCACCATCCAGTCACAGATGAAGACGCTTCTTGGATGAGAAGTGAAACATCTTTACAGAAAAACCAGAAAGTCCAATTGCTTCTTGAAAAAGCACCTTTGGGACAACTATGACCTGGATGATTGAGAATCTCCATAGACAGTTAGCCATACAGGTTGACATTCCCCAGGATGATCTGTCCCCAACCTGGCCTTTCAGCTCTTCCAATGGTGTACCCATCACTGCTGTAATCAAAATCATCTTCTTTGGTGGGAACCTTCTGTCCTTTTCCTTCCACTTTTCCCATGTATCATTGATTTCTCAACAGATAGGTCTTTGCATAATGAGTCCAGAATATGATAGAGTCTGGTCATTTGTGCCCAGGGGTGGGTTGCTAATCCCGTTCCAACCGGTTCGGTTGGAACGGGGCTGGCGGCGTCCTCGTGCACGCACGCAGTTCACGCATGCGTCTTAGCCCCTGTGCGATGCTCCAGCTGCTCACGGAGACTCACGCAGGCGCTGTATGTGCCATCCAGCTGCTCGCGGAGAATCGCACAGGCGCTGTATGTGCCATGCGCCTGCGTGAAAGCGCAGAAGCCTTCAAAGACCAGCAAGGAGCACGGGTGGGCCGGTGGGCCCTTCGCCGTTCCCGGAAGTTACTTACCTCCGGGTTCGCCGACCAACCAGTTCGCAGGGACTGCCGCGAACCGGTTGAAACCCACCCCTGTTTGTGCCTCAAGTGAAAACTCTGAATTGATTTATTCTATAATTTATTTGTTTTCTTGACTTTTCATCCTACTCCCAAAAGTTGTCCAGTACCAAAGTTCAAAAGTTTCAGTAGATTTTCTACCCTGCTTCTTCAAAGTCCAACTTTTGCTTCCATAGAGTCTTACAGGTAAAGTCCTCGCTTGGGCTATTCTGATCTTTGTAGGCATACACCTGTCATAGCTTCTGGGCATCTTTCCCTAGGCCTTTGTTGATACTTTACCGAGGGCTAATTTGTGCAATATTTCTTAACTGCTAATGTCAGACCTGCCACCTCATGTCTCCTCTCTGCCTTCGGTTCGGTACCAGTCTGCCATGAACCCTGAGGGGAAGAGGGGAAAGGAAGGGGAGCTCTTGTGAGAAAGTGAAAGTTGAGAAAGCGAAAGTGCCTGCCTGAGTCCGTGTTTCAAAATCGCTAGGAGATGAGAAGAATGCAGCTGTAAGTCAGCCGATAATCAGAGTGGCTGTTTCCAAAACATTTTCTTTGAAATTGATGGGAGAGCAGGGGACGTGCCTAAGCTGGGGAAAGTTTTCACTTGGGGTTTTGGCCTGCGAATTTCAGATCTGGCTTTGCACTATTGTATTTCACTTGGCTTCTAGTAAATCATACCTTTCTCAACCTGATGGTGTTAAGGATTATTTTTACTGAGAAGTCTAAATCGAGGCAGATCTGAGAGTTAATTTCTTTTAATAGCCCTAAAAGGGAGAAGTTGCCCAACATTTCACTATCCTCACGGTCACTTTTAATGCTGGCTGTGGTACCTGTTGTCAGTAGTTTGGTTTAAAATAAATTTTATTAATCCCATTTCTTCATGGTGCGTTTGTCTTTCATTATTAGAGTTTCCAGATCATTTGCATTTTCAGCTATCAGAGTAGCGTCACCAGAATAGTGTCATCAGCTTTGTTTATTTATGTTTGTTCTTTCAATTTTTAAACCTCAGCTTTCTTCTTCCAATACAGCTTCTTTCATTGTATGTTCAATATATAGGTTGAACAGCTAAAAGAGATAAGGCAGTTTTATCTCACTTCTTTGCTGACCTGCTGCCAATTGATTTCACCATATTCCAATTGCATTATAGCTTCCTGACCTAGATATAGTTTTCACGTGAGAACAATGAGATGTTCTGAGATTCCTTTTTTCCTAAGGACATTCCACAGCTTGACATGGTTGACATAATCAAAGACCTTTGATTATGTAATCAATCAAACAAACATATATTGATTGCTTTTTTTGCCATTCTTTAGCTTTCTTAATAGCCAGGTGCTTCAGCAGTAACATTTCTTGTTTCTTGACCTTTTCTAAAATCAAATATTTTTTTCCATATACAGTTCTAATGTATGTTGAATTTTCTAAGTGCTATTTTGCTAGTATATAAAATTCAGGTTACTGTATAAACATTTATAGCAGAGGTGGTATTCAGCTGGTTCTGACCGGTTCTGGCGAACTGGTAGCAGAAATTTTGAGTAGTTCAGAGAACCGGCAAATGCCACCTCTGGCTGGCCCCACCCCTGATCTATTCGCTGCCTCCCGAGTCTCAGCTGATCAGCTGGGTTTTCTTTTGTTGTCCTGCACAAGAGAACAGAGCTGGAAAGCAGGTTAGTGGGGTGGGGTGGGAACAGAGATTTTGCAGTATCCTTCCCCCAGGACTGGGGAGGGAATGGGGATTTTGCAGTATCCTTCCCCTGCCATGTCCACCAAGCCATGCCTACAGAACCGGTAGTAAAAAAAAATTGAATCCCACCACTGATTTACAGACACTGTTATGTCTCCTTTCCTGGGTATTGGTACTTAGACTGATCTCTTCCAATCAGTGGGCTACTGTATTCCCTAGGTTGGCTGCCATATTTCATATAGAACTTTTCCAGATTCTTCTCTCTCTTGCTACATTTATGTAGATATTCTTATAACCGTCAACTTAGTACTGATTGGCATGCTGATCTAACTTCATCTTCCAGTGCTAGACACTCTTGTAAATAGCAAATATTTTTATGTTGGTATTCTTGTTTTGGAGAATCTCAGTATAATCTTCTTTTCATCAGTTACTGTCTGTCCATTGGCATCCTCCAGCAAAGCAATTTGAGGTTGGAACCTCTTACTGAGTTCAGAGATATTTTGGAAAACTCTTCCTGTTTTTCCGTGACTATTTCCATCAGTGCCTTTAACAGATGCCACTGTAATGTTGCTTCCTTTCTTTTTTACAGTCATCTCAACAGAATTGGACAATTTCTTGTGGCCAACTCACTGTGGGCATCTCATCATGGACTTTTTGCTGTGGCCACCCACTGTGGTCATCTTGAAAACAGTGGAAATAATAATGGAGATAATGTCAAAGAGATAGTGTCGGGTAACATTTATTTCTTTGTGTTATCTCGCATGGAATTGTCTGAGCCAAGTTGTCCTGGGGTGAGTTGGCCACAGTGAGATGCGGTGAAGAGATGGCTGTGGTGGGATGGTGAGTTGTCCTAGATTCTTCTTCTGAAACTCTTTGCTAAGTTTCTTTATCTTGTTCTTTCTTGCCTTCTCTCCACGACCATCACTATCATTTGTTTTCCCATCCAGTTTTCTTTCTTCTGTTTCTTTTATTTTTCTTTTATTTTATTTGGTTTGTCAAACATGTACAAGATAATAGGTATAGGTGTAAACATGGACATGGACAAAGGAAATGAGTACAAATAAATGGGGACAGTAGAACAGGGACAGTAGGAAGGGCTGGTGTTCTTATGCACGCCCTCTTACAGACCTCTTAAGAATGGGGTGAGGTCCACGGTAGACAGTCTGAGGTTGAAGCTGTGGGGGTTTGAGGCTGTCACAACAGAATCAGATAGAGCATTCCAGGCTTTGACCACTCTGTTACTGAAGTCGTATTTCAACTGCAATCGAGTTTGGAGCGGTTTACCTTGAGTTTGTATCTATTGTTTGCCCTCATATTATTGAGGTTGAAGCTGAAGTAGTCAATGACAGGTAGGACATTGTAGCAGTAACATCTGTAGCAGTCATGACAATCTATTTTCATATTCTTCCTTAACAATCTCTGTCATTTCATTCCACAGTTCCTTTGAAAGAATGAGGCTTAGGACTTCAAAAGTCAAAGAAAAAAAAACCTCACCAGGTTGGAACACTTTCACTCTTCTTTCCTTCCGGAGCCATCTCCAACTATGTCAGCCTGGGGGCTGCTTGTTTGCTGCCAGTTGGAAGAACTTCCCTTGGGTCAATAGGGACTTTGTGGTGTCCCTGCGACGAGCAAGGTTTTGTCTTCCCACTCACCATCTTTTTGGGACGGTTTAGGTCCTGCTGGACCATCCAGGGGCAAAAGTGTCATCGGCAGACTCAGACTGTCGAGCCCGCACGATGTATCGTCGCGACGCTGGCTCTTCCCTCTCTGGACTTCAAAATGGTTCCTGATGTTCTCCTTGAAAATGGTGGGTGTAGGCCAACATGACATCATGGAAGGTGGTTAGCTTTATTCTTCTTCAGCTTAAATTGGAACTTCCACATCAGCAGTTTGCAATCTATTCCACAATCAGCTCCTGGACTTCTTTATTGTTACTATATATCTGGATTCTTCCACTTCATTCACCAATAATATAGTCAATAAGGTTTCCGTGTACTCCATCTGCTGATGCCAACATATATAGGTACCCTGTTGTTTATTTGAAGTCTGTGTTAGGAATGAAGAAATCGTTGGAGTGGCAGAAACTGATAAGTCATTCTGCTGCTTCATTTCAATTTGCTAGACAATATAATCAAAATATATGTTGTCCTAACTATTTCCAACTTTGGCATTCCAATTCTCTACCACAAGTGGCACATTTACTTTAACTTGTACATTCTGTGAGCATCAGTGTTTGGAGCATAAAGTTGGATAGCAATCATATTAAATGTATGTCTGATATTGCAGAATCCATCCTGCGTCAGTCACCCAAACCAGAGGTTTTGTCTTCTGAGTTTTGGGACTCATGCTGGAGCCCATCTCCTAACTGATATTATTCAGTCATTGGTTGCATTGTGCTCAAGTAGTATCTTTGCAATATTTTCCCTGACTGTGGAAACAACCTTCTTTTATTGTGACCTGAGTGTGACCTTCTGAAAGAGCCCAAGACCAAGGCATCTCAATTCACTGATAGCCAAGATGTCAATTTGTATTTAAATCACTTCCTCTTGCACTGTGTTGACTTTTCCTATGCTTGTACTTTTTACATATTCCCACTGGAATTTTGTCTTTGCAGCTTTGAATTTTCTTTTCTTGCAATAGGAAAATCATCAACTAGTAATCTAGCCATGGCATAAAGACCATTAGTATTCTGAAAGACCTTCAGCTCTTCCTCAGTAGCACGTTGAATGCCACCTGACCTGAGGGGCCCATCATCTCTGACTAGCCATGTCCGATTCTGGCAGGTGGTGGGCATCTCTGTTTGTTAGCCAAGGGAGCCAGCATTGTCTGAAAACATTTATGTGGTCATGTGGCCAGCATGACTACATGCTGAGGCGCATGGAACACTGTTACTTTCCCACCAAAGTAGTGTCTACTCATCTAATCTATTCAAATTTGCATGTTATCGAATTGTTAGGTGAGCGGAGGAATGGGAATTCAACCTGTTGCATCGCTCTTGGGTCCCAAACCCAGGCTGTCAACTTTCCACCTGACAAGCTCAGTGTCTTTAACCGCTTAGTTATCACATACCCCACATCCAGCACTAAATGATACTAAATATAGCATTAAATAACAGCTAGTTGGGTCTAATGGGTAAGGTACTGGGTTAGAAAGGGATGCAGTGGCTCAGTGGCTAAGACACTGAGCTTGTCGATCAGAATGGTTAGCAGTTCGGCGGTTCGAATCCCTAGCGCCTCTTAATGGAGTGAGCTCCGTGCTGCGTAATAGAGTGCAATGGAGTGAGCACCGTGTAATGAAGTGAGCTCCCATTACTTGTCCCAGCTTGTTTGTTGTTTGTTTGTTTGTTTGTTTATTATATTTATATGCTGCCCTTTTCCCCCGAAGGGGACTCAGGGCGGCTCACAACTCAAACCAGGGAAGGGGGATACAGACAAAAATTTAAAAAACGACACATAACAATGCATAATTTAAAACACACGACAGTCATACCATTCGAGACGGGGGCAACAGCTCTTTAGCCCCAGGCCTGTCGGAACAGCCAGGTTTTAAGGGCTTTGCGGAAGGCTTGGAGGGTGGTGAGGGTTCGAATCTCCACAGGGAGTTCATTCCAGAGGGTCGGAACAGCCTCCGGGTAGTCGCCAGTCGACACTGGCCGGCGGATGGAATTCGGAGGAGGCCTAATCTGTGGGATCTAATCAGTCTAGTGGAGGTAATTGGCAGCAGGCGGTCTCTCAAGTACCCAGGTCCAATACCATGAAGGGCTTTATAAGTGGCGACTAGTGCCTTGAAGCGTATCCGGAGACCAATAGGCAGCCAGTGCAGCTCGCGGAGGATAGGTGTTACATGGGTGAACCGAGGTGCACCCACGATCGCTCGCGCGGCTGCATTCTGGACAAGCTGGAGTCTCCGAATGCTCTTCAAGGGCTGCCCCATGTAGAGCATTGCCAGCCTAGCAGTTCAAAAGCATGTAAAAATGCATGTAGAAAAATAGGGACCACCTTTCGTGGAAAAGTAACAGTGTTCTGTGCGCCTTTGGCATTTAGTCATGCCAGCCACATGACCACTTTATCTTTTAGTCTCAACATAGCTTTCAATCAACATTAAAAAAATACTCAGTGAAGCACATATTCTGAAGCAAGCTGCCTCCTTGCCTTTTCATAACAATATGCGGATAGGAATATAAAATAATTTCATCACAAATTCCTCTAAAGTTGACATGGGACTAAATGTGCCAAAGATGGAAACTAAAAAACTAGCCATAGGCAGTCTGTCCAATTTATTCTATTTAATTTAATAAATATGCAAGGGAAGTTTCAAAGTTGCCATTACTTTTTTAAAAATGAACAAAAATATCCAAAGGGGTCTATTCTGAGTTATCTTTAAAGAATCTGGTGAACTTGAAATAGTCCTGATTCTCTGAATAGAGATTTCATGTTAGAATAGAATAGAATAGAATAGAATAGAATAGAATAGAATAGAATAGAATTCTTTATTGGTCGAGTGTGATTGGACACACAAGAAATTTGTCTTTGGTGCATATGCCCTCAGTATACATAAAAAGACAATATACATTCGTCAAGAATTATAAGATACAACACTTAATGATAGTTATAAGGTACAAAAAAGCAATCAGGAAACAATCAATATCAATATAAATTGTAAGGATACAAGCAACAAATTACAATCCAGCTGTCATAAGTGGGAGGAGATGGGGGATAGGAATGATGAGAAGACTAATAGTAATAGTAATGCAGTCTTAGTGAATGGTTTGATAGCGGTGAAGGAGTTATTTGTTTAGCAGAGGGATGGTGTTTGTCAGGCCTGCAGCTGGTTCCTTTTAGGATCTTTGGCCTGCCACACTCTCTATTATTTTACTATGTTTTTTTCATTAGTGGGGAATTGGGAGGGGGAATAGTAAGGAGTAGAATGTGTTGTTGTAAAAAAAAAAAATTCCTTTCTAGAAGCCCAAGGTCATCCTTTGTTTCTGCACCTCTGAGCCTGACCAGAACTAGATGGGTGGAACTGCCAGCGTGGCAGTGGATGATTGGACCATGTGATGGACTTGTGAGTGTGGGGGGCAAGATCATGAACTTTCAACTGGGTGGAAAACCCAGGAAGCTTTCAGATTCGGGTTTTCCACAGATGTGTCAACATGTCTCTCTTATAAATTGGAAGTTTGTGGAACGTTCTGCCTTGGACTCTGATTTGATTTTGGATTATATTTGGAACGCTGACAGCGTTGAGGAAAAAACTGTTCTTGTGTCTAGTTGTCTTGGTGTGCAGTGCTCTATAGTGTCGTTTTGAGGGTAGGAGTTGGAACAATTTATGTCCAGGATGTAAGGGGTCTGTAAATATTTTCACGGCCCTCTTTTTGACTCGTGCAGTATACAGGTCCTCAATGGAAGGCAGGTTGGCAGTAATTTTTTTTTGCAGTTCTGATTATCCTCTGAAGTTGTGACTGTCTTGTTGGGTTGCAGAACCAAACCAGACAGTTATAGAGGTGCAGATGACATAACATTCTTTGTTGTGCATTTTTAATGACATTTTTGATGTTGGGTGTCCATTTTAGGTCTTGAGATATGGTAGAATCTAAAATTTGAAGGTCTCTACTGTTGATACTGTGTTGTCTCGTATTGTAAGAGGTGGTAGTATGGGAGGGTTTCTCCTAAAATCTACCACCATTACTACGGTTTTGAGTGTGTTCAGTTCCAGATTGTTCTGGTTGCATGACGAGGCTAGTTGTTCAACCTGTTAGTGCAATTTCTATTCACTGGAGTCTTTCTGTTGAATTTTTTTAAACGGGCTTTTTATTCCCTGGGGAGGAAAATGGTGTCCAAAGAAAACTGAAAGTTGGTAGCAAAATGACAGATTTTTTTTTTTGACATCCCTATTTGCAGGTTGTGAAAAGCGGGAGGAAGACAATTTTCAGAAACTCAATAAATTGTCATAAAGATTCAATTCCTATTTCGTCTTTGGTGGCTCCTTTTTATATCTTACTTTATTTTTAAGGCTTTATGTTACCCTTATCAACGGAAATCTCCAAGTTGTCACTTTCTGCCCCCTTTCAAAGTGAACTTGCAATTATTTGCAATTTCTGAGAGGTTTTCATTATATTTTTAAATTTTCCTTCTACTTTGAAAGCCATTTTTTTCCTTCCATAAAACTTTTGACTGTGCTAGAGAGCAGCTACAGGGTAGAGTGACTTAAAACAAGCAACTTCAGACAAAGGATGAAAAGAATTCAAAACTTATTTAAAGCCATCCACAGCATATAACCGTGGCTTTTATGATAGAGACAAAAAAGGAAGTGCAAGCTGAAGGGAGGGGAACAAATTTGGCCATTAATATTAATTAATCTAGTATCTGTGCTCCTGAAACCTAGGTGGGACTTATAGTTTGATAAATGTGCTCCGTTCATTCTTATCATCCAGATTGCTGCAATTTTCCAAACAGAACAAGGTGGGGCATAAATATCCTTCTATTTTGGAAAAATGCATCCAATATTGGCTGCATACATTAAAGTTATGTTCTGAATTATTTAAACAAAGGGAAACAGAAAGACAATTTAGTTAAGGATTAATGTCAGGGCAATGATGATTTAATAGCTGACCAGCTCCTGTAAGGCTGTAAACAGAGATGATGACATGAGGATGGGTCAGCAGCATTACTGCCACTTTAAGAAGGTGTGTGTGTGTGTGTGTGTGTGTGTGTATGGGAGGCCATGTGAGGATCTCTCTCTCTCCTTGTGTATCTCTCTCCTCATGTTCTATTTCCATTGTAGTTCTCTGTGTAGAGTTGAAGATTGATTGATTGCCTGATATTTGCCTAACATGTGTGTGTGTGTGTGTGTGTGTGTGTGTGTGTGTGTGTGTGTGTGTGTGTGTGTATACATATATATATGTCTTGTATATAAACCACTGTTTGAAAGACAAAACCTCGGTGTACTGTATTTTGCTCCTGGGTTGTCTCAAAATAACGATCATGTTGTGCGCACTCTGACAGTTGTTGATACCAGGCCAGAAACATCTAAGGTGAGTTCTAATTCTACTTTAGGCACAAAGCCATCTGGATGACTTTGGGACAGTCCTTATCTGAAATATTTGGCCTAGACTCAGATGTTTCAATATATAACTAAGCAACAGCTGAGACACCTTTTGCATTGTTTTTCTAGTTCTTGTTTTATGGCTGTTATGATTTGTGGTTTTATTGCTGCTGTGAGTTGCATTTTAGGAGGAGCAACCATACAAACCTTTTAATTAAATAAAATAATCAAGGCTCTTTCAGCCCTACAAGGAAGGCAAGGGCAAACCTCTTTTGAAAATGTTACCAATAAAACTGTACAGACTTGCCCAGGCAGTTTCCGGGACCCTTTAAGATCCTTATATACAAAAAAAGAAAATAACCTACAAAATTTCATTTGAGATGGCTTCTTCATAACAAGACCCATACTGTCAGCCTCTATCTTGCATGCTTGCTATTGGCTGCTATAGTAACAGGGAGGGAGGGGGCTCATGGTATTTGTAAGGGGAAGCGTGCTGGTGGACGCATCTCGAGACATCTCGAAAAAGGGAATTTTGCTCTCACCATCTTCTGCGCATGCTGAAGGTTTGTTTTTGTGTTTGGTCAAGGCCAACCCTCTCTGCATAACAGCAGAATGAGGCTGCCTGAAGATGCACCCCACATGACACCCTTGGGGTTGGAGATTGGACATTGGGTTGGGACAACTGGAGGGAGAGATTTGGGTAAAGGTTTGATATGTACAAGTTCGCGCTTTTTTGCCTCAGATCTTGCTTCACTTTCGCTGTGTTCATTTCATATCCAGGAAAAGAAACTTTTTTTCTAATTATTTGGAGTTGGGTTTTTTTCTTCCTTGGATGTTGAGTGAGGCAAGCCTGACACCTACTCTTGTTTCATATGGCAAGACTATTCTTCCCAGACTTCTACCATCCCATTTTGCTATACTGATGGTGTCATTCATCCAGGAAAGTTGTAAGCTGTCACCTGTTCTTACCAACACATCTAAGGGGTTGCCACAAAGAAGAGGGAGTCAAGCTATTCCCCAAAGCACCTAAGGGCAGGACAAGAAGCAATGGATGGAAACGAATCAAGGAGAAAAGCAACCTAGAACTAAGGAGAAATTTCCTGAAAGTGGGAACAATTAATCTGTGGAACGACTTGCCTCCAGAAGTTGTAGATGCCCCAACATGGGAAGTTTGAAGGAAGAGATTGGACAACCGTTTGTCTGAAATGGTATAGGGTTTCCTGCTTGAATAGGGAGTTGGATTAGAAGACCTCCAAGGTCCTTTCTAACTCTGTTATTCTATTAAAGATTTTCAGGATGCCTGGGATGTGTTCATGACTTCCAAGGCTACAGTTTTCTTCAAGTGATCCTGGCAGTGACCTCTGCCAAACTGGCCATATAATCAAGAAGGACACTGAAATGCCAAGAGGTCTTAGCTCACAAATTTTCCATCTCCTGGGGCTTTCATTGGCTTTCACAACCTTGGTCACAATTGATAGGTTGAATCTCCACTTCTGTTCACACTCAAGGAGGCATCATTTCATTTCATTTCCAGAGCTGCGGTGAGTTGGGCAGCTGTACCTTCCATTGCATTCCTGCAACGGAATGTAGCTACACATTTAGCAAACTAGACAATGCTTGTCTTCTTGGTGTCTTATTGCGTGCTAGTGATACAACCTCTCTGGCTTTATTCCAGGCACTTCCACAATACCCTTGACCTGCAGTCCCCCCAAATTCCATCTGTTAATCCAGTCATAATGATGCCATTAATTTCAAAGCAAACAAACCTTAATCTTTAGCTTTTCACACCTCTGTGGGAAGGCCTAGAACATGTTTTTATACTATTGACCAAAATGGCCTCCAGAGGTGCCATCTGCTCTGGTGTTGCAGGGTCGATAGCTAACTCTATAAGTTTCTATGGGTAATAAATTCACATGGCGTGAGATTTAAGGAGTGCCGTCTGTTTAGTTGATTACGCAGGCAGAAGTGTCTGATACACACTGATTGCTTGCACAGACATGCACCAGGAGAGGTGGACACTGAAAGAATATTAAATCTCCAAGAGGGCCACAGCATAGAAATCAGACTCTAGGAAAGATCGAAGAGACAACTGAAGATTAGAATCCAGACAGCATCTACTAAATGAACATGTGTACAATAAGTAACCAATTCAAAGACAGTTTCCCCTGACTTGGTGTCCTTAGGGGTTACTCATTGAATTTCAGAACATGGTCCACCAACACAAGTGGCCCTCAAGTCAGTTTCTGTGATACTCCAGATGTTATGCATTTCTTTTGCTTATAGATTTCACAGCATAAACTACTTACTAGTTCCTTTCCTGAGACACTTGAAAAACCTCAAGATTAGAATTAGAATAACAAAGTTGGAAGGGACCTTGAAGGACTTCTAGTCCAGTGTTTTTCAACCACTGTGCCGCGGCACACTAGTGTGCCGTGACATAGTGTAAGGTGTGCCGTGGGAAAAACACCCGCTGGGTGTTTTTGCCTCGGGACATCTCTGTGTCCCAAAAGTTGCTTTCGGGACACAGGGATGCCTCTATTAAGTCCCTGCGGCCCCGTGTTTACTTTAAAAACGCGGGGACCGCCGGGAGGTAGCGCACGCAGGGACGTCACTGACGTCCCATGCGTGCGCCCATAGCAACAATCGCGGAGGATTCAAGGGAATTACTTTATATATAGTCAATATAGGCACAGAGTTAATTTTTTTTAACATTTTCTAATGGTGGTGTGCCTCGTGATTTTTTTCATGAAAAACGTGTGCCTTTGCACAAAAAAGGTTGAAAAACACTGTTCTAGTCCAACCCCCTGCTTAGGCAGGAAACCCAATACCACTTCAGACAAATGGCTGTCCAATCTCTTCTTAAAAACTTCCAGTGTTGGAGCATTTCTCGAGGCAAGTTGTTCCACTGATTAATTGTTCTAACTTTCAGGAAATTTCTTCTTAGTTCTAAGTTGCTTCTCTCCTTGATTAGTTTACAGATTACACTGTTAAAAATTGATACCAAATCTCCAGACAATTATGGGACAATTTCTCCATTAATTTTGGGTAAAAAAGAGGAAGGAAACATGTTTCTGCATCCAAACTAACTGCTCTATTACTATCAAGATACAGTACGACATTTAATCAAAATGAGAATAATCCTGAATTTAAGATGATCCTTCCTCCTCCTCCACCACCACCCAAAAAATAAACACATCTTCGTAAGTTGAGCAGGCTTCCAGTAAAGCTTCCAGGTGCAATTCAAGATCCCATCTTGACCCTATCCCCATTTCACAGGTAAAACGTTGTGGGGGAGTAACCCTCATCTTTCCTTCAGAAAAATGCAATATTCAAATTGTGCCAAGGAGGAAAGAGGCCTTTTACAGAAGTCAACATTTTGTCTTTAGATAAGTTAGACAAAAGATCACCTTTCGCTGATGAAAATGCCACAGAATAAACAACTCAATATGAAGAACGGTTGCAGGAACTGGGTACGTCTAGTCTGATGAAAAGAAGAACTAGAGGAGACATGATAGCAGAGTGTTCTGATATCTCAAGGGATGCCACAAAGAAGAGGGAGTCAAGCTATTCCCCAAAGCACCTGAGGGCAGGATGAGAAGCAATAGATTGAAACTAATCAGGGAGAGAAGCAACCAAGAACTAAGGAGAAATTTCCTGATATTTACAACAATTAATCAGTGGAACAGCTTGCCTCCAGAAGTTGTGAATGCTCCAACACTGGAAGTCTTTAAGAAGAGGTTGGATAACCATTTGTCTCAGGTGGTGTAGGGTTCCTTGTCTAGGCAGGGGGTTGGACTAGAAGACCTCCAAGGCCCCTTCCAACTCTGCTGTTGTAAACTCGGCTAAAAGATTTACTGCAATAAAATCGTCTGAGACCGCTTTACAAAATGCTGGCAAGGCAGAGCTTCAGAAACCTCTGGAAGTGGAGAATTGCAGAGCAGGGAGGTCACACAGGATCACACATCTGGTTCATGTCATCCTGACCTTACAAGTGTAGGGTAGGGAATTCTCAATAGTTCTCTTGAGATACTGTATTCTTTACAAGGTTAGACAGAATCAATCCTGGTGATTGATTCCCTGCTCGGATCGCTCTTGTTGTTAGAAACCTTTTCCTGGGATTTAGTCAGTTGTATTTTCAAATAATTATTATATTTCTTGTATTCTGGGCGGACAGGGAACTGTTCTTGGCTTTTTTTTTGTTGGAGATCCCTTAAGTTACTACCCCGTTTCCCTGAAAATAAGACCTCCATGGACAATAAGCCCAATTGGGCATTTGAGCGCATGCACTAAAATAAGTCAATATAAAGAGGATATATAATGTATTAATACAGATGGATTCGGAAACAGAATTAGTTAAAGATTGTATGATAAAGTGGGCTCAAAATATTGAAGAACCAATAATGTTGGATACATGGGAAAGAATATGGGTAAGAAATGTGAAATTTACACAAGCTCAAAACCTGAGAGAAAATTTTTATAAGATGTTCTATAGATGGCATTTAGATCCTAAAAAGCTGGCTTCTATGTATCTGAATGTACAGCCTAAATGTTGGAGGTGTGGTTCTCTCGATGCTACATATTATCATATATGGTGGACCTGCCAAAAGGTTAAAGCATTCTGGATAAAAATATGGTGGATTATGCAAAATATCTTTAAAAGAAGGATAAAGTTTACTCCTCAGTTATTCTTACTAGGTATATGTACTGACTTTACAGTGGTAGAGACTAACTTGATTCTGCACCTAATAACGGCAGCAAGACTGTTGGTGGTGCAATACTGGAAGAAGGAAGATTTGCCTACAATTCAAAAATGGACATTGAAAGTTACAAACTTAGCCGAGATGACTAAAATATTGGCATATCTTAAAGATCACTCAAATGAGAGATATAAACGAGACTGGAAAAAATGGATTGACTATATACAAAATAAATACGGGACCAAGAAATTCCAGTTAGCCTATGCTTAAGATCAGAAATGATTTAAATTGTTTAAAGTTAGCTCAGCAAGAAGAAGCTAAGATCAATGTAGAGATGTCATTAATTTCTTTATTTCTTTTTTCTCAATAGATTTTAGACTGTGTTTGTTAAAAATCCATACCGTGTACGGGTTCTGGGAAGTTGGGGGGGGAAGGAGGAGGGGGGTTGGGGGAGGGGGGAGGGAGGGAGGGGTATACATCAGGCTAGACAAGAATTTGGTGGTAAACTAGAACTATTTTGACACACAAAAAAATTGTACTCCGATGTCTCACTGATTGAGGAATGATGAAATGTTTGTTTTAAAAGAAAATAAAACTTTTGAACCCTAAAATAAGCCCTCCCCCAAAAATAAGCCCTCCGCAAAAATATTGCAATACAGCAGCAGCCATGAGATAACCATGCTCGCCACCCCCTGCACCTCAAAAATTATAAGACCTCCCCAATAATAAGGTCTAGCGCTTATTTCAGGGGTCAAAAGAAAATAAGATAGCAATAGCAATAGCAGATTTTTATATACCGCTTCATAGGGCTTTCAGCCCTCTCTAAGCGGTTTACAGAGTCAGCATATTGCCCCCAACAACAATCCGGGTCCTCATTTTACCCACCTCGGAAGGATGGAAGGCTGAGTCAACCCTGAGCCGGTGAGATTTGAACCGCTGAACTGCTGATCTAGCAGTCAGCTGAAGTGGCCTGCAGTACTGCACTCTACCCACTGCGCCACCTCGGCTCCTGTCTTATTTTGGGGGAAACACAGCATGAAAAGTGCTATTGTATCTCCCCTCATTGTCCTTCTTCAAAGCTAAAATGGTTTTTGTTTTAGTTCATTCTTGTTGCATTTGAACTTGGTCCTCTTTTTAAAAATTTTCTTAGAGGTGGGTTGGATATGATTGAAACCAACAGCAATAGCACTTAGACTTATATACTGCTTCACAGTGCTTTACATCCTTCTCTAAGCGGTTTACAGAGTCAGCCTATTGCTCTCAACAATCTGGGTCCCCATTTTACCCACCTCGGAAGGATGGAAGGCTGAGTCAACCTTGAGCCTGGTGAGATTCGAACTGCTGAATTGCAGGCAGCTGGCAGTCAACAGAGGTGGCCTGTAGTACTGCACTCTAACCACTGTTAGAACTCCCCATGATTTAGAATTTAGACATTTCTTGATGTACTCTGCTTTTCTTTTTTAGCAGCCTGTGATCAGTAGAATTTTAAATATCTTTTTCACACATATTTTCCCTCCTGCCCAGTAGAATCTGTAGGATGAAAATCAGAAGATATTTTATAGTGGGGCTTGTGCCATAATGTTCTATCTGCCACTTTGGCATTTCTGATCCCCCAGCAATGTTGCTGCGCCTATTCCATGACTGATTAATTATGTACCACCAGGTTGATTTCAACTCTTAGCAACCATATTATCCTCCATGAAGATCTATCCCTAACCTGGCCTTTCAACAGTGTGCTCATCGCCACTGTAAAGGTAAAGTTTCCCCTCACCCATATGTGCTAGTCGTTCCCACTCTAGAGGGTGGTGCTCATCTTGGTTTCAAAGTCGAAGAGCCAGCGCTGTCTGAAGACGTCTCTGTGGTCATGTGGCGGGCATTACTAAATACTGAAGGCACACGGAATGCTGTTACCTTCCCACCAAAGGTGGTTCCTATTTTTCTACTTGCATTTTTACATGGTTTCAAACTGCTAGGTTGGCAGAAGCTGGGACAAGTAATGGGAGCTCACTCTGTTACACGGTACTTGGGATTCAAACCGTAGAACTACCGACCTTTCTGATTGACAAGCTCAGCGTCTTAGCCACTGAGCCACCACGTTTTACAATCACCATTGTAACTGAGCCCAACTTCCTTACTGCTTGGTCATCCTTTTTTTTCTCTCTTTTCTCCAGTGCCACATTTAATTCCTATTTCCTAATTGGAGAAAATTGTATTTGTCCCTCTGTAATTCTATTCTTTCAACTCATTAGCCAATTAAAATAATTCCGAATACTGTCTCCTAGTTATCATTTGCAACCCTGATAAGCTTTCACTCTTTACTGCTTCATTCAAGGTGCTAATGAAAATATTATTTAACTATTAGGCTCTTTTCAACTCAAACATTGGTGAGTGTTGTGGCCCAGCAGGAGCCATTGGAGCTGCCGATGGATTCCAATAGTGAGGAACCCTATGAGTCTGCTATGGAAGATGTGGAGGACCCTGGGCAGGGTTCAGACTCAGAGCAGGGAACAGAGAGGCTGGTTGGCTACCAGGATGTGCCTGAGGCATGGAGCAGTGGGGAAGATCAAAGTTTGTCCCTGACGCCAGGCAACGAAGGGTGGAGAATCAGAGGCAGCAGTTACAGAGACAGACTCATAAGAGATAATTAAGCCCAGGTGGTTGTGGCTTGGCCCCTCCCAAGAGAGTATATAAGAAGAGACTTTGGGAGGAGTCCTTTTGCAGGACACAACCGTTTGAAGTAATCTGGAGAACTCCTTGTCTGGTCTGCCTTGTGTTCCCATGTGTGTTGGAGTCTGGGTTGCTGCCAATGTCTTGTCAGTGAGTTGTGTCTGGGATTTCAGCCAACAGGATTATAATTGCTGTGAATAAAGAGTGGCAAACAGCTAAGCCTGTGTCTGCGTTCATTACTGGATGAAGGGGGGCCAGAACAGGTGAGCAATCTTTGAGTATGTTTTTCATGCCAATTGTGGATTTGCCTAATAGATATGTTACTCACATGATATCTGAATACTGAGTAGGCTAAATGCCTGAAGAAATGGCTGGAGTTTCTCCCGTTACACCCAGTTCACATGCCCAAGAGAAAGTAAACCCTGGAAATTAAAGGCTCACACATCTGGAAGGACCAGGTTGCCCATAGAATGAGGCTATCAAGAAAGAAACTAATAATTGAAATTCTTATTGATTTCAAAATTGCAGATAAGAATTGTTGTTATGGATATACTATTATGCCCATTACAGAATTAAATATCATGGGAATCATTTCATCAAAATGGGGAGTGAAAAAATGCATATGCATGTGTATGTTGTTGTACGTAATGCTAATTAGACACAGTATAAAAGATGTTGGACGTGTCCACAAAGTCACCAGGCATCAAATTTAATAGTGTCTTTTCTTTTAAAAGATACACTTTTAAAGAGTTTGAAAAAAAGCATTTAGATGAAACAAAGTTGGAAAAATGTTTAATTCTGTGAATCTGCTCTCTTCAGTCTCTTTGGGAAAAACAATGCAAATGGCTTTTTTGGTGACATCAGGTTGACTCTAGTGATTATTTGCCATTACCAGTTTTAAATACGTGGAGATCATAAGATGGAATGGCTCCCTATGTGGTGGAAACACCAATCAACACCGTAGGAGATGTTAGAAATGTAATCTTGCAAACAGTAGGAGTTTTCTTGATAACAAAATGCATTAAACATTATTGATATGTGCTAAATGCGCTAAAGTTGGCAAAACTGGGCAAAGAATGGGAAACAACCTCAGATTCAACAACAGCTTTTTGAAATAATTTCACTAACTTTTCACACGGTGATGACCTCGAGCTGTTTTGGGCTGAACTTCCATACCACCCTCTTCACCTTGTTGATTTTGGACAATAAACGTTGTGAGACACATTTGGAAGACTCCAAATTGGTGGAAACAGGTCTCTGTTTGTTAAAATGGTTAGATTTGCCTATGGACAAAAAGATTAATAGATGAATAGAGTTGGAAGGGACTTTGTAGGTCATCCAGTCCAACCTCCCGCCCAAGCAGGAGACTCGACTCCATTTCTGACAGATGGCATTCCAATCTCTTCTTGAAAGTCTCAAGGAGGAAGCTTCCACAACCTCTGAAGGCAAGGTGTTCCATTGGGTGATTGTTCTCACTGTCAGAAAATTTCCCCTTATTTCCACCTATTGCTTCTTATCTTGCCCTCAGGTGCTTTGGAGAATAGCTTGACTCCCTCTTCTTTGTGGCAGCTCCTGAAATATTGGAACACTGCTATCATGTCTCCCCTAGTCCTTCTTTTCATCAGATTAGACATACCCAGTTCCAGCAACCATTCTTTATATGTTTTAGCCTCCAGTCTCCTAATCATCTTGGTTGCTCTTCTTTGCACTCTTCCTAGAATCTCAACATCTTTTTTATAGTGTGGTGACCAAAACTGGAGGCAGTACTCTAGGTGTGGTCTAACTAAGGTTTTATAGAGTGGTATTAGTACCTCACTTGATCTTGATTGTATCCCTGTCTTAATGCAATTTAGGATTGCATTGACTTTTTTGGCTGCCACTGCACACTGCTGGCTCATATTTAGCTGGTTGTCCACTAAGACTCCAAGATCCCTCTCACAGTCACTGCTGTTAAGCCTGGTTTCACCCAGTCTATATGTGTACTTTTGGTTTTTCTTGCCGAGGTGTAAGAGTAAATAATTTAAATTGGGATTTAAATTGTAGATACAGGTAGTTCTCAATGAGCCATGATGGCCCAGTGGTTAAAGTGCAGTACTGCCCGCTGCTTTTGCTGACTGCCGACTTCCTGCAGTTCCACCAGGCTCAAAGTTGATTCGACTTCCATCTTTCCGAGGTGGGTAAAATGAGGACCCAGATTGTTGGGGGCAATAGGCTGACTCTGTAAACCGCTTAGAGAGGGCTGTAAAGCACTGTAAAGCAGTATATAAGTCTAAGTGCTATTACTATTGTTATGTACAAGCATTCATTTAGCAACCATTCAAAGTTTGAAGGACACCGAAAAAAATGACCTGTCCTCATGCTTATGACTATTGCAGCATTCCCAGAGTCATGTAATCAAAATTTGGGTGCTTGGCAACTGGCATGTATTTAGGATGGTTGCAGCATCACAGGCTCACATGATCGCAATTTGTGACTTTCCCAGTTGGCTTCAGATAAAGTCAATGGGGAAGCCAGATTTCCTTAACGACGCACAATGGATTCACTTAACAAGTTCAATGATCCACTTAACAACCATGGTAAACAAGGTTGTAAAACCATGTGGGACTCACTTAGCAGCTAGTTTGCTTAACAACAAATAGTCCCAATTGTGGTTGTAAGTCAAGGACTATCTGTACATATTTAGATTGGAATTATGTTGATCTATTGACGGGCCCTAAATTGAATAGCATAAGTTATTTTGTATCCTTCCTGTTGAAAATGTATATGTGTGTGTGTGTGTGTGTGTGTGTGTGTGTGTACACACACACACACACACACACACACACTTATATATACATACATACATACATACATACATACATACTTAAATCCATGTATAATTTTTCATTGGGATCATGCAACATTCTAAACCCTAATCTCAGGATTTAACAAAGTATCCCAAATGCAGTGCTCAAAAACAAACTATGTTTGTTATATCTGTGTTCCCTCCATGCAAGCATGCCTGGATTCACATAACAGGTAAAGTTCTTAGCAATTACATCAGGGGTGTCAAACTCGATTTCATTGAGGGCTGCATCAGAGTTGTGTTTGACCTCACGGGGCTAGGTGGGCATGGCCAGCTCGACGTCACTCATGTGGGGGGCACCTGTAGTGGCCCCGGCAGGGCTGCCCTCCTGAGCCCCATTTTCACTGGCAGAGAGCTGCAGGAGGCCATTGTGGCTGAAAATTGAGGCTGGGAGAGCTGGGTATGGCTCTCCCAAATTCCATTTTCATTGGCAGAGGCATCCTGGGTCAGATCTTTGTGTTTCCAGGGCGGCCCCATGGGCCAGATCTAAGCATCCCATGGGCCGGATGTTGCCCGCAGGCCTTGAGTTTGACACCCCTGGGTTACATTCACACAAATTAAATTAAGGTTTTCCCTCTTCACCTCTCTGTGAAAAGTCATCTAGAGTTTTCCTATGATTTTTCTGCACTCGACTACAGAAACCATAGGCAAGGCTCAGCTACAAGACCTGCTTAGAGCATCTTCATTAGGCCCATTAAAGTTTTCCCTGGGGTTGGAGATACCAATATCCAGAGGGACTTTTCAGAAATAAATGGTGCACTGAGCAAATGGTCAAAGCCTTTTATGTGCAAGATAACTCTTATTTTAGTAATAAACTTCTTCATTGGGGGCTCCTCTCTAGCCAGAGAACTGAAGATATGTCTGCAGCTTGGTAATGGTTTGGTTTTGGATGGGGACAGACAAAAGCAGGACAACAAATTGGTCTGAGTTTTACCCTTGCAGGGATTTCTTTAATGCTCAAGAGTTACAAAAACGGAACTTTTGTTTTGCTAACTTAAAGTTTTAATCCCCACTTTTCTTCTGCCCTACTTTCTATGTCCTACTTTCTATGCCCAAGGCTTATCCTTATTGACTTATTTATTTACAGAAGTGCTCCAATCCTTTTTTTTTTAGCTTTATGTCCTGTGTCTCATCCGTTTGTCTCCTTTTCCAACTTTCTGTTTGAGGGATAGAAACAGCTGCCTGTAGATCAAGCAAATCCACCAGTCTTTGCTGAAATTGTGACTGGTTCTTTAATTGCTGCTGTGTTCACGCCAGTCACCCTCTTACTTTTAGCTACAGTCTTTTTTGTCCATGAGTCTCTTAGGTTACCAGCTCCCTCTGTCTTTGATCTTCTTCACTTTGGGTAGATCTTTTGCTGGCTAGCTGCTGGGAGAGTCACTTAAAAGGGAGCCTCAACTCTTTGTCAAGCTGTTGTTGTTCTTTTCCTTGGTGCTTTACTGGTGGCCAGTTTTACTTTTCCTCCAGGCTACCTGGAGTTGCCTCTACTTATCCTCTTTTTAGTTGCTGACACTCCAGCTACTCCTCAGTCCATTGTCATCTTCCCCCTTGGATTCTTGCTTTCTGTTTCCTTTCTGGTGAAACGGCAATTTATGCAGATGTAGATGTAGACAAGCATAAGCTCCAGCAGGAAATCTCTTCCTGACCACCTCCTTCTGACTCTGATTTTCTGTCACTTCTATTGGAGCTTTTGATCTGTTAGCTGGCTGGAATGGGGGGGGGAGGTGATAAAAACACAGATTTCTGTAAAAAAAAATCTATTGATGTAAGGAAACTCCCTGAAAGCAGAAATCTGTCTTGGGCACAATAAGTACTAAAGCAGGTTTATGACTATAACAGAAAGGAGATTTCTTTACAGGAAACCCATTAGAGGTTTGCAAAGCCTAACACCTAGTTAGCTACATCCTACCAACAGATGGATTGAAGAACCTGTATCCTGCCTATATGTGCCTAGGAAGAAAGGCAAAAAGATGGGATGAGAGAATGTCATAATCTAATAGATGAAGGGCAGGGACAGTGAAAGAGAGGATACAGAGTCAAATCTCAACTCTCTATGCATACTATCCCTTCAGGCAATGGTGGGATTCAAATAATGTAACAACTGGTTCTCTGCCCTAATGATTTCTTCCAACAACCAGTTCACCAAACTGCTCAGAAAGTTAACAACCACTTCTCCCAAACTGATGCAAACTGGCTGAATCCCACCACTGCCTTCAAGATATATATATACATACACACACACACACATACATATACATACATACATACACACACAGACACATACACAGACACATACACACACATACACACACACACACACACACACATACATACATACATACAAGATCAAATGAGGTGCTACTACCACTCTATAAAGCCCTAGTAAGACCACATCTAAAGTATTGCATCCAGTTTTGGTCACCACCCTATAAAAAGATGTTGAAACTCTAGAAAAAGTGCAGAGGAGAGCAACCAGGAAGATTAGGGGACTGGAGACTAAAACATATGAAGAACAGTTACAGGAACTGGGCATGGCTAGTCTAGAGAAGAGAAGGACCAGGAGAGACATGATAGCAGTGCTTCAATATTTCAGGGGCTGCCACAGAGAGGAAGGGTCAAGCTATTTTCCAAAACACCTGAAGGCCAGGCAAGGAATAATGGATAGAAACTGACCAAAGAGAGATTCAACCTAGAAATAAGGAGAAATTTTCTGACAGTGAGAGCAATCAACCAGTGGAACAGTTTGCCTTCAGAAGTTGTGGGAGCGTTATCACTAGAAACTCTCAAGAAGAGATTGGACTGCCATCTGTCATAAATGGTGTAGGGTCTCCTGCTTGGGCGGGGGTTTGGATGAGATGACCTACAAGGTCCCTTCCAACTCTGTAAATCTGTAAGGGTAGTAGTTTATGAGCAGCTGAGAAGTCACTGCTATTGGATTTGGATCTGCAATAGTAGAATGACCATGGATCTACTACAAAGAAGTAAGAGCTTCTACCTTTACAAAGCCCATTTAACAGAGTTGGAAGGGACCTTAAATGTCCTCTAGTCCAACCCCCCAACTCAAGCAGGAGACCCTACACCATTTCTGACAAATGCCAGTCAATCTCTTCTTGGACGTCTCAAGTGATGAAACCCCCACAACTTCTGAAGGCAACTTCTGTTCCATTGGATGATGGTTCTCACTGTCAGAAACTTCCTCCTTATTTCTAGGTTGAATCTCTCCTTGGTCAGTTTCCATCCATTATTCCTTGTCTGGCCTGCAGGTGCCTCAAAAAAATAGCTCGACCCCTTCCTCTCTGTGTTAAAGCAGAGGGTTTTTTGTATGATCTTCCTTTCACCAGGATCTTGATCATGGCCACCACAGGGCCAAGAGATATAGAGGGCTGTTGACATGACATCATTGCATAAAAGATCCCAATGATGTAAAATGTACTAATGTACCAAATCATGTAAAATGTACTGCGGAAAAATACCATGTCGCATAAATGGATTGCTCAGGATATGGGGAAAACACAGACTTGAAGCACAGAATCCTATTCCAAGGGCTGGGAAGGCAGAGTGTAAGAGTCTATAAGACTGACAATAAGAGATGAGGGAGGCAGCAAGTACAGCAGAGAAAGAAGAAAGGGAAAGACAAAGGGGAGAAAATGTCAGAAGAGAAGGAAGTTGGGTCATTTTCAACTTGACAAGAAGAAAAGAAAACAGCGCTGAAGAAGATTCAGGAGAGAAAAGAACAAGGATGAGGTGACATAGGAGGTAACGGTTCTACTCAAAATACAAAAGAATAAAATCATGCATGAGAGTGGGACAAAACAGCCTAGTCTTCCCGTATATAATTCAATGTCTCTGAGAAAAATCTGCATTAATTTTGTAAAGCAAGAGGAATACAACTTCAGCTCAGCTACCATGGACAGTAGTGAAGGATTCTGGGAAGGATCTATTCAGTTTAGGACAGGGCTGTTAAACTTGCAAACGGCGGGCCGGATGCATCACACTCTGGCCACGCCCATGCCTGGTTTAGCGAAGGGGGGGGAGTCCCAATATGTCATGTGACGCCACCACGACGACGTGAGTTTGATACCCATAATCTAGGACAATATTTCTCAATCTTTACAAACATTAAGATGTGTGGATTTCAACATCCAGAATTCAAAGCAAAGCTGGCTGGGGACTTTGGGGAGTTCAAGTCCATACATTTTAAGGTTGCCAAGATTGAGAAACAATGGTCTATGAGCTTATGTTCTGGGCTCCCCCTTCTGGGTAGGTATATTTCCTGTGAAATATGCTGCCTCTGGAAATCTGTAAAGCCTCAACGCTCCTGCCATTTCATACAGTAACTAAAACCTGATCTTTAGGAGAGCATTTGGGGATTAAAAGAGATACATGGGATTGTTTTAATCCCTATTTATGGTCTGTTAATTTTGATACAATGATGACTTTAATACTATTATTATTGCTAGTGTTCTGTTTTTGTTACTTGATATTAGGCACTCAGAGGCTTTGGAGCAGAATGGAATACCAATGTTAGGCTCTGAGTGTGGAATACAAGACAGAAGGATAGAATGGGGATTGATTCAATCTATCAGAAGCATTAACACTCTTTAATCATCCAAATCAATTTTGCACACCATTAGTAAGCCAGGTTTGACTAATTTGTGGTTCAACGAATTATGCAATCCTGAGAAAATAAGTTTCTTTCACAACAAAGACAAGTAGATCCAATATCTCAGGGGCTGCCACAAAGAAGAGGGAGTCAAACTATTCTCCAAAGCACCTGACGGCAGAACAAGAAGCAATGGGTGGAAACTAATCAAGGAGAGAAGCAACTTAGAACTGAGGATAAATTTCCTGACAGTTAGAACAATTAATCAGTGGAACAACTTGCCTCCAGAAGTTGTGAATGCTCCAACACTGGAAGTTTTTAAGAAGATGTTGGATAACCATTTGCCTGGAGTGGTTCAGGGTTTCCTGCCTAAGCAGGGGGTTGGACAAGAAGACCTCCAAGTTTACTTCCAATTCTGTTAAAATTAAATTTAAAGTACGGTAAGTAGCAAACAATATTAGATGCTTCAGTTATACCTGCAGTGTCAAACTCACATTGTCATGGTGTCATCACGTGATGTATCGTGACATTTTTCTCCTTTGCCAAACCGGGCATGGCTGTGGCCAGCAAGTGATGTATCTGGCTCGCGGGCCGTGAGTTTGACATCCCTGAGTTATACGGACCAATGTTTTAAGAAATGCTTGGTAGCAGAATATATATTTAACATGTAGATACTCCTACATCAAAAGTCTGAACTAAAATCCAAGGATTGGTAGGTTCCTGTCAAGCCATTGAATTCAAGCCATTGACTATGCAGGAATCAAAGCATTTCTGATAGATGGCTGTCAAATCACATTATATTATATTATATTATATTATATTATATTATATTATATTATATTATATTATATTATATTATATTATATTATATTATATTATATTATATTATATTATAATTATATTATATTATATTATATTATATTATATTATATTATATTATATTATATTATATTATATTATATTATATTATATTATATTATATTATATTATATTATATTATATTATATTATATTATTATATTATATTACACACACACACTATATATATATATATATGTGTGTGTGTGTGTGTGTGTGTGTGTGTGTGTGTATATATATATATATATATGGTTAACTCCCTGCCTGGGAGGCAATATAGCACAGGTTCGAATCCCAGTAAGGATATGGCTAGCTGATGAGAGCTAAATAGCTTGAAATAGATCTATACTAGTCTTCCTTTATTTATTTATCAGCACAAATAAAAACATATATATATATATATATATATATATATATATATATATATATATATATATATATATATATATATATATATATATATATATATATATATATATATATACATATATATACATATATATACATATATATACATATATATATATATACATGTATATATATATATATATATATATATATATATATATATATATATATATATATATATATATATATATATATATATATATATATATATATATATATATATATATATATATGTTGATAAATAAATAAAGGGAGACTAGTGTAGATCTATTTCAAGCTATTTAGCTCTCATCAGCTAGCCATACCCTTACTGGGATTTGAACCTGGGCTATATTGCATACTAGGCATACTAGGCAGAGATCTTAGCCATTAGGCCACATGCTCTTATCCGTTATCAGCAAAGCCAGGGTGAAAGGTATCTATTAGATTTTTACAACCCCTGGTAAGCCCCAATTATCGGAGGAAGCAAATATAACAAAGGCAACAGTAAAAATATTGGGTTTCTGTCGTGATGGACTCTTGTGACGAGCTGAATGACAGATGATGGAAGCAGTTAGCTTCCTCCCATAATTGGGGCTTACCAGGGGTTGTAAAAATCTTATATATATATATATATATATATATATATATATATATATATATATATATATATATATATATATATATATATATATATATATATATATATATATATACTTAAAGTCACAACCCCTGGTATGCCCAAGTGTGGGAGGAAGGTCACACTTCCACTCTCTGTCATTAGGCTCGTCACAAGAGTCCATCCAGACAGAAACCCAATGTTTTTACTGTTGCCTTTGTTGTATTTGTGTTTTTATTTGTGCTGATAAATAAATAAAGGAAGACTAGTATAGATCTATTTCAAGCTATTTAGCTCTCATCAGCTAGCCATATCCTTACTGGGATTCGAACCTGTGCTCTATTGCCTCCCAGGCAGGGAGTTAACAGGTTCGAATCCCAGTAAGGATATGGCTAGCTGATGAGAGCTAAATAGCTTGAAATAGATCTATACTAGTCTTCCTTTATTTATTTATCAGCACAAATAAAAACATATATATATATATATATATATATATATATATATATATATATATATATATATATATATATATATATATATATATATATATATATATATATATATATATATATATATATATATATATATATATATATTTTAAGAAATGCTTGGTAGCAGAATATATATTTAACATGTAGATACTCCTACATCAAAAGTCCTCCTACATCCTACCTACAGTAGATACTCCTACATCAAAAATACTTCTACATCAAAAGATACTCCTACATCAAAATATATATATTCTGATCCCCCTCATCCCACACCAACACACTCCGAGCCAAAGATACTTTACGAAATTTATTAACAGACAGACAGGTCCTTGGTGGCAAACCGGCATAGATAAGCCTTGGCAGCATTCCAACACAGATAAGCCTTGGCAGCAATCCAGACTGCCAAGATCACAATACTGTTCTCCAACATTAGTTCATGCACTGACTTCTGCAAAAGGGGCGTGTGCACAAGCATTCCTTTTATAGTCTGGAGAGGAGCCTAATTACCAGCAGCTGAGTGCAATTACCTCCTGTAACTCCGTAATTGTTCCTTACACCTATTAGCTCTCCGGTGCCGGGCATCCAGGAAAAACTCACTGCTGACGTCAGGATCACACTCAATTGTCTCCTCCCCACTGGTCCAAGGCTCAGGAGCCTCCTGGTGGCCAACCAGCCTCTCTGTGCCCTGCTCAGAGTCGGAACTCTGTCCTCCACATTCTCCAAAGCTGACTCATAGGGCCCCTCGCTGTCGGAGTCTGGTGGCAGCTCCAACGGCTCCTGCTGGGCCACAACATACATGCATACATGCATGTATGTATGCATGCATGTATGCATGAATGCATACATACATACATACATACACGCACACACACACACACAAAATATCCAATGAGAGTATCCAATATCCAATGAAGTCCTTTGGTTAATCAGTCCTATTGTTGAATTTCTTGTCCTGCTAGGAAGTTTTACCTAACTTGCATCTTAACACCACCATGCTATGCTCTACTCTGGGACAATAAGCTGAAATTAAGGAACAGCCTAATTTGAAACTAAAAAGATATTCCAGATATTTTTAAAAAATGGAGTTGGATGGTCAGTCTAAGCTGGTACAGCATCCTCATACACATTCTCAGTCAATTTCCCCCAAATGAAGAACTCCAGATGTGTTGGACTCTGCGGATCCAAAGGCTGGGAATTATAGAAGTTGAGGATGGCCATTTCTGGATGGCATCTGATTGGAGATATTGCTTCTGTCCTTTTCTGAAGCTCTGCTTGTGAAAAAAGGATCAAGTCACATGATTGAACTTTGAGAAGATTTTCAAAGTGATCTTGACCAGGATAACTTCCAAATAATGTGATGTATGGTATCTGTTTTCTGCCTTGCTGTTACTAAACCTCTGTGTAGCCATAGCAACTAGAGAGTAAAGGAACGAAATATTGCCAAGATAAAGAGATGAAGCAAAAATCCAAAAGGGAGTGATTCTTGGCCTTTCATTCTAAACCTGTCAATCAATAGATTAATTGAAGAGTCAGAAGATTAGGCAGGCAGGCTGGGGATCAGCAAGTGAGAAACTGTGTCTTGCTGGACAAGTGAAGAGATAAAGTCTTAGTTTATCCAAAAACGTCTTAAATATCTATCTCAGCTGTCCCAAGAGTCTCTCCCAGCACAAATATCTTCACTGAGAAATGCTCCACACATCAGATCTATCCTCAAATTCAAGCAGTATCCTAATTGCATATTTTTAATTCCAAACTCATGATCTAAATCCGTTCAAACATGCCCAGAAACACCAATGCCTCTGTTTTTCTCTTCCGTCCCCATTTCTTTCTGCATGCACCTCTTCTTACTTAGCAGTGGACGCGTTAACCTCTATTAGGAACTTCACTTTGCACCCTGAATTTTAATGAGTAGTAATTTAAAGAAAGGATCAGTTCAGTCTTTTCTATAAGGAAGCTTACTTGGGTGATGTGTGTGTCAGTATTTTTATGTGCTTCAGAAATAAGATGAGAGGTGAATCTCACCCCATTTCAAAGTTCATTCCATTCATCGTGTTTTCTATGGCTTGGCATTATTTGTCCATATTGTAAGCAGCCCTGAGGTTTTCTGAGAATCAGGTGCTCAAAATATAAGCTAACAATTTTTCCTTCCTTCCTTCACTCATGCCCTTGTCCTTTCTCGCCTGGACTACTGTAACGCTCTCTACATGGGGCTGCCCTTGAAGAGCACCCGGAGACTTCAACTGGTCCAGAATGCGGCTGCGCGGGTTATCATGGGGGCACCCAGGTACTCCCATGTTATACCTCTTTTAGGTGGCCTGCACATGGGGCAGCCCTTGAAGAGTGTTCGGAGACTCCAGCTGGTCCAGAATGCAGCTGCACGAGCGATTGTGGGTGCACCCCGGTACACCCACGTTACACCTATCCTCTGTGAGCTGCACTGGCTACCTATTGGTCTCCGGATACGCTTCAGGGTGCTAGTTATTACTTATAAAGCCCTACATGGTATTGGACCTGGGTAATTGAGAGACCGCCTTCTGCCGATTACCTCCCACAGACCCATTTGATCCCACAGATTAGGCCTCCTCCGTATTCCATCTGCCAGCCAATGTCAGCTGGCGACTACTCGGAGGAGGGCCTTCTCTGTGGCTGCCTCGGCCCTTTGGAACGAGCTCCCCATGGAGATTCGGACCCTCTCCACCCTTCAGGCCTTCCGGACGGCCGTGAAGACCTGGCTGTCCCAGCAAGCCTGGGGTTGAGTTCCCCCCCCCCCTACTCGAATTTGCTGTGTCTGTTGTGCTTTTAAACTGTTTGTATTGTTTGTTTGTCTTTGTCTCACTTTTTGTAATTTTCCCTCCCTTGGCTTTGTTCAGCTGCCCTGAGTCCCTTCGGGGAATAGGGCGGCCTACAAATTGAATAAAATCCAAATCCACTGGTTGCCGGTTGTCTTCGGGGTGCAATTCAAGGTACTAATTATGACCTTTAAAGCGCTCCATGGCTTAGGCCCAGGGTACCTGCAAGACCACCTACTGCCACCGGTAGCCTCCCATCGTCCAGTGCGATCCCACAGTTGGCCTCCTCAGGGTGCCGTCGGCCAGACAGTGTTGGCTAGCCACCCCCAGGGGGAGAGCCTTCTCTGTGGGCGCGCCTTCCCTCTGGAATGAGCTGCCCCCCGGAGCTTCGTATAATCCACGACCTCCGATTCTTCCGACGCGCCCTAAAAAGTTGGCTTTTCCATCAAGCCAGCCTGGCCTGAACAAAACAAAATAAATTATTGATCATTGTTAATTTTAATCTATTTTTTTTTATTTAAAAAAACAAAATATGTTATTGTCAATTCTTATTCGGTTTGTTTGGGTTATTCTATTTAATTTTTTTTAACTTTTGTATTATGTGTTTCTTTTAATGTTGTATGCCACTCTGAGTCCTTGGGAGAAGGGCGGCATATAAATCTAATAAACCTAAACCTAAACCTTCCTTCCTTCCTCCATCCCCGCTTCCTCCCTCTCTCCCTCATTCTGTCCCCCCAAGTGACCATTTAGGAAGCTCATAAGCACAGCTAAGAAAGTTGCAGAAGGCACATAGACCACTTCCATTTTTAACCTTAACCAGAATGAGTGGAGGGGTACACATACACGCACACACACACACACACACACACACACACACACACACACACTGCCTAATACTAACCAGCTTGAATCCAAAGTGTTGCATAGCTCTTAATATTGAATACTTGCTATGGTTGCTAACACAGTTCCTGCAAGTGACAAGCTGCCCATGATACACCCACATCTGTGCGCACAAACACACGAACAGAGTTACTTTCATTGATTTTATTAAATTTAGACATTGCCTGTCATCAACTGACACTGAGCAATGTACAACAACGCCAACGGAATAAAATAATGATAAAAGAATAGAAAAAAGCAAAAACCAAGACTGAATCCCTTGCATTGAAAGCTAGCAGTGTGTAGCAACAGCCAAAAAAGTGAACACAATCCTTGATGGCATAAACAGAGGGATAAGAGTCAAGATCACATGAAGTATTAGTATCACTTTATAAAACCTTAGAAACACTATATCTAGAATACAGCATTCCTTTTGGGTCACCACTTTATAAAAAAGGGTGTTGAGACATTGGAAAGGGTGCAGAGATGAGCAACTAAGGTGATTAAGGGCCTGGAGACTAAAACATATGAAGAACGGTTGCAGGAATTGGGTATGGCTAACCTAGAGAAAAGAAGGACTAGGACTGACATGATAGTAGTGCTCCAATATTTGAGGGGCTGCCACAAAGAAAGAGGGGATCAACCTATTTTCCAAAGCACCAGAAGTCAGGACAAGAAGCGATGGGTGGAAATGAATCAAGAAGGGAAGCAACCTGGAATTAAAGAAAGAAGAAATTTCCTGAAAATGAGAACAATAAACCAGTGGAATGGCTTGTCTTCAGAAATTGTAGATGCTCCATCACTGGAGCTTTTAAGAGAAGACCGGACAGCTACTTGTCTGAAATGACTTTGGTCTCCTGCTTGAGCAGGCGGTTGGACTAGAAAACCTCCAAGGTCCCTTTCAATTCTATTATTCTGTATTCTGTATTCCAGTGATGGCAAACATTTTTCGCCTTGGGTGCCAAAAGCACGCACGCGCATGCTATCACACACACTCATGTACCCACCCCATAATTTAATTCCCCCTGTGCCATGTCCCCTGCGCATGTGCGTGTGATACCCTCCTCCCCCCCACTACCTCGTGCATGCATGCACGGCTTTCTTGGAGTCTGGTGAGGGCAAAAACAGCCCCCCCCTGTCTCCTGAGGCCCTCTGGAGGTCAGAAAGGGCCCATTTTCTGACTTCCGTTAGGCCCGGGAAGTCTGTTTTTTGCCTCCCCAGGCTCCAGATGTTTTCTAGGAGCCTGGGGAGGGCAAAAAATGGCCCAATACACAAACTGGAAGTTTGGGAATGGACTTCCGGGTTGCTTGTTGGGCCATTTTTCTCCCTCCGGAGGCTCCTAGAAAGCCTCTGGAGCCTGGGGAAGGTGAAAAACAGACTTACCAGGGCCACTGAAAGTCAGAAAATGGGCCATTTCTGTCCTCTGGAGGACCAGAACTTCCGGTTTGCACATAGGGTTGTTTTTCGGCCAAAAATCAAGGCCGAAAATCAACTGGCCAGCACACGCATGCACACTGGAGCTGACAGGGCAATGCCTCGTCTGCCCTCAGAAATGGCTCCGTGTGCCACCTGTGGCACACATACCATAGGTACATCATCATGGCTGCATTCTATCTGGCTAACCACACACACACACAGAGTTCGGCAATAACCCCAACCCCACAAAACCAAGAACTAAGAGAACAGACAGGTCTTTAAGGCTTTAGGAGATGGTGGCAGGGTGGGAGCCACACAGATACAAGAGGAAATCTCATTCCAGAAGGCACTGCTCCATAACCACTTGATAATAATCTCTAGAGTTATTAGATAAGCTTTCAAGCACTGTTAATTTTGCTGGAACCATATAAAATGACTGCCTTAAGCCCATCCAACTTGAGAAGGATTCACGGAGCTAAAAACTGAAACCTAGAAATATTTTTCAACTATACACTATATTAGTGTCTGTTCCAATTGAAGGTCCACTTTTACACTCAAAATGATATATCCATGCACAGACAAACGAAGCTATGCACATAGAGACAGTAAATAACAGAATAATAGAGTTGGAAGGGTAAGGAACAGAGTTGAAGTGTAAGGGAAAAAAAGAAAAGTTTATTACTGTCCATCTTCTCGGGACGCACTGGGTGTTTGCAGCTTTGTTCTGAAAGGCTCATTAATCAAAAGGCAATTAATTCTCCATCAAGGGGGCAAACAAAAAAAAATACTGTCATTCAAGAGGACTCTCATATTGCTCTCCCTTGCAAGAACACCCTTCCAATTTCTGCAGGAAAAAAACACCATGATTATACACTTCATTAACACCCCACAAATGAGAAATCCTGCATTGTTTATCACCATTGCTATGGATATGGATAGCCTCCGGTTGCTGGAATCAAGAAGGAAGCATTGCAGACTCTAAAAAGAAATAGAGGAAAGAAGAAGTGACAGGGGAAAAAAATGGTTGAAAAGTTCAAGTTTTTTTTTTTTAAAGGATACTGTTACCGGCTATGAGCTTGTTTACTATGCAGCTCCCTCTGTTCCTTTATTGATTTATTTATAACAGAATTTTAATATCTCTTGTTGGCCTCAAAGCAAGAGCACTTCAAAGTGATTTATATCAAAAGGGGAAAAAAATAAAATCTCAGAAAAGAAATACAAAAAAATGATGTTCTTAACTAAAAAGAGCACAGTTAAAACCTCCATGCTACTTCTTAAAATAAAAGAAAGCTAACTAATAAATATTCTCATGAGGTGCAGTTACGTCAGGGGCATCTAGGGAAAGGATTAAAAAAAAGCAAGATGGCTTCCATGACCATATGATTGAAGCCCATCCCCTCGTATGAAAGGAAGCAAGGATTCACATACGCAGCTACGGCTGTCATCTTTTGACCACCTCGCTCGATGTCCCTGTTGTTAGTCTTACTTCCTCTGGATGAAATTGCAAAATCAGTTGATGCCGGACAACATGTCCCTACTTTGCTATGTCATCAACCAATGTTCTTTTGATGATGGAACACACAGTGGAAGTTCTGGAGATATTTAGACTCAGAGATGTATTTGGACAGTTTTCGTCAAGTTGGGATTCTGCAGTTGTGCTGAAATGACACAAAGTGTGGTTAATCAGGGCTGAAACAGGGTGTGTTGAAAAAGTACACGCTGGCTTACTAGAATACTGAACAGAAGTATTTTACAGTGAAACAAAGATTGGGAAAAAATAGTCTCAAATTAGACGAATAAGTAGGTAATTTCTCAGATAGCATGTGAGATGATTTAGATGTTTGCAAGGAAAGGAAACATCATAAAATTGGCAATAATGCAATTCTTTGAACTTTCCTTCCCTTCCCTTCCTTCCCCTTCCCCTTCCCCTTCCCCTTCCCCTTCCCCTTCCCCTTCCCCTTCCCCTTCCATTCCCTTCCTTTCCTTTCCTTCCTTTCCTTCCCTTTCCTTCCCTTTCTCTTCTCTTCCCTTCTCTTCCCTTCCCTTCCCTTCCTTTCCTTTCTCAAAATCTGTTTTAAGAAAAGGGAGACAGGCAAATTAATTTCAAGACCAAAAGTACAGAAATCAATTGGGGGGAGAAAACCATGTAGCAAAATACAAAAGGGCATGTTTTTCATGCTTCAAAATTTATTATTTATTTATTTATTAAACAAATTTATACAGCCGCCCAACTCATACATGGGTGATTTGTCTTCTTCACCTGTTACCTGTTACCTGTTGCCTAGGAAGTCTTGAAATGTCACACTATGGAAAATATCACGAGTGTCCATAATAAACATAAGTGAGTATCTTGGATCCATATAATAGCACAAGATCTGTCTTTGAACCCATGCAATACCAAGCAATGGAAAAGAGAAGCAAAAGATATGAGCAAGCCAGCAGTGGGATTCACTTATCTTCCCTGCCGGTTCGCAAATGTGAGCATGAATATGTGCACTGTCTAGAGAACTGTTTTTTCCAGTTCTAATTATCTGAGCCACTTCTTCTGACATTGACATCCAGGCTTCATTTCCCCCCCCCCCCCCGATATGATTGTCAATCTAACTCTAATAACTCGTGTATTTAGAAGAAAGGCCCCCAAAATAAATCCATAACTAAAGAAGATCATATATTTTCTTCTGGGTGATTTACTCGATAGATATAATGGAATAGTAGGCTTAGTTGTTGGATGGTCTCTTACTAGTGGATGGCAAAGAAACCATTGGTTGCCCTCCAACACCACTGGATGACATCGCCAGGTCTCGCTGCTGTAGTAGAGTAAGGAAGATACTGAGACATGATTCACATCCTGGTCAGTGTCTCTTTGCCCTTCTACCATCGGGCAGAAGACATTGAAGCATAGCCAGACAAACAAATAGGTTTAAAAATAGTTTCTATCCTCGGGCTGTCAGACTCTTAAACACAACCACAATCACTCCATGCACATGCGGAAACGTATGAGTAGTTTTTCTTAAGTCTTTCTTTTTCTTTTCCTAATTACTTGTGTTAGATAGGATGAACGGATGAGACAGGACTCAGGCTTCAGTGAAAACAACAGCTCTTTATTCAGCAAACTATGTACAGATCCAGCACTGGCCTATCTGACAGCTAGCCCATCGGAAGGGGACAGCATTCTGTGCTGGCCACATGATCACGGAGACGTCTTCGGACAGTGCTGGCTCTTCGGCTTTGAAACAGAGATGAGCACCGCCCCCTAGAGTCGGGAAGGACTAGCACATATGTGTGAGGGGAACCTTTACCTTCAAGGCCCCCAAAACCTGGCTACGTTCCTAAGAATTGGAGTGCTGAATGTTTCAAGGGCCCCAGTTTCTGGCTTTATTGCTACCTGGCCAAATATCATCCATATGTGAGTCCCATTTCAGAGGAAATTGTGACAAAATGGATGGTTTCAGCAGAATTTCTGGAAAGAGAAGGTTGGCTTAATTTCATAGACAATGCATATGATCCCTTCTCTCCTTTTTTTTTTTTTTTTTTTTAAAAATGAGAGCCTTGTTCATTTCCGGAGGCTGTTGACAATGAGATTCCCCACTGCCTTCTGATTCCTGGGGAACTTTCTCTTCCTGGCCCAGTGGTGGGATTCCATTTTTTTTTTATTACTGGTTCTGTGACGTGGCTTGGTGGGCATGGCAGGGGAAGGATACTATCAAATCTCCATTCCCTCCCAATCAGCTGGGACTCGGGAGGCAGAGAATAGATGGGGGCGGAGACATGGTATTTACCTGTTGTAGCATAAGTGCAGGCATACATAGGTATGCTGGAACACTATGCGGATCAGCAGTAATGATTTACCATAAGGTCAGTAATACAAACTGCTGACTCTGAAGCACTAAGTAGGGCAGAGGTTACAACCTGTTAACTCTCAGCACTAAGTAGGGCAGAGGTTACAACCTGCTGACTCTGAGTATTAAGTGGGATCAGAAGTTCGCATGCTAGTAAAAGATTTATTTGCTGACTATGGGCATTCTCTAGGTTCAGACGTCTATATGGCAGTAAATGAGTTACCATATACCATAGACTTGTACAACCATGATTGGTCCACATAGACCTTGCAACTCCATCCTTTCTTTGTGTATGCTCAATAAAAGAGGCCTTCAGACATTGCTCTGAGTCGTCTCATCCCGAAGGGAACTCGTGTCCATGTCTTCCTTCATCATTGGCCTCATGGGCGACCCGCAGAGAAATCGCATTTACCGATTCTCTGAACTACTCAGAATTTCCGCTACCAGTTCTCCAGAACTGGTCAGAACCTGCTGAATACCATCTCTGGACAGACCTTCATGGTTATAACATGGAACACAGAAACTGGGAACATAAAGAAGAAACGTGACTGAGGATCTGAAAAGCTCTGGATGTCTTACTTTATTAACTAGCACCAATTTTATTTATTATAAACTTATTTATTCATTAGATTTATGTCCCAAACGGTGCCCCAGAGCTCAGAACATTGCTTCTAGCACTCCCTTATCCATGCCCCCCCACCTCAACAATCCCAGGAAGAAGGTTGGACTGAGAGAAAATGAATGACAGGCTCAAAGTCATCTAGTGAAATTCCTCAACTGAGAATGGACTTCAGAGTGGATTTCCTATTTGGCTCACTATCAAATAGTAGAAAAATACTTCTCTGCCACGTGTTCTATATATATGTAGGATTTTGTTATTGGCTATGCAAATTTGGAATGACAAGAGTAGCAATTCCTACTTTTCCAGAGGAAACCAGGCAGTGGTGGGTTTCAATTTATTTTAGTACTGGTCCACTCATGCCCACTGCCACTACGGGTTCACCCAATCTGGGGTGAATCGGCAGAAACCCACCTCTGAAACCAGGTTAGTGAAGTGTAGTCTTACTTTTTATAGAATAGAATAGAATAGAATAGAATAGAATAGAATAGAATAGAATTACAGAGTTGGAAGGGACCTTGGAAGTCTTCTAGTCCAACCCCCTGCCTAGGAAGGAAACCCTACACCACTCCAGACAAATGGTTATCCAACCTCTTCTTAAAAACTTCCAGTTGGAGGCAAGTTGTTCCATTGATTAATTGTTCTAACTGTCAGGAAATTTCTCCTCAGTTGTAAGTTGCTTTCCACTCATTGCTTCTTGTCCTGCCTTCAGGTGCTTTGGAGAATAGTTTGACTTCCTCTTCTTTGTGGCAGCCCCTGAGATATTGGAACACTGCTATCATGTCTCCCCTAGTCCTTCTTTTCATTAAACTGGACATACCCAGTTCCTGCAGCCGTTCTTCGTATGTTTTAGCCTCCAGTCCCCTAATCATCTTTGTTGCTCTTCTCTGCACTTTTTCTAGAGTCTCCACATCTTTTTTACATTGTGGCAACCAAAACTGAATTAATCTAGTGAGAGTATTCTGCCATCCCTACAGTAGTTCGTCAATGAAATTAAATGTAGGGGCAATGGACTGATAGCTATTATCCCAAACATGTATTGAACTCAACCTGAAATGTGCAGCTCTGGTTGAGCATGAATTTTCTCCAAATTGTGTATCCTTCCCCTACCTAACTACATAACCTGCAGATGTTTGGAATTCTTCATTACATATTAGTCATTGTCAAGTTTCCCTGGGAATATTATGCTCAAAATACTTTGCAGACTGAAATAATCGGGTGGCCATGGCATCTTCACATGTACCAGCTGCTGCCCCAGCTGCTCAGGCAGTGGCTAATGCTGTCCATGTCCTGCAAAGATTGCACAGTAGGAAGCCAGTTCCCCCATCTATTCACACATATTGACTGTAAAATTGTACGTAGACATGTTCGCTGACCTGGAACATAGAGAGGTTAGCAAACAGAGGAGGTCGGGGGGCGGGGGAGAGAAATGGATGGATAGGAATAGAAAGCAAGAGATAGGAAAGGTTACTTTCTCTTTATGGTCTTTGCACACCAGAGAATTTGAAGAGGTGTCAACTGATGAGGAAATTGTTGGCATGGAATCACTTGATGTAGAGAGACAGCTCTTAGACCGATGAGCACCCTTGATACATCTTCCAAAGTAGGTCAAAAAGCTGGATGGCAGCCAAGGGGTCAATTCCAAAAGACTTTTGAACATAAGATTCTTTAGTCTAAAGGCTGTGCCCTCTGATCCACATGGTACCCTGGGATTAATTCACTTATGCATTGGCTCAGCCTATAGCTGATATTGTAAATATCTATATTCTTGTATAAGGCATACAAACATGTATCGTTTTTTTAAAATAGCTTTTCCCCCCTAGAAATAGGCTCAGATATTGTTGTGGCCTTCCAGCAGCCAGTTGACACAGACAATGAGGAGGTTGGGGAGGGACATGGGCCAGTCCTAGAGCCTGGGGAAGGCTCCGACGAGTGCTCTCCATTGGAGGCAGAGATGGAGCCATGGCTGTCTGACAGTTATCAGCTGCCTTCTGAGTCGGACATCAGTGGGGCAGAAGAACAGCTGGAGCCTGTTCCCAGTGTGTGCATGCAGGAGAAGGGAACAGCTAAGGAACAAGGGTTGTCTCAGGAGTAAAGCCACAGGTGGACAGTGAATGGCCCCTCCCTTGGGAATAATGAGGAGTGAAAGGGGAGTGGAGTTTGCAGGAGGCAATTAGTTCAATTCATTAGGGTGAAGATCTGTTCCTGACTTCTTGCCAAGTATTGTCTGCTACAGTGTGGTGTTTGGAAGATATCAGCCTGGCAGCTCTCCAAGCCTGATAAAGGTCTGTAGTTGTGAAATCTCTTGAAAGACTGTTGGCCAGGACTTTGTTGGAGAGGAATTCACTTTAAACTAAATAAAAAGAGTTTTATCAGGATGAGGTTTCAGCGTCATGCTTTTGGGAAGCCTAGATCAGAACAGAAATGATCTCACATAAGTAAAGTGATAGAAAGACTAGCACATGGATTAGAGAACAAACAAAAGTATACAATATCATCAACAGAGTAAAAGAATTGAAATGGAAATGGGCTGGTCACATAGCAAAAAGACCTGATGACAGATGAACCAAGGAAGTCATAAAATGGATCTCGCTTGATAAAAAGTATCCACGAAAGAGACCTAAAATGAGACAGATCGACTCAAAGGTGCTTTTTCAGGAGACTACTAGATTTTCTTTTCTTTTTTTTCTTTTGAAGACGTTTCACTTCTCATCCAAGAAGCTTCTACACCTCTGACAGGATGGTGGGGAATGGAAGGATTTATATTCCTTGCAGACAGCTGGTAATCTGCATCCTTTTAGAGGGTCACTGAAGCACTTGGAGGTTTATCTGTTTCCTCAGTGTATCCTGAGTAGTGCTCCTGGTTCCTGTTACCTGCAAATTTTCCTCTGGAAATTCATTCCTAGTCCCACACCATTCAAAGGGTGATCATCCCAAATTGTATAGCTAAAAGTCTGCAGAAATTCTCAGTCATCCAGGTCACGGTTGTCCCACAGGTGCTTTTTCAGGAGGCAACTGGAGTTTCTTGTTTTTCCTTTTGAAGATGTTTTGCTTCTCATCCAAGAAGCTTCTTCAACTCTGACGGGATAATGGGGAATGGAAGGATTTGGGATGGATTATTGTGATTTAAGCTGGATCGATGACATCAGCAAGTACTGTGGGCCCAATTGGCAAAAGAAAGCTTAGCACCATATATATTGGAAACATGTGGAAGAGGCCTTCATCCTCCAGTGGCTAAACAATGACTAAAACAATGGGGGTGAAGTGAAGTAATAAAAAAATCCAGTGCAAATCTAGTGAATTAATGTTAAGGTACTATATACTGTATGAAACAATATGGAAAGGTTATCCATCAAAACAATTGAAGAAAAAAATACATTCTAATCTTTAACACCACTCAATTCTTTTTCAAGTGTTTAGCTGATGATTTTGTAATTTTATATTGCACCTAAATGTCTATTGTTCAAAGCATTCACTGGCAGACAATGCTTGTAAAATGGTGCTTATCGGGGCACAAGGAGTTAGTGACTGAATAATTGAGCAATTGCTGTTGTTACTGATGACATTATTATGTGGAAGTAATCTACACTTAGATTCACAGTCCCAGACTGGTAAAAACTTAATAATTAAGACCAAAGAATTGTTAAGGTAGCACCCAGGAATTACTATTATGGTTGGTCACACAATCAGCCAGATGTTTAGACTGGATTTGGCATTTTCATCCACCTACCAGATGTTGTTTAATAATATAAAATGTATCATTCCAGGAATTAAGATGTTGATGATGATGATGATGATGATGATGATGATGATGATGATGATGATGGTGGTGGTGGTGGTGGTGGTGGTGGTGGTGGTGGTGGTGGTAATGTTGTTGTTGATGATGATATCCGGGCAGTGGATATTGCAGTACCTGGAGGCTGCAGAAGAGAAAGAACGTTTTCTCTTTAAAGTTTCTCTTTAGTCAAAGTGTTGACTTCTGCAAGAAGGGCGTGGCACAAGCAGTCTTTTTATAGTCTGGAGAGGAGTCTAATGACCATCAGCTGAGCGTAATTACCTCCTGTAATTACGTAATTGCTCCTGACTCCGAGTAGCTCTTCGATGGCGTGCATCCAGGAACAACTCACTGTTGGTTTCTGGATCACTCTCCCTTGTCTCCTCCCCACTGATCCAAAGGTCAGGCGCCAACTGGTGGACAACCAGTCTCTCAGCGCCCTGCTCGGAGTCGGAACCCTGTCCAGGGTCCTCCACATCCTCCAGGGCCGATTCATAGGGCCCCTCGCTGTCGGAGTCTGGTGGCAGCTCAAACGGCTCCTGCTGAGCCGCAACAGATCCCATTTACAGAAGACAGTAGCCTTACAAAATTTTGGCAAGGCTAAACTGAAATTAACTTAGAAAATATTTCTCCATTGTTGTTTCTCAGCAATATTGCTGTTACAATATGGGAAGCCTTTGATTTTTTTAAAATTAATGCATTTCTAACAGAAGATAATATATGTAGTTCTGTTTTAAAGTAGAAGTAAATCCCAACCTCCCTCACACTGATGATGTTACCTAGTGTGGTAGTGAAATGTCATTTGTTCTACAAGCAAACAACAAAGCTCAAAGAGCACCGAGCACTCCACGTAATACATCTCTTTTAAAGCAGAAATAGTAAGGTTGAATTGTTCAACAAAGCAGTTGTGAAATAGATGTGTTGAACTAATGCAATATATATATATATATATATATATATATATATATATATATATATATATATATATATATATATATATATATATATATATATATATATATATATATATATATATATATATATATATATATATATATATATATATATATATCCTACCTGAACTTTGAAAAGAAAGCTGTCAAAAACTGTTGAAAATATAAAATATAAAGTTCCCACTGCAGGTTAAAAAATGCATCACCCTCTGACCATTTGTTTCTTTGAGTCGGCAGGATTTGTGATGTTACTCTTGGGCAAGGTTAGCTGCTGTAAGAATGTAAGAAGAAGAGTTATATGCCACTTGTACAATATGGACCTCTAGCATATTGTATATTGGTGGGTATTGTGACTGTTTTCAATTGTTGCATAGATCTTGTTTTATTGCTGTTAGCTGCAATGAAATTGGTTGTTATATACAGGTAGTCCTTGATTTACAACCGCAATTGAGCCCAAAATTGATGTTGCTAAGTTAAACATTTATTAAGTGAGTGCTGCCCCATTTTACAACCTTCCTTGCCACAGCTGTTAACTGAATCACTGCAGTTGTTAAGTTGGTAACACGGTTGTTAAGTGAGTCTAGTTTCTCCATAGATTTTGCTTGCCGGAAGGTCCCAACAGGGGGTCACATGACCCCGGAACTCTGAAACTGTCATAAATATGAGTCAGTTGCCAAGCCTCTGAATTTTGATCACATGACCATGGGGATGCTGCAATGGCTGTCTGTCTGAAAAACAGTCATAAATCACTTTTTAAGAATAGAATACAATAGAATAACAGTTGGAAGGGACCTTGAAAGTCTTCTAGTCCAACCCCCTGCTTAGGCAGGAAACCTACACCACTTCAAACAAATGGTTATCTAATCTCTTCTTAAAAACTTCCAGTGTTGGAGCATTCACAACTTCTAGAGGCAAGTTGTTCCACTGATTAATTGTTCTAACTGTCAGGAAATTTCTCCTTAGTTCTTGGTTGCTTCTCTCTGTGATTAGTTTCCACGCACTGCTTCTTGTCCTGCCCTCAGGTGCTTTGGAGAATAGCTTGACTCCCTCTTCTTTGTGGCAGCCCCTGAAATAGTGCCATTATTGTGGCCCAGTGATGAAATTCAATTTTTTTTTCTACCAGTTCTGTGGGCGTGGCTTGGTGGGTGTGACAGGGGAAGGATACTGCAAAATCCCCACTCTTGGGAGACGTATATTGCAAAATCTCCATTTTCACCCAATTCTGGGCCCAGCCAGAAGTGGTATTTGCCGGTTCTCCAAACTACTCAAAATTTCCGCTACTGGTTCTCCAGAACCTGTCAGAACCTGCTGAATTTCATCCCTGATGCAGCCCTCCCAGGCTCTGTTTTCACTGGCAGAGTGTGACAGGAGGCTTTCACGGGTGAAAACGGAGCTTGGGAGCCCGTTTTCGCTGACAGAGCGCTTGGGCCATCACAGGTGTCCCCGACACAAGTGATGTCAAGCTCGCCATGTCCACCCGGCCCCCCAGGTAAAACACAACACTGATGCGCCCCTCAATGAAATCGAGTTTGACACCCCTGGTCTAAGCTTACCAACCACCTATCAGAGTTGTTTTTATTCAGATGCCTGCAATGATTTGAAGGTTGGGCTTGATGGCCTTAAATGGGACTTTCCAGCAATTGATTATATGATTCTATACACCCCAGCTGCTGAAAATAATAAGAAATTAGAATACAAAGCAAGCCGGACCTTGCTTACTTTGTCTCCTAAGTTGCCATCAGATTTCAACTATAAAAAACAAATGAGAGAAATTTTGAGGTTCTTCCTTGAGACAAATCACATTTCTGTGTTACTTCAGAATGTTATATTTATGAATTCTGCTATGAAGTGGCCTGATTTGCAACTCCCTGGGTAATCTGTGATTATATAAAAATTGGTTTTTTTGGATTTTTCACTTCATTGAATGTTGTGTGCAGTTCTCATATCTAAATATCAAAATACTCTTTATAATGCATGCTTGGACCGAAAATATTTCACAAATGTTTACTTTCAGATAATATAGGTTTAGTGAAGCGTGAGGTAAAATATGTTTCAAAATATGTTTTTAAATAGGCATTTAAGTGCAATTTCACAGATTAATGCAGAAACAGGACAAAATGGATTTTTGAATTAACTAATGTGAAAGTGATAGGAATTGAAAATAAGTTTATCTAGTCGTATCTAATCAGACCTCCTAATTTCCATTGAGAGATCCTGGCAATCAACAACATGCACAATGAGAATTTAGAAGCCCTCGGTGATCAAGATTATGGACATCACCATTCCTCATTTAAACACTGTTCTGTTCCAGCATTAAGTGAAATGCAGGGAAAATAACCAAGAAAAAAACAGATGGAAGGGTTATTTGTGGCTTCCAAGTAAAATGAATTCTAGTTTCTATAATGTCTAGTGATTGACTGTGGTGACTGTGGATAACAAAGAGCTAAATTCATTAATCCCCGCAGACTGACAGATTACAATATAAAGCTTTGCTCTAACCATAATCTGGGGGCAACTTTCATTAAAAAGTGGCTATGTCCTAGTGTGAAACTCAAGGCCCAGGGCCTGGATCCGAGATACATAGATCTGGCCCGCGGAGCCACCCTGGAAATGCAAAGAAACGGCCCATGGTGCTTCTGCCAGAGAAAATGGACTCCTGAGCTCCATTTTTGGCTGCCATGCCCTCCTGCAACCCTCTGCCAGTGAAAATGGAGCTCGGAAGGGTCGTGTGCAAACACAATCCTGGTGCAGCCCTCAATTAAATCGAGTTTGAAACCCCTGTACTAGTTAATTGGCATTCTTCTCAACTGTTCATGAAAGACACTTCCACTGCTAAGAAATTATAGATAAAACGGTAAGTAGGAAATAAGAACCAGCATCGTACAGTAAATAAAGGCACCAAACTAGTTCTAGTACTGCCAGCCTGGGTGACCATGCATCAGTCCGTGGCACGACAAAACCGCGGTCCACTAAAGCGCGCCCGATTAAAGCGCGTACCTGACGTCATCAGCAGCGCGACAAATACGACCGCGGAGAAAAAAGGGCGCTTTAAAAAGCGCTTTTAAAGCAAGCCGATTCACGTAAAGGTAAGGGTTAGGTTTAGGGTTAGGGTTAGGTTAAGGGTTAGGGTTAGGTTTAGGGTTAAGTTAAGTGTTAGGGTTAGGTTTAGGGTTAGGTTAAGGGTTAGCGTTAGGTTTAGGGTTAGGTTAAGGGTTAGGTTTAGGGTTAGGGTTAGGTTAAGGGTTAGGTTTAGGGTTAGGTTTAGGGTTAGGTTTGGGGGGGGGTTAGGGTAAGGTTTTCGCATTAATTTTAACTTTACCGCTCACAGCGTGATGTTTTCGTCGTGCTGTGATGACGTCAGGTACGCGCTTTCGTCGAGCGCGCTTTAGTCTACCGCGGTTTTGTGGTGGAACCGCATCAGTCACACTCTCTCATCACTGGGAAGAGGAAATGGTCAACACCTATGAAAATACTGTCAAGGAAACTGCAGGGACTAGTCCAGGCAGTCATCAAAAGACTGAAGGCGTTAAAGAAAATAATACACTGGATATAAGCATTATACAGTTATCTATGATACTTCAATGTGGTCCATATCTACTTATAAAAAAAGGAAGTAATAAAGCTGAAGGTTCCCCTCACACATATGTGCTAGTCATTCCTGACTCTAGGGGGCGATGCTCATCTCCGTTTCAAAGCTGAAAAGCCAGCACTGTCCGGAGACGTCTCCGTGGTCATGTGGCCGGCATGACTAAATGGCGAAGGCACACGGAACACTGTTACCTTGCCACGAAAGATGGCTCCTATTTTTCCACTTGCATTTTTAACGTGCTTTCAAACTGATAGGTTAGCAGAAGCTGGGACAAGTAACGGGAGGTCACTCTATTATGAGGCGCTAGGGATTCGAACCGTCAAACTTCCAACATTTCTGATCGGCAAGCTCTGCGTCTTAGCCACTGAGCCACTGCGTCCCATGTAGGGAGTAATAGCAAGACTATATTAGTAATTATCATTATTCTGTTCATCCAAATAAATATCACTGCCCAATCAACCAAGTGTTGACTCTAATGATTCAGCTCCTAAATAAGAACCTGATTATTATTGTTGTTATATTAGGCTTAAATCCTTACAGATCAGATCTTCCACTTAGATGTTCTACATGCAATTAAAATTGAGCAATTGGATGCAGTAAGTGGCAAACCTTTGCCTTTCCATGTCTTTTTGATTTGTTGCCAGCAGCTCCCAATGGTTCTACTTTGATCATGTTGATGGCTTCCCTGAAATTAAAGAGAGAAATATTGGAGAATGTCATACAGGTTCCATTTATTAATTGGTCGCTGTAGTTATAATCCCAAAATACTGCAATAGTCCTCTGATTATGATATAGCAAGAGCATGCAATTCATAAAGATTATGGTGAGTGGAATTTAATTCAGAGTGAGTCAATAGCATCCACAGAAAACAATTCAGCAGGGTGGAAAGGAATGACACTGAATTAGAGCTAAAAGTAATTAAAAAGGACCTGTCAGATTGGGGCGGGGGGGGGAGGCTCTGATCAGCTTTAATGAGAGAAATACCTTTGAATATACTGTACGATGATACTCAGCCGGAAAAATTAAAATGCAACATGAGCTGGGATGTATTATTACTGAACCTTTATTTGACCAATTTATTACATTATAAAGCATGGCAATTGATTAAAAAGATTCATCCATTTAACTTTTTTTATTATTTCTAATAACTTACATAAAGTATAGGTTACAAGGCCCGTCTTAGAGAAGGCATTTCAGGGTGTGCATTATATTGACATTTATTTATTTTTAAAAAGGTGGGGATCCTGAACATGAAGGGGTGTAAACATAACACACCTTTCTTAAAGCAGCTGCGCCTTTCCTAGGATTGCATGAGTGCCCTTCACAACTGCCAAAGCTTCCCAGGGGGGGGAAAAATGGTTCCTTTAAGAAGTTGCAGAAAGTGCTACGTTCATGATTCCCTCTCTTCTTTGCTTAGTTGCAGTTCATCTTGTTGTGTCAATCTACTCACAAGACTCCATATGGCTTCCTCGGGTTCTATAGGTACCCCCTAGCACTCAGTGATGCACCTAAGAGATTTCCACTAGTCTGTGGGCAGCACAACTACCTACTAAGGCTCCTCCATGCACATAATAAAATCTCTCTCTCTCTCTCTCTCTCTCTCTCTCTCTCTCTCTCTCTCTCTCTCTCTCTCTCTCTCTCTCTCTCCCTCCCTCCCTCCCTCCCTCCCTCCCTCCCTGTCTCTCCCTCCCTCCTCTCTCTCCATGACTGAGGACACAGATAAATCTCCAAGTGCTTCAACAACCCACTAAAATGATGCAAATGACCAGCTGTCTGCAAGGAGTATAAATTCTTCCATTCCCCACTGTTGTGGCCCAGCAGGAGCCATTGGAGCTGCCAACACATTCCGACAGCGAGGGGCCCTATGAGTTGGCTCTGGAGGATGTGGAGGGCCCTGGACAGGGGTCCGACTCCGAGCAGGGCGCAGAGAGGCTGATTGGCCACCAGGAGGCACCTGAGCCTTGGACCAGTGGGGAGGAGACAAGGGCGAGTGAGCCGGATGCCAGCAGTGAGTTGTTCTTGGATGCCCGGCACCGAAGAGCTAATAGGCGTCAGGAACAGTTGCTCAGTTACAGGAGGTATTTGCACTCAGCTGGTGGTCATTAGGCTCCTCTCCAGACTATAAAAAGACTGCTTGTGCACACGGCCCTCTTGCAGAAGTCAACACAGGAACGAATGTCGGAGAACATTATTGTGAGCTTGGCAGGCTGGATTGCTGCCAAGCCTTATCTGTGCTGGATTGTTGCCCAAGCTTGTCTGTGCTGGTTTGCTGCCAAGGACCTGTCTGTCTGTTAATTAAATGCCACAACTCATCTTTGGCTCGGAGTGTGTGTTGGTGTGGCACGAGGGGGGGTCAGAACACCCCACTATCCTGTCAGAGCTGAAGAAGCTTCTTGGATGAGAAGTGAAACATCTTCAAAGAAAAACCAAGACAGTCCAGCTGCCTCCTAAAACAGCACCTTTGGGACAACCATGACCTGGGTGACAAAGAATCTCTACAGACTTTGAGTCTACATGAGTCATATGGCAGGGGTGAAGCAATGACCTTCATCCCCAACAGAGTGAATGATTCCAGAGGAAAGCTACCTGGTGTCTTGAGACCAGCGAAACCGGCAAGATCTGCTATGGGGGCGGGGGGGGATGAGAAGAATGGGCAAGTAGTGGTACATTGCAGGCAATGTTGTTAGGGAAGGAAGCACTTGTAGGGGAGAGAAGATGACCATAGTCCACGAAAATCTAATTCCCATAGTTGCCATAGACTGTAACGGTATGTGGGAATGGCCTTCGTAGATAGGAGGAAAAGCCCCATACTACACAACCATCATGCAAAGGGTATCTTGGCCCACAGATGCAAAAGGGTTTTGAGAAGGATTTCAGAAGGGACCCTCCTTAGTTTTCTGGAAAACACAATAAAAATAAAGAGGGAAGACATGCTTTGCAAGATTCTGTTATTGCAACCTTACAATAAAGGTAATGTTAATCCTTATGGTTCGTCTGGATTACTTTAAGACTCAAGGTCAGAGCAGAATCAAATTCATTAAACTCATACTAATTAGGGTGGCTTTGTGAATTTTTTACAGTTTAAATTAATTTAAATAGGAGATTATTCTTTGGCAACTTCCTAAAAGTAAGAGTGATTTTTACCAAACACTCTTCTGACCTAGTTCTCTTCTGCAAGGTTTGTTCAGATCAAAGGGGTTCCAGCAACTAAAGTGCTTTTGGTTTAGAGTCAATATATCCCCATGTATATTAGAATGAAGACTTTCTTCTTAAACAGCTTTTTTATGATTTAGCTAACTGTTGTGGCCCAGCAGGAGCCGTTGGAGCTGCCACCGGACTCCGACAGCAAGGGGCCCTATGAGTCGGCCCTGGAGGTTGTGGAGGACCCTGGACAGGGTTCCGACTCCGAGCAGGGCGCAGAGAGACTGGTTGGCCAGCAGGGTGCGCCTGAGCCTTGGATCAGTGGGGACAAGACAAGAGAGAGTGATCCAGAAACCACCTGTGAGTTGTTTCGGGATGCACGCCGTCAAAGGGCTACTCGGTGTCAAGAACAACTACGTAATTACAGGAGGTAATTATGCTCAGCTAATGGTCATTAAGCTCCTCTCCCAGACTATAAAAGAGACTGCTTGTGCCACGCCCTTCTTGCAGAAGTCAACGTTTGACTAAAGAGAAACAAACTTGGCAGGCTGGATTGGTGCCATAGTTTGTTTGCATTGCTGCCAAGGTTTGTCGGACTTGCTGCCAAAGTCCTTATCTGTTTGTTTATTTGGCTTTCAGCCACCGAGAGTCTGGTCTTGCTATTAAAAGACATTCCATTTTACGCTTGTCTCGGCTTTCGTTACTGGATGGAGGAGGGGCTCAGAACAGCTAACAGGCAGCTCTCTTTACTGATAACAACGAAGGTGCAACTGGTTGTTTACATAAGAATCTTGTCAGTGGTGGGATTCAAAATTTTTACTACCAGTTCTGTGGGCATGGCTTGGTGGGCATAACATGGCTTGGTGGGCATGTGTTGGTGGGTGTGGCAGAGGAAGGATACTGTAAAATTCCCATTTCCTCCCGATCAGCTGGGACTCGGAAGGCAGAGAATAGCTGGGAGTGGGGCCAGAGGTGGTATTCACCAGTTCTCCGAACTACTCAAAATTTCCGCTACTGGTTCTCCAGAACTGGTCAAAACCAGCTGAATTACCACCTCTGAATCTTGTGAATCTTTATCATCTGATAACCATTCCTTACACTGAATCAAATTGATCTGAATTAGAAATGATGATCTAACTGGAGTTGACAATATGAATCTGAGGCTACTAACTAATATCCATCTCTCATTACAAGCTTCCATATTGGCACGGTTCATAAGAAATAACAGAAGTGTTGTTTTATTCTCCAACGTCATCTTCCATATGCACATTTTCACAACTTTGTGTCAAATTAGCCCCACTGGCCTTGACGGATCTAAACTTAAAAATCCCAAATAAAAATTAATGGATTTTTCTAGAGCTAATGTTTATTCTATAATTGCCTTAATAATCCACAATTATTTTCACTTATATCCAGTGATTAATAAAGTTGGTAGTAGATTTTGGTTAATATTTATTCATTCTGTAATCAGAAACTTGAATGATTATAAAACTGAATAAGTTAGCAATAATTGACGATTTCCAGAAAATCACTGCAGGCTAATTGAGGTTAGGACAGCTGAACAGTTCCAAATAGCTCATGCCAATTCTCACATTTGAATGACATATTAAAAATTGTCAATGTAATTATAGCTTCAATCTGGATCATGCACACTTAGCAATATGAAGGATGTTGCTATTTGTTGTACAATTACTAAGCCGTGTCTGACTGTTTGTGACCCCATCAACCATAGCATGCCAGGGCCTATTGTCCTTCACTATCTCCCAGAGTTTGCCCAACTTCATGTTCGTTGCATCGATGACGTAATGTAACCATCGCATTCTCTGCCAGCTCTTTCACCTTTTGCCTTCAATCTTTCAACTTCTGATCTTCAACATCAAGATCTTTTCAAATGAATCCTATCTGCTTTGAGCTTCTGGTACAGTAGCTGCCCTTCCAAAGAACAGTCAGCATTGATTTCCTTTAGGACTAATGGAATGAAGGTTACTATTCCCCAATATGGTTCTCTCCAGATGTGTCAGACATTCATAATTCCCAACCAATAGGAAGCCAAGGTGGCGCAGTGGTTATGGTGCAGTACTGCAGGCCACTTTAGCTGACTGTGATCTGCAGCTCAGCGGTTCAAATCTCACCGGCTCAAGGTCGACTCAGCCTTCCATCCTTCCGAGGTGGGTGAAATGAGGACCCGGACTGTGGGGGCAAGTTGCTGACTCAATTTGCTAAAAAAATTGTAAACCGCTTAGAGAGGGCTGAAAGCCTTATGAAGCGGTATATAAGTTAAATAAATAGATAGATAGATAGATAGATAGATAGATAGATAGATAGATAGATAGATAGATAGATAGATAGATAGATAAATAAATAGCCCATTGGCCATAATGCTGGTGGTATTGGGGAATATCTAATATAACTGGAAAGTGGGTTACAGTGGTAAAATCAGTGGTGGTATTCAGCCAGTTTGGACCGGTTCGGGTGAACTGGTACTGGTGACCTGCAAGTGGCGACATGCGGATTTCATTTTCTCTTTGCAAATGATTAATTGCTATTAAGAAACAATTGTTATCTTTAGTGGTGAAGGAATTTGTAGATCCAAGTCACTCTGAACTATGTTGTAACTCAGGAGGGGCAGGAAAGCTATAGCCAAGGGATCTGGCAGAATAGGATCACCTGGACAAGGAAATGGCAACCCTTATTAGTTTTCTGCCTCCCCCAATCAAGTGGATATTTATAATTAGGACAAATATGACCATAAACCTGGAAGCTAAGCTAAATTAAGAAAGAATCCATTAAGTTACCTGACAAGAACAGATGATAAGTTCACGTAGTACTGGTACTTATGATGCAGCTGGATTAAAGCCAAGATGAATATTTATTTATTTAGTGGATAGCATATCAGACATGAAGTAGCAATATAAACATTTCATCTGGATTAGTAAAAACAGAAATATTAAAAAAAAAATGTTCAAATACCAATGTCTAGGCCAACTAACTATTGAAGTGCAGCATTATTTATAATTAAAAATCAAATACTGAATCGGTATACGCCCGCAGCTTACAGCCAATCACTATGTGATGTACAAGTTGACATGGGACCCCGCAGTCACACTGAAGGGAGGATGTTACGCCCAAGTGTGGGATCAAGCAGGTTCGGACCGGTTCACATGAACCGGTAGTTCTGGCGATCAGTTGGCCCTGGCCACCGGCCTCTGCACTAGTCTGTTGTATATTTCCTTTGTTTGAAGCCCAGCTGATAGGCGGAGCAGAGTAGATTGCCACACCTTAGCTGTTTTACTCACCGGGGCTGCAGGAAAAGGTAAGTTTTAGAGCTGTTTTCAAACAGACTGTGTGTGTACAAAGTGCATGCTCAGAAAAGCGGTTGTTACACCAGTTGAATCCCAACACTGACTATGCCCTATTTAAACAGAGAGTCCCAGCAAATGCCATGTGGGGTAGGGGTGGGTTCTGGCCAGTGGTGGGTTTCAAAAATTGTTGGAACACCTACTCTGTGGGTATGGCCTCCTTTGTGGGAGTGGCTTGCCACCCATGTGACCGGATGGGAATGGCTTGCCGTCCATGTGATGGGACATGAAATTATGAATGAGTACTTAGGTTGGTCAAAGTAGCTATTCAGAAACTCTGGCATTGAAGCATGCAAGTCTTAAAGCTGCCAAGTTACAAGATCCTTGCCAGTGGTGGGTTTCAAAAAAATTTGGAACCTCTTCTGTAGGTGTGGCCTGCTTTCCGGGTCCACTGGTGGAACCTCTTCTAACCGGTTCGGTAGATTTGACGAACCGGTTCTACCGAATAGGTGCGAACTGGTAGGAACCCACCTCTGGTTCCGGCAGTCGCTGCTGCCGGTTCGCTCATGGCTGTGCTGTGCACATGCTTGATGCACGCTGCACAAGCATGCACAGTGCAATAAACATTGCTCTGTGCATGCCCAGAAGCAAAAAACAAGATGGAGAATTGGTTTGGGGGCGTGGCAGGTTTGGGTCGCTTCTGGTTCCAACGACCCAGGCCGCCAAGCCACTAATGGTTTGGCCGAACCGGGCCGAACCGGTAGGAACCCACCACTGATGTGAGATGCGAACCTTACTCAGGATTGTCCATTGCTGACATGGTAGTTTAAAGCCTGGGACCTTTTTTTGTGGGGTCATTTATATGTCTCCTAGAACTGGATGTTCAGCGACCCATTTGGCTTTCCATTGGGAACTGATGTTAAAGTTGTTTGGCCGATGTTGTGCAAATGCCAGTGGGGACTTCCTGGATATGAGCCAAAGGGATAAAACCAGCTGACAAAATGGCCAGGAGCAAAAGAAAGGTTAATCTGCAAAAAAACAAAACCACTATGTACACTATTGTATGTCAGAGCCATAAATGAAAGCAAACTTAGTATTGTCAGGGCAGAAATGTCAACACTGAACATTGCCATTCTGCGAATCAGTGGACCGAAGTGGACTAAAATGGGTCACTTCACATCAGAGGAGAGTCAGCACTTCTATGCAGAAAAGAAAATAGCAGAGCAGACGTTGTTATTAATAAGATGACATGGTGACTGGGGGATTCTGGGAATTGAAGTCCAAACATTTTGAAGTTGATGAGGTTGGGAAACATTGAATCAGCAGGTCATTTTTCTGATACATCCTCCCCAAATGATAAAATGATCTTAATTCCAAGGCAGGTCAAACAATAGGAATGATCCTGATCTATGCTCCAACCACAGATAAAGAGGAAAAGACATTTTTTTTTCAAAACATATTTTTTATTTCCATTTTCATAACATACAATCACATGTATACTATACATAGCCAGTATCATGTAGTAATAAATAATGATTACATCAGTTCCTCTTGTCATCAATGCCCCCAAAAAATAAAAACCCAGTATTAGCTCTTCTGCTCTCCATACACCTCTTTCTTCTACCTCTCTCCTACTTCCTATCTTCCCTCCATCATCCTTTCCTACTCTACTTCCCCTTCCCTTCTCCTTCTCCTCTCTCTACATTCCACTCCTCCTTACCCTCACCCTCCTCATCTTCCCCCCTTACCCTCTCTCCTATCCCTCTCTTCCCATCTTTCTCTCTACATTCCACTTCTCCTTAAAGAGGAAAAGACATTAAATAGAAGTAATCCTCATCTTACAACCACAATTGAACCCAAGATTTCTGTTGCTATGCGAGATGGTTGTTAAGTGAATTTTGCCCCATTTTATGATCTTATTTGCCACAGTTGTTAAGTGAATCATTGCAGTGGTGAAGTTAGTAGCACATCTGTTAAATGGCTTCCTCGTGGACTTTGCTTGACAGAAGGTCACAAAAAGTGTTTACATCACCCCAGGACACTGTAACCGTCATAAGCATGAGTCAGTTGCCAAGCCTCTGAATTGGGGCTGATCACATGATCCTGGGGATGTAGCAATGGCTGTAACTTTGGTCCCAAATCACTTTTTTCAGTGCCTTCATAACTTCAAGTGATCACTAAATCAGGGGAAGTAGGAGAGGGGAATGTTGGAGGGGAGAAAGGAAAGTTGGAGGGGGGTGAAAGAAAGGGTGTATGGAGGGTTGAAGTGGTATATTGGGCTTGTATTTTGGGGAGTATTTTTGACAAGGATGGCTGTGTTTATTGCTCAATGTTATATGGCCCCGGTTATGCACAGTATATAAGTGACTGTATGAAATGAAAATGAAAATAAAACATTTGAAAAGTGATCACTAAATCACTTTGTCTGCAGTGATGTAGGTTTTCCTGCCTAGGCAGGGGATTGGACTAGAAAATTTCCAAGGTCCCTTCCAGCATTCCATTCCATTCCATTCTATTCCATATCAGAGGTGGGTTCTGGCAGGCACTACTGCCGGTTTGCTTCTGTGTGCACCGCATGTGCGCTTGACGCATGTTGCGCACACATGCACAGTGCAATAAAAATTGTTCTGAACATGCACAGAAGCAAAAAACAACATGGCAGTGGCGTAGGCGAACCAGTTTGGAGGTGTGGCCGGCTTGGGCCAAGCCTGTGGCAGTACCAGCGATCCAGGCTGCCAAACCACTACCAGTTCAGTCAAACCGGTCTGAACTGGTAGGAACCCATGACTGCTCTGTATAGACTTTTGTATAGCATTTTACCAAATCTTGTCAATGTGATGCAATGCAATGCAGTACAAAAAAAATCATGTTAAGATAGGTAGCTAAATAAGATAACCTTTACTGTCATTTTTTATTCTGTGCACACTAGCACACATTATAAATGAAATTCTGTTGTCCGCTCTCAAAAGAATATGTATGTATGTATGTATGTATGTATGTATGTATGTATGTATGTATGTATGTTGAATTGTCCTAAAAATGTGAGTTCCAGGTGTAGTTATAAAAGAACGAATAGGAGCCTTTATTAACTTGCCTGATGTAAAAACAACAAAGCTAATTACAGGTGGGAGGCGGGTGGATGGGCCTATCATGCTTGCAATGGCCAAATTGATTAACATTGTATAAAGGCAGGTATCTCTTTAGTGGCTTTTACACTGTGATGATGTTAGCAGTCGCTAATGAAAACTTAGTGAGCAATATATTTTAAAGTTCCAGAGATCACAGTGTCTGTTTCTTTTATATATATAAATATATGCAGGTCTTGGCATATTCAGGTCTTTTCCGGTGTCAGATTGAGAGTATCTTAGTGACATTTTGACGAGGTCCCACTCACCATCTTCAGGCTGGTTCCTTTGGCTTTGTGCTTATGCGAGCAAAGCATGATCGAATCTGCTGTCTTTATATAAATATTGGTGGGGGAGGTGGAATGCTGGCTTTGTTGCTATAAGTGGGTTGGTTGGCTGTGTTGTTACATCTTGATTAGTTGATAGAGTTGATGTATGGAGATTAGTCGACTGTTTCGTAACATCCTGTGTGGCTGAGGTACTAGCTGTGTGCCCATTAGTCTTTTGTGTTGTAACGACCTGGGTAATGGGCTGTGTCATGACATCCTGCGCTCTAGTGTAGTGATATCCTGAGTCCTGTGCTGCAGTATCCTGGGAGGTTGGTTGCATTGTAACATCCTGAGCCTTTGCGCTGTAACCTCCTGAGTTCTGTGATGTAATGTCCTGAGCAGATGGCTGTGATGCAACATCCCAGGCTTTGGTTTGGCTCTGAGTTTGCAGTCTGGCCATGTGTTCATGGCATGTGTCAGTTTGCTTTGTGTGGGGGGTCGGAGGCGGGTGCAGCAGTTGGTGATGCCGCCGTGGTTTGGCTTCTGAATGGTGGTTGCATTTTGTCTATGGGATGGGTTTGGGTTTGAGTCTGGTGAGGGTGGTTGGTGGTGGCGTCCTGTGTTGTTCTGAGTCTGGTGTCGTTTTCGTGGCTGGGGCTTGTTTGTTCACTAGGGCTGGTTTCCAGATGTCTGGTAGGCGGGAGGTATTGTCATGTTTATTCATGTTGTGGGGGTGTTTCTCTATTTCGATGGCTTCCATAATTATTCTCTTATTGAAGTGTTCAGTTTTGGAGATTAATTTGGTTCCTTTAAAATCAATTTCATGTCCTGTTGCTTTAAGGTGCTGGAAAAGGGAGGAACTTTCTTCTTCTTTTCTGACTGTGTTCTTGTGTTCTGCGATGCATACATTTATTCTCCTATTAGTTTGTCCAATGTATGTGGCTGGGCAGATTTTGCATGGTATTTCATAGACTCCTTGGTTTTCTAGTTGGATCTTGTCTTTGGGGTTTCTTAAGATGTTGGCTATTTTTTGGTCAGTGCCGAAGGCTGTCTTGATATTGTATTTGTGCAGAATTTTGCTGATTTTATCTGCAAATGTACACCTTTGATGTAAGGGAGGAGGGCGATGCCATTGCCCTGTTCTGTGTCTCGGTTCTTGTCTCCTTTTGGATTAGGTTGGTAATTGTGTTTTTTTGGAATCCGTTGGAAATTAATACATTTGTGAGAGTGTGTAATTCAGTTTTCAGGTGGTCTTTGTCGGCTAGGCGTTTAGTTCTGGAGATGAGGGTCTTGGCTACGGAGTTGATTTGTGCCGGGTGGTGATGGGATTGTGCGTTTAAGTAGCTATTGGTGTGTGTGTTTTTCCAGTACATGGTGTGTCCTAGGGAGCCATTGGGTTTTTTGTAGATTAGGACATCCAGAAAAGGAAGTTGGTTAGCTTCTATTTCCATAGCAAATTGTATTTTGGGGTGTAGGCTGTTGAGATGTGTGAGGAAGTTGTCCAGTTTTCCCTTCCCGTGTGGCCAAACTATGAAAGTGTCATCCACATATCTAAGCCAGAGTTTGAGTTTGTGTTCAGATTTATCTAAGGCGTTAGTTTCAAAATGTTCCATATATAGGTTTGCGATGACGGGTGAGAGGGGTGATCCCATAGGTGCTATCTGTTTGTATCTTTGTCCATTGTGGATGAAGTATGTGTTGGTTAGGCAGTGGTTGGTCAGATCTATGATGTGCTTAGGGGCGTTGTATTTGTTTTGTATAGCTGTCAAGGCTTCTATAATAGGCACTTGGGTGAAGAGGGATATGACATCGAAGCTCACCAGTAAGTCGCTGGGTTGTAGATTATGTTTCTTTATTGTTTCTATGAAGTGGAGTGAGTTTTGTACATGTGAGGTGATGGATTCTGGGTAGGGCTGAAGTTGTTTGGCAAGAAATTTGGCAAGATTCTGTAGAGGTGAGCCTATGGAACTGACTATGGGTCTGAGTGGTGTTCCTTCTTTGTGTATCTTGGGGAGGCCATAGAGCTTGGGGCATGTGGATGATTTCTTTCTGGGCCTAGTCAAGCACAAGCATGAAGCTGAAGGCACAGCCTGAAGATGTTGAGTGAGACCTCATCGAAACGTTGCCAAGATACTCTCAATCTTACATGGGAAAAGATCCGAATATATAATCAACGTTTTGGCAAGGTCTCTCTCGCCATCTTCAGGCTGGGTTTTGGGCTTCGTGCTTGTGTGAGTAAGCCGTGGTCAGAGCTGTCATCTTTCTATAAATCGTGGTGGGTGGGTGTGGAGTGCTGGCTTTGTTGCTGTAAGTGGGTTGATTGGATGTGTAGTTGCATCCTGATTGGTAGATGGAGTTGATGTTTGTAGATTGGTCGGCTGTACAAACAAAGCCAGAACTCCACACACACACACACAAACATCAAGATTTATAGAAAGACGACAGCTCCGACCACCCCTTACTCTCACAAGCACGAAGCCGAAAACACCAGCGTGTGTGTGTGTGTGTGTGTGTGTGTGTGTGTGTGTGTGTGTGTGTGTATTTGTAGATTGGTCAACTGTTTCGTATCATCCTGTGTGGCTGAGGTGCTGGCTGTGTGTCCATTGTTCTTTTGTGTTGTAACAACCTGGGTGGTGGGTGGGGTTCGTTTGTTGACTAGGGCTGGTTTCCAGATCTCTAGTAAGTGGGAGGTATCGTCATGTTTATTCATGCTGTGGGGGTGTTTCTCTATTTCGATGGCTTCCATAATTATTCTCTTGTTGAAGTGTTCAAGTTTTGGAGATTAATTTGGTTCCTTCAAAATCAATTTCATGTTCTGTTGCTTTAAGGTGCTGGAAAAGGGAGGAAGTTTTTCTTTTTTTCTGACTGCGTTCTTGAGTTCTGCGATGCATGCATTTATTCTCCTATTAGTTTGTCCAATGCCAATCAACCCACTTACAGCAACAAAGCCAGCACTCCACACACCCCCAAGATTTATAGAAAGATGGCAGCTCCAACCACGCTTTACTCGCACAAGCATGAGGCCAAAAACACCTGCCTGAAGACGATGAGTGGGACCTCTCTGAAACGTTGCCAAGACAATCTCAATCATATATATTCGTTGCACTCGTGTCACCCATACATTGCTCGTGCATGCACATTTGACTAAAAATTGTTCTGAGCATGCACAGAAACATGCCAGCAACTGCAGAAGAGACTGGGGACTTGGCCAGCCTGGATCGCTGCCTGTTCTGCGACCCAGGCAAAAATACCACTACCAGGAGCAACCCACCTCTGATACAGATCTATCTATCTATCTATCTATCTATCTATCTATCTATCTATCTATCTATCTATCTATCTATCTATCATCTATCTATCTATCTATTAACTATCTATCTATCATCTATGTCTATCTCTGTCTGTTTGTCTGTCTCTCTACACACACACACACACACACACACAGAGAGAGAGAGAGAGAGAGAGAGAGAGAGAGAGAGAGAGAGAGAGAGAGAGACCCCACTGCAGAAACAGGAGACTTGAAAGTTCACAATGTTGACACTATATGAAACAAAACTGTTACTGAATCTAAACGTTCTGCTTCGGATATCACAAAGCCTCCTCCCAAAAGATAACAAGGAAAACAGGTCATGGAGAGGATGTGTGCTATCCCTGACAATGTCACAGACCCTGCTCAAGCAACGCTTATAAGCCATGTCCTGGATAGAGGGAAGTGAACTTCCAATAATCTTTTTGGCCATCCTCACCACTCTCTGGACTGCTTTCCTGTCTGAAGCAGTAATGCTTCCAAACCAGACAGTAATGCAGTATGACAGGATCATCCCTCTATAGAAAGTGGTAAGGAGAGGAGAAGGAAGATACACTTTTCTCACGCGATGCACAAAATGTTACTTAAAGACTGGGATTTTAAGTTAATGTAAAAGGGCATCTGAAACAGTTTGGTTTACAAAATAAAGCAGGCAACACAGTATTAGTTTTTCAAGAAAATTAGATGTTTATAGCAATTACCTCCATGCAGTACATGAGCATTACTGAATGGAAAACACTAAAATCAAATTTAATATACACCCTTCAGAGATAAAGAAACACTTTCCAGTCTACCCAAAGAACATTTGGCACTGACTGCAGCTCAGGTCACAAACTCCTCTTTGCACAATTACAACTTAGATTAAAGAAACCAGATAAAACCATCAGACTAACAGGATTCAACCTCAACCCATAATTATGAAGTGAAGGGAAAGCAAAATATGAATTAAGTTTGATAAATGAGTGTCGGAATAATTCTGGACTGAAATTCTCGATACTATTAAAGATGAAGCAAACAAATGTTATCCTGAAATGCAAAAGGCAAAGGCAAGATAGTTTTCTACTAATGCATTAAAAATAGATGAAGGTAATAGAAAGCAAAAGGCTGCAGAAAGGAAAGAGTGAGTTCTCTCCCCCCCCCCAAGCAGCCACAGTCAAGAAATTATACCTAAACAAACAATGCAAAGCAACCAAAAATAAAATATCAGCTAGAAAGATAAGATACTGTATTTTGGAGACCATAAGATGCACCTTTCCCCCTCAAAAAAGAGGCTGAAAATCTGGGTGTGTCTTATACACTAAATACAGCATTTTTTGCTTCCCAAAACCATTCACCTAAATGGTCCTGCATTGCCTTTGGGAGGCTTTCAGAGTGCTCCTGGGGGCTGGGGAGGGCAGAAATGAGCACATAATGGCTGTTTTTTGCTCAGTTTTGGCCCCACAGCCCTCAGGAGCACTCTATAAGCCTCCTAAAGGCTTATGCATGCCCTCAGGAGCACTCTATAAGCCTCCTAAAGGCTTATGCATGCCCTTTTTTGTTAAAAAAAGGGGCCCGTTTTTGCAAAAAAACAGGCCATTTTTGGGAGGTCTGCAGAGTGCAAACACTTTTTTTTAAATTTGCCTCTTCAAAATCTTGGTGCATCTTATACTTCGGTGCATCTTATACTCCCAAAAATACGGTATTTAAGAAAATTACAGAAGTTAGGTGACATGACAAAAGGCAAAAAAGGCAAAAATCTACCAGAGGAAAAGGATACCGGCAGTCCTCAAATTACAACAGTTTATTTAGTGACCATTCAAAGTTATAACAGCAGTGAAAAATGTGACTTGCAGCATCCCCCTGATCCATGTCATCCAAATTCAGATGCTTGGCAGCTAGTTCATATTTATGACCGTCGCTGTGTCCCAAGATCACGGGATCTCCTTTTGAGACTCCTTCTGACCAGCAAACTCAATGGGGAAGCCAGATTCACTTAACAACCGGGTTATCAACTGCAGTGATTCATTTAACAACAGTGGCAAAAAAGATCGTAAAATGGGGCAAAACACACTTAACAAATGTTTCACTTAATAACAAACATTTTGAGATCAATTGTGGTCCTAAGTTGAGGACTCCCTGTGTAAAGAAGACAAGACCTATCCAGTTTCCCCGAAAATAAGCCCTTCCTGAAAATATTGCAACCCAGCAGCAGCCATGAGGTGACCATGCTGGCTGCCTCCTGAACCTCAAAAATAATAAGACCTCCCCGAAAATAAGGCCAAGCACTTATTTCGGGGGTCAAAAGAAAATAAGGCCCTGTCTTATTTTCAGGGAAACATGGTATTATATCGAATAACTGTACAAAAAAGGGATCCTCAAATCAATGATTTGCACGAAGGGCCCCTCACTGAACTAGAGTCACACATTTTGGAAAGTAAATAGGCCTTAGCTCTGGGAGTTGATGAAATACCAGGCAAATGCGTAAAAGCGTAAAACATGATGCAGTAAAAAAGGCTGCATACAACTTCTAAGCTGGTATGGAAATCACAAAAGTGGCCAAAGAACTGGAAAATATCAATTTATATTCCAATAGCAAAAAAAAGGACAATGCGAAGAAATGCTCAACCTATTGAACAATTCCATTTATCTAACATGCTAGTAAGATAATGCTTCATGTTTTGCAATTCTGAACTTCAACAATACTTCAAGCAAGCATTACCAGCTGTACAACAGGGATGCAGCAGAGGCCGTTAGCAATATGACATTGCTAACGTCCAGTGAATACAGATAATCTTTGACTTTTCACCACCATCAGGACTGGAATTTTAGTTGCTAAGTGAGTTAACACTTGGCAAAACCCCATTTTATGGTCATTTTTATCATAATCATTAAGCAAATCACTACAACTATAAAGCCATTCCAGACAAAGGCTGTTCAATCTCTTCTTAAAAACTTCCAGTGATGATGGAGGTCTATGGAGAAGTGATGTGTGGTGAGCTTTATGGCTGGTGAGGCAAAGCCCTGGCGCAGCTTTCCAAAAGCCCCACTGAATCCCCGCTGCTGTGTCCGCCATACAGGCAGGATGTTTCCCGCTCTATAGCGGACACAGTGCTGGGGCTTCAGTGGGGCTTTTGGAAAGGGCAGCACTCCGAATGTAGTCCTGTGGGTCACTTCTGGGCTTTTCGCAACGGATGATTTTGAGAGGGTGGTTTCCATCGAGGGTGGTTCTGGAGAGGTTGCTCTGGGCCGCTAGCCGCCGTTTCTTCAGCAGCAATTTCTTCTCTGCCCAGCATTTTCTACTGGGCGGCTTGGAGCCTTTGCTGCAGAGCCGGGTCTTGCCGGCTCCCGCGATGCAAAGTGCCCCGCCGGACAATTATTTGGAATACACTCTAACATCTTATCATTTTCCATAGCCATAGCTGTATGAATACTTTGAGAATCATTCTCTGCAAATATTAATTTAAACTAAAATAGATATTGATATATAAAAAAACTTGTAAAACAAATATTTTAGTACAAATTTAAATGTATATTAAATGTTAGCTAGTTAAAGATATTGCAGGTTAATGGGGAAAAAAGAGACCTCTAAGTCTTCTGATGGTTCTGCTCTTGGCGGCTCCCGCGATGCAAAGTGGAGAGTTGAACTTGCTCACACAGGCACGTTTTACAAGCAAGGCTCCTACTGCTAGATTGCGCAGTCGCTCAAGTGCAAGGCATGATTCGCTGCTCCCAGATCAGGAGGCGGGAGAATCAGTGCCTCCTTTGCATACATTTTTTTTTGCTTTTTAACCCTTGCTTAACTTTTAAAAGGCAAAAAATTCCTTATGCAAAGGAGGCCCCGAGTTCTCTCGCCTCCTTCTATAGTTAACACTAAGCAGACTCCAAGCCACTGTGACTTGGAATCTGGTAGCAACTACCTTGGCTTTAATTATTTAAAAAAAATTCTTTAAAATTCTTTCCTTTTCCTGAGGAGACTGGTGAGGCCCCGCCTCCCCTGCCTCTAGTGACTGCACATCCCTGATGGAGATTCTTAGTCATCCAAGTCATGGTTGTCCCAAAAGTGCTTTTTCAAAAGGCAATTGGACTTTGTTTTTCCTTGGAGATGTTTTACTTCCCTTCCAACAAGCTGAAGAACTGAAGAAGCTTCTTGATGAGAAGTGAAATGTCTTCAAGGAAAAACAAAGTCCAGTTGCCTTTTGAAAAAAGCACATTTGGGACTTCAGTGTTGGAGCACCAACAACTTTTGGAGGAAGCTGTCCCAACACGGTGGGTTCCTACCGGTATGGTTCGGCTGAATAGGTAGCAACTTTGGCGGACACGTGACCGTACCGGTTCTGTCGGCAGCGCCATAGGTGCCGCCACCTTGTTCTTGGCTTCTGTGCATGTGCAGAAGCAATTTTTTCACTACTGTTCATGCACGCATAGCGCACATCAAGTGCACACATGCAAAGCAGGTCCCTGAGCAAACCGGCAGTAAAAAGATCCAGAACCCACCTCTGTGTCCCACTGATTATTTGTTCTCACTGCCAGGAAATTTCTCCTTAATTCTAAGTTGGATGTCCCCTTAATAATAAGTCAGTTCTTGCAACGCCCTAGTTGCATTGAAGAATAGGTTTATCCTCTCTTGTCTATTACATCTCCTCAAATACTGGAAGACTGCGATCATGTCACCCCTAGGAAGAGTCAAAGACAGCCAAAAGAAAATTAATTTGCTTTTCCTGAACATGCTTTCCTGCCCTTTAAATGCCAGATTCAAGCCACACTATTTTCCCAGGCATTACCCTGATCATGGCTGTAGAGTTGATTTTCAATATACATACATACATACATACATACATACATACATACATACATACATACATACATATATATATATAGAGAGAGAGAGTCACAACCCCTGGTAAGCCCCAATTATGGGAGGAAGCTAACTGCTTCCATCATCTGTCAATCGGCTCGTCACAAGAGTCCATCATGACAGAAACCCAATATTTTTACTGTTACCTTTGTTATATTTGTGTTTTTTATTTATTTGTGCTGATAAATTTATTTATCATCAGCACAAATAAAACACACACATATATATTTAGGTGGATATTATTCTCCTTTTGATTTTAGGCTTTTACCTATGAGCTTATGCCTGCATTGTGCTAATTTTGCATGAAATCCACCAGAGAGGCTCGTGGTGGAAAATACATTTCATAAATAATAAATGGAAGCAATGTATTTGTTTCAAATTTGTCTCTGGATGAAATGTGGAGACAGATCCTAATGGCTGCATTGAGAAATTGTAAAACGTTAAGTCCTGCTCAGCCAGAGCATGAGATTTGCAAATGTTTAAAAGAAACAAAACAAAGAAAGAAGAAATGAATAGCAACTATAGTGAAGGGGGGGGGGGAATCTTCCTCCAAATGATTCAGACACTGAAAGAGCTAAAAAAGGGGATTTAATAATTTTATTACATATTTTAATGACAATAATTAAAACTAATACCAACTAAAAGATAGAAGAACAAAAAGAAAAATAGAAGATGCAGAAAACAAAGAAAAAGTAGAAAGAAAAATAGAAAAGAAGGAAAAATAAGAATATAGTAAAGGAAAAGTGGTCATGGAGAGGGAAGAAAAGCAAGATATAGAGAGGTGTTCTGACCCCCCACCCTCCGTATGCTGAGGCACTCCGACACAAAGATTACTGCTAGATAATTTATTCACAGTAAATTAACACACTGACAAGACTTTGGCAGCAATCTAGACTTCCAGGATATGAAAAACACACAAGAGCTTCTCCAGCATTGGTATATTAGTTGAATCCTGCAAACAGCCTCCTCCCAAAGTCTCTCCTTATATACTCTCTTGGGAGGAGCATAATTACAACCACCTGGGTCCAATTATCTTCTGTATTTGCATAGTTGATCTCGGCGTTTATCTGCCCACCTTTGCCTGGCGTCTGGGACCAACTCCCTTAGTTTCTCCCCACTGCTCCAAGACCTGACATCTTCACCACTGCTCCATGCCTCAGGTGCCTCCTGGTGATCAACCAGCCTCTCTGGTCCCTGCTCGGAATCTGAACCCAGTCCAGGGTCCTCCACATCTTCCAGAGCTGACTCATAGGATCCCTCACTATCGGAGTCTGTTTGCAGCTCCAACGGCTGCTGCTGGGCCACAACAGAGAGGTAACATCCCATCTTCACTACAACAATACCAATGTATTTAGCAATTTATCACCCCTTCTTAAAATACAAAAAATAATTTCCTCTTTCCATATCTCATATCTTATCTGTAAACAAATCCATAAAGCTTTTTTCATTTCAGATCTGGTTATCAGCAAAAGCCCATTAACCTAATGAGTTAGATGCCTATAGAAATCAAATAAATTGTAATTGTAATTGCAATTTAATAAATTTATATGCCACCCAATCCTCCGGGCAGCTTACAACATACAAGACTAAAAAGATAAAAAGTTTAAAAAGTTTAAAAAGGAAAAAGAGAAAACAGATTTAAAAGCAACACACCATACACTCAGTCTGGATGGGGCTGGACCTCGTTCATGAGGTCAACAGCCCCAGGCCTGCCGGAATAGCCAGGTTTTAGTGGCTTTTCGGAAGGCCGAGAGAGTGGAAAGGGTCTGGATCTCTGCGGGTAGATTGTTTCACAGGGTCGGAGCAGCTACAGAGAAGGCCCTCCCCCGAGGGGCCGCCAGCCGGCATTGTCCGGTCAACGGCACCCGGAGAAGACCCACCCTGTGAGATCTTATCAGCTGTTGGGAGGTATGTGGCAGGAGGCGGTCTCTCATATACCCAGGTCCTAGGCCATGTAGAGCTTTAAAGGTGATAACCAGCACCTTGAAGCGTGTTCGGAGACCGATAGGAAGCCAGTGCAGCTCGCGGAGGATAGGTGTAACAGGGTGTATCTAGGTACACCCGATATTGCTCACGCGGCTGCATTCTGGACCAATTGTAGTCTCCGAACACTCTTCAAGGGCAGCCCCATGTAGGCGCATTACAGTAATCAAGCCTTGAGGTGACGAGGGCATGACAAGGGCACCATTTGAAGTGCCTCCCGGTCCAGGTAGGGGCGCAACTGGTGCACCAGGTGAACCTGGGCAAAAGCCCCCCTGGTCACAGCCGACTGCGGGTTGTGAACTGTCAGTAATGTCGGCAGCAACCCACCCCTGGTCAGACCCCATTGGTAATATTGTGTCCAGTTCTGGAGAACTCATTTTAAAAAGAGATATTGATAAGATTGAACAAGTCCAGAGATGGGCAACAAAAATTATATAGAGTTTGAGGAACAAAACATATCAGAAGAGATTGGAGGGACTGAATATGTACAGTCTGGAGGACAGAAAGGAAAGGGGGAACATGATTGAATGCATGCCAAATGCGGGGAGAGCGCAGGGGGGTCATGTGCGGACGTGTCACACCCATAATGCTATGTGCACAACCACAGCGCACGTGCACACACAACCAGCGCTGCCCCCATTTTTGGTGTGCTTTTTTCACCCTCCCCAGGCTTCAGAGGCTTTATAGGAGCCTGGGGAGGGTGAAAACAGCTCCTCCCCCCGAAGGCCTTCCAGACGCTTTAGGAGCTTCCCTGAAGCCTCCGGAGCATGAAAAACCAGCCCTACGGGCAAACTGGAAGTTCGGGAACATACTTCTGGTTTGTTCGTAGGGCTGTTTTAGCCTCCGGAACCTTTAGGAGCCCTCAGGAGGCTTCCCTGAAGGCTCTGGAGGGCAAAAAACGACCCTACAAGAAACCCGGAATTCACTTCCGGAGGGTTAAAAATGGCCTCAAAAGAAGGCCAAAGTCAGCTGGCCAACGGGTGCATGTGTGCTGGCCAGCTGATAGGGCAAGCCTCGCGTGCCCTGACAAATGTCTCCATGTGCCACCTGTGGCACGTGTGCCATAAGTTTGCCATTATGAATATATAAGGTGTGAAGAAGGTTCTAGGATTTTCAATATTAGCCAAAAATCAAGAACACGGGGGCATAATCTCAAACTGACAGGAGGGAAGTTCAAAAGTAATGTTAGGAATTATTATTTCACAGATTAATGGAAGCTTAGAACCAATTTCCAGCAGAGGTAGTGAGTTAATTATCAGAAAAGTGGATTTAAATATGCTTAAAATATGCTATCAGAGCCAAGGTGGCGCAGTGGTTAAAATGCAGCACTGCAGGCTACTGCTAGATCAGCAGGTCAGCGGTTCAAATCCCACCGGCTCAGGGTTGACTCAGCCTTCCATCCTTCCGAGGTGGGTAAAATGAGGACCCAGATTGTTGGGGGCAATATGCTGACTCTCTGTAAACCGCTTAGAGAGGCCTGAAAGGCCTATGAAGCGGTATATAAGTCTACTGCTATTGCTATATTGCTATTAAAATAAACACATTTCCATCATCAACAAAAAATAAACAAACAACCTCAACGGATAGGCTTGATGGATTGCTAGGTCTTTTTCTGCTGTCAGTTTTCCATGTATGCTTCTATGTAACATTCTTGAAAAATATAACAAACCTGTTTTGCAAATCCAATATAGGAAAAATATCCAATTCACCCTGTTGGTTTTCTCTTTGCATATCAAATTATTTAAAACTTCAGCCAGTCTCTTCTGCTTGTCCAGGCTAACATCTTTTTCCATGTCGTTCTTATAGAGTGCAATCTACAAATCCACTTTCAACTCACTCTCTATCTTGTCATTTCAAACTTGTCATTTTCTATGAGATCTTTTATATGTCTCTCCAGTCAAGCATATATCTGTCTTGATGCTACTAAAACTAAATTCTGAGTCAATTCTCCAAATCTCCTTTAATATTTTGTTTCATTTTGGAAATTGTAAGTCAAATGTATGTATTCTTCTTCCTTAGGTTTATGTGTTAAGTTTAAGTTTATGACTTTATGCATTCCTTCTCCTTTATCTTTAGTTCTCTCTAGTGTTCAATTTTTTAAAAATCTTATCAGCTTTTTTTTTTTTAAAAAAAAATCAAAATCAAGATATTTTGCCCTGTGAAGGATTCTTTACAATGAATTCCAAATTTTAAACTTATATGGACTCTTAGTCTGTTTGCAACCTTCTAAAATTAAAATTTTTAATTATCCTTTTGCTGTTTATTTTTTCTAAAAAAAACCTCAAGGTCATTCTCACATATCATTACTGATTATCTAAAAGGCACCAGCCGTGTTTTAGGTAGCTATTACCTCATCTCCTATAGCTCCAAAACCACTGCAAACTGCTATCTTGTGGTCTCTTAGTGGGAAACAGCTGTATGGAGCACTTATGGGTTATCTCAAGTCTTCTCTTTGTCCTCAGAAGTTTCAAAGATGTGGTTTACTCGTTCCACCCTGGTTGTCAGCTCTGCTTTTTATGGAACTGTCTTTACTCCACCACCACCCCCGAAAGTCCCAAAAACTTGCAGTCATGGGTGAGCTGCTATGGGTTTGCCTGGGTTTGGGAGAACCTGTAGCTAACATTATGGCCAGTTTGGAGAACCTCCAAATCCCACCCCATCCCTCCCCTCCCAGGAGCCTCCATGTGGCCCGTTTTGGATTCAGAAGGCCTCCGGAGTCTGGGAGAGGCAGTTTTTGCCCTCCCAGAGGCTCAAGGAAAGCCTCCAGAGCCTGGGGAAGGCAAAAAAAGCCTTCCCGACTTCACCATGGTGAAGGAGGCCGACTAGGTCATGCCCACCATGGCCACGCCCACCCAGCCACCAGGCAGAGAACCCATTTCTGAATTTTTTGAAGCTCATCCCTGCTTGCAGTTATCAATGCAGATAAATGTGCGATATCCAAAGCCTACTAAAATCTGACTCTGAAGAATTAAGAACAAGAAGTTCCCCCTTCAGGTTTCTTTTTATTTATGTATTTAATGAGGATGTAGCTTCCTTCCTCCTTTTACATTTGTCTTAATTTCCCCTGGAACAGTTTCTCAGGGCTGGCTGAGATCCACATAAGAAAACAGCCCTAACTTCTACATATCTGGTTTGGAGACTAAGGAATTAAACAATAGGCCAGGGACTAATGAAAGCAAGATATGGATTCAAGTTTATTTTTTTATTTTATGGCTTGTGGCTTGTGGAGTGTGGATTTTGTTTGATCTATATATGGAGATCTTGGTTAAAGGAGTAGTTAGCTATAATCAACCTCTTCAGAAATCATTGTTCATTCCCCCGCCTCCCTTGTTTTTCTTTCTCCTTTTTGTGCCTTTCAACTTTCATCTAGATCTTGATATACATAATAAAGACTTGAAATGTTAGTGAATCAGTCACACTTTTTCTGAAAGTGAGAGGGGAGGACCAGCCTTTAGCACTTGGTCTTCTCCATTTGGTCAAACTGCCAACTTACTTCTTCCCAGGACGGAAAAATTGATCAAGCATTGGAGTCAGACAACTAATTAATTGGAGGTCGAATATATAAGTTATATGAAATGACTGGTATTTTTATAGGAAGCTCATTTTAGACTTTCCTTTTAATGGTTAGCTATTTGTTTTATGTTCACCACTCAAAGTTTCCTTGGATATATGGGTGTCCATAGAAATGTTTGTTTGTCTGTCCATCCATCCACTTCTGGAGGCAGGGAGGAAGGGGAATCACAATGCTACCAAAGAGACAGTTGTTCTCTGAATTGTGAACACATTAGGTTCATTCGTTCGTTCGTTTGTTCGTTCTCTCTCTCTCTCTGTTTGTGTGTGTGTAGTTTAAAAATTTGCTGCATGGGAGCCAGCAGCGCCCAATCCAGCACAGTCAAAGTTCCTTGCATTTATAAGGTCATAGATATAACTTAGCCGAAGGGGAAAAAATGAAAAACAAACAAACAAAACCTCCCATTCCCTTTTCAGTGTAGCTACCAACCAATTTAAAAACCATTATTACATGAACCCAAATTTAATTATTCTGAATTTGCAATTCTAATTTGTGCAACAAAGTTCACCAATTAAAAATATATTTCAGAAGAAAGTCTGCATGTATTTATGAAATTAATATAGTAAATTGCATTATATTTAGGGAAGTGAGTTTGCGAAAACTTGATACATTACACAAAATCGCCAACAAAAATGAATTCATTTGGCGGGGAAAAAGCATGCCAACATGCACACAAATGTTAGTGTGGATTTTTTAAAAGCATTTCCAAGTTTGAAAGCAATAGCGATTAGACTTATAGACCACTTCCGGGTGCTTTATAGCCCTCTCTAAGCGGTTTACAGAGACAGCATATTGCCCCCAACAATCTGGGTCCTTATTTTACCCTCCTCGGAAGGATGGGCGGCTGAGTCAGCCTTGAGTCTGGTGATAATTGAACTGTCAAACTGGTGGCAGCTGGTAGCTGGCAGTCAGCAGGAGTAGCCTGCAATACTGCATTCTAACCACTGGATCACCACAGCTCTTATATTGATAGTCAAAACCTGACAGATGCATAAAGGCAAGAACTTTTTTTTAAATGCACAGAATCTCCCAATCTCTATTCATCCCTATCACAATCACTCTATCCCAAATTGTTAGCATGTTTCAGTCTGATGTGGGGAACAGGAAGAGAGAGGAAACTCTCTTCCCATGTGGTAATTGTCATTAAAAACCATCCACCTCAAAATGATTCTTGAATGTATAAGCCCTTGGAGTGATGTTAGAGGAAAAGTAATGTAATTGATGAAGGAAGGAAAAGGTACTAGATTATAGGTCAGATGTGAAGGAATATAGAGCTGAGCAAAGTAATGGATACAAAGAACAAAATATAGTTCGAACCAGAGGTGGGCTTCACATAATTTAACAACCTGTTCGCCTAGTGCAGAACCGAAAATGTGAGCACGCATTTAGACATGCGCTTCGTTGGCTCACATGCCTTGCACGTTTGCATGCGGCTTCAAACACACAGCGATTTCATGCACGCAGCTTCCAGCACACCTTCTTGGGCAGCTGTGGTGAATAAAGCGGACAAGGTGTGGAAATCAGTTGAGCTGCATGGATGGGGTGAGAGAGCCAGAGATTGAGATATATAGGACGGGATAGCATTGGTGTGTGTGGGGGCAGCCGGTGCTTGGAACTACTGGGGGCAAACTGGTCTGAACTGGCAGCAGCCCATCTCTGATTAGAACCGGCATGTGATCAGTTGGGTTTTTTTCTGAGTCCAGATGCCTCCCTTCTGCAATTGATTTGTGATCCTCAAAAACTGTATATTGGTTTAAGGTGTTTCTAACAAGGGATTTATCCACACACCTATTTGTGCTCTGGATCACATTTAGCCATTCTAACAATTTCTTCCCATCTTTCTCTAGATTCCTGATGTTGTGCTCTGCTCTGTTGAAGCCACATTGTGGCACTTTCATCATCTATTCCTTTTACACCTAACAGAAGAACAATGTTGGAAGGGACCTTGGAGGTCTTCAATCCAACTCCCTGCTCAAGCCAGAAATCATATGTCATTCCAGATAAGTGGCTGTCTAGTCTCTTCTTAAAAGCTTCCAGTGATGGCACATCCACAACTTCTGAAGGCAAACAGTTCTACTGGTTAACTGATCTCACTGTTAGGAAATTTCTCCTTAGTTCTTAGGTTGCTTCTCTCTTTGATTAGTTTCCATCCATTGTGTCTTGTCTTGCTTTCTGGTGCTTTGGAAAATAGATCAACCTCCTCGTCTTTCTGGCAGCGCATCAAATATTGGAACACTGCTATCATGTTTTCTTTTCACTAGACTAGGCATACGTACTGTCTAAGGCAACCTGTCTTGGGATGGTAGAGTCACTATTGAATGGATGTCTTCAAAATTGCTATTCTCTTAGGTAGGCCAGAGGGATGCAGTGGCTCAGTGGCTAAGATGCTGAGCTTGTCGATCAGAATAGTTGGCAGTTATGTGGGTCAAATCCCTAGAGCGACGTAATGGAGTGAGCTCCCATTACATCTTCCAGCTTCTGCCAACCTAGCAGTTTGAAAGCATGTAAAAATCCAAGTAGAAAAATAGGAACCACCTTTGGTAGGAAGGTAAGAGTGTTTCGTGTGCCTTTGCCATTTAGTCATACTGGCCACATGACCACGGAGACATCTTTGGACAGCACTGGCTCTTTGGCTTAGAAACAGAGATGAGCACCACCCCCTAGAGTCAAGAATAACTAGCAGATATGTATGAGGGGAACCTTTACCTTTAGACAGGCCAATTCTTTGGTCTTGGCCTACCAGCATTAAAAGTGATATGGTGTTCCTTCCAATTTGCTGGTTATATAAATTGATTGGTTTTATAAGATGTGTTAGGGAGATTGGAGAACATGGGTAATATGGCATGGCCTGAGAGTAAATATTGATGTAGTAACTGGCAGGGAGAAATATGATGGGAAGATTTAACTTGGCTGCTGTGGGAAAGAAGGGCAAGCTAATGATTGCTCACATTTCTTTTCAGATTGCAATCAACCAAAGAACTCAAGATGACAGAGATCTTGCTTTTTAATGTTAGTAAAGTATCTGCTATCCAAAATTTCAAAGTGCTGATCTGGCATTTATTATGAAGACTTTGTTGAGAGAGGAGAGGAGAGGAGAACAGAGGAGAGGGGAGTTAATCTCTCCCAGATCCAAGTCATTCTTTGAAGCATCTGGGCATTGATTTTATTCCATAAAAAGCTCTGTTTGACAGTCTGCTAATTTTGAGTTTTGCTACTGCACTGGAAGGGTTAGAGCTGTGTGTGGATATTGTTAACACAGGTAATCCCTGACACCACAACTGGGACTGGGACTTTGATTGTTGAGCAAAGTCCTTGTTAAATGAGATACCCATGTGACGGCTTTGCTCATTCCAGGTTGCAGTCATTAAGCAGTCTCCTGGGTCCTTGAAAGGATGGAGTGAAAAACAGCTGTCTGCTGAACAGTTTTCCTACAGCTTTCAATATTCATAGTTATTTTGTGACATTATTTTAGTATTTTACTACCCTTCATGAAAGAAAAAACTATAAATCTATGAGAGACTCTTAGGATTGGAATGACATATAAATTTAAATAAGTAAATAAAATAAATTGGATTGGCCTCCAGCATTGGGGCAAGTCAGAGGGAGGTAATTGTGACAATCCCTTGACCTGTTCATGTGGATTCTTTTAAGCTTACAGATCTCAAAGAAGTGGCAAAAGTATATGGAGACATGAAAGACATCGCTTGCTTACGCAATAGTTTCCCTCTTGGATGATTAAATAGGTAAAGTATGCATTGGCCCACAATTAAGAGGGCCAATCATTGAGAGTGGGATGCATTCTAGCCTAAGAGACAATTCAAGACTTTGATTGAACAAAGCATAGGGGTGTCAAACTCAAGGCCCACGGACTGCGTCAGGCCCATGGGGTGCTTAGATCTGGCCTGCAGGTCTGCCCTGGAAACAGTGAAGGACCAGCTTGCAGTGCCTTCCTGAGCTCCATTTTTGCTGGCAGAGGGCTGCAGGAGGCACTCGCGGCCAAAAATGGATCCTGACGAGTGACATCAAGCTGGCCACACACACAGGGCCATAACGCCCCCCCCCAACCCCCAAGGTCAAACACAACCCTGATGCAGCCCTCAATAAAATCGACACCTCAATGAAATCAAGTTTATAGACAGCACGACTACAATTATACAAACATAGATTCCTTTGAATGGATGATTAAGGGTGGTTTTGCATCTGTGAATAGATTGGATTATGTCAGAGTTTGTTGCAGAAATCACATCTGGAAAGCACATACAGATAACTGATTCAGCAGGATTCATTAATTTCTTTATATTCATAATAACACATGAATAAATGTGCAATACCAATAGTGGATTCTCCAACATGGCAGAGAGTAACAGGCAAAGGAGAGACCAGCCGAGAACAGTTTCAGTTTTGATTCCGAGTTGCAGACCAGTTTAGTTCTCAGCAGACTCAGAGCTAAGCTAGTAAGACACGCCCAAGCTCCTAGCTGTCTCAGCTCCCAAACAGCCGTCATTGGCTGATGTAGTTGCTATGCTTATACATTGGCTGACTTTGTACCATGTCCTATTCCAGCCAGTTCCCAATGGCTGACCTGTTGCTATGTCCTATTCCAGTTCATGAATATTCTGACAGATTATCTGGGATATCTGGGAGCATTTTAATCAGGGCTTTGCTGGAAATGTTTTTTTTTCTTTACCCTGGTGGATGAGGTACCCTGGAAACTAGATTAATGGAGTGTGAGCCCAATCTCTCTTTATTCCCCAGCAGTCACAGGATGGGTTTCAATATCTTTCAACAATAGTATCTTTCTGGAGAATGGCAAGTCTCGAAGGCACTGTTTGTTGGTGTTTGGCACTTTTTTGTTTTCTTGACCCTCAGGATGTGTTGAAAGGGAGGTCCTGGGGTACCATTGTTTGACATTTTGGTCACTGATCTATGGTGTTCTTCAGGGTTCTCCCAAGTGTTGTTTAGCATCAACATGAAATTGCTGGGAGAGCTGACTCAATGGTTTGGAGTCTAATGCTCCTTATTATCCAGCTGTAAGGAAACAGTACTGCAATGTTGAAAACAGACAGAATAAAAACAAGCTAATATCATTGAATGAAATAATCTTTAGATGGAATTGTCTTCCTCCAGAATGTGCAGTTTCCCATTTGGTATTGTCCCTTAACTTTGATCTGTCACTGGATTTGCAGTTGACGGTGGTGTCAAGCCAAGGTGGCGCAGTGGTTAAATGCAGCACTGCAGGCTACTGCTAGATCAGCAGTTCAGCGGTTCAAATCTCACCGGCTCAGGGTTGACTCAGCCTTCCATCCTTCCGAGGTGGGTAAAATGAGGACCCAGATTGTTGGGGGCAATATGCTGACTCTCTGTAAACCGCTTAGAGAGGCCTGAAAGCCCTATGAAGCGGTATATAAGTCTACTGCTATTGGTGTCAAGGATTGCATTAGCACAGCTAAGGTTTATTCCAAAATATTCTTCCTGAGCTGTCAAAATTCAGAGGTGGTATTCAGCTGGTTCAAACAAACTGATAGCAAAAATTTTGAGTAGTTCAGAGAATCAGCAAACACCACCTCTGGTTGGCCCCTCCCATTGTTCCCCCATTGTTCCCTGTCCTAGATTCCCTTGTGGTTTTTTTTTTAGCTCAGCTGATTTTCACGGCAGAGGGAGGGCTTATTTTTGGGGAGAGGGTTTATTTTAGCACATATGCTCAAAAGCCCAATTGGGCTTATTATCTGGGGAGGTTTTATATTTAGAGGTCTCTCTCTCTCTCTCTCTCTCTCTCTCTCTCTCTCTCTCTCTCTCTCTCTCTCTCTGTGTGTGTGTGTGTGTGTGTAGGTAGGTAGGTAGGTAGGTGGGTAGGTAGGTGGGTGGGTGGATGGATGGATGGATGGATGGATGGATGGATGGATGGATGGATAGTTTGGCTTAGGATTCAGGGCTGCCTCACCCACTATGAACCTGCTTGGTTATTTAGCACAGTGTTTCTGGTCTAAATGCTGGTTTGGAAATTCTTGGAGTCGAAATATGTATATTTTAAAGTTGTCATGATTGAGAAACTGTGTTTTAGCTCAGCAGCTGAAATCTCTTTGAAGATGTTGCACCTGCTAGAAATTCAACCATTGCATATGTGGAAAACAGTCTTTTCCTTGGCTGTAAAATACTCTGTCCAGGGAGGAGCATTCGACTTCTGGTCTCCCAGTATTTTAAGAAAGTGGCAAAAATTGAAATTGAATAAAATCCAAATCCAAAATGCATCTCAGGAATGAAGGCAAATATACATGTCTCAGGATAATGGGCAGGATCCAATCTGGGTCAGTCACCAGGACCAGAAGTTTAGTTTTCCAAGCTTTTGGACTTGTTATAGGATAACAGCACTGAAAGGGACCTTGCCGGTCTTCTAGTCCAACCCCTGCTTAGGCAGGAAACCCTACACCACTTCAGACAAATAATTGTCCAACATCTTCTTAAAAACTTCCAATGTTGGAGCATTCACAACCTCTGGAGGCAAGTTGTTCCACTGATTAATTGTCAGGAAATTTCTCCTCAGTTCTAAGTTACTTTCCACCCATTGCTTCTTGTTCTACCCTCAGGTGCTTTAGAGAATAGTTTGACTCCCTCTTCTTTGTGGCAGCCCTTGAGATACTGGAATACTGCTATCATGTCTCCCCTAGTCCTTCTTTTCATCAAACTAGGCATACACAGTTCCTGCAACCATTCTTCATGTTTTAGCCCCAATCTCCTAATCATCTTTGTGGCTCTTCTCTGCACTTTTTCTAGAGTCTCCACATCTTTTTTACATTGTGGCAACCAAAACTGAATTAATCTAATAAAAGTATTCTGCCATCCCTACAGTAGCTCGTCAATGAAATTAAATGTAGGAGCACTGCAACGTGCTCTACATGGGGCAGCCCTTGAAGAGTATTCGGAGACTTCAGCTTGTCCAGAATGCAGCCGCGCGAGCGATCGTGGGTGCACCTCGGTTCACCCACGTAACACCTATCCTCCGCGAACTGCACTGGCTGCCTATTGGTCTTCGGATGCGCTTCAAGGTGCTAGTCGTTACTTATAAAGCCCTTCATGGTATTGGACCTGGGTACTTGAGAGACTGCCTGCTGCCAATTACCTCCAATAGACCGATTAGATCCCACAGATTAGGCCTCCTTTGAATTCCATCTGCCGGCCAATGCCGACTGGCGACTACCCAGAGGAGAGCCTTCTCTGTGGCTGCTCCAACCCTCTGGAACGAGCTCCCCGTGGAGATTCGAACCCTCACCACCCTCCAGGCCTTCCGCAAAGCCCTTAAAACCTGGCTGTTCCGACAGGCCTGGGGCTAAAGAGCTTTTGCCCCCCTCCTCGAATGGTATGGTTGTTGTGTGTTTTAAATTGTGTATTGTTATGTTCATTTTTTTATCCCCTGTCTGTACCCCTCTTCCCTGACTGAATTGTGAGCCGCTCTGAGTCCCCTTCGGGGAAAAGGGCGGCATATAAATGTAATAAATCCAATCCAATCCAATCCAATGGACTGATAGCTATTATCCCAAACATGTATTGAACTCAACCTGAAATGTGCAGCTCTGGTTGAGCATGGATTTTCTCCAAATTGTGTATCCTTCCCCTACCTAACTACATAACCCTGCAGATGTTTGGAATTCTTCATTACATATTAGTCATTGTCAAGTTTCCCTGGGAGCATTATGCTCAAAATACTTTGCAGGCTGAAATAGTTGGGTGGCCATGGCATCTTCACATGTACCAGCTGCTGCCCCAGCTGCTCAGGCAGTGACTAATGTTGTCCATGTATAACTGAAGCATCTAATATTGTTTGCTACTTACCATACTTTAAATTTAAATTTAACAGAGTTGGAAGGGATCTTGGAGGTCTTCTAGCCAAACTTCCTGCTTAGGCAGGAAACCTTGAACCACTTCAGGCAAATGGTTATCCAACATCTTCTTAAAAACTTCCAATGTTGGAGCATTCACAATTTCTGGAGGCAAGCTGTTCCACTGATTAATTGTTCTAACTGTCAGAAAATTTCTCCTCAGTTCTAAGTTGCTTCTCTCCTTGATTAGTTTCTACCCATTGCTTCTTGTTCTGCCCTCAGGTGCCTTGGAGAATAGTTTGACTCCCTCTTCTTTGTGGCAACCTCTGAGATATTGGAACGCTGCTATCATGTCTCCCCTAGTCCTTCTTTTCATTAAACTAGACATATCCAGTTCCAGCAACTGTTCTTCATATGTTTTAGCCTCCAGTCCCCTAACCATCTTTGTTGCTCTTCTCTGTACTCTTTCTAGAGTCTCCATATCTTTTTAATACTTTTTTATACTTGTGAAAGAGCCCACCTTGGGGACCTTTTCTCTACCAGGATGTAAACATTCTGGAGAGACAGAGAGAGAAGTTTCCTGGGGATGGGCTCCAGCACGAGTCCAAAAGCTTGGAATATACCTCTGATCCTGGTGACCGACCCAGATTAAATTCTGCAAAAATGTATCTGTTTAGCTTTTAAGAGTTAATTTATTCTCGTGCTCTACAATTCTGTTTTAATTGCAAGCTGCCTTGAGTGTTTAAATAAGCATAAAAATTAGATTGTGATGATGATGATCAAATGGTAAATTCAAATTAGAAAGATCTACTAAATCCTTACTTCTTTGCTGAACGGACACAACCATTAAGAAGGAACCAAGATTCAGAAGCAGTTCATGCAAATTGAGTCACTGAGCTCATTTTATTTATTTATTTATTCAGTTTATTTGCTGCTGCCCATTACATCACAAGATGACTCTGGGTGACTTACAATGTTAAATGTTACACTTGAGTTTAGCTATGGTGGCCAGTTCACACATAATGCTAAAGCAAGGTTTGCAAATCGTAATTGCTGAACTGCCTGACTGCATTGAGCCAAAACCAACAAAATATATTGTAGCTTAGGGCCACGTATGAACCCAGTTACAGAGAAACTCTAAAACAGTGGTTAACCTTTTTAGTAAGTAAAAAGTTTTTAGTGTAAATTAGATATTCTTCTAGGGGAGGAAAACATTAAAAGGAAGTACCTACCTATTAGTCTCCGAATCCGCTTCAAGGTGCTGGTCGCTACCTATAAAGCCCTACATGGCATCGGACCTGGGTACCTGAGAGACCGCCTCCTGCCGATTACCTCTCTCAGACCAATTAGATCGCACAGGTTAGGTCTCCTCCGGATTCCATCTGCCAGCCAATGTCAGCTGGCGACTCCCCGGGGGAGAGCCTTCTCTGTTGCAGCTCCGGCCCTCTGGAACGAGCTCCCTGTTGAGATCCGGATCCTTACTACCCTCCCGGCCTTCCGCAAAGCCACCAAGTCCTGGCTGTTCCAGCAGGTTGGGGGGAGCTGAGAAGCATCTACCTCCACAGAAATTGTGAATGTTGGTTTTGTTTTTAATATGTTGTCTTTGTCTCGTTCCCCCCCCCCCCTTTCCCTTGTCTTTTGTGAGCCGCCCGGAGTCCTCCGGGAGTGGGCGGCATACAAGACAAATAAATAAATAAATAATAAAGAAAGAAAGAAAGAAACAAATAAGTAAAAAGGAAGAGTCACAAGAAGACTTCCATAATTTCTTAGACTGCATGTCCTCCTGACTTCCCAACAATATCTTTCACCAAATTGATGTTCCTCAGAGATGTTGTATGGCAACTGTTACCACTCCAGGCAGCAACAGGGGAACTGTCATCCTGTCTATCTGGGCAGCAGGAAGTTGTCAAAAGTTGGTTTAAGGGATAGTTTTTAATTTTTTTAAAATTTTATAACGCTCTTAATTTGCAGATTAAAATGGTTCCCCTGTGGCTGGAACTTCATCTGGAAATTATCTGCAGTTCAAAAATCCACTTTCAAGCAAATAAAACAGTTCTTGCAGTGTCACCTGTCTTATGTGATTTCTCAGAGAAGGGGCTAAGCTAATGCAGCACAACTTATTGGTTCTTCTATCCAATTTTTTCCCTTCGGCTATGATAAGAGCTCTTAAAAGCAGAATCCAGCTTAATCAGACTAAAACCCACCACTCCTACTTGTAAAGTGAACTTCTTTTTTTTAGCCACCATACAGCAGTTCACTAATACTTTGCTTGTTCCTTTTCTGTGCCAGATAGAGGGGGGGGGGTACTGCAGTGGGGAAGAAAACCCAAGCCACTTTGTCCTCCCCCCCCAGGTTGCAAATAATGAATAAGGCTGCATTCAAACAGCTGGGTTGGCAGATTGGTGATGGGGTACATTGCCTTCCATCCTGAGGTTGCTGATTTGAATTTGGCCCCACTTTGGTGATGATGGAAAGTCATTACTTTATGACAGCTGTTTGATGGCCTGTTGCGGCTCCCAGATCAGCTTCTTACTATCAGATATTCGACATTCAGATGGATACCATGGTCCTTGGCTGTCATTATAACTCTCACCTGCAATCTCAGAAGAGAAAACGTGGGATGGGATATTGCACAGCCATTTTCTTCTCCATCGGGAGTAAAAAAAAAAAAAATAGAAAGCCATAGGCCTTGTCTTCTACTAGATGAATTGGTTGGTCTGGTTTCTATGAGATATTTACTTCTATTCGGACCTGGGTATGTTTTCCCAAAGTTCTGTCCGTATTCATTTGGAAACTGTGATGGGATGTGCAGCTGGAGACAGAATGGGGTGCATGTGAATCTCAGCAAAGGCACCCCAGCTGTCCATGAAGGAAGCAGCAGATTCCAGATAGAAGCCCCAAATAAGACTGTGCAGTCCTCAACTAGATAGGGCAGGGAGGAAGAAGTTCAAGGTAGACACATCCTAGCTAGAATATCTCAGGATGTGGGAGGATAGAAGGTTATATGGCTTTAGTCTAGCAAGAATCTGTCTATCAAGTCTAAGTAAATACTGTAATCTGGATTCAACTGGATTTCAGTGTGTCATTTTTGGGCGTTGCCTGACAAAAACTGCCTAAATTCTACCACCATCCTTCTAAATATTTAGATTATTTTTTTCAAACAACTTAAAGACTTCAAGAGCCTGTTCTTTACTTCCTCCCCCTTAAGAAAAACAAAATCAATGAAGTGAAGAATATAAAGCCCCCTAGTTGCATTCTCTAGATGAGATGGGCGACACATAAATCAAATCAAATCATTAATTAATTTGTCCCCATTTTCCATCACTGCATTTTTGTGGGGTTTTTAGGATACCTAATTTCCTCTGCCTTCAAGGTTGGGAGTGGTTGGATCTTGTAAAATTAAAACTGCTTACTCTTCTTCTACTGAGGCTTAAATCCGTTCTAGTGACGATTGAGGCATGTGTTTGTGTGTGTGTGTGTGTGGGGGGATTTTAGAGCCGAGGTGGCGCAGCGGTTAGGGTGCAGTACTGCAGGCCACTTTAGCTGACTGTGATCTGCAGTTCAGCAGTTCAAATCTCACCGGCTCAAGGTCGACTCAGCCTTCCATCCTTCCGAGGTGGGTGAAATGAGGACCCGGACTGTGGGGGCAAGTTGCTGACTCAATTTGCTAAAAAAATTTGTAAACCGCTTAGTGAGGGCTGAAAGCCCTATGAAGCGGTATATAAGTCTAATAAATAAATAAATAAATAAATTTTAATCTTTATTCATTCCTTTGAAGCAAAGATTAACAAATATCCAAAGTTCTTTTCTGAGCTTTACTTGAGAGAACTTCAGAGGCATCTGGAGCTTTCTGAAATGGTGGGGGCTGGATTTCCTGCATACATTGAACATGTTCTTCAGGTGAGCAATGAGCTCTCATACTTTCATACTGGGCATTTTGCACGCTCACATTTGCAAACTAGTAGGGAAGATAAGTGAATCCCACCGCTGGTCACAACCCATCCAGTACTATAACAAGGGTGAGCAGAGCATAGTGAAAAATCCCCAGAAAAGTTGCTGACTGCCTCTAGAAAACACTTCATTTTCAGTAATCAAAGTGGAATCCAGAGTTAGAGGATTTTTTGCCATAATTGCAGGATCAACCTAGAAAAAAACAAAAGAAAATCAACAATGCAAGCCAGCTTAAAAATAAAAAAGTTGGAGATTATTTGTGTTCCCATATTTTCCTTCCTTCCTTCCTTCCTTCCTTCCTTCCTTCCTTCCTTCCTTTCCCGCAATTAGCAGAAACGGCAACTGTGCCAGCCGCCTTTTCATTTCAGGCAAAGGAGAAAATGTGTCTGTCATATAAATGAAATGGATAATAATCAAATCTTTCTCTGTGAAATGTTCCACTTTAACTGAGGGTTGAAAAATAATCGCAGTTTTCTCCCCAGAAACAGGCTTTCAGTAAAATCTTAGTTTCACTTCAGTTGCACCCCATGGCTAAGGTCCAACATTTCTTTTTTACCATTCATCATTTGACAACTCCTTTTGAGATGAAAGTTGTCAAACTAACCTGCTGTTTCTCAGACCTCCAACTGCCAGGATTATTCTTTGCATGCAAGAGCTGCTTTTGACTACTTGTCTCTGCTTCTTGTTTAGTTCAATGAACTTGTGGTCTTAGATTCACCCAGGACATTAATACAACATAAAGGTATAAGAGAAGATACAATGCCTTAGGTTTAGATGTGCAGACTAGGAGACTATAGAAAAATGAAGCAACAGGTAACAGGATGCTTACTGGGAGCTATCTAGAGCTGAAAGAACATCAAAAGAAAAAGCAAGTTGAGCCACCACTATTATTCATTTAACTTCTTGGTCTATTTTGCTGTATTTTTTAAACTAGCCATTGGCAACCTGACACCTTCCAGATCTGTCAGAAAGTGATAACTGAATTGCAACCTGCACCCCCCTCCACCAATCTGCTGAGAACTACAATTCAATTTGTCTGAAAGTTGCCAGATCAAAGATTTGGGCTGTGTGTATCATTAAGCAAAGGGACCCTGAAGCTTCAGGCCACCAAAGTCAAGAAATGATGGCAAGATGTTGAAAGGTGAAGCTGTAGTTATATATGACAACCTGGGGACAGAGACAAAAAAAACCTGCCCCTTAAAGTTTTCAAGATAAGGCAGACCAATGGTGAAAACTAATTTTCTCCCCCACCGGTTCTGTGGGCGTGGCTTTGGGGTGTGTGTCATGTAACTGGGTGGGTGTGGCCAAATGTTTTTCAGGTGAGCCTGCAGGGAAAAAATCCTTTAAAAAGCTTTAAAAAAATAGCTTCCAAGGATTGTGCGGCTCAGTTGTGAGCCAGGCGATTGTCAGAAGCTTTTTTTAAAATTATTACTGGTTCGCAAAACCAAGGACAATTGTCCATACCGGTTTGGCCATACTGGGCCGAACTGGGAGGATTTCACCCCTGAGTCTGACTATCAGATTCTCCCTATGTGACATAGTTCTTTGGTGCCACCATATTGGTAATTTACTATTATTAAACTACAGGCTGAATAGATGACAGTTAAGGCCACCTTTCCCCTGCTCTGCTGAAGTACGTACCAAATGTAAATAGGACTCTACCCTATAGGTAAGTCCTCTTCCCGCTGGATAAAACTCTAATTCTCATTTCCAAATCTGTATATTGATAAAAGAATGCCTGGAAAGGAGCAGCTCTCATTAATTATAATACAAAACATACGGCTTACTGGTAGAAATATAATCAGATTGTGGAGTCTTGGTGGTCTCTCTGCTTGATTGTTTGCTTATAGATGTTTCATTACCCAAACAGCAGAGGTGGGTTGCTCCAAGTTTGGCCCGGATTGGGCAAACCAGTAGTATCAGTGGCGGGAGGCTCCGCCCACCCACTCGGATGCTTCTGTGCATGTGCAGAAGGTTCTGCACATGTGCAGAAGTGTCACCCATACGTATGAGTGTGAGTGCGCGCATGAGTGAACTGGTAGTAAAAAAATTGGAAACCCACCACTGCCAAACAGGTAACATCATCAGTGCAGTATGATGTTACCTCATTGGGTAAGGGCAGTGGTTCCCAAACTTGGCAACTTTAAGACTTGTGGACTTCAACTCCCAGCAGAGCTGGCTGGAGAATTCTGGGAGTTGAAGTCCACAATTCTTAAAGTTGCCAAGTTTGGGAACCACTGGGTAAGGGGATGTCTGCAAGCAAACAATCCAGCTCCAAGACCACCAGGAACTCCACCATTCAACTATATATTCAAATTCAAATCTATTCTCTTCTATTAGAAACACATTAAACTAATAGCTAAACTTTTCAGAAACTTGCTATTTGACTAGGCAGTTCCCAGTGACAACAAATTCAGTGTTTACCTTCTGCAAGTTTCTAAGGAAAGTTTTCTGGGAAATAGCTTCAAAGGAGATAAATTTCTTTTGTTGGGGTTGTTGTAAAATAAAATAATGGAAAAATCATGAAGCATAGGAAAATCAAGCTGGGATGTGGATGCAAGTAGATTCTGGTTGGGCACACATGAAAATGCTTGTTCTTTAGAACAATGTTTCTCAACCTTAGCATATTTAAATTGTCTGGTGTTCAACTCCCAGAATTCTGGGAGTTGAAGTCCACAGATCTGGAGGTTGCCAACATTGAGAAACATTGCTTTACAGGAGTAGTCCAGGGATCTATAGCTGTCACAGTATACAATCTGGTCAGGCAATTTTAATTTTAGCTTGCTGTATAATAAGAACAGATGAATTAAAATTACCACTGGATACTTTATGTACACACAGTAAGAAGGCACCACCCATAGGGAAAACCACCCAGAAGAAACCATATTGTCATGTGAATCATGGCATGTGCATAATTTGAGGCTGTCACATGAGACAAGTGTGATGATATGATGTATGTCACTGTTCCCTCCCCCTGCAGACACCCATGTGGCATGTTTACAGCTGCAGAAAAGTATCTGAAAAGTAGGATTAAGAGAAGATTCTAAGCCAAGATTGCAACAGGTTGGTCTAGAATTTTCCCAGCCCAATATTTAACTCGGACTTATTTTCCCAAAGGTTTAGTTAGGTTTATTCTCTTAATAAGAGAATTCTCAGCTAAGAGCTCACAAATAAAGCAGGCAAAAATAGGTTTTGCAACAGGACTGAGAGGCTGGCCGCATTCACACAATGTGCTAAACCTACTAAAACATCTTACAGCTGCATTTGCAGGACATGTTAAGTCAATTAGCAACTGGGCACATAGCCTCATTTGCTAAGCAAGCAGTGTTCAGTAGTTCACTTTCTTATCCTCTCATATTTTTCACTGGGTAAAATATGTTTGCACAATATGCTAAAGTTGACACAATATGCTGATAGAGGTTCATTTCGACTTCAGTTAATTTTTGTTGCTGTTGTTGCTGTTCCTTAGCATGGTAGATGAACCTCGGCAGCACGATTATGCTGTTTGATTCATTGGCTCTCTTCACACAGCCAGTTCATGACGTAGTAACTACATTCAGAAAATGTTCAAAGCTTGATTAATGTGAAGCTCAGTTTTGGTTTGGTTTGTGGTTTAATTTGCTAAGAACCCATGTTATTTGGTTATGATTCAATATATTTAGCCTATCCATAAAAATGTATTCAGTCAATAACTGGGCTAAATATCTTGTGGAAACAGGGCAGTGGTGGGATTCAAAAATGTTTACTACCAGTTCTGTGGGCGAGGCTTGGTAGGCGTGGTGTGGCTTGGTGGGCGTGGCAGGGGAAGGATACTGCAAAATCTCCATTCCCTCCTGATCAGCTGGGACTCGGGAGGCAGAGAATAGATGGGGGCAGGGCCAGTCAAAGGTGGTATTTACCGGTTCTCCGAACTACTCAAAATTTCCGCTACCGGTTCTTCAGAACTGGTCAGAAACTACTGAATACCACCTCTGGGAAGGATACTGTAAAATATTCATTCCCTCCCCACTCCAGGGGGAGATTACAGCAAAATCCCCATTTCCTCCCAATCAGCTGGAACTCAGGAGGCAGAGAATAGATGGGGGTGGGGCCAGTCAGAGGTGGTATTTACCGGGTCTCTGAACTACTCAAAATTTCCGCTACCTGTTCTCCAGAACTGGTCAGAACTTGCTGAATCCCACCTGTGAAACAGGGACAATGAATATATATAGGAAGTGACCCCAGTCACCAGTTAGGTTTGTTGTATGGCAATATAAGATTGCCTGTACAGAGTTTATACGGTGGCCTTAACAAATAGGGAAAATATGTTACCAAGGGAAAATCAGATAATCATGGCTTGAGCCTAAACCAAGAAAAAGATTTCAACAATGCTTCAGACATTCCATCCACCATTCACATGAATGTAAAAGAGTGTGAATATAAAAGAGGAAGAATATTCAGGCATGCAAGATTCTATTGCTATAGCTATTGTAATAAAAGTAATTCTGAAAAGAGTGCAGAAAAGAGCAACACAAATGATTAGGGACTGGAGGCTGAAACATACGAAGAACAGTTGCAGGAATTGGATCTATCTAGTCTAGTGAAAAGAAGGACTGGGGATGGCCTGATAGTAGTTTCCCAATATTTGAGGGGCTGCCACAATTTATTTTCCAAAGCATCAGAAGGCAAGGCAAAAAGAAATGGATGGAAGCTAATCAATGAGAGAAGCAATTCTAGAACTAAGCAGAAATTTCCTGACAGTGAGAACAGTCAACCAGTGGAATGGCTTGCCTTCAGAAGTTGTAGGTACTTTATCTCTGAGACTGGACAGCCACTTGTCTAGAACTGCATAGGGTCTCCTGCCTGAGCAAGTTGGACTAGAAGACCTCCAAAGTCCCTTTCAACTCTGTTATTTTGACTTCTGTTTATCACCACGACTGTAGACATATTGTGACATATTTAACCAGTTCATTTAGAGCCTTAGTGAATGCATTAACAGAAGGCAATTTGGACTTTCTGGTTTTTCTTTGAAGATGATTCACTTCTCATCCAAGAAGCTTCTTCAGCTCTGTTCAGTTCTGAAGGAGCTTCTTGGATGAGAAAGAAATGAAAACCAGAAAGTCCAGTTGCCTCTTGAAAAAGCACCTTTGCAGCAACCATGACCTGGATGACTGAGAATCTCCATAGGCATTAACAGAACTTAATATCAATCACATTGCATGATAGTGAGATGGGTGACATATACATTTAATAAATAAATAAAACAAAATGTACTAAACTTGACTGATTCTAACCTGTTTGGCGGTTTTTCTGCATGTTATGCAGGTCTAATTGTTTTATGATTCAATGAATTCTGCAAACCCAGGAAGCAGAATTCTTTCTTTCTCTCTCTTCCCCTCTCTCTCTCCCTCCCTCCCTCTCTCTCTCTGAGAGATGTGAGGTTTCTAAACATATAAATAAATATGACATATAAATGAATATTAAATAAATAAAACAAACTAGATTAACTGTGTTGTGTGAATAATGGCCAAAAGTCAAGGCTAGAAGGCTAGGAGACAAGGCTAGAAGACAAATCAGGTGAATAAAACAAGCCATTAAAAAAAATATCTGGATTTTATTTGCTGGCTCAGCTCTTTTATATTGCTGTTTGCTTTTTTAATTTCATTTTATTGAATTTGGGGATTTTATACTTTAAGCACTCAGAAACTACCATGGGGAGAAGCATATTATAAATGCTGTCAACAAATAAATAATACATCTGTCCTGCTTTTTGTTAAGTCAAATAGCCATCCTGGGGCCTATGCTGTTTTCATAACTTCAAGTAGCTACAAACAATGCCCCCTCCCCATTCTCCCCCGCCCCCTCAAGATGCTTTTTCCTTTCCTGTATCCATCTGTCTTGTTTATTTTCTGCTACACACATTGGGTAATGCATTTGCTGGCGAAGGATACTGATAATATACATCCCATCATAATAAGATCATCCAAAAGAAAAGTTGGATGATAATGGTGCCAAGAGAGAGGTGGAAAGAGGCGGGAAAAACAGTGAGGTGAGATGAAAGAGACAAGATAATATTATCTTTGCCCAATGCTCTTCTGAGCACACTGAAGGTAAAAAAAAAAAATCATCATCATCTTATTCTCACCTTCAGAGCTTTCCAGATACTGTTGTGTTTGTTATTTTTAGTTAATAGTTCCCATCTCTCTCTCTCTCTCTCTCCCACGACAGGATAGGTTACACAATAATACCTACTGCTGGGATAAGGCATCTCAAACCCAAAACTGACAAATAACCTGAGTAATTTTCCTTCTGTGCTGCCAAGAAGGCTTCTCTTAATAAGCAAGAAAGAGATAGCTAACATTTTGGCCAGGCAGTGGTTCTACAACTATGACATCAAAACAGCAGCTCTGTTTTTCTCCAGGTGTGATGAGATCTCAAAAACCACCAGAGTTTTAGATTGAGGTTGAATTGCCTGAACCTGCCTGGTCCCACTTGTACTCAGAATAATAGGTCTCCAAAACGTAGAATGAGTTCCCAAAAATTGTTTGACCCTAAGGTGAACAAAACACAACTGCTGTTTTGATGTCACACATGGCATAGGCAATACAACATGCCGAGACAATTTTCCCCGAGTCTGCTGAAAAGTATTAGCCCCCTTGACTCATTCATCAAATTAATAAAGGAGGGGTATAAATAAATCAAATAAGCATGCCGGTTTTAACTTGAGCTACCGTTTTGTGTGAACTCAACTAAACCGTCTTAGGAACAGACAAAATTTAATAGCTGGAGATACAGCAGGGTCACAGGGGCAATAATGCAAAATGGATCACAAGCATGGGTAGGGCTCAAATTTTATGAGATTTGAGACTTGTTTTAAACAAACAAGCTATACTAAGTCTATTCTTATGTATTTACCAAATTTACATTCCGACACGATCATAAAAAGATTCTTGGTTCATAATGGCAAAGGAAAAACCCTGTAGCGATAGTCCTCGACTTACAGTTCATTCATTCAGTGACCGCTCAAGGTTACAATGGCATTGAAAAAAGTGACCTAGGACCATTCTACACAATTAAAACCTTTTGTAGCATCCCCATGATCATGTGATCAAAATTCAGGGGCTTGGCAACTGGTTCATACTTACAACCATTGCTGTGCCCCAAGGTCATGTGGTCACCTTTTGCAATCTTTTGACAAGCAAAGTCAATGGGGGGAAGCCAGATTCAATTAACAACTGTGGCAAGAAAGGTCATAAAATGGGACAAAAGTCTTAATAAATATTTTACTTAACAGCCTATAGCAGGGGTGGGTTTCGACCGGTTCTCACCAGTCCCTGCGATCCGGTTGGTTGCCGAACCCGGAAGTAAGTAACTTCCGGGAACAGCGAAGCCCCCCCCCGCGCGCGCCCGCACACCCGCGCCCGCTCCTTACCCGGTTTTTACGAATTCTGCGCTTCTACGCATGCGCAGAACGTATACAGCGCCTGCGCGATCCTCCAGGAGCAGCTGGAGCATCACGCGGACGCTAGTACGCATGCGCGCACCAGGCGCGTGCGCGAGGATGCCGCGTGCGTGCGCGAGGACGCCGCCGGCCTCGTTCCAACCGAACCGGTTGGAACGGGGCGAGAAACCCACCCCTGGCCTATAGAGATTCTCAGTCAACCAGTTCATGGTTGTCCCAAAGGTGCTTTTTCAGGAGGCAATTGGAGTTTCTGTTTTTTTTCTTTTTTTCTTTGAAGACGTTTCACTTCTCATCCAAGAAGCAAATGGTGTGAGAGTATTTCGAATGCTGTGGGAGTATAAATGGATTTCCAGAGAAAAACAAACTGCAGAGTACAGACACAATCAGCACTACTCAGGTGATCCTGAAGACACAGATAAACCCCTCCAAGTGGCCTCAAGGACTCTGTTCAAGAATTCAAATGGCCAGCTGTCTGGAAGGAATATAAATCCTTCAATTCCCCACCATCCAGTCAGAGCTGAAGAAGCTTCTTGGATGAGAAGTGTAACATCTTCAAAGAAAATCAAGGAAGTTCAGTTGCATCCTAAAAAAGCACTTTTGGGACATTTTCCTTAACAACAACATTTGGGGGCACAATTGTGGTCATAAGTCAAGGACTACCTGTATTACAGATTTAAAAATATATAAATACGCAAAATCCTACAGAAAACTCTATAGGGTTTGAATTAATGGGCATTAAGGGGAAAACTAACCTATGTGCCACTCCATAGGCTAGCAACCACTTTACCAATCTCTCTTCCCTCCAATTCCCCTAACTGACTGCTGAGAAAAGAGCAAAATCGCTCTATAACAGTGTGTCCAATCTCCAACTCTTGCAGCTGATCTATAGGAATATCATGGTCAATAATATTGATGGTCACTGACTGGTTCAGACCAGCAGTGGGTTCCGGCAGGAACTACTGCAATGCGCTCTACATGGGGCAGCCCTTGAAGAGCATTCGGAGACTTCAGCTTGTCCAGAATGCAGCCGCGCGAGCGATCGTGGGTGCACCTCGGTACACCCACGTTACACCTATCCTCCGTGAGGTGCACTGGTTACCAATTGGTCTCCGGATACGCTTCAAGGTGCTAGTCGTCACTTATAAAGCCCTTCATGGTATTGGACCTGGGTACTTGAGAGACCGCCTGCTGCCAATTACCTCCCAAAGACCCATTAGATCACACAGGGCTGGCCTCCTCCGGGTTCCATCTACCAGCCAATGCCATCTGGCTACTACCCGGGGGAGGGCCTTCTCTGTGGCAGCTCCGGCCCTTTGGAACGAACTCCCTGCAGAGATTCGGACCCTCACCTCTCTCCAGGCCTTCCAAAAAGCCGTTAAAACCTGGCTGTGTCGGCAGGCCTGGGGTTGATGAGTTCCCTTCCCCTCTCGATTTGTGTGGCTGTTGGTTATTTTTAAATGCTTGTATTTGTAGTTTCTGTGTTTCCCTTTCCCCCCTTGGGTTTGTGCACCGCCCTGAGTCCCGCAGGGAATAGGGCGGCATATAAATAAAATGAAACCTAAACCTAAACCTACTAGCATTTTGCTTGTGTGTGTGCCGTGCGCGCACATGTGTTTGATGCAATTAAACAATTAAAATTGTTCTGTGCATGCACAGAACTGAAAAAGAAAATGGCGGTGCTTATGGTGCCACCCAGGGAACCGGTTTGGGGGGGTGGGAGTGGCAGGCCTGAGTTGCTGCTGGTTCCAGCAACCCAGGCCGACAAACCATTACCAGTTCGGCCAAACCAGTCTGAACTGGTAGGAACCCACCACTGGTTCAGAAAGTAGGTATACTATCCCCATCCAGGTCCCAACACAGGTCATTCCCAAGTGATCCTTGCAATTCCTGTTCCATACCCGGGCTTGCAACCTGAACAATAATTTTCCCTGCCATATTATTTCTGAATGTGCTTGTTCAAACCCCCACAGATTTTATGTGCATTTAATTTTAATATGGTTATTTTTAAACAGGGTATATTATGCAGTGTTATGTATTTTATCTTGAACAATGGATCTTTATGTATAGTCTTGAATATTAATGAGCAAAAAACAGGATTGCGAAAATATTATTTTGCACAAACAAAGGGAATTCTGCATCAAGTTATTATATGAGAGGAACTAGTTTGGTCCAGTGGTTACGGTGCTGGCCTAGGAACCAGGGGACTGTGAGTTCTAGTTCCACCTAACGAATGAAAGCTAGTGGGGCGACTTTGGGCCAATCATTCTCTCGCAGCCGAACCCACCTCACAGGGTTGTTGTTATGTCAAAAATATGAGGAGGGAGGAGTATCAAGTATACTAACCACCATGATTTATTTAAACGTAATAATAAAAGCGGAATAAAAATGAAAGAAAGCATGCCCATTTGTTGCAGACCAGTTAGGTCAGGGATGGCTAACCTTTTTGTCCTGATGTGCTGAAAGTGAGCACAACAGCGTGTGCGTCTGCCCACACCCATAATGCCAGTAACATGCGGTGAGGTTTATGGCTGGTGAGGCAGCAATTTTTTTAGACTTGTGCACTTCAACTCCCAGAATTCCACAGCCAGGCATGCTCAGTTCCGATATGAAGCAATAACATTTGTTTTTCTCCTTTGCTAAATAAGCTTCCTTCTTTCTTTTTCTTTTCCCTTCCCCTCCTTCCTCCCTCTCAGCCTCCCTCCCCCCCTCAAACACACACACACACACACACACACACACACACACACACACAAAGTTGGATTGGAGGGAGTCATGGAGACCACAGGAGGAGGCAGGAAGCCAGTCAAAGAGCCATACTGGAGCACACTTTTTCCCAGCCCCGGAAGGATCCAGCCCAGCTTCACTGATTACAGGTTTGAAAAGACAGCGTGGCTCTGCCTGCAATCAAACTACACTTGGGGAGGGAGAGCACTTCCCTCCAGCCTTTGCCCAAAGCCCCACACCAGGATGAAGTTTGAATTCCTCCCCCTCCCTCTGACCCACATGTACCTTTTCCAGCTGTTTCAGAGAGGATTTCAACTCTGCTCTTGCCTGCCATTATGAAAAGAAAAAAAATGTAAAAGGAAAAAGGCAAGAGCTGAGGTTAGGCTGAGCTACTTGCTGCCAGAGTCACCGTGGATGACTCTGCTTAACTGTTTAAAAAAGCCTCTAAAAAAGCACCCTCTACAGGAGGAGGCAGGAGAACGACGTGCCACATGTACGTCAGAAATTTTTTGGCTTTTAACCCTTGCTTAACTCTGCTTGAGTGATCATAAAATGCCTAAAGTCAGACAGACTAGATGAGACATGTCGTTCTCCTGCCTTCTCCTGTAGAGGGCACTTTTTAGAGGCTTTTTTAAACAGTTAAGCACTAAGCAGAGTCATCCACGGTGACTCTGGCAGCAACTAGCTCTCGCCTTTTTCTTTTTACATATTTTTTCTTTTCATGATGGCAGTGGTGAGGCTCTGCCTCCCTTGACTCCATGTCCCGGCATGATGTAATGCATGTGTGACACCTGCTGTGTGCCCCGCCCCCCATGCACAAGCATGCGTGACACCCCCGTGCTCCAACTGCCCTCCACATATGCATGCAACTTCCCTCCATGCCCCGTTTTGGGCCTATCAGGCATCCCTGCAGCTTCCTGGGACCAAAAATGGGCCACAGGGGGAGGATCGCTGCCCCCCTGCGCTCCCCCCATGCATGTGTGGGTGACACCCCCCCGTCCCCCTGTGCATGCACACGCGTCTCCTATTTGCGCAGCCAAGACCCAAAAATCAGCTGGCTGGCGGGAGGGGTGCACGCATGCGCAATGGAGATGAGCTGGGGCAATGGCTCACGTGCCCACAGAGAGGGCTCTACGTGCCACCTCTGGCATGCATGCCACAGGTTCGCCATCATGGAGTTAGGTTCTTGAGTTTTCCTGCTGGCCATTAAGATCATTTCCTAATGTCTAAGGAAAAATCTTTTCAAAGAATACCCCTGTTTAAAGGATAAAAGAAGGGGCATTAGGTACTGGGTGAATTCCACAAGGCAACACTGTAAAGGAAAAAAGAATCCACAAGACTGTTTCTTAATCTTCTCAGGACAAAGAGGCACTGGTTGTTGCAAAGAACTTTGTGTGTTTAATAGAAAGTGTTGTCACAAGCAAGGCAGCCCTGCTGGTTGCAACCGCTCCTCTGCTCAGGAGCTGCTGGGAGATATCAGTAGAACTCCAGCTTGGTTTTCAACCGCCCTGTGCCAAGAAAAATATTCCGAGCGCAGAGCAGAGCTTCAATTAAGAGGGCTTGGAATAAAAGTGAGGAAATTCAGCAAAGGAATGCAAAACGAACTGATTTGTATTCACAAGGCTGATTTGGATTAAATAACTCCACCTATAATTCTTTTCCCAAGAAAAATTTCAGGGGTTTGTCCAGGCAGTCTCCAAGAATCAGACACTAAAAAACAACAATGTGCATTTCCTTCCTGTATCTTATTCTCTGTTCCTCCAAATCCTTGCCCCACATCCCCAGTTCAATTTTTTCTTAAAATTCGGCTCTCAATAAATGTTAGAGATAGACTGCTTCTCAACATGGGGGCTTAGAGCACTATTATGGTTCATAAACCCTATCTTAGGTCAGAGGTGGTATGCAACAGGTTCTTACCAGATCTGGAGAACCAGTAGCGGAAACTTTGAGTAGTTTGGAGAACTGGTAAATACCACCTCTGACTGGCCCTGCCCCCATCTATTCTCTGCCGAGTCCCAGTTGATTGGGAAGGAATGGGGATTTTGCAGTAACCTTCCCCCGGGTGTAGGGAGGGAATGGAGATTTTACAGTATCCTTCCCCTGCCACACCCACCAAGCCACACCACGCCCTCAAAGCCATGACAACAGAACCGGTAGTAAAAACAATTTGAATACCACCACTGGCTCAGGGGTCTCCAACTTTGTCAACTTTAAGCCTGGTGGACTTTAACTTCCAGCTGAGGAATTCTGGGAATTGAAGTCCCCCAGGCTAAAAGTTGACAAGGTTGGAGACTCCTGCACTAGACAACCCATGACCCATTGGTTTATCTTTTCAGAGATATGTCCTTATCAGATTCTTCACGGCCTTCAACAATGATAGACTTTCTAGTGTCTTCACTGGAAAAGTTGGGATATATTCACAGATGGACCTGCTTTGAAAATTGTCCATGTTGAACAGTGGTGGGTTTCAAAAATTGTTCGAACCTACTCTGTGGGTGTGGCTTCCTTTGTGGGAGTGGCTTGCCACCCATGTGACTGGATGGGAGTGGCTTGCCGCCCATGTGACCGAATATGAAGATGCCGACGACACTTATCAGAATCACCTTAAATTACCTCACACACAGCACTGGCATGCATAAGAATATGATGTAAACTTGTTTTTTAAAAGGCATCTTTGGTTTGCTTTAAAACAACTTCAACACACGCAATGTTCTGATTGCACCACAAATGCAGTAGTCATCCTTACCTTTCACAGAGGCACTGAGTTTTATAAATATGAGCATGATAGTGTAGAATAATAATATCCAAGGACCAGTGGTAGGTTTCAAAAAATTTTGGAACCTCTTCTGGCCTGCTTTCTGGGTCTACTGGTGGAACCTCTTCTAACCAGTTCGGTAGATTTGACAGACCGGTTCTACTGAATAGGTGCGAACTGGTAGGAACCCACCTCTGATGTTGAACCATATAGCCCTGTGATGGCGAACCTATGGTAGGGCGAAAGCAGCCTCTCCCAGCCCTCCGAAAGGCTGAAAATCAGTCTGCCATAGGTGGCACATAGAGCCGTATCTGCTGGCACATGAGCCATCAGCTCCAGGAGACATGTGCGTGCCAGCCAACTGATTTTTGGCCTTCCGGAGGGCTGGGGAAGGCTGCTTTCTCCCTACCCAGCCTCAGGAAAGCCTCTGGAGCCTGGGGAGGGCGAAAACGGCCTCCCCTGGCCCCTCCGGGGGCCCTCCAGAAGCCAGAAATGGATCTCTTGCCCTACCCAGACTCCAGAAGCTTTCCTGGAGCTTGGGGAGGGCAAAAACGGCATCCCCTGACCCCTGGAGGAAATACCAAGCTCAGCTTGGAAGCGAGCAGTGCACCGTGCATGGGGCAGAGCAGTGTGTGTGTGTGTGTGTGTGTGTGTGTGCATGTGCATGCACATGTAGGAGGGGTGCTTTGCATTATGGTCGCCAGCACAGAGACATGCTATCGCACGCACGCTCTTGCATTTTTGGCACCCAACAACAAAAAAGTTAGCCATCACTGATGTAACCCATTCAAACATCACCACAGGGAACGTTTTATAACGCTTTCTATTATGTCACAAATAGTGTTATGATAGTTTCATGTCATAAAATGTTGTATAAAGTTTCAGTTTCATGAGAGTCACCAATATCAGATTTTGGACACATTCTTTAAGTTAAACCATTTCAGATAATGTGGTTCAAAAACTGCCACCCTACAATTCACCATTTTGTCTAGTTAAAGGTTACAAGAATGAGTGCATAACTAGTACAGGTAGTCCTTGATTTAAGACCACAATTGAGCCCAACATTTCTGCTGTTAAGCCAGGCATTTGTTAAGTGAGATTTGTCCCCATTCTATGACTTTTCTTGCTTCAGTTGTTAAATGGATCACTGCAGCTGTTAAGCTAGTAGCAAGGTTGTTAAGTGAATCTGGTTTCCCCATCTTCGTAAGTCACTTTTTTCAATGCCCTTATAGCTTTGAACGGTCACTAAATGAACTGTCGTAAGTTGAGGACTACCGGTATATAGATTTAGCTACTCGTCTGCCATTGATTTATTTGAAGATAGTCCTTCTTTGATGATTTTTTTGTTTAGCAACCGTTCAAAGTTACAACAGTCCTGAAAAAATAACTTTAATGACATTTACAGTCACTGCAGTGTTCCCGTAGTCATGTGGCCAACATTTGCCTGCTTTACAGTCAGATTCCAACAAGCAGAATCAATGGAGAAGCCAGCAGTAAAATTTGTGATGCTTGTGATGTCTCGCTTAATGATCAAATGGGAAGTGATATTGTTAGTCCATCGTGATCATGTGTTTCGCTTAGTCACTGTATCACCTAGCAAAAGAGTTGCCAATTCCAGTTGTGGTCTCTAAGCCACACTTCTTATATTGCTCATTTCTCATTACAAAGGGACGCGGTGGCTCACTGGCTAAGATGCTGAGCTTGCCAATCAGAAAGGTTGGCGGTCCGGCAGTTCAAATCCCTAGTGCCACATAACGGAGTGAGCTCCCATTCCTTGTTCCAGCGTCTGCCAACCTAGCAGTTCGGAAGCATGTAAAAATGCAAGTAGAAAAATAGGAACCACCTTTGGTGGGAAGGCAACAGGGTGCCGTGCGCCTTCAGTGTTTAGTCATGCCGGTCACATGACCACAGAGATGTCTTTGTACAGCACTGGCTCTTCAACTTTGAAAAGGAGATGAGCACTGCCCCCTAGAGTCAGGAATGACTAGCACATATGTGCGCAGGGAACCTTTACCTTTATCTTACAAACAGCAACAGATTCCATAGGTCAAATGTGCATCATGAGAAGAAACATTGCCTTTTGTCTCTCTGTCAACCTGTCTTCAAAAGACATGGGGCAGTATCATATGCTGGTTTTGGCTCTGTACATTGTTCAAATCCAACTATTATGGTTTGCAGGCAATGCTTCTGAACTGAATCCCACCAACTGTAGTAGCGTTATCTATGGGTTAATGAGATGTGTAACTTGGTCACGCCTAAGCACCCTACCGCAGTTTCTTTGCTCCAAATGCCCCCATTTCCTTGTCTTCCATTTGGTCTTTTGTGATTGGTGGATTATCACCCAGTCTAGGCTACAAGCATCATCGACTTCACAATAGCGCCACTGGATAAGTCCTGCCAAAGACCCTTGATGCCAGAGAAAACTGCATCTGCTTTCACTGGCATCTCCTGCGCTGGATCAAGCAGACAGCTAGCTAAGATGTTGGTAAGAGTCCAAGGTAGACCCACAATGCTCTCAAAAATTATTTTCTCTACTTTCTCAGGACTTTGACTATGGTCCCACCAACCCTTAATCCAGAGATGTGATGGAGAGCAATTTTATATTGTTTTGAATGACAGGTCCAATCTATTCATTCAACTTGCCTCTTTTAACAGGTCAAGTTTATTCAGGAAAGAAGCTGCGGTGGTTCTAATTTTCAAAAAGGGGAATAAGGTGGATCCAGGAAATTATAGGCTAATCAGCTTGATATCAATATTTGCTAATATCCTGGAAAAGATAATCAAGCAGTAAATTCGTGAGCATCTAGAAATGAGTTAGGGGATTACTAGAAGCCAACATGGGTTTGTTAAGAACAGATCATGCCAGACAAAGCTTATCACCTTCTTTGATAAAGTTGTGAAATTAGTGGATCATGGAAAGGGTATGAATTTAGTATACTTGAAGTAAGGCATTTGACAAAGTACACCCCAGAGCAATATAGTATAGACAGTACCACCACCAAATGGATTCGCACTTGGCTGACCAACCGCAGGTAGTATGCAGTCCTCAACTCATCTATGCTGAGGGAGGCATGCAGCAGGGTACCTCAAGGTTCTGAATTGGGGCCAGTATTCTTCAACATCTTCATAAATTATCTAGACGAGGGATTGAAGGGGAAATTTGCAGATAATACCAAGCTGGGGGAAATTGCTAACACTCTGGAAGGTAAACTCAAGATTCCGAAGGATCCTGTTATCAAACATAATTGAATTTTACTTAGAACATGTTATAAAGGGGTAATGTTATTGGATGATATTAGAAATAATTAGTGAAATGCTACCACGTGGTTGTGTTTTTAATTTTGGACTATTTCATGCAAAAGGATGTTAAAACAACCAGAGTCAAATGAGAAGCGTGGTATGTTGATAGTAAGATATATAAAGATTTTTGATTTAAAATATATAATGTGATTTGAATTATAAGTAATGAGTGTGGAAGAGATGCATGAAAGTTATTTGTAACCAATCGACACACTCCTACAATATGATTAGTGATTAGTAATTTAGTAATCTTTAACAAGGTACACACGTGTGTTGGTTTGATCAGAGGAAACCTGATATAATTAGCGAATGAATTTCTATTAATAAATAACAATTATAATAATAACAATGAAATGACAAGGGATATAGTTATATATATATGTAAAACCATATGGCTAGCTGATGAGAGCTAAATAGCTTGAAATAGATCTATACTAGTCTCCCTTTATTTATTTATCAGCACAAATACAACACAAATGTAACAAAGGCAACAGTAAAAATATTGGGTTTCTGTCTGTCTGTCTGGATGGTCTCTTATGACAAGCCGAAGGACAGAGAATGGAAGTAGTGATCTTCCTCCCATATTTGGGCATACCAGGGGTTGTGACTTTAAATATATATGTGTGTGTGTGTGTGTGTGTGTGTGTGTGTGTGTGTGTGTGTGTGTGTATACACATACATATACATACACACATATATACATACATACACACGTACGTATACGTATATACATATATACGTATATACGTATATACGTATACGTACGTGTATATATATACATATACATATGTATATATACATACATATACATATGTACACACACACACACACACACACACATATAAATATATATATATATATATATATATATATATATATATATATATATATATATATATATATATATATATATATATATATATATATATATATATATATATATACTGGCTCAATAAAAGAAATTGGGATACAAATAGTAAACAGCGACTTGGAGAAGAGGATTAGAAATTTTGTTATCAAACATAATTAATTCTTACTTAGAACATGTTATAAAGGTGTAATGTTATTGGATGATACTAGAAATAATTAATGAAATGTCACTATGTGGTTGTGTTTTTAATTTTGGATTATTTCATGCAAAAGGACATTAAAACAATTATAGTCAAATGAGCATTGTGGGATGTTGATAATTAAGATGTATAAAGATTTTTGATTTAAAATATACAATGTGATATGAACTATAAGTAATTACTGTGGAAGAGATGCACGACAGTTATTTGTAACCAATCGACACATTTCTACAATATGTAACGAAAGATGATTTTGGTTTTTTTGGTGTTGTGTTTGTCTGCTTATCCAAAAAATAAAAAAAAATCTTTAAAAAAAAAAAGATTGAGAAGGATCTTGACAGACTTAAGTGTGGAGCCATCGCTGACAAGATGCAGCCCAGAGGTGAGAAAAGTAAAGTCTTGCACTTAGGTAGGAAAAATCAAATGTGCAGGTACAGAACAGATGGTACTCAGCTCAGAAGTAGTAATTGTGAGAGGAATCTAAGTGTCGTGATGAACCACCACTTAACTATGAACCAGCAATGTGCTGCAGCTGCCAAAAAGACATCAAGATCATGAGAAGTGATAATACCACTTTATATTGTGCCAGTGAGGTCACACTTGGAATATTGCATCCAGTTCTGGTCACCAAGATACAAAAAAAATGCTAAGGTCCCAGAAAGAGTGCAGAGAAGAGCAACGATGATGATAAAGGGTCTGGAGGCTAAATCATATGATAGATGGTTAAAGGAACTAGGTATGTCTAGCCTAACAAAGAGAAGGTTAAGGGTGGCATGATAGCTATCTTCCCATATTTGAGGGCTGTCAAGAGAGGGAGTTGATTTATTCTTCAAAACACCCGAGAGTAGGATAAGAAGTAATGGATGGAAGCTTGTCAAAGAGAGATCCAACCTAGAACTAAGGAGAAATTTTCCTATCAGTGAAAACAATTAATCAAGAGAACAGCTGGTTTCCCAAGCTTGTGGGTGCTCCATTACTAGAGGTTTTCAAGAAAAGATTGGACAACCATTTGCCTGGGTTGATATAAGGTGCTGTGTCTTAGGCAGGGAGTTGGACTAGAAGACCCCAAGGCCCATTCTAGCCCTGTGGTTCCATTCTATTCTACACACTGAAGTGAATGGCCTCTTTTGTGTCTGTCAAGTGAGCCAAAATCCATGATGGATGAGAGTGATGGAGTTCATAATGCAGCACAACAGGTGGAGGTAAACTAATTTTGTGTAATGCCTTCCTCCTCCTCCTCCTCCTCCTCCTCCTCCTCCACCACCACCACCACCACCACCACCACCACTACTAATGGTATATATTACATCGAGGTGTACTTATTACATGTTGTGTCCCAGCCTAAAAATACAAAGTTGAAGTATAAAAATATCTTAAAAAATACATGTAGTTGTTAAGATTAAAAAACAGAATTGGAAATATTGGGAAATCTTGTTTGGCCCATATTTTCAAAATAAGAATTCCAATCTATATTTTCCAGATCAGGAGTAAGCAATTAATTATCCCCAGGGGGCCACATGAGAAGCTGGGATTACTGTGAAGGTCCAAATCAATGGGCTGAACTTAACTACAGTTTTAGGCTGCATAAACAGAGAGATAGACTCAAGATCATGTGAAGTGTTAACACCACTTTATAATGTAGAAAAGATGTGGAGAATCTAGAAAGAGTGCGGAGAAGAGCAACAAAGATGATTAGGGGACTGGAGGCCAAAATATATGAAGAAAAGTTGCAGGAACTGGGTATGTCTAGTTTAATGAAAAGAAGGACTAGGGGAGACATGATAGCAGTATTCCAATATCTCAGGGGTTGCCACAAAGAAGAGGGAGTCAAACTATTCTCCAAGGCACCTGAGGGTAGAACAAGAAGCAATGAGTGGAAATTAATCAAGGAGAGAAGCAACTTAGAACTAAAGTGAAATTTCCTGACAGGTAGAACAATTAATCAGTGGAACAACTTGCCTCCAGAAGTTGTGAATACTCCAACACTGGAAGTTTTCAAGAGGATGTTGGATAACCATTTGTCTGAAGTGGTGTAGGGTTTCCTGCCTAAGCAGGGAAGACTAGAAGACCTCCAAGGTCCCTTCCAGCTCTGTTATTTTATTCTAATTCTGTCACTGGTGCCCACATATTGACGTAGGAGGCAGTGCAAAGCCTCACCTCACCTCATCTGGGCCATTATTCTGCTGCCATAGACGCAGAAAGCACTTTCTCTCACCAGCCAAATAAAGGAATTCACCCAGCTTCTTTTCCTTCTACCTGCGGTGAATTTATGCAAATTTTATTTTCTAACTTCCAATTGACCTCACATGGACTGGACAGGGCCAAATTTGGCCTGCGGGACCATAAGATGCTCAGGTCTGTTCTAGATTAACATGCTACCAGAACACAGTTTCTCTTTGAGGTAGATCATGGTTTAGAAATGGTGTACAGGGACATGATGATTCAACCCAACCTTGCAGCTTGCTTCCAATAATATTCAATCAGATATTTCCAGAAAGCTGCTATTTAGCTTTTTGTCTCAAGCAACTACTCATAATATGTACCCTGACCACAGTCCAGGCCTTCCGCACAGCCCTCAAGACCTGGCTAGCCCGTCAGGCCTGGGGATAAATTTTCTTGCCCCTCCCGAATGCTGAGTGAATGTTGTGTTTTAGCACTTTTTGTTATTTCACTTTTCTTTTTGTCGTATTTTGTCTCTCACTCCCCTTCCCTCATTATTGTAAGCCGCCCTGAGTCCCCTCAGGGAAAAGGGCGGCCTATAAATGTTAAATAAAATATAAAAAAAAATATAAATATAAATATAAATATATCCTGTTTCTGATGAGTCTTCAGTTTGGCTATTGTGGATTCAAATGCCAATTGATGAAAACTTTGTTTTATGAACATCCATGATTTTTGAGGATCACCTCATCTATCTCATATTTGGAGGATCAAACAATTTTAGGAATGTACAGCCATGTGGTGTTTTGTCCTGCCTCTGTGATTACATCCTAGCTAGAGAGCTTCAGATTTTGGCATTCTGAAAACTGACTGAAAAGGGATTATCTGCATGTTGAGTTTTCTGTCTCTGTAAGCCCAAATGTGATTAGGATCCATGACGGCACGGAAGATTCAAGTGAACGGTGCGGCCATCAAAATTCTTGCACCAGTCTTCTTGTCCAACATGAGAAGAACTCATGTTATGGATGGGTGAGAGGTGAAGAAGTAAAAAATGGATCTTGAATACAGGATACAATTCCTCCCGCCGTGAAGACTTTGCAACGGTCTAACTTTGAACTATCATGCAAGTGTGTTATTTAGCTGATGCTCTCAAGGGCTGGATCTATCAAAGTCCAATCCTTGGAAAGCAGTTGTTAACTTCTTCTTCCAAGGAAGAGACATATTTTTTTACCAGGCTCACAATCTCCACAGGAAGACCTGAGCTATACACCTTCCCTATACCTCTGCCCTATACCTTTGGACATCCTGTATCCAGTGAGCGATGGCTTCCATTGGTGTCTATGCTGCTGCAGCTTGGAAACAAAACTAGTACAGTTCCTTACTAGGCAAGATTACTAGATTGGCCAAGCTGGAGAAGAAAGAAAAACCAAGCTTATTTAAATGCACATTTACCTGCAATCATCTATTCTTTAATTGCACACTTGCTAATAGGAATATTATTTGCAAGTATTTTTTTTTGTTATTTAATGCATTGATGTTCATAATAGTTTTTGAATATTTACATTTTTGTATGTATTCTATCATACTTCCTCTGATAGGACTTTTAAAAAGTAGGATAGAAAGAATATTGATGCTTTTGAACTTTAAAATGTTGGAGAAGACTCCAATGGACAGTCCAAGAAAAAGAAAATGATTATCCAAAAAATTAATTCAGAGTTCTTACTTAAAGCACAAATGATCAGGCTCAAATTATACTACTTTGGACAAAGTATGGAAAGGCCTAATATTGTGGAGACATCTGTAATGCTGGGAAAGATGGAAGTTTCCCTTTCCCCTGGGTCATCAGTTACATTGTCGAATTGTGGCATTAGCAGGTTGTTTGGTTACTCCAATCCAGAGGTGAAATTTAACTGGATCGGACCTACCTGCTGGGGCAAACTGGTAGGGACAATTTGAATCCGTTCACTGAACCAGTAAAAATCACCCCTGGTTGGCCCTGCCCATGCCCGCCTGCTCGCCCGGTTGCTGCTCACCTCTTCTGCCCGCTCATTCAGCCCTTCCAGCCCTTTGACCCGCCCACCCAATCCAAATGTTTCTCCCTCCATTCACTGCAGAGCTGCTGCAGCCTGTCCCTTTAAGGTAGTCCCCGGGAGGGAGGGGGCTGAGGGACCATAAAGTGAGCAGCAGCTTCACTGTGAATGGAGGGACAAAAGTTTGGATTCTCTCTGCCACAGCATTCACTATGAGCCCTTCTTTGCTCATACACACATTTTTTCCTACTGGGTTTCTGTGGGCATGGCTTGGTGGGAGGGGATCACGTGACTGAGTGGGCGTGGTCATGAGTGACATCGAATTGGCCATGTCCACTCAGTCACAGGAAACCCCCCACCAAGCCATGCCCACAGAACCGGTAGGGGAAAAAATTGAGTGTCACCCCTGCTCCAATCCTCCTCCCCACAGCCACCTGTTGGAATGACCTTGGTTCCCACAAGAAAACTTTTTATTTTGATGGTGAAACAGAGCTATCTAAATTCCCCCCCCACACATTTCTCCCCCTCTGCTATGTGGCAACCATGAAGCCCCAAAGATGGCGTCAGCCATGTTCATTTCAGGGTTGACAGTCTAATTGATTTTATTTAGCCATGCATTTCAGCGTAGCCAAGTAGTGTTCTTGCTCTACCCTTCCTAACTAGGAAAGCGCCTAGATGGCGCAGTGGTTAAATGCAGCACTGCAGGCTACTTCAGCTGACTGCAGTTCTGCAGTTCGGCTGTTCAAATCTCACCGGCTCAGGGTTGACTCAGCCTTCCATCCTTCCGAGGTGGGTAAAATGAGGACCCAGATTGTTGTTGGGGGCAATATGCTGACTCTGTAAACCGCTTAGAGAGGGCTGAAAGCCCTATGAAGCGGTATATAAGTCTAACTGCTAACTGCTAAAAGCAGCATCCTTCATTCTTTGTTTTTCATGTCTTGATTCTTGAGTAATATGAAAGGTACAGGAGACATTACATTGGTGAAGGTTGCAATAGTTCCCTGCCAGAAATTATTGCCAATAATCTTTGCTTTAGATGAGGGGCAGATAACTCATTTGTCAATCTCCAAGGGGGGCCCATGGCTTACAATTTTTATAAACTCTTCTCATTCCCCCGCTCTGCTTATCTTATCTCATTTTCTTGATCAAAGGCAAAAATAAGCTTTACTCTTTCTTTCCAGAAAAAAAAAATCCCTTGCAAGCCCTTAATCATTTTAGCTGCCCTTTTCTTTTCCAGTTTCTCGTTAGAGGTATGGTGACCAGAAAGTACAGTCTTCCATGCCTGGCTATACCTTCACTTTATATAATGGCATTGATGCTTGTAATTTTGTATTCAATCACTTTCTTAATAATTCCAAGACCTGAACATTCCCCCTTTTAGGGCTGTAGCCTGCCAAGAACATCTAGCTGAGATAAGTTTCATAGGTAGTTATAACCAATTTAAAATCCATCACTGGATGTGAGAAGGTAAAATTATTGTTATTTTGTCCATCTTGGAGCCGCTTTGCATTTTTCTCCTGCTAAAACTTATTTGTCATTTTACTGAACAGTCACCCACATTTGGAAGGCTCTTGTAAGAGTGTGAACAATCAACCTGGTTTTTACATTTCTGAATAATTTGCCATCAGAAACCATCTGGATAAATGATATTATACTGACGTGCTCTTTTTAAGACTATTTTTTTTAACCCATTCCTCTTCTATACTTCTTAAGTTTCATTATTCTGGAAGATAGAGACATCCTCCTGTTTTCAGTCCAGTTCTGGTTTGCATATGGTCTGTTTTGTTCTAATTCAGCATCAATTTGTGTTATAACTATACTGATTATGTGCCATCAAGTTATTTTTAACCTGATGGTTAGATTGTGTCCATGAAGGCAAGACAAGAAGCAATGGATGGAAACTAATCAAGGAGAGAACCAAGGTAGAAATAAGGAGAAATTTCCTGACAGTTAGACCAATTAATCAGTGGAACAACTTGCCTTTAGAAGTTGTGGGCGCACCAACACTGGAAGTTTTAAAGAAGAGATTGGATAACCATTTGTCTGAGGTGCTGTAGGGTTCCCTGTCTAGGCAGGGGTTTGGACTAGAAGACCTCCAAGGTCCCTTCCAACTCTGCTATTGTAAACTCGGCTAAAAGATTTAGTGTAATAAAGTTGTTTTGACCGCTTTACAAAATGCTGGCAAGGCAGAGCTTTTGTCTGAAATTGTATAGGGTCTCCTGTTTGAGCAAGGGATTGGACTAGAAGATCTCCAAAGTCTCTTCCAACTCTGTTATTCTATTATGATGATCTGTCCTTAACTTGGTCCTTCAGGTTTTCCAAGGCTGCATCTGTGCACACTGTAACTGAGTCCATCCACATTCTGCTGGCTGTTGTCTTTTTCTCTTTCCTTTCACCTTTCCAGAGAATTAGGCCTTTTCTTGTTAGAATAGAATAGAGCAGTGGTTCCCAAACTTGGCAACTTTAAGACTTGTGGACTTCAACTCCCAGAATTCTCCAGCCAGCAGAGAATTCTGGGAGTTGAAGTCCACAAGTCTTAAAGTTGCCAAGTTTGGGAACCACTGGAATAGAGTAACAGAGTTGGAATGGACCTTGGAGGTTTTCTAGTCCAGCCCCCTGCTTAGGCAGGAAAACCTATACCCATGATGGTGAACCTATAGCACATATCCCAGAGAGCAGCCCTTCATGGTATTGGACCTGGGTACTTGAGAGACTGCCTGCTGCCAATCACCTCCACTAGACCGATTAGATCCCACAGATTAGGCCTCCTCCGAAGTCCATCCGCCGGCCAGTGCCGACTGGCGACTACCCAGAGGAGAGCCTTCTCTGTGGCTGCTCCGACCCTCTGGAACGAACTCCCCGTGGAGATTCGAACCCTCACCACCCTCCAGGCCTTCCGCAAAGCCCTTAAAACCTGGCTGTTTTGACAGGCCTGGGGCTAAAGAGCTGTTGCCCCGTCTCGAATGGTATGACTGTTGTGTGTTTTTAAATTATGTATTGTTATGTTTCGTCTTTTATTTTCTGTCTGTACCCCCCCTTCCCTGATTTGAATTGTGAGCCGCCCTGAGTCCCCTTCGGGGGAAAAGGGCGGCATATAAATATAATCAAATCAAATCAATCAAATCAAATCAGATGGCACACAGAACCCTCTCTGCTGGCATGCCTGCCGTCGCCCCAGGTCAGATCTCCGTAAACAACGAAACAGAAGCTCACAAAAGAAAAACCTCTTACCTTTTGCCATGCTGCTGGTGTTGAGCCAGCTGGTCTTTGGGTCTCTGTTGCACATGTCCGTGCATGTTCACACATGTGTGCGCGCACACACACACACACACACACCTTTCAGTTTGGGCATGCGCGCAGGCCCAGTTTGGGCGCTCTGTCTGAAAGGTTCACCATCACTGCCCTCAGACAAATGGTTATCCAGCATCTTCTTAAAAACTTCCAGTGTCGGGGCATTCACAACTTCTGGAGGCAAGTTGTTCCACTGATTAATTGTTCTAACTGTCAGGAATTTTCTCCTTAATTATAAGTTGCTTTTCTCCTTGATTAGTTTCCACCCATTGCTTCTTATCCTACCAGAGTCGGTTAATTGGAGCCTGGTGGTTTATGTCCTGAACAAGAAGTCTGGGTCAATTGTGAACTTATGTATTTTTACATATGTGTATATATGTAAATATTGTATGCCAAGTATATATTTTTTAAATAAAGTATATCCTAAAATATACATTTCATTCAATTTAGCTACTTGCATTTGTTGAATCAAGAACTGTTTCCTAAAAGCCCTCAAGAATAACTGGATGCCTTTGTATATCAGAAAAAATGGACCAAACAAAATCCAGAAGCTTTTATAAAGAACAATACTGTGAGGTAGGCAAGGCTGATAATGAGCATTCAACATCACTCAGTGAAGTAATATAGAAAGCCAGAATTAAATAATGTAAGCTACTGAAGTCTATACTGTTAACAGGAGGGGAAAAAGCTAAGGGTGTGCTACAGATAATTAATTTATAGAACTACACACCATTAATTTATAGAACTAATTTATAGAATTTATAGGCCAGAAACAGAGGGAAACGGCCCAAATTCATGAGGAAGGCAAAAATATAAATAAATCAGTAGCTCTGGACTATTGATTTTGGGGTGAAACATCAACCATCAATATCATATACGAGGTGGGAGGGGGAATGAAAGAAGAACGTTACCACTTTTGTATTCTAAAAACCAATTGTGCAAATGTTGGTATCAAAATACATATCCAAAAAGAATGTTCCCCAGAACATGTTGAATAATTCTTTAGTAGTTCAATTTTTAAACAGCAATCTTATCATTTCTGCCTTGTAGCAGGCTTGCTTTTTAACAACAGCAACAATGACACCTTAATTCAACAGCTTCTGTAACTCTGCATTTAGAATAATCAAAGCCTTTATCTGGATAATCCCTCCTGAATCTGAGCAATTTTGTGTTCCTGCAACAGGAAACGTAGTCTGAACCTAATTTTGCAGGCTTAAAAAAATGCACACAGCCTTTCCATCTTCTTCTTCATCTTTTTTTTTTAAGTTAGAGGATTTCAATTATTTATGCCACTTCTGTGTCATCTCGTCTCCAGGAAATCAGGCTGGCAGATCGTTTTTCACTCCACGCACATTGTAACAACCTGTGAGATGGGCTAGGCTGCCAAGTAGTGTCTGGCCTAAGGTCACCCTTTGAGCTTTATTTCTGAGTAGGAATTTGAACCCTGCCCCCTCCCTCTTCTCCTCCTCCAGATCTTGCCTGACATGTCATCTCCTGCATGATAAGTAAGCCAATCCATCCTCCAATCCCCAAAGCAGCAAAAGAGGACAGGGATTAGCATCTTTGCACTTCTTCCAAAACTCAGCACGTGAAACCTGAAATCTTGTGCTCGGTTATTGTTCTGTCCCAAGCCTCTACAATATAGACGGACACACACTTGGCTGTCTGCCACAACTAAGGAGGGAGATAAGCAACCCCTTGGCTGGGAGCCCAGAAAGCTATCTCTATGAAACAAGGCTTGAACTCACGAAATTCTCCCAATCTTTCTCTACGGATGGATCAGTAAATTGTTGTTTCCGGCAAAATTCCCCTCCCATCGCCCCACCTATAAGCTCTCCGGGAGGGGCCAATCAGTAGCCACCTGTTCCTATTTCCTTCTGTGACCCTTTTTTCAAAGCTGCTCCCTCCTCCTCGCTGCCCTACGCATACATACGTCAGGGACAGCCTCCCTTTATTCTTCCTCACTGCTCCCTGACTCAGATACCACCTGGTGGCCAATAGGCGTCTCTAGTCCCTGCTCTGACTCCGAACACCCCCCAGAGTCTTCCTCAGCCTCCAGGGCAGTCCCATAGTGTTCATTGCTGTCAGATTCCACCAACAGCTCAGCCGGCCACTATTGGGCCACACACTCATTGTGGGGGGGGGGGCAACAACAGGGGAATTTAAAAAGAATCTGCATGACAGCTACTATCACAATGGTAGCAGCCATCTTGATTTTTCAACTTACTTTGCAAGCATGCCTGTGTAACTTGCATAAGTTGATCCTCCTGCTTCAGAGTTTTCTTCCTATTTCTTCCCAATTTCATAGTTATACCCCTAGACTAAGGGTGTCAAACTCAAGGAGTGGGGACCAGATCCAGTCTGTGAGGGTTGAGATCTGGCCCGTGGGGCTGCCCTGGAAACAGCGAAAGACTGGCCCGCAGTGCCTCTGAAAGCGAAAATGAAGCTAGGAAGGGTTGCGAGTGGCCCTCCCATGATCCATTTTTGCTGGCAGAGGGAGGGCCGTCACAGCCAGAAATGGAGCTCAGGAATCTGTTTTCACTGGCAGAGCACTGAGGCCACCACAGGAATCCCTGACATAAGTGAAGTTGAGCTGGCCATGCCCCCCTGAGGTCAAACACAACCCTGATATGGCCCTCAATGAAATCAAGTTGCCACCCCTGCCCTAGATGATGCCATTGAATCAATGGGCTGCTGTCAATCAATCAGGGATCACACAATCTCATAAACCAGGGGTGTCCAGCCCACGGGCCGTGGTCCACCTCCCGGCCTTGAGCCATTCAGAACCAGACCACGGAAATGCACATGCATGCAGGTGAGCGTGCACACGCATGCATCCCCATTTTAGCGAACAGCGGACATACTTGTATGCATGCTCCATTTGTGTGAGCAGTGAGTGTGCGTGCTGCCACTTGCCAAAATAGAGCTGAGCACACATTTGCCCATGGCTCAAACAGAACCAGCCCCTCTCCCACCCCTGCTGGTCAGCAAAGCTGAAAAGGTTGGGGAAATCTGCCATAAACAGTTGGATTTGGTTTTATGAACATATCATGTGAAATAGAAAAAAAGGACTAAGAGGATGGAGGTGTTTTTTCAGTTCATCTCGATTCTGATTCGCTCCAGCAGCTCTTCACATTTGGGCAAGCCAGGGTAACCTTGCCAAGAGCCAAGGTGGCGCAGTGGTTAAATGCAGCACTGCAGGCTACTGCTAGATCAGCAGTTCAGCGGTTCAAATCTCACCGGCTCAGGGTTGACTCAGCCTTCCATCCTTCCGAGGTGGGTAAAATGAGGACCCAGATTGTTGGGGGCAATATGCTGACTCTCTGTAAACCGCTTAGAGAGGCCTGAAAGGCCTATGAAGCGGTATATAAGTCTACTGCTATTGCTATTGCTATTAGGACATCACCCTCCCTCTGTTTCTGAACTGCCATCTCGTTGCAGGGGAAAACAGCAGCAATGCCCATGTCCATCCCACAAAGACAACGGCAGGAAGTCTTCTACTGCTCACCTGGCTACCAGTCTGAGTACACGCTCTTCCATACTACCCGAATCATCAAGTATGTCTTCTTGGATGGAAGCCAGAATGTTGTCCCATTGTCTCAGGCCTCATCTGGCTTTGAGTCTCAACTTGGCTATCTGGAGTCTAGCAAGGGCTATTACTATCCCCTTGTCATTCCCGACCACAGCCTGGCCAACTCCTTTTGGCCACCAGACCTTGGGCGCCTTCCCATTTTCGTCACTCTCTCCAAGGGCCAAGAGAAGTCAAATGCTGGCTGGGGGCGGCCCCTTTTCTCTCGGGATCGGTTGCCCGTGTTCCGGCAGCTGTGTGGAGAAGGGGTGCTGTTAACCTCCCCTAACCATGAGAATAAAGCGGGTCTGAAACCAAGCAAAGATGAATGGGAAAAAATTGAGGATGCAAAAGCACAGGAACTAGGAGGAAATATAGACGGAGAGGAAGAGGAAGAAGAAAAGGAAGAGGAAGAGGAAGAAGAGGAAGAAGAGGAGAAGGAGGAAGAGGGGGAAGAGGAGGAAGAGGAGGAGGAAAAGGAAGATAAAAGCTGCGTGCCCCAAAACAACTGCCCAGGAAAGGGGAGCTAAGCTCTAAGGGGCTTTTTTTTCCTAATTCACAATAAAATCTGTGGTGCCAAATTGTTTTCCCCTCCTCTGTAATTTTTGAATGTGTGCATCCCTGCGGGATGTTGTTTTCTGAATTAGAGGAAAGCTGGAGAACAGGTTCAAGCCTGCTTTCTCAGTTCCATATGGTTCTCTTAAGATTTACATTTCTAAAACTACAGTCAAGTTATCATCCACCCTTATTCATTGCGTGATGCTTATATAGGCTGATTGTATAGAAAAACAGGGGCATCAGTAAATTCTTTCACCCCCAGTCATGGCAGGTAGGGAGGAGAATTGGATTGCTTAAGTGAGAAAAATAGAGCTATGCATGGGCTCTCAAATGTGGAGAATTAGCAATGAGAAAAGACTCGGAGATTAGAATAATTAGATGAATTACAATAATTTGATTAGAATAATCAAAGACACAAATGCATACATTAAACCTTGGACCAGACTGGCAGCTACTTACTTAAAACTCCAGAAAAGAATGAGAGGACAGGAACTGAATGCAAAATTGGAGAGAGAATAGCCATTCAAATGCCTAAATGCAAATCCATAAATTGGAGTCAAAGCAGAGCAGTTAATCCCCACCTTATCAGAGGCAATGGGGGTAACTTACTTGAGCCGGGTTGACCGGCTTAAAAAGAGGTTAGAGATAAAGGGAAGAAATAGACACAGGAGGAGAAAATAAGGAAACTAGGGGTGCAAATATTATCTACTGCAATGCTGGTGGGCAGGAAGCACAGAAGGAATCAAGTCCTCTGGTCTGGTCTGTAGAGCTGACATAGCAATAACATTTAGACTTATATACCACTTCATAATGCTTAACAGCACACTCTAAGCAGTTTACAGAGTGAGCATATTGCTCCCAACAATCTGGGTCCTCATTTTATCAGCTTCAGAGGGATGGAAGGCTGAGTCAACTTTGAGCCCCTCAGGATAGAACTCCTTGGCTGTGAACAAAGTCGGCTTGCAATGCTACATTCTAACCACTATGCCACCATGTTGGATCCCTTTAGTGAATTCATAATGGAGAATTATACATTATATAGTTATGTATTGATGAGAGCCAGTTTGATGCAGTGGTTAAAGATGCTGGATGAGGAGCAGGGAAATCTAAATCAAGCATGACTTTTGGATGACTTGGCCCAGTCCCTCTTGCTCGGGCTTTAGAAGAAGGTACTGGCAAACCATTTCTGAGAGGTTGCCACCCCAAAAAACCCCTGAGCAGACTTGTCCATGTAGTTACCAAGAGTCAAAACCGTGGCACGACATAACCGTGGTAGACTAAAGCACGCCGACAACACCGCGGAGCTAAAACCGCGATGTCAAAAGCGCGCCCACAACAGCGCGCCGACAACAGCGCGCCGACAGAAGCGCGATTTAACTTAAGGTAAGGTTTAGGTTTAGGTTTAGTGTTAGGTTTAGGGTAGGTTTAGTGTTAGGTTTAGTGTTAGGTTTAGGGTTATTTTTAGGGTTATGTTACAGCACGCTTCTGTCGGCGCGCTGTTGTCGGCGCGCTGTTGTCGCGCGGTTTTGACTGTGCGGTTTTGTCACTGCGCTTTAGTCACATGCACTTTAGTCTACCGCGGTTTTGTGGTGGAACCAGTCAAAACTGGCTTGAAGGATCATAGCAGTAGAGTGAGAAGAAACCATTCATTCAAGTATTGGATGTATTTAAGTGCAGACAATTTTTTAAAATCTAGAATGCTCCTGTACTTAACAGAGGGTTAGGTGTGAGGGCTTAAAAGGCTCCTTCCAACTGCAAAAATAATTCTCCTGCTTAAATAGCTTGTAGAAACTGTTTTAATGTTCGTTGTTTTGCTCCAGAACAAAAGGAAGAAAATCCAGTGGACATTAATTGGTTTATTATAACTAGTGGGGAGATGCATGAAAACCAAGGGTTGTTTTTTTTTGTACCATCCATCTTCAGTTGCTGCATTTTTTTCCCATCTCAAAGCCTTCCTGTAGCTAATTTTGAGGGAAAGTCAGTATGGAGTATAAAAATATGAAACAGAAAAGAAAGCTCCTTATCTATCAATTAGATGCCCAGGTCAGTAAGAGATAATGGAGCTATCAGAATTCTGGCATGTACAATTATGGGGGTAGAGAGAGGTGGGTGATCTACAGTGAAACTATACCACGTTCGGGACAAGTTCCATGTAGATAGTTGGAAAAATTGAGTAGTTCTTGTTTAAAAAAAAGTTCACCCCTAAACGTTTGAAAGACTGGATTAGCCTCTTATTCATCAAAGCATGATATTGTTAAAAAAGGTGAGGAAATTATGATAAACCCTGGAATTGCTTTGCATTTTTTGTGTCTCGTGACATTTGCCAAATAATGTCAGTCTTCTCCTTCCATACTTTTTTTCTCCCGAGACCCTGGATGTTTCTTGCAGTACTTAGAACCTACATTTGCTTGTTCTACATATTCTGATTATTGTTATGTATTATTGTTGTTATTTTATTCAGCATTCTTGCCATGGTGGCTCTGGATGCAGACCAAACTTTGCAAACAATAATATAAATCATAATACCAAACAAACCACAGACACAAGGAAAACAAATAATATAACAACTAAGGGTAAGTCCTCCAGAACAATTGCAAATCACCTAGATTCCACTATGTTCTGGACCTTGGTAACTATGCAAACAGGCCAGGAACAATACCTATTTTTGCTTAAAACTGAATGATGAACCTTTCTCCAAACCTTCCTTTTATTCTCATACATAATCTATTTCCAAAGTACATTCTTCTTGCTGCCTTCAGCAAACAACCTTGAACTACAAACAAATCCATCTCTAGACTAATTTGCAATCACTGTTTGCAATCAACTATTGTTCCAAGAATGTTTTCATAACTACTATTACCAAGCTCTGTTCCTCCATTCTGTATTGGTATATTTGATTGTTTCCTTCATGAAGAACTTTGCATTTAACTTTGTTCATTTTCATTGTGTTACTTTCGGTCCATTTTTCTGACCTATCATGGTTGTTTTCAATTTCCTTTTGGTGTTCTGGAGTATTTGCCACCCCATCCAATTTTGTGTCCTTTGCATATTTAATAAGCATTTCTTCTATCTCACCCAAAACAGAAATGCAAATACTGGAAAGTATTGTTCTGAACCATTGGGTATCTCAGTTGATACCTTATTCTACTTTGATAAAAAAAAGATTGATGATTTCCTTTGATATAGTTTGTAAGTCAGCTGTGAACCTATCCACATGCCATCCATGATATATTTAACAAGTTTGCTAATCAGAATGTCATGGGGTACTCTGTCAAGTGCTTTGTTGAAATTAAGATATGTCTACAGCAGTCTGAAAATTCATTAAGAAAATTGCTAGATAAAAAAATTAGATAAGGTTAGCCTGACAAGACATGCTCTTGACATATTCACACTGATGTCTGGTAATTACTGTTAGGAATATAATCTAACGGTTGGGTTGGCAATATATAAATCATGTAACAGTGCTATACCTGTTTCTTTAAATCATGCTGTAAAATGTGATTGGCTGCTGTTTTCCTCAATCGGCCATAAGAGGAAGCCAGAATGACTGTTAGCTCTCTGTTTGTTAGATGCTGGGCTGATCTGATCTGAGTGTTTTGGAAGCTGGCTGTTAGAAAGTGCCGTGAGCTATTGTAAGTTTTGCAACTGTTAGCAAACTTTGAGTACCAGACTGTTTGTATGATTATGGACTATGTTATTTGGATTATCCCTTAACTGAAAGACATTGAGGACTGACTGTCTTATCCGTGTATGACTTGGACTGTTTAATGGACTCTGATACCTCTATTTCCACGAAAGTAAAAGCCTATTTAAACTGCAGTGTCTCTGTATGCTGGTTTGTGTGTTCTCCAACACAACTCCCACAACGCTTCTCTGAACGCACTCGCTCTCCCAACAGGGAACTTACCTAACAATTACCACAAACATGAACCACTGAAAGAGAACTAGATTGGATATGACTGTTCGACTCTAGCGAAAAGAGCATTCCACTTTATAGTGTGAAAAATATATCATCGCTTTTGGCAGAAGTAGTATAAATGTCTAATCTAACTCCCAGTCCTGGGGACTCTGGAGTGAGGGACAGTCAAGAGAAAGTCAGAGGAATTCCAATATTTATGGCACGTGTTGATACCATTAGGATACTACAAATGTGAACATTCACAGTGTTAATAGAATAGCTTATCAAAGCATTCCAGGGGAAGTGGCACTGGGTGGTTACATAATCCCTTAATCTTTCTGTTATCTATCTGTTTCAATGTTATTGCCAATGTACATAGTGGCAGGAGTGGGTTTGCTTATGGCTCTTCCCTGCAGTCTGCTGGCAGGGAGCCCAGTGGTACACTGTAAGTTATTTCCGATAAAGTAAACTGTTATTTCTATCTCCAAACTGCTTTGGTTTTGCTTTAATGAGTATTTTCCTCACAATAAACCCAACTGAAGTCTATCTCACGATAGACATTTGAGTGGGCAAGATTTATTTATTTATTTAAAGGTAAAGGTTCCCCTCGCACATGCATGCTGGTCATTCCTGACTCTCATCTCCCTTTCAAAGCTGAAGAGCCAGCGTTGTCCGAAGACGTCTCCATGGTCATATGGCTGGAATAACTAAACGCTGAGGATGCACGGAACGCTGTTACCTTCCCACCAAAGGTGGTTCCTATTTTTCTACTTGCATTTTTACTTGCTTTCGAACTGCTAGGTTGGCAGAAGCTGGGACAAGTAACGGGAGCTCACTCTGTTACACGGTGCTAGGGATTCAAACCGTTGAACTTCCTATGTTTCTGATCGACAAGCTCAGCATCTTAGCCACTGAGTCACTGTGTCCCTCATATTTATTTATTTATCTTATGGAATATCATACATGGACTAGGAATATAGATTAATATTTCAACTAGATTAACCCAATAAAATATAAAGATTAAAAAGATCCATGTTCAAAGATTAATGTCCCTAGGCCAACTAACCACTGAAGCTCAGCATTGTTTATTTTTTTAAAAAAATCAGATACTGGAACTGAACATACCCTCAGCTTACAGATGATACAGATGTGATCTACTGTTTGACATGGGACCCCACAGTCACACTGAGGCGGTAATACCATGCCTCTTTTATACAAAGAGTCCCAGTAGACGCCTGTGAGGTCCCTTACTGATGTGGCAGCTCAACGCCCACCACTTTTTAATGGGATCATTTATATGTTTTCCTATAACTGGATGTCCAGTGGCCCATTTGGCTTTTCATTGGGAATTGATGTTAAAGTAGTTGGGCAGATGTTGTTCAAGTGCCAGTGGGGGCTTCCTGGATTAGAGTCTTCCTGCTGATAGCAATAGCAATAGCATTTATTTATTTAAAAAATATTTTAAACACTTAAACACATCAACAAAAACATACATGTAACTTACAAACACCAGAACTGAGCGTTCTTTCCCACAGCAGATATCTATCGGTGCATCTTTACAGTTAATGTTTCCCCTTCTATACATTCTAATTTTACATTTGTGATCACCTTGTTTCTTACTCTTTTGCTTAGTTGTTTATGTTTAGTCATTTGTGTCAGGCTATCATATTACCTCTGTTATACTGTATATCTTTTTCTTATGTTTGTATATCTTAAATTGTTTTTCCTACCCTCTTATCACTGTATCCTAATTCTTCTACTATACATTTTACATTTCCCGTTTTTTTATTTCTTATTTCTATCATCTAACCATTTGTACCATTGGTATTTAGACTTATATACTGATTCATAGTGCTTTACAGCCCTCTTTAAGCAGTTTACAGAGTCAGCCTGTTTCCCCCAACAATTTGGGTCCTCATTTTACCCGCCTCGGAAGGATGGAAGGATGACACTCCAGAAGACAGGCTTAAGATACAGAAGGATCTTGACAGACTTGAACATTGGGCACTATCTAATAAAATGAAATTCAATGGTGAAAAGAGTAAGGCTCTACATTTAGGCAACAAAAACGAAATGCACAGGTACAGTATAGGTGGTACCTTGCTCAACAGTAGTAACAGTGAAAGGGTTCTTGGAGTCCTAGTGGACAACCATTTAAATATGAGCCAGCAGTGTGCAGCAACTGCCAAAAAAGCCAACACAGTTCTAGGCTGCAAAAATAGAGGGATAGAATCAAGATCACGTGAAGTATTAATACCACTTTATAATGCCTTGGTAAGGCCACACTTGGAATACTGCATTCAGTTTTGGTCACCACGATGTAGAAAAGATGTGGAGACTCTAGAAAGAGTGCAGAGAAGAGCAACAAAATGATTAGGGGACTGGAGACTAAAACATATGAAGAACGGTTGCAGGAACAGGGTACGTCTATTTTAATAGAAAGAAGGACTAGGGGAGACATGATAGCAGTGTTCCAATATCTCAGGGGTTGCCACAAAGAAGAGGGAGTCAAACTATTTTCCAAGGCACCTGAGGGTAGAACAAGAAGCAATGGGTGGAAACTAATCAAGGAGAGAAGCAACTTAGAACTGAGGAGAAATTTCCTGACAGTTAGAACAAATAATCAGTGGAACAGCTTGCCTCCAGAAGTTGTGAATGCCCCAACACTTGAAGTCTTTAAGAAGATGTTGGATAGCCATTTGTCTGAAATGGTATAGGGTTTCCTGCCTAGGCAGGGGGTTGGACTAGAAGACCTCCAAGGTCCCTTCCAACTCTACTATTGCATTGCATTGTATTGTATTGATGAGTCAACCTTGAGCCAGTGGGAATTGAACTGTCAAACTGCTGGCAGTCTGCAGTCAGCAGAAGTAGCCTGCAGTACTGCATTCTAATCATTGTGCCACCACAGCTCTTAAATGAGGAAGGTCTGCATTCACCGGTAGGAGTGAGTTGTTCAAATTCAGAGGGGAATATGACTGGGGAAAAAAACATTGATGTTCTTGTTATTGAAAATTGCCACAAGGAAGCATATTACTCTGATTTTTCTTTTGACTAAAAGATTTCTGTGGAGAGGAACATTTATGATTTTCTATTAGCTTTTTCAGGTTATGGTTCCCGCCCTCTGGAATATTCTCCCATTGGAAGTGAGATCTGCCCCAATCCTCTTTGTTTTTTGGAAGAGCCTAAAAACTTGGCTCTCTTGCTTGGCCTGACCCCAATTGGAGTCAGTTACACTAAGGGTGGCAAATTCTAGATTCTGGAAGATTCTAATCTCCAGGCTACCCATCATCTTGGTTTTTCATTTTTCATTTTTCTATTCCATTTTTCTTATTTTAATTCTTTTTAGCACTTTGAATTATTACATTATAAGCCACACATGGTCGCTGTATCAGTATGATGGGCCCATAGAAATGTAATAAATAAATAGTACATATTAAATATGTCACTTTAACCAGATCAATTTAAAACCTACCAGATATATATGCAACGCCAATGAACCTTGGCTAGGATTAGATCCGTTTCGCAGGTTAGTGGAGAACCCAGCTATTCGATTTCCTCACAGCTTAATATATTGAGAGGGTCCTGAAAACGGGTTAATTTAGTAATCAGATGAAGCAATACTAAATGACCTTCAGCTGGGTTTAGTAGTAGTGGTGGATAAGATGGTGGCCTAGAAACCAGGAGACAGTGACTTCTAGACAGAGTGGGTTTCACATAATTTTACCACCAGTTCGCCACACATCAAAAATGTGAGCGAGCGCGCACCAGAGGTGATACTCAGCAGGTTCTAACCAGTTCTGGAGAACCGGTAGTGGAAATTATGAGTAGTTTGGAGAACCAGTAAATACCACTTCTAACTGGCCCCACCCCCAGTGGTGGGATTCAGCCAGTTCGCACCTTTCAAAGTAGTTCAGAGAACCGATTGTTGGAAGAAATCTCCTTTTGTTTTATTCCACTTTACAGGGCTAATCCTGTAAGGAAGGCAGGAAGGAAACATTCTGGTGTTGTTTCTAGCCTAATCTTTATTGACCTGCTTACAGAAACTGCCTCTCCGATTAACCCTTATTACATTGTAACAGCTAAGACGAAGCACCCATCGACCTGAGTGACCTTGAGTTGGCCAAGCCCACCCAGTCACATGACCACCGAGACCCACCTATCCAGATAGTCATTAGGGCAGAGAACCAGTTGTTAAATTATTTGAATCCCACCATTGCCCGCCCCCATCTATTCTCTGTCTCCCAAGTCCCAATGAAGGAATGGAGATTTTACAGTATCCTTCCCCTGTCCTGCCTACCAAGCATGCCCACCAAACCATGCCATGCCTACCAAGTCACACCCACAGAACCTGTAGTAAAAATTTTGAATCCCACCACTGGTCTGCACGCCTTCGGTACATGTGTGCAGCCTTCCGTGCATGTAATTGGTTCATGCGCAAGCCTTGCACAGATGCATATGGCTTAGAAAACATGGCTAATAGGATGACATAACACCGGGACGGGTGGGGTGGCCTGCAGGTTGCCACTACCAGATCGCCATCACTGGTTCTAGTCCTGCCTTAGGCATGAAAACTGGCCGGATAGAGTGACCTTGAGCCAGACATCCACTCTCAGGCCAAGCCACCTCATAGCAGAGGTGGATTCTGGCTTCTGTTACTGCCAGTTCTCTCAGGGACTCACTTCGGGTATGCAAGTTTGATGTGCGCTATGCGTACTAGTACAAAATTGCTTCTGCGCATGCCAGAAGCAAAAAACAAGATGGCTGCACCTACGGCATTGCCGATAGAACCAGTTTGGGGGGTATGGCCATCCGAGTTACGACCTACTCGGCCGAACCGGTAGGAACCCATCTCTGCCTCACAGGGTGGTTGTTATGGGAAAAATAGCAAGAGGAAGGAATATTAGGTATACTTACTGTCCTGAGTTACTTATAAAATAATAAAACCAAGATAGATATCCAATAAATAAATAATAGAGCTGAAAAATCCCTGGCCTGAAATTCTAAAGAACAACTAAATCACTATTTATTTTTACTTCTTTCTCCTAATTCTCTCTCAGCCATCCTATTGTAATGACATTCCCCAGGAGATGCTCTTCCACACAATCCTTGAAATGATAAGTCATCACTTACCACTCCCATATCTTTCTCTTTTTTTGCTTTAAAACCCTTTCTTCCGTATTAATTGCTGTTCCTCCCGGTAACCCTTAAATCCGGGGGCAGAAAATCATCCCCTTCCAAAACAATCCTTGTTGCTTTGATTATTTAGCTTCAGAGATACCTGGAAACATTGTTGAAATAAGGTATTAGAGGGCTCAGCTTGGATATAACTGAGAATTTAAGCAGAGGTAACATTATTTTTGGATTAAAGTCTTTGCAAACTATTTACTTGCTTTTTAAAGGAGAAGAGATTGTGTTGTTTTGTAAAATAATAACTACCACAGATCAAAAAGAAAGTTGCTTTTGCTCCTGACAGATTCAGAAAATTGGTGGTTGTATGAAATTGGCACAGATTTTACAGGTAATTTCAATTGAAAATCTAGTATCTTTTCAAGCCACTTATCTATGCTTGATAGTATTTTCAGATTATTAAATGTGAATTGAATACGTTTTATATACATTTTATATAATGCTTGGAGATAGGGTTGAATGAAACGTTCTTATGTCACGTCAATTCTGTGCATATTCAAACATGAGTCTCTTCTATTCAGTTTCTGCCTAATGTAAGTCTATGCTGTAATTTGCATTTATTTCACATACAGTTTTTGTTAATAGGAAAAATGTTTCTTTTCCCAGTTTGCATTGGTTTATTAAGTTTATGCTAACAGGCACATTTGGGGTAATGACTTTATTACAATCTTTTAGCAAAACTTCCGCTTAGAGCTACATTGCAACATTCAAATACGTACACTATGTCGGAAAGCTAGCGATTTTCTGGTCCTTCTATTAGATTTGAAATGTGAGTTGGATCAGCTTGGATAAGAATTGTGGACCACAATCTGCTTCTTCACAATCTTGTTTAAAAATACCAATTTCTACAAATTTCCTCTTTGTTTAGGTATCGCCCATATAAATTCTAAGTGACTTCCAATAAAAGTAAACTATTTTTTTTTCTCATATAAGTCTGCTTTCATCTATTCAGAAACATCGTTGATGCATTATCATCTTCATCTAGGATATTTTATGACCTTTTAATCCCTTTTATGGGGGTGGAGTTGGGGGCAACTGAATGAAGTTGAGCATTTATTAGCTAGATGCCCTTTCTGATGCCTATGAGAAGTTCACAGTTGATATTTTCTCTTTGTATCCTGATAGACAAGCATCTGTCACTACCTAGGATTGAACTCTCAGCCTACTGAGTGGGAGGCATGCCTCTTCACCTCTACAACACCATGCCACCATGCCACTCATAGCCTCATCTAGGGTTTAATTAAGTTTATTTCATCCTTTGCTTCTGGCTACTAATGCATTTGCATCCATGCTGTTTCTTGCAACAACAAAGTGCTCCCATTAGGTGGCTTGGAATCTCTTGCAATAAATCAAAATGGATAGCCACCAGCTATAAAATGGCCCCCTCTCTCTGCCATTTTCCATCTGGGATTGCCAAGCCTCATCTCTGATAAATACAACAAGTGGCAACAAATCAGGGATTCGTCACATTAAATCAAGCACCATGAATCACTTGCTCACTCCAGAAATTCCAAGAGTGGCAATTTATTTCAGCTAATTTGATACCCCGAGGAAAGGATACACCACATGCTTGCAATGCAAGCTATTTCTATTAGGTGTCAGCCCTAGTGTGCCTGGCAACCCAAGGCTGTCATTTTGGTGGGGAACCAAGAACCAGAGATTGCCTTTTACATAGGGGTATGGCCACCATGATGCTAAAGCCACCGAACCACAGAGTCCACACCAGACCTGTCACCACTGCTGATATCAACACCGCTGATGGATGGCCAAGCGGCTGAAACAAAAATGGCAGATTGCAGTCATGCAAACTGAGCGTGGCTGATGATGGAACTCTGCTGGCTTCCCTGCTAAATGGCTACTGACTCAGCTTAGGGAAGAATAGAGGGTGGGCGGAGCTAGGGAATAGTTTAAAAAGGTGGGACAGTTACTGGACGGTTAGTCCTGAGTTTGAATTGCCTGTTAATGGATGTCAGTTTGTGCCGGTGTTTGTGAGGGAGATAAAAAATACTCCATTCAGAACTGTGGTTTTGGAAGGTTTTTTCCCCTCATTTTTACAATGGAACCTGACATTAGGAGTATCATTGCTACTGTAGTTATAAAGTACCTGCAATTTCCAAAACATTGCATGTCATTTGAAGGATATGAGGCCCCGACTGCAAATTCACAAGCTAACCAATAGAATAAACAAAGAATGGCATGAAAATAAGCCATGGAGAAGCCGTTTCTTGGTTGGCTGACATATGGGACCAACCTGGTCTTCTCTTGCTCTGGCGCTTCTCTCATTTTTAAAGGATTTTAAAGGATGCAATCCTCCAGAGGTTCTTCATAAAATTGCTTGATCTAAGGAAAACCAGTGCCTCCTTCTGTTCAAGAAGTGTAGACACTGAACAGTAGATTCCTGGGAAAGAATAAAACCAAGAGTTGTTCCTTCTTTGATGGGTGGTGATCACATTAGTCTTCTATCATGTCCTCCTCCTAGTTTATGATTATTCAAGAGACATTATATGTGTTGTGGCCTGACAGCGACCAGGGGAGCTGGCAGCAGATTTGGACAGTGAAGAGGTTGGGGAGGAACATGGGCCAGTCCTGGAGTTTGGGGAAGGCTCTGATGAGGGCTTTGTGTCAGAGGCAGAAAGAGGGCCAGAGCTCTATGTCAGTTATCAGTCAGACATCAATGAGGTAGACGAACAGCTGGAGCCTGTTCCCAGTATGCACATGCACAGAGTTGCCAGATGAAAGGAACAGCTAAAGAACAGAGGTCGACTTGGGAGTAAGGCCAGAGGTGGACAATGAATGGTCCCTCCCAGAGGAAATAAAAGACGAGTGAAAGGGGAGTGGAGTTACAGAAGAAGACAATTAGTTTGCTTAATTGGCTTGTGACTCTCCAAGACTCCTTGTCAAGTTTTGCAGATATCAGCCTGGTAGTCTTCCAAACCAGATAAGGTCTGTGACTGTAAATCTCCCTTGAAAGACTTTGCCGGATGTGAATGAGCAATATTCACGGTAAATTAATAAAGGGGTTTTTTGTCGGGACCAGGAGTTTGCTTCATGCTCTTGGAAAGCCTAGGTCAGAACAGGTAGCCCTTTACTTGTAGCCATTACTTAAAGGTAGCCATTACTTAAGCCATTAAGTAATGGTAGCCATTTACTTAAAGGTAGCCATTGCTCTCACTTTGTATTAACATGAAGTTAATTTAGCAATTGTGGAATAATAGCAACAACAATGGTAGGAATGCGAGTTTCCTGTGCAAGTTCAGGTACTCAGTCCCATATTTTGAATATGCAAATACTGCATTCAAGATATCTGTTAATCTAACTTGCTCTCAGGGACATAATTCTGCAGCAAAGGGTTTGTCCATACGCCTTACTCTAGTTCCAAGATGGCCTGCTTACTATTTGCTGCAGCCAAGCAAGAAAGTAGTGTTTTTCCTTAGAAAATAGAACCAACCTTCCTCTATGGGAATTTTCAGGGGGAAAGGGCAGTGACCAGTAGTGTTCCAATTGGACTGCAGCAAAACTGACCCATCCCATTCAGCCCTGAGATTCTGCTTGACTGCTGGAGAAACCAGAATCTTCTTCGTAAGTAAAGCTTCTTTTATTTGTCCAGAGGAATATCAGTTTTGACAAGGATGTTGTATTTAGTGGTTGTCTTCAAAAAGCTTGCCTGCCTGCCTGCCTCTGCCACTGCTAAACACCCTGGCAATATTCCTGCCACAGTTTGAGGGGGAAGGAGTAAAGAACAATAGGTTTGGTTTGGTTTTTGTATTGCCTTTCCTGCTCTTTGTTACCCTTCCTGCACCTTTCCTTACCTACATACCAGAGGTGGGTTGCTTCCAGTCAGTGACGTGCGGTGAGGTTTATGGCTGGTGAGGCACTGACACAGGGGTTCCAATTTTTTTTAGATTTGTGACTTCAACTCCCAGAATTCCACAGCCAGGCATGCTCAGTTCCGATTTAAAGCGACAGCATTTGTTTTTCTCCTTTGCGAAAAAGTTTTCCTTCATTCTTTTTCTTCTCAGACTAGATGAGGCACCTCGTTCTCCCACCTCCTCCTGTTGAGGGCACTTTTTAGAGGCTTTTTTAAACAGTTAAGCACTAAGCAGAGTCATCCACTGTGACTCTGGCAGCAACTAGCTCAGCCTTTTTCCTTTTACATCTTTTTTTCTTTTCATGATGACAGTGGTGAGGCTCTGCCTCCCCTGCCTCCCCTGACTGCATGTCCCTGCTTCCAGTTCATACTGGTTCAGGTGAACCGGTAATGGAAATTGGGACTGGGTCACCGAACCGGTAGGGACGACAGGCTGGCCACGCCCCTGAATTGGTTCCCCGGTTGCTGTTGCTGGCTTCTTTTTTAGTCATTTTTTCATGTTTTGCGCATGCACAGAACAATTGTTAATCAACTGTGCATGCGTGCAAAGCGAACCGGCAACAGCCCACTCCTGCTACATACTGGCTGATAATAGTAATAGCATCTAGACTTATATACCACTTCACAGTGCTTTACAGACCTCTCTAAGCAGTTTCTAGGGTCATCCTATTGCCCCCAACAATCTGGGTCCTTATTTTACCAACCTCGGAAGGATGGAAAGTTAAGTCAACTTTGAGCCAGTCAGGATCAAACTGCCGAACTGCAGTGAATCGGCAGTCAGCAGATGTAGCCTGCAGTCCTGCATTCTAACCACTGTGCCACCATAGCTTGTAATAAGCACTATTATTAGTCCTAAGATCATCAGTAGCATCAGCAGCAGGTCACCAACATACCTGCATCAAGTCCAAATCTTTCCAAGGACTGTGGTGAACTACCTTTCACACAACAGCGTCTAACATATTTGTGTTCAATTTCAATATTTCAAATGCAAATATTGTATCAACGATGTCTATTAATTCTTACACACTAGTTTCTTTCTTGTTTCACACCTTTAGATAAAATCTTGCCAGACTGAGAACTCTACTACCTGCATCTACAATAAGCTGTGAACTATTAGGGAGGGACTAATAGAATGAATGACTATCAAAAGCCAGTTTGAGAAGACTTTGTGCAGCTGTCAACCTCTATGTTGCTTGCTTGCTATCGGCTGCCATAGTAACGGGGAGGGAGGGGGTTCATGGTACTTGGGAAGGGAATTGTGCTGGTGGAGACATCTCGAAAGAGGGAGTTTTGTTCTCACTATCTTCTGTGCATGCTGAAGGCTTGTGTTTGGGTTTGGTCAAGGCAAACCATCTCTGCATAAGAGCTGAATGAGGCCACCTGAAGATGCACCCCACACGACTCCCTTGGGGGGTTGGAGATTGGACATTAGGCCAGGGTAATTGGGGGGAGGGATTTGGGTTAACATTTGATATGTACCAGTTCGTGCCTTTTTGCCTCAGATCTTGCTTTACTTTCACTGTTTTCATTTCATATCCAGTAAAAGTACCTGTCAAGTATAATGCAGAATTAAATCAGAGTCCAAGGCAAAATGATCCTTAAAGTTCCAATTTAATAAGTCATCTTGGCACATCTGTAGAATCCCAATTCTGGAAGTTACTTAGGATTCCCACCCAGTTGAAAGTTCATGATCTTGTCCCCACACCCACAAATCCATCACATGGTCCAATCTTCTTCTTTCATGCTGGCATCTCCACCCAGCTGGTTATGGTCAGGTGCAGAGGTGCAGAGACAAAAGATGATCTTGGGCTTCTAGAAAAGAATGACAACAACACATTCCACAATTCTACTCCTTTCTATTCCACCCTCCCAGCTACTACACTAATGAAACAGCATAATGAAATAAGAGAGAGTGTGGCGGGCCAAAGATCCTAAAAGGGATATAACTGCAGGCCTGACAGTACCTTTTTTCTAAACCAATGGAGTTGAAGATTTCCTTTCTTGGATATTGAAGGAGGCACGCCTGACAGCAGGAGTAAAATAAACACAAAATGAACGCTATGCCTGGTTTGTTTAGTCTAATCTAAGAACTGGGTTTAAATAAATTTAAGGAGGTTGTTAGAAGAGCAGATGTTGTTTATGAATTACAGGTAGTTCCCGACTTACAGCAGTTCATTTAGTGACCGTTAAAAGTTACAACGGCAGTGAAAAATGTGACTTATGGCCGTTTACAGCCATTGCAGCATCCCCTTGGTCACATTCATATCAAATTCAGATACTTGGCAACTGACTCGTATTTATGGCGATTACAGTGTCCCAGGTTCATGTGATCACCTTTTGTGATCTTCTGATAAGCAAAATCAACGGGGAAGCCAGATTAACTTAACAACCATGTTACTAACTTAACAACTACAGTGATTCACTTAACAACTATGGCAAGAAAGATTGTAAAATGGGACAAAATTCATGTAACCAACGTCTTGCTTAGCAACTGACATTTTGGGCTCAGTTGTGGCTATAAATTGAGGATTTTACCTGTATTTACATTTTGTAAACATTTCTTCCATAATCCCTCTACTGCAGGGTATCTATATAATGTAATCTTAAATTCTCTAGAAAGAGTGTAGAGAAGAGCAACAAAGAGGATTGGGGGACTGGAGGCTAAAACATATGAAGAACGGTTGCAGTAACTGGGTATGTCTAGTTTAGTGAAAAGAAAGAGTAGGGGAGACATGATAGCTGTGTTCCAGTATCTCAGGAGCTGCCACAAAGAAGAGGGAGTTAAGTTATTCTCCAAAGCACCTGAGGACAAGACAAGAATCAATGGGTGGAAATATTGTATTTTCCAGAGTATAAGATGCACCAAGATTTTGAAGAGGCAAATTTTTAAAAAAGTTTTTATACTTTGCAGACCTCTCAAAAATGGCCCATTTTTCACAAAAATGGATCTGTTTTTTGTCAAAAAAAAGAGCATGCATAGCCTTTAGGAGGCTTATAGAGTGCTCCTGGGGGCTGGGGGGCAAAAACGAGCAAAAAACGGCCTGTTTTTCACTCATTTTTGCCCTTTCCAGCCCCTGGGAGCACTCTAGAAGCTTCCTAAAGGCTATGCACGGCCATTTTTGTAAGGGTGTGGAATTTTAGGAGACTAAAAATGCTGTATTCAGTGTATAAGATGCACCCAGATTTTCACCCTCTTTTTGAGGGAAAAGGTGCATCTTATACTCTGAAAAATAGGGTAATCAAGGAGAGAAGCAACTTAGGAGAAATTTTCTGACAGTTAGAACAATTAATCAGTGGAACAATTTGCCTCCAGAAGTTGTGAATGCTCCAACACTGGAAGTTTTTAAGAAGAGGTTGGATAACCATTTGTCTGAAGTGGTGTAGGATTTCCTTCCTAAGCAGGTGGTTGGACTAGAAGACCTCCAAGGTCCCTTCCAACTCTGTTATTCTATTCTATTCTATTCTATTCTAAATAAATATGGATGAGCCTTTTTAACAGCCTGCTTTGATGCTCTCCCACCAGTCCACTGGCAGGAAGATTTCATGGGACTCCTTATTTTCAGAGAATTTGTCCTTGTGGATCCAGGAAGGTAGAAGCTCTTGCTCATGTCCTCCTATGGTGTCCTTTTTATGATGCCCCAAGATGTGCTGTGATTGCCCCAATCATTTTCAAGTACGAGGGTCATGCTAATACATTTTATGTTTCTTATTTTTAAGGAATGCTAATCCTCCACTCACTTATCAAATATAGTCACCAAGTTATGGAACTGCGTAAAACTTTAAATTGGATATGTCATTTTATTGTTCTATTATTTTTTGCCCTTTACCAATAACAAACTGTTGCGTCAAACTATCTTTTTTCCCCTTTAAAGGTTGGTCAAAGACTGTAATAAAGATATATGATTTCGTTTGAACATTTCTTTCCCTTGTAAAAGTAAAAATAATCATTTTTACACCTTTTGTTAAGATGGCTTTGCCTTCTTTTGTTTTAATGGCAACCAAAAAATTAGCCCATCTATTTTGCTGTACAGAAAATACGCTTCCTGCTTTCTCATTTTGTTCTTTCCTACAGACTTACATTAAATTTCTATTGGGCACCTTTCTTTCTTTCTTTCTTTCTCTTTCTTTCTTTCTTTTCTTTCTTTCTTTCCAGGAGAATGGGGTTATTATCTAACTGCTTTCAATTTAGAATTCAACATTTGCTTTATGCTTTTTGACAGAATTATCTGGTTACCTCTTACAAACTCTGCAAAACTTCTTAACCAGACTAACCATATTTGGAAATGCTTTTCCAAACCCAGAAGAATATTTTTCTGTTGCAATATTTGGAGGCTGTCCTTGTTTGACGGCAAAAGTTTGATTTTCCACTCAAGTGAAATAATCCTGGTGACATACATACACACCTAGAGAGAGATGGATGGGGAAGGAGGGGGAGAGAGGGGGGAGAGAGAGAGAGAATGAATATTTTGATTTCTGCTTAGATGTGGAGGAACAGAGGGTGGGAGGCTCCTGAATTCAGTTAGATTTGGACCTCTATCCTGTTATTTCTGCAGCCATTTTACCGTGCCATCTTCGCTCTCTCCTATCAGGTACTTAATTGCCAACATATCAGTAGGCTGTGTGAGAGACAAGCCCCATCAATCTTATTCAGGGAACATGAACCTTTGATGAAAGGTTATAGGGTTAACTTTCTCCCATTCTCTATGCCATGGTTGGAAGGCAAAAGAGGGAGGGGTTTTTGCAACGGCTGAATTTCTTAAGCTTTACACATGGACCTTCTCTCCAATGCCATGGCCCTTCAACCTGATGGAGGTATGTGAGCCATAAAGATGCCTAAGAGCAAACAAGCTCTGAAAAGTGAAGTCAAGCAGGTTAATGGGGGAATGGGGGGGAAAACTCAGAGGAGGCAAGATTTCCTTGACACAATTCTCCGCAATCATCCAATTCATTCCCCTCCTTCTTTCTGCCAGCTGAGGCCCAACATTTGCTTTGCTAAGATGCAACAGCAGGAGAACAGATGTAGGTTTGATTCTTCCCTATTTAAGGCAGAAGATTCCCAGCCAGTGGCGAGAGCCTTACTGGCTGAACCCAGCAGTTCCCTCCTAGTAGGAATATTCATCAAACACTCTCAACAATGTTCTCAATATTCATCTCTCAATAAGAATCCATAGGTTGGACATAGTCCTCCAGACTGGAGGAGAATGGCTGCAGTTACATTTCCATTTGAAAGCAAATGCGTCTTATTCACACTTCCAGAGGTGGGTTCCTACTGGTTCAGCCGGTTCGGCTGAGTAGGTAGTAACTCGGCCTGCCACGCCCCTGAACCAGTTCTATTGACAGTGCTGCCATCTTGATTTTCGTGTCTGTGCATACAGAGAACAATTTTCATTGCAAAAATGTATATTTGTGTTCCTTTTCTAACATAGTGCGCAGAACTTTTAGGTGCAAATGCGCATGTGCACGGGACAGCAGTAATGTTGGCAGCAATCAGACTTCCTGGGAGGAGCCTACTGGTGAAGGCAGCAAAAAATCAGCTGCCTCCGAATTCCTGGCTACGTACCTGTTTAGAGGATCTTCCATCTGACGTCTTATCAGGTTTTCTTATCCTTCAGGCAAGAGGGAAAGAAGAAACTGTTTTGCTGGCAAATGCTCTTCGATTTTTGCAGCTTTTGTGCTTGCAAGGAAAGGGGGGCGAGCCCAAGGCAGAACGGCTGTCCGTGCTGGGAATTTCAAACTGCCTTGTGCAGGACAAAGTAGGTCTCTCCCACTCTGCTCTAAGTTTTGTTTGATTTAATCTTATCACGAGCTGAATCCGTTTACTGCGAGGACAATAATTGCTTATCAACATTTTAGTTTCTTCTCTTTTTCTCCTCCGAAAAATTATTTACTCAGAGGCTTTTAAAATGGCGCCGAGCAGGCTGGTTTCTCCGGTAATAACGAACACTTTTTGCTAATCCTCAAAAGACTTCAAAAGAATTCAAAACAAAAGAGATAGCTTATCAAATGTTTTGGTTTCACAATAGAAGAATTTTACTCCTTCATTAACTTTGTTATTTGGAAGTTAAATGGTGATGAATCTGTTGAACGGTCTTGTTACAATGTTTACTCACTGAAAGTTTTGCCAAGCCTAAAACTTCAAAATAAAAGCCTCTTTACTTAAAGCTGCATATTTAGGCGATACAGTTTTATTAACTGCAGGCAGACAAATTTTGAAATGGCCTCAAAACCAAATATTAACTTGAAGTCTTCACCCTCTACTTCCAGGGGTACACCCTCAGTGCCTGGCACAAAGCTGCAGCCTCCGCTTCCTACGCCCCCTGCTGGGGATGTATTAACGAAAGAATTTTTTCTGAGTAATCTAAACGAGGCTCTTAATGCACAGACAATTAAAATGGAAGATAAATTTAGAGATAATAGAGAGGAGAGAAAAGAGGAAATAAAAGAAATGAAAGAAGAAATTAAAAGTGAAATTAAAAGTGAAATAAAAGGACTTAAACAGGAGTTGTATGAGAAATTTGAGGCTAAGGTTGATAAAATTAGAGACGACATGCTGAGTCTTGTAACTGTATTAACAGAACATATTTCTGGAGTGGAAGATACTCTAGAGGTTCTTAATGATGCCAATGCTAACTTGACATTGAAAACAGAGGTGGTGGAACAAAAAGTGGAAAATGCTGAAAAAGAAATTATTATGATACAGTACCGACAAATGGAGCTTGCATTAAGAGTAAGGGGGCTGCGTGAGGAGAAACAGGAGAACCTGAAACAGATCCTATCGGAAGCTTTTGACCGCCTGATGGGAAGACCAGGGACCAACCAAGGCTGGCAAATTGACAAAGCTTACCGCGTTAACTCCTGGCTGGCAAAGCAGAAGCAGCTTCCTCGAGACATCGTTATATATTTTACTACAAGAGAGTTCAGAAATATGGTACTGCAAGCGTCTTATAACACTAAGCTTCAAATTGGCGGTCAAGACCTGGCTGTTTTGAAAGAGATACCACCTCAAATGTTAAGAGCCAGAAGAGACTACGCTTTTTTGGTCGAAGAACTCAGAAACCGTCAGATACAGTATAGATGGGATGCACCATTCGGCATCATATTTACATTTGATAAGCAAAGGTACCGCCTCAACTCTGTATGGAAAGCCCGAGATTTTTATTATAATATATTGAAGGCTGGACACCCTGCACCATCTGGACCTAGAGAAAGACCACAAGAAGGACAGGATAGACAGCAAACTACACAACCACCAGACAAGATGGAGCATCTCTCTTCTCTAGAAGTGCAAGGTGCTATGGAACCAAGACCTAGCCGCATGACTACTAGACGTATGGAGAAACAAGCTAAGAAGCAACAGTATCAACAATTATCGGCCATCGATCAAGGAACTACAACAACAAATCTGGAAGCAGTGGGAGGAGCTAAACCTAAGGTTAAACAGGCCGTGCAGGAAGCTCTAAAAATGCTTCAACCAACCAAAGATGACAACTAAGATTTTAACATGGAATGTCAACGGACTGAACTCTCCACAGAAGAGGAAGAAAATATTTCATTATCTTAAACAGTTTAAGAACGATGTAATTTGTTTGCAAGAAACTCATATCAAGTCAACTGATCAAAAATATCTGATCAACTCAAAACTTGGTCAACATTTTGCAGCTTCTGCTATGGAAAAGAAGAATGGTATAGTTGTATACTTAAGAAAAGATATGAAAGCTGAATTAATAGAAGCAGATCCCTTCGGAAGATATATTGCTTTAGACTTGATCTTAGAAGGGAAAAAGACATTACTTTTGGGAATTTATGCACCCAATCAACAGCAAGATAGATTCTATAGAAATCTTCATGCTAAATTAGTACAGTGGGACTATAGTTCCTGTATACTATTGGGTGACTGGAATGGAGTGATAGACACTAAGAGAGATAAGAAGATTTCCCGCCTAAATACCAAGATGCGAGCAAAGTTACCCAAATCCTTCTTTGACATTATGGATGATTTTGAATTGAGAGATATCTGGCGAGAAAGAAATGCAGAGGAATATGACTTCACTTTCTTCTCGGACAGGCATCAATCCCTTTCAAGGATTGATTTTATTCTAACTACTAATGATTTGCTTTCTAGGGTCAAGAAAACAAAGATTGCAGCTAGAGTCCTTTCGGACCATAACCCAGTTTGGATGGAGTTGGGAAGGGTAGTGCAGGCAAGAAGGTTTTGGAGACTGAATGAAAATTTATTTAGATATGAAAACTATATTAATGATTGTAAAAAATTACTATCTGAATATTTTGTTTTGAATATGAATAAGGGTACATCTATGGAATTTGTATGGGATGCAAGCAAAGCGTATATGAGAGGAGTTTTGATGAATATAAATAAAACACATAGAAATAAGCAAGGGTTAAAACGAACAGAACTGGAAGAGGAAATTAAGAGAAAAGAGCTGGAGTTAACAAGGAAACCAGACGATACAAAGGTTAAGGAAACTATTAACATATTAAAATCTCAATTTGACATGTTGATCTCTGACCAGGTAGCTACTAATTTATTATATGCAAAACACAATACTTTTTGTAATGCAAACAAACCTGGCAGATGGTTAGCTTATCAGATTAGGAAAAAAAGGAAAACTCGAAATATATCTAAAATGATTTACAGAGGGAAGGAGGTGTTCCAACAGGAAGAGATTCAAAAGGCTTTCTGGGAATTTTTTACAGAACTGTATAAAGGGGATAAAATTAATGGTTTAGACATAGACAAATATTTAGACAAGGAGAAAATACCTTCAGTTAGAGAAGAACACAGGCAAAAATTGAATCAACCAATAACCTCGGGGGAAATCCTGCAGGTAATTAAGCAATTAAAGCCAGGGAAAGCACCAGGTACAGATGGCTTGACAGCGGTTTACTATAAAAACTTACAGTTAGAAATGGTAGAACCTCTTAGAGAATTATTTAATATGATTCAAACGGAAGGTAAAGTCCCTCCATCTTGGAAGACAGCGTTTATATCTTTGATACCCAAAGAAGATCAAGATACTACTCAACCCAAAAATTATAGACCCATTTCATTACTGAATGTAGATTATAAAATTTTTACTAAAATATTAGCAAATAGGTTAATGTTGGTCATTCAACAATTGATACATACGGACCAAACAGGTTTTATACAAGGGAGACAGATGAAAAGTAATGTCAGATTAATTATTAATGCATTAGAATATTTGGGAAAGAACAACCAGATCCCTGCTGCGTTTATATTTTTGGATGCTGAGAAGGCCTTTGATCGAGTTAACTGGCAATTTCTGTTGAAGATATTGCAAAAAATGCAGATAGGAGATAATTTTTTACAGTCAATTAAAGCAATATACCAACAGCAAACAGCACAAATCATAGTCAATGGAAGTTTAACAGACTCTATTCAAATTGGAAAAGGTACAAGACAGGGTTGTCCTTTGTCCCCATTATTGTTTATTATAACTTTGGAAGTATTGTTGAATAAAATACGGGGCTTGGATGGTTTAAAAGGGATCAAGATTAGGCAGCAAGAATATAGAGTCCGCGCTTTTGCGGATGATTTGGTCATAATATTGGAACAACCGCAGGAATCCAGTATGGTTTTAATGAATACGATTAATCAATATGGTCAAGTGTCTGGCTTTAAAATAAACTTAGGAAAAACCAAAACATTAGCTATAAATATGAATATTAAACAAAAGGAAGAATTAGGAGTGATGCTAGGATGTGAGGTAGTTAAAAAAGTCAAATATCTTGGAGTTAACATTTTAACTTCAAATGGGAAGTTATATAAGCATAATTATGAACCACTTTGGCATAGCATACAGACAGAGATGAAAAAATGGGAGAAATTGCACTTATCTTTGCTGGGCAGGATAGCGGCAGTGAAAATGAACATTTTACCAAAATTTTTATTTCTTTTCCAAATGTTACCTATACTTAAAAAAGATGCGAACCTTTTAGAATGGCAGAAGGGTATCAACAAATTTGTGTGGGCAGGAAAGAAGCCGAGGGTAAAGATGAAAATAATGCAAGATGTACGTGAGAGAGGAGGACTGAAACTACCTAATTTAAAACTATATTATGATGCAGTGGTATTATCTGTAATTAGTGATTGGATTCATTTAACCAATGATAGAATATTGAACATTGAGGGACACGATCTGGTATTTGGTTGGCACGCTTACCTGTTATTCAACAAAAAATTGGATAAGAACTTTAAAAGTCATATTTTAAGAAATGCTTTATTGCGGGTTTGGAAGAAATACCAATATAAATTAAATGACAAGATACCCATGTGGGCAATTCCTAGACATGCAATTGAAAATATGAATACAGCACAAAAACAGGACAGATTTACTTACAGACAGCTTCTTACCTCGGAAAGGGGGGTATTACAATTAAAATCTTTAGAGGTATTAAAAGAGGAGAAGGTAATTCAAACATGGTTCCAGTATGGGCAATTACAGGCTAGGTGGAAAATAGATCAAAAAATTGGTTTTATTCAAGTTGAGGATAATCTGTTTAAACAAATAAGAGATCAAAGCTTAATGCATATAAAGAGGATATATAATGTATTAATACAGATGGATTCGGAAACAGAATTAGTTAAAGATTGTATGATAAAATGGGCTCAAAATATTGAGGAACCAATAATGTTGGATACATGGGAAAGAATCTGGGTAAGAAATGTGAAATTTACACAAGCTCAAAATCTGAGAGAAAATTTTTACAAGATGTTCTATAGATGGCATTTAGATCCTAAAAAGTTGGCTTCTATGTATCCGAATGTACAGCCTAAATGTTGGAGATGTGGTTCTCTCGATGCTACATATTATCATATATGGTGGACCTGCCAAAAGGTTAAAGCATTTTGGATAAAAATATGGTGGGTCATGCAAAATGTTTTTAAAAGAAGGATAAAGTTTAGTCCTCAGTTATTTTTACTAGGTATATGTACTGACTTTACAGTGGTAGAGACCAATTTGACTCTGCACCTGATAACTGCAGCAAGACTGTTGGTGGCGCAATATTGGAAGAAGGAAGACTTGCCTACAATTCAAGAATGGACATTGAAAGTAACAAACTTAGCTGAAATGGCTAAAATATCGGCATATCTCAAAGATCATTCAAATGAGAGATATAAACGAGACTGGAAAAAATGGATTGACTATATACAAAATAAATACGGGACTAAGAAATTCCAGTTAGCCTATGCTTAAGATCAGAAATGATTTAAATTGTTTAAAGTTAGTTCAGTAAGAAGAAGCTAAGGTCAATCTAGAATGTTATTAATTTCTTTATTTCTTTTTTCTCAATAGATTTTAGACTGTGTTAGTTAAAATTCTATACCGTGTACGGGTTCTGGGAAGTCGGGGGGGGGGAAGGAGGAGGGGAGGTGGGGGGGTGGAGGGAGGGAGGGGTATACACACAAAAAAAATTGTACTTCAATGTTTTAATGATTGACAAATGATGACATATTTGTGTTTTTTTTTTTAAAGAAAAATAAAGAAATTATTCAATAAAAAAAAAAAAAGTAATGTTGGCAGCAATCTACCTCTGCACATTTTGCAGGTTTATATGAAACCTCGAAAGAGCAACATTCCAACACCTTATTGCTTTTCTGTACTTTGCATAATCCCTCCCTTCTTCCTAGGGCAGAGAGAAAGTGACTGGCCCAAAGTCACCCAGTTGACTTTGTACCTAAGATGGAACTAGAACTCACGATTTCCTGGTTTCTAGCCTGGTGTCTTAACCACTGCTGGCTTGACTTTATAAGTAGGCAAAAACCCCATGTATACTAGACACAATTTTTATTCTTGTTTTATATTCAAGTATGTAACATGGATTACAGATTTATTTTTCCTTCCCTTGAGCTGTCTTCGTACAAAGCTCTCTAATACTATATTATAGTTATACATCCATATAACCTAAAGCAGGGCTGTCAAACTGGATTTCACTGAGGGCCACATCAGGGTTGTGTTTGACCTGGGGGGGCGGGGTGAGCGTAGTCAGGGGCATGGCCAGCTCGTCACTCGTCGAGGCTCCATTTGCAGCCATGATGGCCTTCTGCAACCTTCTGCCAGCAAAAACAGACATCTGTTTTTGCTGTCAGAGGCACTGCAGGCCAGTCTGCTGTTTCCAGGGTGGCCCTGTGGGCCAGATCTAAGCACTGCATTGACTGGATCCAGCCCAAGGGGCCTTGAGTTTGATACCCCTGACCTAAAGACTAGCATTGGGGAGAAAAGTTTACATAGATGTTAAAGCTGGTGCTGTTATGAATGTTCTCTACCGTGTTTCCCCAAAAATATGATGTCCTGAAAATAAGGCCATGCCATATTTTTGGGTGGGCAAAAATATAAGCCCTCCCCCTTAAATAAGACCCTTGGACACCCACCCACCCCAGCCAGGCAGAGTGCCATTCACCGACCTAGCGGTATCCTGAAGGCCCCAAGCCATGGGAACTGGGGGAACAAAGGATACCTTCAGGATACCGCTAGGTCGGTGAGTGGCATTGAGCCCAGCTGGAGAGGGGGGTTGCTGGGTGGCTGTTCTCTTGCGAGAGGGCTCCTGAAGAGCCAGGTACATCCTCAGGGGCAAACCACTGTGTTGTGCTGTTGCAGCAGCGCAACACAATAGCCATGAGGTGACCACGCTCATGAGCAGCTGCCCGGCAAACCCCCTTTCCAGATGGGCAAAGCGCCATTCACGGAACTAGGGGTATCCCAAAGCACCAAGCCGCTTGAGCACCTGTTCCCCGCCCCCTGGCTCCCGCGGCTTGGCACCTTCAGAATACCCCTAGGTCAGTGACTGGCACTCTGCATGGCTGGAGAGGGGGGTTGCACAAGCGCTTGTTCCAGCCCCTGCTCACATGCCTCCCATCCTCATCATGCCCTGGCCCAGCTCTCCCTGCAAGGCCAGGGCACCGCTGCCGCTTCCGCCACTTCTCTGTCCCGGCACAGTCTTTCAGCAGCCAGCCCACAACCATAGAGCGAACTCCCAGAGCGGCCACTGCCAGAAGACTCAGCAGCCGATTTCTGGAGTTTGGAAGCTGGAGAAAAAGCCATGCTGGGATGGTGGTGGTGGCAGCAGTGCCCTGGCCCTGCAGGAGAGCTGGGCCAGGGCATGGTGAGGATGGGAGGCATGCGAGCAAGGAGCAAAACAGGAACTCATGCAACCCCCATCTCCAGCCATGCAGAGCGCCATTCACTGACCTAGGGGTATTCCGAAGACGCCAAGCCATGGAAGTCTGGGAGTGGGGAACAGGTCTCACAAGCTTTGGTGCCTTCAGGATACCCCTAGGTCAGTGAATAGTGTTGTGCCCTGCTGGAAAAGGGGTTTGCTGGGCGGCTGCTCATGAGCATGGTCATCTCATGGCTGCTGTGTTATGTTGCTGCGGCTGTGCCCGGCTCTTTGGGAGCCCACTCGCTAGAGAGCAGCCACCCAGCCACCCCAAAACAATAAGCACTCCCCCGATAATGAGGCCCAAGCCATATTTTGGTGGTCAAAAGAAAATAAGACTGCCTTATTTTCAGGGAAACACAGTAGTAGTTAGTGCTAATGGGAAATTTTCATCATAACCATTCTGAACTGGAAAAGCTTAGGCCCAAATGTAGACTGGTACCCTACAATAGTAGATAATCCAACTTTAGAAAGCCAGGTATTCACTGTGTATCCCTCACACCCACCTTCATTATTAACTGCAACAGAGTCAAAGAAAGGTTACTCTAATGCTGAGGCCCGCAACCTTTGGGGCATCAGGGACTGGTTCCATGGAGAGAGGTTTTTCCGCAGACCAGAAGGTGTGTGGTTTCGTGTACTGCCTGCATCCAGCAGATGGGGCTTCATTTGTTTCTGTGACCCGATTTCTGGCATATCACTGCCCTGTGCCAGTCCACAGATGGAGGTTAGGGATCCCAGCTTTAATGCTACAAACTGGTTGGTCTGCAGACAAAGAGTTAACTTGGAGATCATATAAAGAATGCTGGAACTGGGTATGTCTAGTTTAATTAAAAGAAGCACCATGGCTGTGATGGTGAATCTGTGGACACGTGAGCCTTGCTCTAGATCACTCCAGCACACTCTGGGAGGACGTTTTTGGCCTCCGGAGAGCCTCCGGGGGGGGGGCGGGGCCGTTTTCACCCTCCCCAGGCTCCTAGAAAGCCTCTGGAGCCGGAGAGGGTGAAAAACCGGCCTACTGGGCCCACCAGAAGTTGGGAAATGGGCCGTTTCCTGCCTCCAGGGGGTGGGAGAGGCCATTTTAGCATGGGGGGGTTGCACATGCATGTGCAGGGGTGTGGCACAGGGGGTTGCATTATGGGTGGGGGCACACATGCCCGCTTTTGGCACTCAAGGGAAAAAAGGTTCACCATCACTGCACTAGGGGTGATACGATAGCACTGTTCCAATATCTCAGGGGCTGCCACAAAGAAGAGGGAGTCGAGCTATTCTCCAACGCATTAGAGGACAGGACAAGAAGCAATGGGTGGAAACTAATCAAGGAGAGAAGCAATCTAGAACTAAGGAGAAATTTCTTGACAGAACAATTAACCAGTACCTCTAAAAGTTGTGACTGCTCCAACAGTGGCAGTTTTTAAGAAGATGTTGGATAACCATTTGTCTGAAGTGGCATAGGGTTTCCTGCCTAAGCAGGGGGTTGGACTAGACTTCCAAGGTCCCTTCCACTCTGCTATGATCAATGTAACTGTTAAATTATCTGCATTTACTACATAAACTAGAGACAAGGGTTATCTCAAATAACATTCTAGCAGAACAAGCTGGTTTTGACCACTCAACATTAGATAACCCCTTTTTACTGATCCATTTGGTTAATAATAAGTACATGATGCAAAGTGAATGAAAAATAAATGCTGTTTTGTTGTGCATAGGATTCTGTTCTGACCCCCCACCTTGTCCGTTCAGAAACGAAAGCTAAACAGAACGTTCAAAGGAATGTTTTTATCAGTCCCAGCTCTTGCTGGCTGCGAGCCCAAAATAAACACAGATAAATGCTCTGGCAAAAGTCCTAACTTATAAACTGCTACAAAACAGGATTATATAAATCAAGTCGCTTATCCAAGTGCTTTTCTCGATGGTTACACATGAATGGAGAACGTTGACTAGAACAGAAATGGAACGTTGACTTCTGCAACCAGAGCGTGGCACCATCAGTCTTTTATCCGCAGGAGGAGATCCTAACGAGCAACAGTTGCTCGTTATCATCTCCTGTGAGTTCTCAATTGGTCAGCCCTTCTCCTGTGTGCATCCCGAAACAACTCACAGGAGGTTTCTGTGTCACCCTCTCACACTGATCCAAGGCTCAGTCATTACCTGGGAACCAACTAGTCTCTCTGAGCCCTGCTCGGAGTCAGAACCCTGTCCAGGGCCCTCCGTCTCCTCCAGGCCTGACTCATAGGGCCCCTCGCTGTCAGAGTCTGATAGCAGCTCCAAAGGCTCCTGCCGAGCCACAACAGGATTCCATTGGCAAGAATGGGCTTTTGTTTAAACTAACCAGCTTCAGTATCAATCAGTACTATTACTGAAACAGACATACAAAAAAATATTCATATGAATTTTTCACGTAATATCTGATCACATCCCAGTTTCTTTTGTTATCAGACAGGACTGCTCCCTTGCACTGTGATCTTTTAATTTATTCATAAATGATACTATTACAGAGAAGAAAGAAGAACCTTTCCTTCCAATCGGTCATATCTCAGTCCATGTTAGTTTGAACAGAGCAAAGATGGATAACCTTAGATACAGAACTGGGTGCAACCCCTAGTAATCTTGAGTGTGATTCTTTGAAGGCTTTAACTGTGTTATCAGCTTGTAACTTTTTAATATTATTCAAGGGAGGAATTTTTAAACATGTGACTGGAGAAGGTTCACTTATATTAATTGGTAATGGGTTTAACTATATGTGAAATATAAAAATACATCAAATGTTTTTAAAATAGAATAGAATAGAATTCTTTATTGGCCAAGTGTGATTGAACACACAAGGAATTTGTCTTTGGTGCAGATGCTTTCAGTGTACATAAAGGACAGGATACATTCATCAAGAATCATAAGGTACAAACATGAGCCGAGGTGGCGCAGTGGTTAAATGCAGCACTGCAGGCTACTTCAGCTGACTGCAGTTCTGCAGTTCGGCTGTTCAAATCTCACCGGCTCAGGGTTGACTCAGCCTTCCATCCTTCCAAGGTGGGTAAAATGAGGACCCGGATTGTTGTTGGGGGCAATATGCTGACTCTGTAAACCGCTTAGAGAGGGCTGAAAGCCCTATGAAGCGGTATATAAGTCTAACTGCTATTGCTATTGCTACAACATTTAATGATAGTCATAAGGTACAAATAAGCAATTAGGAAACAATCAATATCAATATAAATCATAAGGATATAAGCAACAAAGTTACAGTCCTGCAGTCATAAGTGTGTGGGGGGGGGAGATGGGAGATGGGAGATAGGGAAGATGAGAAGACTAATAGTAATAGTAATAGTAATGCAGCCTTAGTGAATGTTTGACAGTGGTGAGGGGATTATTGTTTAGCAGAGAGATGGCATTCAGGAAAAAAATGTTCTTGTATCTAGTTGTCTTGGTGTGCAGTGCTCTGTAGTATCATTTTGTGGGTAGGAGTTGAAACAATTTATGTCCAGGATGTGAGGGATCTGTAAATATTTTCACAGCCCTCTTTTTGACTGTGCAATGTACAAGTCCTCAATGGGTCTCCACCACATTTTGGGAGAGGGGGAATGCAGTCTTTAATTTATCACTCAAAGGCCATGCATGGGTAGCCTTGAGTCCAAAAAATTTGTCTATTCTTGGTATGGATTATTTCTGAGTCTTGGTAAATACTAACCAGGAGAATCATTAATGATTAATTACAAACAACAAAAATGATGGGTTTGGGTCAAAGTAGTTCCAAGTATAAGTAGAGAATTGATTATCATTTCATCAAATCAAACTCTAAATATCATTACCTAGGCAAATTCTTTTCATTGTCTGGAAGATGGCTTGCACATTAGAAGGCCAAGAAGGTAAATACTAATCAGCAAATAAGACAGATCATAAATTTGGCACACAGAATGGGATAATCGAATGCAGCCTGTTGGTTTGTCTGTATGTGTGTATAGACATACAGAAGAAGAGTGTGTGTAAATTAAACAAATTGCCTGTTTAATTTTTCACTTTAATGCCATGTCTTGAAACCATGTATTTTGCAGCAAGCTTATGAATAGTGATGCATTCAAAGTCTGGACTGACAGAATATTTTTTTAGCCATCATATTTTTCCTGTTCAAATAATTGTAAAGCAAAGATATACATTCAAGTGCATTGTATAACAATCCAACTTGCCTATGGTTTTGAAGAGCGGGAGCACCCCATGCTTGCTGGACCATAAAAGCCAGTTTAAATGTGTACATTATCTGAAACAGATCCTCTTGTGTGAAGGCAAGAATCCTTGCAATGAGCCTGAATGCACCAGGGGCCTTCAGCATGGTCTCCTTGCACACACATCCTGGAAAGCCCTTACAACCACAGGAGATAGATGATATCATATCTCCGTTCTCATGCAGTTAACCCCACGCTTAGAAATCTTATTCAGATCAAGTTTATTATCAGGCATTCTTAATACCAAAATTTACAGTTCAGTGTTAATATACTTCTGACTTTCCATAATCTGTCCCATCACGTGGTGTAAAAAGATGATGATTTCACTCCCATGCTGAGCAGAGATACAAACACTACTATTCCGGTTCACAAAGGCATTTAAACTGACCAGCTATAAACTTTGCACGCAGGCAGAATGCCCCAGTAGCCAATCAAAAACACAGATGTGATCACATGTCATGGAACTACATTTCCCATAAGGCAGTCTCTGCCTACATTTCCCATGAGGTAGTTTATTAAAGGAGATGGTTCTTAATTCCTATACTAGCTATATACTGCTGGCTATATACCGCTGGGGCAGCACAATCCCCCCTTCAGGTGTGCAGAGTTATATATTGGGGAAACAAAACAACCATTTCACAAACCCATGGCACAACACAGAAGAACAGACTCATCAGGACAGGATTCAGCAGTCCATCTCAAAGACAAGGGTCACTCTTTTGAAGACAGCAAAGTTCATATTCTGGACAGAGAGGACCACTGGTTTGAAAGAGAAATCACAGAGGCCATCCATGTTCAAACCGAACAGCCTTCCTTCAACAGAGGGGAAGTTTACAATGCAGTCCTTTCAGCAGTCTCAAGAAGGTTTCACACCCATTTGCACTCTGATTCAGGTAACTCTGAGGATATACTGTAGATCAGTGTTTCTCAACCTTAGCAACTTGAAGATGTCTGGACTTCAACTCCCAGAATTCCCCAGCCAGCAAATGCTGGCTGGGGAATTCTGGGAGTTGAAGTCCAGACATCTTCAAGTTGCTAAGGTTGAGAAACACTGCTGTAGATAAACCCCCCAAAGACTGCAAAGAATATAAATCCTTCCGTTCCCTATCATTCAGTCAAAACTGAAGAAGCTTCTTGGGTGAGAAGCAAAATGTATTCAAAGAAAGAAAAGAAAAAACAAGAAAGTCCAGGAAAAAAGCACCTTTGGGACAGCCAGGACTTGGATGATTGAGAATTTCCATAAATATGTAGCTAGGGGTTTATTTCATTGAGGCCGTCTACAAATACAGTGAATGAATAAAGAACAAACTGGTGACAAATAATGCTAGCTTATGAATGATGGCAAGGCAAGGAGAGTGAAAAGGCTACACTGCCCTCTTGCCCAGCCTGTTTAGAAACCTTGTGAAATATTTAACTTCAGACCTGGAAGGGAGAAAATGCCTGATTTTACTCCATACTTTAATAACAGGACAACCCACAGGTCAAGCTTTGCTAGAGTTAGAGTTCAAATGTGTGTTAACATTTTGACCCTTGCCAGTAACTGAACATTATAACTTATATAGATTCATTTGGGGATGGTTGTGATCCTTTTGCCCTGTTCACAACTCATTTTATTTTTTCTATTAAATTCATTATACCGTGATCTTACCTTTCAAGTAATTAAATAGTACTACTCATACTGCTCCTGCTACTACTGCTAATTTACTATTTATTGAGTTGACTGACTGAATAAGATATTTTAAATATAATTACTGTATTTTTAGGAGTATAAGATGCACCTTTTTTCCTCAAAAAAGAGGCTGAAAATTTGGGTGTGTCTTATACACTGAATACAGCATTTTTTGCCTCCTGAAACCCCGCCCCTTTCACCAAAATGGCCTTGCATAGCTTGTAAGAGGCTTTCAGAGTGTTCCTGGGGGCTGGGGAGGGCAGAAATGAGCAAAAAGCAGCCCATGCACTCTATAAGCTTCCTAATGCCCTTTTTTTCGGACAAAAAATGGACATATTTTTGTGAAAAATGGGCCGTTTTTTAACTTGTTTTTGCCTCCCCCCCCCCCCGGAAAATGCTACAAGCGTCATAAAAGCTTTGCAGGCCATTTTTTGAAAAAAAAAATGGGCCCATTTTCGTGAAAGACAGCCCCTTTTGGGAGGTTTGCAGAGTGCAAAAACTTTTTTATTTAATTTGCCTCTTCAAAACCTTGGTGCGTCTTATACTCCAGTGCGTCTTATACTCCAAAAAATATGGTAAGCCAGGGCAACTACTTCTTTCATCTGCCAGCTACTGGCCCCTAACACAGTAAGAGCACTTTTTCACATTGGTGCTGGGATTATTACTATATCATGACATGGTGTGATTTGCTGGGATATGATAGAGATCCCTCCCTTCTTAATTCCTTCGTTCCTTTCTCTTTTCCTTCCTAGTGCAACTAAAACAGGGCTGAGGAATTCCCAAGTAGCTTTACTCTGATTTCAAACTTCATCTACAGTAGGTCCCTTCAAGCCTTTGGTGGAAGTTCTCAGAATATTCATGAACTGGAATGGAGACATGGTAACAAGGTCAGCCAATATATAGGCACGACAACTGGGTCAGCCAATGGGAACTATTTGGTGACTGAGAGCCATGCCAGACGGCTCGGAGCCTGGGTGTGGCTTACCTATGTACCTCTGAGTCTGTGCAAGAGAACTAAACTGGTCTGCTGCTCTGATCTGAAACTGAATAAGCACTTGTTGGTATTGTATATTTACTTATGTGTTATATTGTATGTAGAGAGAAGTTAATGAATCCTGCTGAATCAGTTACCTATGTGTGCCTTCTGGATTTGATTTCTGCAACAAATCTGACAGAAGTGACCTATCACAAAAAGCCTTGCACCTTTTATTTGTATTTCAGGTATATAGCACATGTGAAAAAAAGCTTTGAATGCACAATTGGGATTGCCATCTTGTCCACAATTCACATGTCTCTACAATAGAAAACAGGTTGCCAACCTTCAGCTTACCTTATTTCCAGCTTTGTTAACATGGAAATAACTGCCTTATTCACTCTGCATGCTGGAATTCAAACACAACCAGATCTATCCTACAGCCATGGTGGCGCAGTGGTTAGAATGCAGTATTGCAGACTAATTCTGCTTACTGCCAGCAGTTCGATCCTGATCGGCTGAAGGTTGATTCAGCCTTCTATCTTTCTGAAGTCAGTAAAATAAGGACTCAGACTGTTGGGCTCAATATGCTCACTCTGTTACCCGCTTAGAGAGGGCTGTAAAGCACTATGAAGCAGTATGTAACAGTGCTACTGCTATTGCTATCCTTTCCAAAATAAGAAGCAATCATGTTTTGCTTATGTCTCTATCTCAGCAGTCCTAGATGCAACCTAACTAGTGTTGGGTGTAGCTTTTCCCAGCCTATCAAAAACAGATCATATCAAAATTATGTAATTCGAAACATACAAAAGCCAACAGCACTGACAACAATATAATACTTCCCACTTTCTTTTTCTCAGGGATGTATGAGATATTCCAGCAGCACAAAGTTGTATTTGGGGAAGGCATCCATGCAACTTTTCTCCAGAATTCAGATAGGACCCAACAATTCATCTTGAAAGATCCAGCATTTCCTAAGGAATATATTTCAAAGGTCCCATACCAGTGGTGAAATTCAAACGTTTTTACAACTGGTTACATGGGCATGGCTTGGTGGGTGAGGCAGGGGAAGGATACTGCAAAACATCCATTCCCTCCCCACTCCTGGAGGAAGGATATTGCAAAATCTCCATTCCCACCCCACTGGGGCCAGCCAGAGGTGGTATTTGCCTGTTCTCTAAACTACTCAAAATTTCTGCTGTCAGCTCTCCAGAACCTGTCAGAACTTGCTGAATTTCACCCCTGTCCCATACACACCTAATGTGGGATTATGAAGGGAAGTTGGTCTGACTAAAGTTGAGACAGGCACATTTATTGAACTAGTGTTCACTGGCCAAACTTATGGTTTTTTCCCCCCAATAAGCCTAGATAAATGGCTTACTCATCTAGGCTTATTGGGTAATGGTGGATAATGAGTCAACATGAAAAAGATCACTGTTGCAAAAAGTGCAACACTCTGGGTTCTCCATAAAAGTTATTTTGAGGATGGGTTTTGATTAAGTGATCACTCTGCTCAATCAACATCTTCAAGATCACTCTGCTCAATCAACAGACTTGGAATCCGATCAATCTCCCCAATGCAATATATCTATAGTATAGTGTAGTGTAGTGTAGTGTAGTGTAGTGTAGTGTAGTGTAGTGTAGTGTAGTGTAGTGGCTCGGCAGGAGCCTTTGGAGCTGCTATCAGACTCTGACAGCGAGGGGCCCTATGAGTCAGGCCTGGAGGAGGTGGAGGGCCCTGGACAGGGTTCTGACTCTGAGCAGGGCTCAGAGAGACTAGTTGGTCTCCAGGTAATAACTGAGCCTTGGAGCAGTGAGGGAGGCCGACACAGAAACCTCCTGTGAGTTGTTTCGGGATGCACGCAGGAAAAGGGCTGACCGACATAAGGAGCAATTGAGGACTCACAGGGGATGATAATGAGCAGCTGTGGCTCGTTAAGATCTCCTGCGGATAAAAGACTGATGGTGCCACGCCCTAGTTGCAGAAGTCAACGTTCCGTTCCATTTCTGTTCTAGTCAAGCTCTCCGTTTGTGTGCAACCATCGAGAAAAAGCACTTGGATAAGTGACTTGATTTATATAATCCTGTTTTATAGCAGTTTATGAATTAGGACTTTTGCCAGAACCTTTATCTGTGTTTATTTTGGGCTTGCAGCCAGCAAGAGCCGGGACTGATAAAAACATTCCTTTGAACATTCTATTTGGCTTTAGTTTTTGACCGGACAATGTGGGGGTCAGAACAGAATAGTATAGTATAGTGTAGTGTAGTGTGGTGTGGTGTGGTGTGGTGTGGTGTGGTGTGGTGTGGTGTGGTGTGGTGTGGTGTGGTATGGTATGGTATAGTATAGTATAGTATAGTATAGTATAGTATAGTATAGTATAGTATAGTATAGTATAGTATAGTATAGTATAGTATAGTATAGTATAGTATGTCAAATGCTTTTTTTGAAGCCAGCAAAATATTGACATCAATCCCCAAACTCTCAACAGACCTAATATTAGCAAATTGTAATGCCTCTCACCAGATGTTCTGTAGGGCAGATATAGGAAAAATCCACATGAGCTAAGATTGGGATGAAGGACCTACTGAAGCTTTGATCCACATTTTATTAAATCGTGCCTTCTACAAGGATGCCAGGGGCCATTTTATAAGGCTCTATTTAAGTACCCAGATGATTTACATCTTTTCCTTCCAGGTCAGTATGATTTCGTTTCCTTGAGTGTGACAAAATCAGCTCCCCCACCATGTCCTGATTGCTTTGACGATGAAGTTACAATTTGGGGTTTCTGTTTTATTTTCGCAGAAAAAGATATTGCTTATTTAATTCATTAACCTGCAGAATTCTGGTCAGTAAATAATAAATAATTCCAGTTAGTGACCACAGTAAATAACTTTTCTATACCTACAATGTGGCATTGTCACGTTAATCATACAAATCCATGATTTAAGAGCTTTGGGTAAATTTTTCAGATCTTGCTTGCTCCCAAAACTGTTCTTTGTAACATCTTGCCTGTGAATTGATCTGAAGATTTTAGAAGCTTGTTTTTTTATTGCTGTTCTCTGGATTGGCTTAATAAAAGTTGCCCTAAAATGGTTAGGATGCATTCCCCCACCCCCAGCCCATTTAAATTTCTATAACTTCTGATCCTGTCTTTGCCATTGAAATGGTAATTGATTTTTTTTATGGCTGTCTTTTATTCGGGCTGTTAGTTGCTAGCTTTATTGCACTGTCTTAGGTTTTTACAGTAATTTATTACTGATATTGTACCCTACCATAGAATCTTATGTGATTAAGGGGAGCGATAGAAATGGCTAAATAAAAAAATGACTGTGAAAAAGGCTGTGTGTTTCTCTTCCCCACCCGACTATTAATGGTACACAACTGTACAAGCAAATAATGCTAAAATCAAAGGGGAGGAGAAAGCAGTCTTGATGTGATCCTACATAAATATCTTTTTATATAGTGATTTACTGAGATGCACCTGGACTAATAAAACACTGCAGGAAACGTATCCTGGCCTTACTATATATGCAACCACATTGGAAACGCTGGGTGTGTGTTTGTGTGTGGATGTGCAGTGGTATGAGTCTCAAGAAACACATGATTTGGAAAGTAAAATAAATATTTAGCAGAAATATAAAGGTGGAAATTTTCTAATACATGGGCCCTACAAGAATAACAAAACCAGCTACGTCTTTGGGGATAGGTAGTCCTTGACTTACACAATTGTTGTAAGCTGCCCAGAATTGTTGTAAGCTGCCTGGAGTTGCCTTGTGGTGAGATGGGCAACCAACAAATTTAATAAATACAGTAAATACTGGATGGATGGATGGATGGATGGATGGATGGATGGATGGATGGATGGATGGATAGCAGAATTACTGTTGCTGTGATGGAATGTAGCCTGGATTCCCAAGAGGGAGGGCTATCCAGAAAAGTAAAAGACAACTCAGTTCAGGTAGTTTGTATGAAGAAAGGTGGTGAAGCAGAGTTCTCCCTAATAGTTCCCAGAATATATGCTTTATGGGTTTGGTGGTCTGCTTTAGTTTGGCAAGATGGATGTCTATGGATGTGAAATAATAAAGAAATCTGCTTGGAAGAACCACACATATTTTTCTTGCTTTTTGAAGTCTGACAATTGATAAGCAAGGAGGTCGTTAAGTGACTCTCATTCTGATTTTACAATCTTTTTTGCCATGTTTGTTAAGTGTAGTTGTTAAGCGAATCATTCAGTCCTTAACCAAATCTGGCTTTCCCTCATTGACTTTGCTTGTCGGAAGCTGGCTGAGAAGGTTACAAATAGTGATCACATGGCCCTGGATTGCTGTAACTGTCATAAATGCATGCTGGTTGTCAAATGCCCAGATTATGACCATGTAACTGTGGGGATGCTGCAATGGTCGTAAGTGTGAGGACTAGACATAAGTCACTTTTTTCAGCGCCATCGTAACTTCAAACAGCCACTAAAGTAATGATCATAAATCAAGGACTATCTGTAATCTGATACAATTATGTTCCAGCTGTTAATTTTGAAGTGCCAAGGAGAAGACAATTGGCAACCTGTATTCAGGTCTAATAATGACTTGCATGCCCTCAAATATATATGCAGGGACAGCCTGAGTGACTAGAGTAGCTATTAGCACTGACCCAATTATCATGAATATGGACAGAGATAGTTTTTCAGTTTCTATTCAATACCACAAAGGGAGGTGACCATTTTTTTTGTCTGAAGGGTCTGGAAATACTGATTGCATTCTCATGTCCTGAATACTGATGGATGCAAAATCTTGTGCTGTATATTATCCATGTCCTTCTTTTGCATGATAAAAGCAAAGAGAGAAGAGCAAAACTACAGTTGTTGGCAGATTGGTAACCCAGAAGGGCAAAAAACTTCACCTTTTTCTAAGTCGGAAATGGCTTCTCACCATTCACATCTATGGTATATTATTCTACTGTTGAACTAAATAGGGGGAAATAGCAGGCAGGATTATAAGAGGCGGCAGGTGAATTAGGTATGTTCGCCACCTTCAGTTATATATTAAAAAACCAGGATTAAAATCTAATAATAATTTTTCAATTTGCAGATGCAACTATTGAAGGTCATCTAATCCATTCAATCCCTTCAACATCCCGAACAAATACCTTTGTCAGGGTTCCAAATAACACCTCCAACGAAAGAAGACTTGAGATTCCTCAAAGTTCCCTTTTATTAGAGATGACATCTGGGAAAATCTGAATCTGAAAGCTTCCAGGTTTTTCCCACCCAAGTGAAAGTTCAAGTCTCTGCCCAGCACCCACATGTCCATCACATGGTCCAATCAGGAACTGCCCCAACTGGAGAAGCCTCCCAGTCACACCACCCCAATTGCAGGGCACGATGTCCTTGACTCTCTGAGAAAGGAATGTTATTTTGACTATATATCTCCCATACTCCATATAAGGCCCCTTCCCATTTTCCCACAGTGGAAAAGGCCTGACCACCTTTTCTACTGAGGACCATTATTTCCCTTGGTTTTGACTTAGACTGAGCAATCCAAGCCAATTAGGAATCTCACAGTAAACAAAATTTACAACACAAGTTTGCAAATTAGACATCATTATTAAGACAAGCTTTTCTTATATTTGCCAAATGGATGTTTTCCTTGACTCGATAAATGTGTGAATGGTCAAATAGGCAGTTTAACCTGTTGGTCGTACCATCTTCCCAATTAGAAATTTAAGAAGAAAAAATTGTGCCCTGCAGTTTATAATGGAAGTTATTTAAGATAGCCAATGAGGAATGGAAGACCTGGGAGGTCTCCAGTTTAGGTCATGTCCAAGGGCAAAAGTTAAGATTTTTGTCCTTTCACTCCTTAAGGAACAAAGAAACAGGTAAGCAACACAGATAGGCACAAACATTTGTCCATATGGTAGTCAATACAAGTAGTCCTTGATTTATGACTGTAATTTACTCTGGAATTATAGTCATGTCATGCTGATCATTAAGCAGGTCATCATATACAGTAACTAATCTGATTTTATGAGCTTTTTTTTGCAGTGGTTGTTAAGTAAATCTGTTGCTCTAAATCAGGGGTGAAATGCTACCTGTTCGGACCAGTTCACCTGAGCCAGTAGTAAAAATGCTACAGGTTCACCAGAACCAGTAGTAAAACAATTGCTATTTTTTATACATTTCCGACAATCAGCCGTGACGTGCAATTTACATGAATTACATTTCCTGCTTTTTAGCTAATCTAAATCGCATGCACAATAGATTCCTCCCCCTCACTGTCCACTTACCTTTGCAGGTGTGCTCGGTGGCGGGCTCCGCCCACCAATCCGGACATAATCTCATATGTTTTTTATGCTCTGCGCATGCGCGGAAGGTCCTGCATATCCCGGGAGGTGGCGTGTGCGAGCACGCGCCTCACATTGCTACCAAACTGGTAGCAAATAAGTTCACTCCTGCTCTAATTCACAATCCTATAGGCATGGGACATTGCAAACCAAGTGTGGTGGATGACAAGCAGAAGTTTGAATCCCAAGAACCTTTTCTGGGATCCATTGTGACTTTGAACGGTCTCTAAGTGATTGGTCATAACTTGAGGATGGCCTATACAAGGCTGAAATTCTAGGGAATCTCAAATGATACTATACCTGATGGATTTATTGGATAAACTAGCTTTTCCCCACCCTGGTCTCTTCCAATAAAATGGAATTATAATTTTCTGAATTGCTGATGGTTGGGAAATCCTGAAATGGTTGACCAAATCTATCTAGATTTGGAAAGAACTCTTTCAGAATCAAGAAAATTAGAAGCTAGTGATTCCAATCCGCCCTCTCACTTTTTTAATTACTTTCAGAGAAATCTGGATCCTGCACCAGATTCCCCCACACATTAATTCTGCCCACGCTGGAAAAGCAAAGATAAACTGCCTTGGTTTTAGCATCCGGTATTTATCTGCTGTCTTGTACCAAAGTAATGAACGCAGTAATGGTTCCTTCCCCCACCCCCTGAGGAACAGAGAGCAGTAACAGTTGTGCATTAAAAGGAAGCATGCCTGAGCCAATCTGATTAAGATTTTCAAATAGGAAAGCTTTGAGTTTAAATGTGAGAATTAGCATTTTGAATTGCTGGTATAATGAGAGGCCAAAGGCAGCATAATATAACCATCTTTCCGGTAGAGAGTCCCAATTGCAAAGCTGAGAAAACAGAGGAAAAAGCTCTTCATTCAGAAATATTTTTTTACAGTCCATCAAGTCTATTCATATGTTTCCTTCTTCCCTTCCTGTTCCTTGCTCTCTCCGTCTCTCTCCCACACGCCTCACCTGACGCTCCTCCACCAGGCTATTTGAAGCCTCCTTCAAGTCCCAGGATAATGACACCACCACCTGGGAAACCCTGGCACAAGATTGATCGACATGGCACATGCTGATCCACCAAGGCTGCCAGACATCTGAGGACAGAAGAACCATGGTAGCACAAGAGAAGCGAGCACTCCACAAAGCCAGAGTTGCAAATGATTCAACAATGGTGCCCAACATGTCTGGCTGACATGTGGTAGAATATTTCATGCCCGTCTAGGCCTTATCAGCCACCTGCGGATACATCATGGACAGCCCACAACCTGTTAGATGTCAAGGTCCTCTTCGAACACGATGTACGAACATCATTTGAGAATGGATATATTTATTTTAGGATTAGATTAATAGGCTTTGTGATTTGCCAATTGATAACGGTGATACTGTAGCACCAAGTGAGGGGAGGCCTTCTTGGCTCAGAGGTTTGGAAAGAAATTGTTCCCTTGGTGCAGGCAAAAATCAGAGGGGAGGGGAGGTGTCCAGAAAATGGAAATCCCAAATGCAAAAAAAAATAAAGATGCAATGGAGGAAGGAGGTAAGAATCACTCAGGAGACCTGGATTCACTGGATAGCAATAGCAATAGCAATAACAGTAGACTTATATACCGCTTCATAGGGCTTTCAGCCCTCTCTAAGCGGTTTACAGAGTCAGCATATTGCCCCCAACAACAATCCGGGTCCTCATTTTACCCACCTCAGAAGGATGGAAGGCTGAGTCAACCCTGAGCCGGTGAGATTTGAACCGCTGAACTGCTGATCTAGCAGTCAGCCTGCAGTGCTGCATTTAACCACCGCGCCACCTTGGCTCACTTGGATGACTTTGGACTACACAAAGTTACCTTGGTGGGAGGAAATGGGAGAAGGAAATGGGAGACCCAATGAACAATTAGGGTCACTTTGGACTCACAGTTCCTGTTCAAGGAACAGGTGGTAGCTGTAGCTAGGAGGGCCTTTGTACACTTTTTGGTTGTGCATCAGTTGCACCCATGGTTACTCATGCTCTTGTGATCTCTAGATTAAACTATTGCAACACACTCTACATGAGGGCTATGTCAGATCCCAAAGAACCAAATGTACACAGTCATTCTTCTAAGCTGATTTCTTTATTGTTCCATACCTGTTGTGGCCCAGCAGGATCCGGTTGAGCTGCTGATGGACTCGGATAGTGAGGAACCATATGAGTCTGCCATGGAAGATGTGGAGGACCCTGGGAAGGGTTCAGACTCAGAGCAGGGACCAGAGAGGCTGGTTGGCCACCAGGAAGCAATAGCAATAGCAGTAGACTTATATACCGCTTCATAGGCCTTTCAGGCCTCTCTAAGCGGTTTACAGAGAGTCAGCATATTGCCCCCAACAATCTGGGTCCTCATTTTACCCACCTCGGAAGGATGGAAGGCTGAGTCAACCCTGAGCCGGTGAGATTTGAACCGCTGACCTGCTGATCTAGCAGTAGCCTGCAGTGCTGCATTTAACCACTGCGCCACCTTGGCACCTGAGGCATGGAGCAGTGGGGAGGATCAAAGGCAGTTTGTCCTTGATGCTCGTTTGAGACGGGCTGAGAAACGGAAGCAGCAACTCCGTAGGCAGTCTCATAGACGATAATTATGTACAGGTGGTTGTGACTGGGCCCCTCCCAAGAGGGTTTATAAGTGAGGCGTTGGGAGGGGACATTTGCAGGAAACAACCGTTCGAACTACTCTTGAAGAAATCTGTATTCTAGTCATGTCTTGTGGAATTGTCTGCATTGCTTTCTTGGAGCTTCTGGGTTGCTGCCAACCGATTAGATTATCTTGAACATGAGTTTGCCTGTGCCTTCTGCCAAAGGACTGGTTATCACATTCATTAAATAGTGGCAAACAGCCAAGCTTGTGTTCTGGTTTATTCACAGGCTGGGGGAGGGGGGTCAGAACACATACCTATGGACAGAATCTTGCCAGTCTGCTATATCATCAGAAGCACATTACATCAGAATGAATATAGGCTTGCCGCTTGGAGATTTGTCACTGAATGGAATGAGTATGTCTTGTCCAGTGAAAAGGAGGCCTAGGGGGGTGACATGATAGCAGTGTTCCAATATTTGAGGAATTGCCACAAAGATGGGGGGGGGGTAAACCTATTTTCCAAAGCACCAGAAAGCAAGACTAGAAACAATGGATGGAAACTAATCAAGGAGAAAAGCAACCTTGAAATAAGGAGAAATTCCTTCACTGTGAGAACAATTAACCAGTGGAATGTCTGGCCTTTGAGACGTTGTGGGTGCCCTATTGCTGGAGATTTTTAAGAGAAGACTGGACAGCCACTTGCCTGAAATGCTAAAAGATCCTACAGGATTAGAGACACATTAAGCAACTAGAACATTAAGCTAAAAAAATGCTGCAGATATGTGTATTTTAAGTCTTCAGATATGCCATATTAGAAAGCAAAATAATGTAGAAATTCATAGCTGGACAGTTCAAATTAATTAATTAATTAATCTCCAAACTGGATTTTGCCCAAAGCCTCTTAAGCACTTTCTCTCACACTTTTCTATAATACAATCTGGGACACTGTGCCCATCCCAGCAAAAGGAAGATTCCCCACTCTCTGACCATTTTATTCAACCACTTCAACACAAAATGCCTCTCCAACACAAGGACAAGAAAATTAGTTTGACTTATTCCCTGAAAGAATGAAACTTGATTCAGCTTCTGATGCCCATCTTTTCTGCTTATTTATTGGTTTAGTCACTTTAGTGGGAAGGTGGAACATCCCTAAAGCCATTCTCCCCAAAAGCCATTGATCCGTGTAGCTCAGAAAGAAGAACCAGTAACATTTAAAGCCATGCAAGATTATTCTACAATTATTTCATGGCTCCAATAAAGATGTCCATAGAACAATGTTTGAGATTTTTCTTTATGATATTTTGCTGCTTCACATGAAGATGTTAACTAAGAACAGCACAGCTGTCCATTCAACAAAGCCCAACATGGGCATTGAAAGGAGCCAAGAGGGAGATGCTATCTACTGGTTCATTGTTGATAGCCTTGCCTAACTCTTATCAGCATCTGATAAATGATAAGCCAAAGGGAGTTGAATAGATTTATTCCCAAGGATGCTGCAGACTCATCACAGCAGTTTCGTGCTGCAATCTAATTACCTATATGACTTCCAGACACATTAAATTGGTTAAGGGTTCCTTTTTTAAAATCCACACCGGGATTCCTTATTCTTCCAAATTATCACCGACTTAATTTGCATTCTCCTTGCTAAAGCTTCCTGGAGGTAACAGTCAAGTATGTGATTCATCAATGTGGAGAACAGATTCAATCCTATGAGGACTTGGCAGTTGTCAACATGATATGACAGCATAAACTTGCAATCATGTTTGATAGCCTTTATGAAATGACTGAGATTTTAAAAGCTGTAGTTTGAAGCACCTACCGGGTAGAAGGTTTCCCTCAAGGGCTTGGAAGTCTGTCTTTGATCTCTTGGAACTCTATATATCATGTCCCATTCAGCAGGGTTGAAGGCAGAAGGAATAGCCTCAAATAGCAGTTTTACAATTCTAGGGTAATGTAATTATTCGATTCTGGGTGGAGGTGGGCTCCTTTTCACTCTTCACTATTTCAGGCATGGTTGGAAAACCATCTGTTAGGGACACTATATGTGATTCTGCAGTGCAGATGCTGCACTGAAAAGGAAATTGGCTAAATGAGCTCCAGGAATCCACCAGTCATCAAGATCTTCTGGAGAAAAATCCTGACCGGGTTGTATTGAGAGTGCTACTTTCAGGATCTTCCCAATTATATCTACCAGTCTCATCAGATCCAGCATGAGGAGTAAGTTGTGGGTGCTATCTACTAACATCTGCTGGGACTTGGGAAACGAGCCTTTTCTGCCATGGTGCCTACCGTGTAGAACATCATTTCAACCCCAAATTGATGCCAAAATTTCTATCTGAAGGAGGAGATCTGTAACATTTGCCATTGTTGATCTTCAAAATTCAGCTACAGCTGAATTTTTTTTTACTATATTTGATATTATTTTTTTTACCATATCTGGCTAGTAGAAAGAAAGAAATTTTTTTTAGGATAGATATAAATGATGGGAGGAAAGATAAAGATAAAGCAAGCAGATATACTGTCAACATCATCACAATTGCCTTCGGTCACCACTTAACCATTCTCCAAAATTTTGCACACGCACATTCTAGAACACTGTTTCTCAACCTTGGCAACTTGAAGATGTCCGGACTTCAACTCCCAGAATTCCCCAGCCAGCGAATGCAGTTGCCAAGGTTGAGAAACACTGTTCTAGAAGCTTCCATCAGAAAATGAGGGAGGGAGGGAGACAGAGAAAGGTTGATTTGTATCTTGCATGTGGGTATTTCTACAAGGGGCCCAAATAGTAGAGAAATTCCTTAGGTTTCTGAAGAATACACTATTGGCTCAGCAAATATATTTTTTGAGATTCTGAGATTTTTCACTTGAGCAGTGGAGTAACCTGTACTTTCAAGATGACTTCAAAGCTTGATAATCCAAAGAAAGGATGTTACATTGGAAGAAGAGAATTTTTTTATAACACCTGAAGATGGGAATCTCTTCTCCAAGGACGCATCTGCCAGAAAAATTAGATATAGTGATCCAATGTGGTTTAGTTTTTAAAACAAGTATCTAATAAATCATGTACTATAAAATTATTTCAAGTGTATTATGATAAAAACTATCAAAACCCTGTGTATTTTACCTGAGGCTGGATTTCACTCTCTCTGAAATGGAGCATTATTTCTGTTTATCTTTTCCATCTCAAAGGCCTCTGGGAGAGTTTTTCAATGCCATCTTGCTTGATAATGAGTTTGGGAGAATTTAAAAACATACACTTTTACATTTTGACCTTGAGTTAAGAAAAGTACCGTCCTAATTTTAATCTTGGACTCATTCTCTCCCTCCCTCCCTCCCTCCCTCCCTCTCTCTCTCTCCCTTCCTCCCTACCAACCTACCTACCTACCTATCTATCTCTCCCTCCCACCATCCCTCCCTCCCTCCTTCTCCCTCCCTCCCTCCCTCCCTCTCTAGCAAAGCTTGATTACTTTTGCTTCTGGTCACTTCCGATTTGCTCGTAGGGTCGTTTTTCATCCTCCGGAGCCTTCGGGGAAGTCTCTGGAAGGCCCCTGAAGACTCCGGGGGGATTAAACTGGCACTATGCTCAAACCGGAAGTCCTGAAGCTCCTGAAGCCTCCAGAGGGCCTCCGAGGGGTGGGGGAAGCTGTTTTTGCCGTCCCCAGGCTCCTGTAAAGCCTCTGGAGCCTGGGGAGGGTGAAAAAAGCATGCAAAAAATGGGAGGGGAATGCCTGTCATGCGCGCATGCGCATTGGGGGTCACGCATTGCATTATGGGTGTTGCAACTCCACACACAACCTCCCTGCGCTCCCCCCACTTTTGGCACGCAAGCCGAAAAAGATTCGCCATCACTGATGTAGGGTCTCCTGCTTGAGCAGGGGGTTAGACTAGAAGATCTCAAGGTCCTTTCCAATGCTCTTATTCTATATTCTAAGGGCACATATTCCTATGACTTCATTTCTGTCTCAACCAATCCACCACACAGACAATCTAAACCCATTGTTAGTCATTCCAGTTTTAGTGTTTTTCATCTCCTAGTGTAATGGTCTGTGAGAACAACCTTGGGAAACAGAAGGAAGAACTGCTGTCTAGACAATGGTAAATAAATATATGAAATCTGAGTTCATAAGAGCAGTGCGGGTAAAGAATGTGTCTTAGCAATGACCTTCCTAATTATAGCAATAGCAGTTAGACTTATATACCGCTTCATAGGGCTTTCAGCCCTCTCTAAGCGGTTTACAGAGTCAGCATATTGCCCCCAACAACAATCCGGGTCCTCATTTTACCCACCTCGGAAGGATGGAAGGCTGAGTCAACCTTGAGCCGGTGAGATTTGAACCGCTGAACTGCAGATAGCAGTCAGTTGAAGTGGCCTGCAGTACTGCACCCTAACCACTGCACCACCTCGGCTCTAATTCTCTGGAATACGAAGCCAGGGGAGTAGGGAAGTGCTTTCACACTTGCAAAATTCACACCTTGCAAAAAAGATAGAATTAATGTTCTAATTTTCCTGTCAGGACTGCCTCAAAGGGCCGGCATCTGGTGCAGTGGTGGGTTGCCAATTTTTTTTACTACCGGTTCAGGCACGCTCCTTGAGTTTGCTTCATGCTCTTGGGAAGCGTAGGTCAGAACATATTGCCTTTCCCAACTTATTGATATATAGGAGAAATAGCAATAGCACTTAGACTTATATACCTCTTCACAGTGTTTTACAGCCCTCTCTAAGTGGTTTACAGAGTCAGCATATAGACCCCAACTATTTGAGTCCTCATTTCACCGACCATAGAAGGATGGAAAGCTGAGTCCACCTTCAGCTGGTGAAAATTGAACTGACAAACAGCAGGCAGCCGGCAGTCAGCAGAAATAGCCTGAAGTACTGCATACTAACCACTGTGCTACCACAGCTGTTATTACATTGTCTTATATTGCTTTCTAAGAACTATAACCTTTTACCCAGCAACTATTCTTTAGCACTAGTCATGGAAGAGAAACAAACTCTTACTCACATGATGTACTTAACCAGGGCAGTGGTTTAATCCACTTTCTGGGTTTACACACAGTTTTCATAAGAACGAGGAACAAAGAAAATAGCATCACAGGTTTCTTTTTGTATATGTGTGATGTCACAATAAATAGAAGGGATGGGGCCAGGGGTGGGTTTCAACTGGTTCGCAGCGGTCCCCGCAAACCGGTTGGTCGGCGAACCCGGAAGTAAGTAACTTCCGGGAAAGGCGAAGGGCCCACCCACCTGCCCAAACCGGTTGGAACGGGCCGAGAAACCCACCCCTGGATGGGGCTTGCCTTGTGATGCCACAATGTTGTTTTCCTTATTTTTATTTCCCTTCACTTGCTTATGGACACCATTCTTTATATAGCACATTAACTCATAAACTAACAAAATGGACTCAAACCCAAAAGGGGGAAAACAACCCTAATTATGGTTAACACCAGACAAACTTGTCATATTATGCGAATGCTTAATACGGTCTTTAAGAGACCCGATTAAGCATGTTGTGTGAACACAGCCTTCTAATACACAACCAATAAGCCCACAAAGAAAATAAGGTTTTAGATTGGGCTGGGAATTCAAGCGGCACATAAAAGATTTGCAAGAAACTGCCAGGAGAATTAATAGCATAAATAGATTTCAAGAAGCTTTTCATTGCGAGTGAGGCATTCATATATAAAAAATATATACTCCTCGGTATATTCCAAGCCAAATAAGATGATCTGGAGGAAATGAGTTTCAGTTTGTAATTCAGCCAAGCAGTATAGAATCTATGAATTTGTAATCTGGCTCAAGTCCTTACAAAATATACTGAAATCTGGCTCGTCTGATAGGGAAGAGGACCTGGAAAAAAAATCAAGCAATCTAGCCAAGAAAAACATCAGGCTTGCAAAAATACCGGTAGTCCTCAATTTACAACAATTCATTTAGTGATCATTCAATGTTACAGGGACGTGGTGGCTCAGTGGCTAAGATACTGAGCTTGTCGATCAGAAAGATCTGCAGTTCGGCGGTTTGAATCCCTAGTGCCAGTAGTAAGCTCCTGTTATTTGTCCCAGCTTCTGCCAACCTAGCAAGTAGAAAAATAGGAACCACCTATGATGGGAAGATAACAGTGTTCCGTGTGCCTTTGGCGTTTAGTCATGCCAGCCACATGATTATGGAGAAGTCTTCGGACAGCGCTGGCTCTTCAGCTTTGAAACAGAGATGAGCACCACCCTCTAGATTCGGGAATGACTAGCACATATGTGTGAGGGGAACCTTTACCTTTACAGCACTTTAAAAAGTGACTTCTGACCATTTTTCACACTTATGACCATTGCACCATTCCCACCTGATAAACATTCTGCTGAATGGCAACTGACTCATATTTATGATGATTGCAGTGTCCTCGGGTCATGTGATCCTTTTTGTGACCTTCTGACATGCAAGTCAATGTGGAAGCCAGATTCACTTAACAACCATATTACCAACTGAACAACTGCAGTTATTCACTTAATAATGATGGCAATTGTGGTGGTAAGTCAAGGACAATCTGCACAAAGTTGACTTGAGGTCTTTCAGCTGAAATTAGCCTTGAAACCTACTTGGTTTTCTTTAATAAAAAAAATGCTTCCTTCTAAGCATATATAAAATGTGTTTGCCTTATCCTTGCTCCACCCAAGTTGGATGTCTCTCCACAAGGAGCCAAATCAGAAAATTCACAGCAATTCTTCCTGAACCAGGCAGATCAACCACCAGGATTCTCCAGTCAGCATGGCTATTGCTGAGGATCTGGAAGTTGAAGTCCACACATCTAGAAGATAGCATGTTCAGGTTGTGTGATGACTCCCTACCTTCCCCAGATATCTCTCCAGATGTCAACTTGAAGGAGGATGAACCAGTTCTCCAGGCACACATCTGGAAGGAAATTCATCAATGGCTCCAAGAAGATGTCTGAGAGGGATTTGGCTCAAGCACAGCTGCAGAAGGACAGCCCTGAGGCTTCCGATGGAGAAAGCATGCAACTGCAGCCAGTCAATGATAAAGAAGGGGAACTGTCTTCTGCACCTGATCCAAGAACAGAGGGCAGAGCAGAGAAAAGGCAGGAGTAGAGAAGGTCAATCAGATTACTCTCAAGGAGAAAGACTTGCCCTTCTTGTTGGGCTGCACTAGAAGCTGGCTATTTGGTACAGCAGGCAGGTGGAGGCAATGCTGGTAACAATGTGTTCATTTCCTTGCCGTGTGTTTTGACTTGAACTTCAGATCGTATCTCTTCAGCTGTTGGCCTTGCCTTGCCTTGCCTCAACTCCATTTTACTTGCTTTTGCCTTTGCCAAGGTGGCGCAGTGGTTAAATGCAGCACTGCAGGCTACTGCTAGATCAGCAGGTCAGCGGTTCAAATCCCACCGGCTCAGGGTTGACTCAGCCTTCCATCCTTCCGAGGTGGGTAAAATGAGGACCCAGATTGTTGGGGGCAATATGCTGACTCTCTGTAAACCGCTTAGAGAGGCCTGAAAGGCCTATGAAGCGGTATATAAGTCTACTGCTATTGCTATTGCTACTGCTATTGTTTTTGCCTTGCCTTGCCATGCCTTGCCTCAACTCGACTTGACTCGACTTGACTTGCTTTTGACTTGCTTTTGCCTGTGGATTTGCCTTTGTCTTGCAACTTTGCCTTGGGAACTTGCTTTTGCCTGGTGGACTGGACTTGCCTTGCTTTGAGGCCTTGTGTTGGCTTCATTTGAGTAGCCTGTGGAATTCATTGGGGTTGAGCTAGTGCCAGGACAGGGAATTATTTGGGAATACCAATTCAGGCTCAGAAGTCTTCATAAAGGCTCCTTACACCCATGGTGTGTGTGTGTGTGTGTGTGTGTGTGTGTGTGTGCGCGCGCGCGCGCGCGTGTCCGTGTGTGCATATGTTGACTGGTTTCTGGTTTCTGGATGAACATCAGCTTGTTTGCCCAGTAAACTTCTCCCCTTAATTTATTACTGAAACAAACTTTATAATATTCAATCCATGCAAATAATTCCACGTTATGAGAGCCTGATCTTGCACTGGCAAAGTTTTGATCTTCCTGTTTTTGCCTTGGGCCAGAAAAGCTTTGCAGTCTCATGCAGTCATTGTGGAGTTCAGCAGAGGATGTTTGTTTTAGCAATGCCTCCTGTCCTGAAGGCAAAACATTTGTCTGTCAGCTCAGAGAAAACACAGGGACCTCCATTCTCTCTTCTTCTAAGTGGCTTGTCAGATGAAGTGCTTTAGGAGCATGAGTACTGATTTTTCACCTCCTTGGCTTTAAGCTTCTCCTACCAAAATTCCATAAATGTCTTTCTGTCATCTGCTTTCTCCAAGGCACCAAATCATTGTTTTAACTCTCAATAAGAAAGATTGAAGGATGGAGGGAGCAGGAGAAAGAACAAGCCAAACAAGTTAGAGGCCTTAGGCCATCAGAGTACATCTGGCAGAACAACAGATAACCCAGCTTATCAAACACATTATGATTGGTGTCTCTGAAGTTACCATGGAAAACTATTTCCATGGGGAGTCAGGCTCAAATCTGGGGGTCAGGTGGTTCAAAGTTTTGGCATTGAAAAAAAGAATGCATTTGACTATTTATTTATTTTTTAGAAGGAGGGACCACTTTGGATGGAAGAATGATACAAAAGAAGTTGGAATTTTCTGCTTTTTTCCTCAAGTTTTGAGGTAAAAAAAAAATGAGGGCCCTTCTCATTTCTTATGTAATTTAGAATTTACACTCCCATTTTTGTGTGCCCTTTTCTCAAGATAGTGATGAGATGCAGTTTTTGACAACTTGACGCAAACTCTGCTCCTTACCTTTGTTGTTGTTGTTAGTTGCAAAGTCATGTCTGACCCACTGCAACCCTATGGACGGTGTTCCTCCAGGCCTTCCTGTCCTCTACCGTCCCCTGGAGTTCATTTAAGCTCACGCCTATTGACAAATAGATGGGGAAGAAATGGTTTTCCCAGATGCAACGTATGGCTGTGAAAGTTGGACCATAAGAAAGGCTGAGCACCAAAGAATTGAGGCCTTTGCACTATTGTGCTGGAGAAAACTCCTGCGAGTCCCTTGGACTGCAAGGTGATCAAACCGGTCAGTCCTAGAGGAGATCAACCCTGACTGCTCTTTAGAAGGCCAGATCCTGAAGAGGAAACTCAAATACTTTGGCTACCTAATGAGAAGGAAGGACTCACTGGAGAAGAGCCTGATGCTGGGAAAGATTGAGGGCAAAAGAAGGAGACAGAGAATGAGGTGGATGGATGGAGTCACTGAAGCTCCCTACCTACTTGCATAGAATGTTGTGGTGCACATATGAAAGGCAGAGTGTGCAACACTTATACGGAAACCCCATATGGGTGTCAAACATTTCAGAAGGTATGCAAATGGGAGAAATTTGCATGGGGACAAATCTCCATCAAGGAACAACTATTCTTTATGCAGGAATGCCTGTAACAGAATGCCCTGCCCACCAGTGTCAGATCTAAACCTCCAGTAAACTGCACAGCTGGATGGAGAATAGCTCAACCAAGCAATTGAAAAATGATGTGGCTAGTGATCATTGATGCTTACCTCGGACTAAAGAAATACCAGCCCACTCTAAACAACATCAAGAAACAACTGGGACAAACTATGTCCCCAAAACACACAAAAATATTGATAAATATTTCTGAATAGGTTTCTCTTCTTAGCTCCATCATTATCACCCTTTTTTTTTCCTCCTGTATCTTGAAATCTGGGATAAAGCTCCAAATTGTCAAATTCACCATCAAGGTTACATTTCTAAGGTGAGCTGAAAAAAGAAAAGAAAAACTCCAAACCAAATTGCTCAAGCTAAACCCTAGAACCAAAGAGGCACCTGAACCCCAATTGGATAATCAAAATATCCAGCCAACCTTCCACTATCCACTGCAGAAAAGAATATCCTCCACAAAGGCCTCAGTCAGGGGTCCAACTAATACACCTACAGCCAGTGACATGCGGTGAGGATTATGGTTCGTGAGGCAAGAGCGTGGCAGTGGCAAGAAGCAACGTCCCCGCCGCTGTGTCCGATAGGCCAGGCATCTCGCGTTTATGGTGGACATAAACGTGAGATGCCTGTAGGACACAGCGGCAAGAACGTCCCTGCTGCTTCCACGCTCCGCCGCCTCGCCCCCCCACCTCCTCCAACCCCACCACTGTGAAGTAACACACATGCACACACACACACAAATTCCTCACAATAAAAAATTACAAATTAAATTACAATAATTTTGAATTCCCCCCCTCCCTCCGTCTGATCCACATACCTTTTCCAGCTGTGGATTTCAACTCTCCTCTTGTCCGCCCGCCATGATGAAAATGTAAAAAATTAAATAAAAAGGCAACTTAGGCACGATTTGCTGCTGCCAGATCAGGAGGCAGAGAACCAAGTGCCTCCTTTGCATAAGGAATTTTTCGCTTTTTAACCCTTCCTTAACTCTGAGCAAGGGTTAAAAGGTAAAAAATTCCTTATGCAAAGGAGGCTCGTAGTTCTCTCGCCTCCCCCTGCAGTTAGCACTAAGAGTCATCCACTGTGACTCTGGAGTCTGGCAGCAACTACCTTAGTCTTTTTCCTTTTAATTATTCTTTTCTTTTCCTCATGACACTGGTGAGGCCCCGCCTCCCCCGCCTCCCCTAACTGCACGTCCCTGCCTACAGCAAACATAACTCCGAGTTTCAGGGTTGACACCTCAATTACAACATAAATGTACTAAAAACTTACAACTCTTTGTAGCCTTTTATTCAAAGCGGAAGACAGAGCTGCCCTCAAAAACATGAAGAAGGACCAAACCAAAAGGCTAGGCCACAGGAGCCCACACTCAGATAAGCAGGGGCCAACACTAGACAAATAATCAGATAGACAGCCATGCCTTAATTATTTTTAAAAAATCCTATCATGCAGGTCTTTAAATATGGTAACTACCTCCTTGATTTTTGCCCCTGGAAATCTACTGGGAACCAATGCACCCCATGAAATGGCAAAACTTGGTGTGCCCAATAATGATTAGTGCACTCAAAACTTTTAATTCTTTGCTGCCATCTAGTGACATCCAAAGTTTTGCAGAGCATACAATCATCTAAATTTGAAGAATGTTTGGATTTGATTCCTGCACTGAGTAGACGAGACTCAGTGACCTAGATGCTTATTTCCAACTCTAGACACGTATTCCCATAGCACATAGCACACAACCACATTGTTTTCAACAGGCAAAAGTTAGCCTAAAGTTGTGTTAGTTTTTGTCTGTGTCTGTGTCTGTGTCTGTGTCTGTGTCTGTGTCTGTGTCTGTGTCTGTGTCTGTGTCTGTCTGTCTGTCTGTCTGTCTGTCTGTCTATCTATCTCCATCTCCATCTCCATCTCCATCTCCATCTCCATCTCCATCTCCATCTCCATCCATCCATCCATCCATCCATCCATCCATCCATCCATCCATCCATCCATCCATCCATCTATCTATCTATCTATCTATCTATCTATCTATCTATCTATCTGGCTTTCTATGTTGGATGAATCTTGTCCTGTTTTGTTTATTGTCCAATTAGTACAAATAGGTTAATTCAGTAACTAAATTAAATGTATAAATCTATAATTGCACTTAATTACTTATAGTTAAGACTTAATTTAATGATATTGTTTTAGTTAAATTAAAGTAAACACCAACCTGTTCCATTCATGCTGGACCCCCTAAATCTGCTTCTCAACAGCCAAGTACACTCCCAAGGATAAAGAAAGAAAAACGGTGGGGATGAATTTAGGCAGGGAAAATGGGCTTTTGAGTCCTTGGAATCAGCAGAACTAGTTACTTGTGACATACTTAGTCTACTTGAACCTCAGAATGGATTGTTTTTAACACACACACACACACACACACACACACACACACACACACACACACACACACCTTTTCATCAGTGACAACCAGTTTGATGTACTAGGGAAGACCCCAGGCTAAAAGCAAGAAGAATTTGAGGTCTAGTGCTGCCATAGCTGCAAAGCCAGGGTTCACCGACAAATGCGTGCACGACAAATGCAGGACGACAAAACCACGGCGAGAAAACCACAATGTCGAAATCGCGCCGACAACAGCGCGCCGACAAAAGCGCACCATCAACAAACAATGTGAAAACAACATAATAACCCTATCCCTAACCCTAACCCTAACCCTAAACCTAATCCTTACCTTAACCGTAATCACAGTTTTGTTGGCGCGCTGTTGTCGGCGCGCTGTTGTGGGCACAATTTCGACATCGTGATTTTCTCACCGCGGTTTCATCGGCGCGCTTTTGTCAGGCGCGCATTTGTCGGGTCACGCAAAGCCAGATGGGTGATCTTAGACCAAACACTTCTCAGAATCCAACAAAGGAGGAGCTGGCAAGACATTTTTGAAAATGTTTCCAAGAAAAATGGCAGGAGGCACTTGCCAACAGTCAAAACTGACTTGAAGAGGTCATTATTAATCAATTCATGATGGCTGCTCTGAAAATGGTGGCCACTTCGGAGGCCAAGCCACACAATCTAAAGAGGTTGAAGAATGGAGCATCTTGCTCCCCTTCCCCAACACAAGCTCCTGAGCTCCAGATCTCTACAAAGAGAAATCCACACATGCCCTGGTTTGGATGCAGGTAAGTGCAGGGCATGCATGGAGGCTCGGGGAGGGTAAAAAACAGGCTTACCAGAAGTTTGGGAAGGCCTGAAACAGACCGGTTTCTGGCCTCCAGAGGGCTTTCAGAGCCTGGGGAGGCCATTTTCATTCTCCTGGAGGCTCGAGGAAAGCCCCCGGAGCCTGGGGAGGGCAAAAGCCCCCCCCCCCCGCCATGGTCCAGGAGGCCAACTAGGCCATGACCACCATGGCCACGCCCATCCAGCAACGAGGCAGAGAACCCCTTGCTAAACATTTTGAAGTCCACCCCTGAGAAAAAGGAATTGAGAAGAAAGAAGAAGGGGTAGGGATAAAGCCAAACTGGGGAGTGCAAACAAACAGGGGGGGAAAGCCACAGAAAAAAAAAGGAACTTCCAACTTTCTTCAATAGAAATAAAAAGCCTAAATAATCAATGACTCTTTGAATTTGAACAAACTATAACAAATAGTACTTCTATTGTCATAAACAAGTCTAACCATCTAAACCCAAGATTAACATTGCAGCTCTTTCAGTTTCAAAAAAAATATGCAAGAGTGGTTTTCAAGTGGAAACGAAGATAGACTTTTCTTTAATCAAAGCAGTCAGTTTTGTCATCTGCGCCATTGTTATTGAGAACTAGCTGATAACGTGGCATTGCCCGGGTATTTATTTATAGTGGGGGGAAAGTCCGGACCAAATGTAATTTCTAATGTTGGATTTTCCCCTTACCAGAGGAAGCCCCCTTGTGGAGTACTGTGAAGCTCTTACCATGGCAACTCCACTGCACTGTACAACAGAAGCCATTTTAAGGCACAACAGGCTACATCTTGACAGAATACATACCCTGCCTTTGTATAATCCTTAAAGAAGAGCATCAGAGATAACCAAATGTGGATAAGGTTGTGTTTTTTGTAAATCAACAGTTATTTGTTCCTAATAAGGTAAGAAGAAAGATGTAAAATAGTTCTATGAATTCCCTTGAAAGTGAATTTGGGCATGTTAGGCTTTACAGTGGATTGAACACTGGCAATGAAGTTTGCTAATATGTCTCTGGAGTCAAATACATGCAACAATAGCTCCTGGAAAGAACAACAACTCAACATACACTACACAATACTTATCTTTACCAAGAAATGTTTAATCGGGGATATTTATGTGTGAATGAAAGCAGACAATTTATTATCAGGTAAATTAGAAGAAGCATAAAAAGCTTTCACACGTTATCTAAAGTTACAAATGTTTATCCTGTTAGATTTTCTACACATATTTTTTTTTTTAAATCTGGCCTGCAGTACTATTCTAATGGGGGGGGAGAATTTGCTGGGGTTTTTTTCTTAGTAATTCATAATCGCTGTTCAGCACCACAGGCTTTTGAACATCAAATGCTCAAAACCTTTTACTTGATGAATGTTTTCCTTCCGCTTTTTCTTAGATTTAATTTAAAAAGAAAATACCAACCTCAGATCCTTTCCACTCCATTTATGAACAAAGTTGTGAAATTTGATGTTCTTATCAATCATCAATTAAGGGCTTGTTTCTTTGGGTCTTTCCGTTCTGTATTCCAGAATCATGTTGCCCCCTTAAAGAAGCCTGGCTGAAAGAAATGATAGTCACCTGAGAATAAATGGAGACTGCTATCGCTAGGGCCATCAATCTCCAAAGCTGCATTAAAATAAAAGACATTCCAAAATGAAAACTGACATTTTTGCTTTATTGCCTGCCATTTTAAATCCTAGATATTAGATTTTATGAAGCACAGACTGCAAGCTTCCAGTGACCACACAGTGTAGGCTCTAAAATTGCTTCACCAATACCAATGCTATTCCTGTTCAAAACAATTTATTCTGTCAAATGATATTCGGGATGAGGCCAAGAGCACTGGTAGCCATACCAGTATCTATCTGCCTGAGAAGGAACTCCAAGGAGGGCTGTCTAGACAGCTGTCAATCAACTGGAATGATAATGTGGGTGCTGCTTAGCAAAGTGATGTATCTACACAACTTAAATGGTCCAAAATCCTCAAGGAATCATGTGGCTGGTTAGATAAAGTCAAGGAAGTCAGATGAGAAAATCAATAGGTTCATTCTGAAACTCTGTCAGCCTTCTCAGAGCCTCAGTCATTTGTCCATTTATCCAACAGCCTACAATCGCAGTGCTATCTACTTGACTAGCCTGTCATCTGGTGCTCATTGTACACTATGGACTCGTGTTCACAAGGAAACTAAGGGTCTACTTTAACCAAAGTTCCATCATTTGAATTCATACAAGAGGAAGCAGTTATCAGATGAACTACACTGGAAGGATTTGCGAACCGGTAGGGAAGGTAAGTGATTATCACCCCTGGAACTGTTGAATCTGTGTACTTGAATTACTTTAAATCCAAAGCAGGTAAAAATGAATAAAGTGACATTCCCAAACTTGCAATAGAAGCAAAGATTTTAACTCCAGAGAATTTGACCTTAAAGTCATAATATTGTTTTTTGAACAGTTTCTTTATAACAGGCAATATCTTGGTCTCTATTTTGAAGAAGTCACGGGACTCTTGCTAAGTCTGAGAACACAGATCTGGAAATGGCTCCTGAATCACCATTTGTGACAGAGGTGGGTTCCTCCCGGTATGGTATGGTATGGTATGCCAGAAGAGGCAGTGAAAATCTGGCAGACTGGACCAGTAGTAATGGTAGTTCTCCCGTCAGAAGCTTTGTCAGAAGCTTTTTTTTTAAAAAAAAGCCTTTTTTCTCTGCTGCTTCAGGCAAGGGAAAAAAGCCTTTAAAAAATAAAAGAGAGGGGGGAGGGGGGAGGGAGGAGACGGAAAAAGAAAGAGAAAGGGAAAGAAATAGCAATAGCAATAGCAATAGCAGTTAGACTTATATACTGCCTCATAGGGCTTTCAGTCCTCTCGGTTTACAGAGTCAGCATATCGCCCCCACAGTCTGGGTCCTCATTTCACCCACCTCGGAAGGATGGAAGGCTGAGTCAACCTTGAGCCAGTGAGATTCGAACCTCTGAACTGCAGATAGCAGTCAGCTGAAGTGGCCTGCAGTACTGCACCCTAACCACTGCGCCACCTCGGCTCATGAAAGAAAGAAAGAAAGAAAGAAAGAAAGAAAGAAAGAAAGAAAGAAAGAAAGAAAGAGAAAGAGAGAAAGAAAGAAAGAAAGAAAGAAAGAAAGAAAGAAAGAAAGAAAGAGAAATAAAGAAAGAAGGAAGGAAGGAAGGAAGGAAGGAAGGAAGGAAGGAAGGAAGGAAGGAAAGAAAGAAGGAGGTGTTAGAACCAAATGCATTTTTCAGCAGGGAGATTCAGCAAAGGAGAAAGACAATCTGAGTCTCCAAACTGAGCATGCCTGGCTGTGGAATTTTGGGAGTTGAAGTCCACAAGTCTTAATGCTGCAAACTTTGGAGAATCCTGCTTTAAATTAAAAAACTGCTCGGAAGGAGGTTTGCAAAGTGACATTCAGCAGTTTGTTTCTGGGTCAGTTGAACAACAAACTGGATAAAAGGAAGGATTCTTATATGGTGCTATGTTTTTGAAGTTTTGGGTTTGTATAATATGGGCTTTGTGTTTGGATGATTCCCTGCTTGTGTGAATGGAGCCAAACTTTCTATAGAATCATCATCTCATTATCTCTATCTGGCAGGAAAGAAAGAAAGAAAAACAGCAAAGCAATTTAGGGCTAGAAGGCTACTCGGAAGTCATCTAGTCCAACCTCCTGCTGCAGCAGGAAACCTTACATTGTCTGGATTATTTTGATGCCTCTAACAGAGAGGAAAATTGCCAGAAAGGAGAAGGAGTTTACTAGGACAAGGCTGCCATGCAGAGGAAGGCAGAGTTATTCCTTGACTTATGACTATAATCGAGCCCAAAATTTTGGTTGCTAAGCAAGAACGTTGTTAAGTGAGCTTCACCACATTTTACAAGTTGGCCAAGCCCACCCGGTCACATGACCACCAAACCACACCCACAAAATAGGCCACACCCACATAATAGGTCATAAAACCTTTTGAAAACCACCCCCGATTTGTGACCACGGGATACTAAAACAGCCATAAATGTGGTCATATCACTAAGCACCTGAAGTGCAATCATTGGGGGGGGGGTGTTGACTGAACTTCTGATCTAGGTCCTTAATCCTATTTTTCAGGTAGGTAGTAACTTCAAATGGTCACTAAGTGACCAGTTGTAAGTCAAGTTCTATCTGTGTATGGATGTCCAGCTTCAGCTTCCTACAATGCTTTAATTGAAATTTGTGTTGCTGGCTTCCCAAATCCTTGATGAAGTCCTGCTGGCTAGGAACAATAATAAAGAATAATGTCTTTAGCACTAGTATTTTCTCTGGAGCTATTCTTTTGTGCTGGTCTTTTCTTGGGTTTAGTGGTTCCTTTCTTGAACTGAGAATACATGCACTCTGGCTAAATTTCTACTACTACCTTAGAGAGACTTGGCTCTCCTGGTTCTCCCTTTCATCATGGGTTAGTGCTAGACTTCAAAGCCATGGATCCTTTGAATAAAGCTTGTATACTTTTACAACGCCCATAGAAAGCTTTGAAGAGGTACTTCACTTCAATTGAGCCTTAGATAAAACAATCTTTCAGTGTGGTTGTTCAAAACAAAGCACTCTGCTTTGAGATGTCACAAGGGGACTACCATGCTATGTCAACCTCCTGCTGCACTGACCTCTGTCAATTTTCTGGGCATGCACACACCTTCTCATTAAATTAACACCATTCCCTCGTCCCTTTGCTCTTTTATTTGGAGGCCTTGAAATGGGAATTTTGCACCCCATCACTGCATCCACAATATCGTATCACTCCAGTAATTGAAATCAGGTTTAACAGAACAGAGTAACAGAATTGGAAGGGGCTTTGGAAGTCTTCTAGTCTACAGGTGTTAAACTCAAGGCCCAGGGGCCGCATCCAGCCCACAGGTTGCTTAGATCTGGGCCAGTGATTGGTTTCAAAAAAAATTAGAACCTATTCTGTAGATGTAGCCTGTTTTGTGGGAGTGGCTCTGCAGTCATGTGACCAGATGGGACTGTCTTGGCGGTGGTGTGACTGGGTGGGCGTGGCCAACTTGGAAAATGTGGTGAAATTCACTTAACAACGCTCTTGCTTAGCAACCAAAAGTTTGGGCTCAATTGTGGTCATAAGTCAAGGACTATCTCTGCCTTCCTCTGCACGGCAGCCTTGTCCTAGCAAACTTCTTCTCCTTTCTGACAATTTTCCTTTCTGTTAGAGGCACCAAAATAATCCAGATGATATAAGGTTTCCTGCTGAGGCAGGGGGTTGGACTAGATGACCTCTGAGATCCCTTCCAGCACTAGATTGCTGTGCTGTTTCAAAGCATTTTCTAAAGCCATGTCTAGTGCCAGGGTTAACAGTCCGTCCCTCCTCTCCTTTCTCTTTCTCTCTTTCTCCCTTTCTCTTTCTTTCTTTCTTTCTTTCTTTCTTTCTTTCTTTCTTTCTTCCTTTCTTTCCTTCTCTCTCTCTCTCTCTCTCTCTCTCTCTCTCACTCACTCTCTCTCTCTCTCTCTCTCTCTCTCTTTCTTTCTTTCCTCTCTCTCTCTCACACATTTTAGGAATAACATCTAAAGGACCTCTAGGAATCTTATTCAAAACTGATTGTATTCCGTGACAAAAGCTTTAGCTCAGATTCGTTAACTTGACTATAAATGATCCCATTTAGATAATTTAGGGTTTTTTTAAGAATGTGGAAATGAGCAAAACAATATAGTAGATAAAGGAAGGAAGGAAGGAAGGAAGGAAGGAAGGAAGGAAGGAAGGAAGGAAGGAAGGAAGGAAGGAAGGAATAAAGAAGGAAGGAAGGAAGGAAGGAAGTGATGAAAGAAATGTCCTTCTGGGTTTGGCTCCAAGTGGGGAAAAAGACACTGGAGATAGGGAGGCTGCTTGGGAAGATGGTTTATTGTTGGACAGGGCCGCATGACTTGAGTCCTGAACAGAAAAGGTGATCACATGCTTCAATGTTGGTGGAGAAGAAGAGAAGGGCTGAGGTAGATGGTTTGCTAGGCTTTTTATAACCTGTTCAGCCCCACCTCTCTGTTTCCTGTTCCTGTGTAAGAAATGTATTCTGATTGGTTGTCAGATTCCCATGGGGCCATGCAGGGGCAACTTTCTAGGCTGTGTTTTGAATCCAGGTTTGGTTGAATTCTCAGATGCCATGTGGTCAGTTGGGGCCAATATTATGATGCTTTAATCCCATCCCCCTGTAGCTGAAGTGGAGAAGTCTTTATTATGTAAAGTGGACTAGCTTGCCCTTTTTAATGGCCCATTGACAAAGTGGGGATGGGCAGGAAGCTACAGGCAGCTATTCTGTCTTTTAAAACATGTTTCTTTCTTTTCACATCCAGAGAAATATTCTGCTTTTTCAATATTTACTAGGATATTTCATTTTTTCTGGGAGAGGGCTGGGTGATAACTTCCTACAGAAGAAAGAAAGTTGGAAGGAAGGAAAGAAAAGAAAGGTGTTCAGTTCTTAATATTTGAATGTAACTTCTTAATAAACATACTAGTAATAATGTATTAGAATATTTCCTTTCTCCCGCCCCCACCCTCCCTCCCTAAAAACTATTTGGGGCCACATGCAATTCTTCCTTCCTTCCACCTCCCTCTACTCTCCTTCCTTCCATCTCATTTCCAGCTCCTTCGTTTCCTTCCCTCCTTCCTCTTTAATGGGGCGGGGCGGGGGGGGGGCGGCGGCTGGACTTTGGATTCTCACACTTAGTTCCCCTAAAAATCCACCGCTGGCACAAACCCACTTCTTCCTTCCCGATCTGCTGGGTGTTAAAGCCCCAGCGATTCTCCTGTTGATTTGATCAAAGCAGTGGAGAAAGTGGGAGGGGGGAGGAGGTGAGTGGAAGGAGTGGATGGACCCAGGCGTTTGTGCGCACCTTTGGAGACAAATAATTGGGAAGGGATTCACTCCGGAAGCTTATAAAATCTCCCCACCACCTCCCGAATAGGCATGTGTGCATGCACACATTCTCCTCCCTCTCTCCCTTCCTCTTATACTGGATAGACGGTTCCGATCGGCACTTGTGATTGACTTTGTACCAATATCTCCCTAAGGCTTTTCCTTCGGCTGGCAGAAGGAGAGCGAAGCCACTTCGGCCACTCTCTTCCAGAAGTCCCGCTGGGACCGAAAAGGCGCCCTTTTGGCCAGGAAGAGATCAGCTGCGGATGTTGAACCATGCTTAAGATGAGCTGAAGGAACGGCTCTTCCCCACTCCAGACCAACTTGTGTAAGGCAAGACAGGCAGGCGGGCAGGCGCGTGACGCTGCCCGGGAAAACGTAGAAAGCGCAGAATCAGCTCTGCCTGAAGGTAAAAAGGCTTGGAGCTTCCATCCGCACGCACGCCAGCCAAAACCTCCCGGAATGCTTCTGCTGGCGGGCGATTTGGAGGGGGGGGGCTCCGAGCCCTCTCAATGAAATTGGTTTGACAACCCTGTTCTAGTTCAACCCCCTTCCCAAGCAGGAAACTCCTATATCATTTCAAGCAAATACTTGTTCAATCTTTTCTTTAAAACCTTTAAAAAGTTGGAGTACCTACAACTTCTGGAGGCAGGTTGTTCCACTGATTAATAGACTAACTGTCTAATTAACTGTTAATTAACTGTCAGGAAATTTCTCCTTGGTTCTAGGTTGGTTCTCTCCTTGATCATTAGCAGCTCAGTCCTAGTCTTCTATACCTAAAAGCTTGAAGTGAGAAGATCTGCTCTTCAAACTCAGCCTTCCACTGCCCCAATGTTCTGCTCCTTAAGCAACTATAATTCTCCTCTGTCCTTATATTGATTTCATATGTTTCCAGCTCTGGATATCTCTTTGAGACTATCAAGTGGATTTCAATTTGTTAGTTTTCACACTGCCATGAAAATGGTGTCAGAAATGAATCTTGAATTGCAGGATGCACAATTTGTACATTGGATTTTTTTAAAAAAGAAAAAGCTTGCAAAATACAATATTGGTACTATTGCATGTAAGGTAATATCAGGAATTTTGTATTGCTGTGTTTATTAGACCCATCATGCAATCAAACCCTAGCCATTCACCTACCCAACCCATATTAGAAAGTTCTTCTAATCCAAGAATCAATGGCAAAGCCTTTGGTTTTAAATGTATTTCAAAAGGAGAAGACAATTTTGTGAAATTCTCATGAATGGTTACGGTGGCTCAGGGGCTAAGACGCTGAGCTTGTCAACCAGAAATTCAATGGTTCGAATCCCTAGTGCTGCATAACAGAGGGAGCTCCCCTTACTTGTCCCAGCTTCTGCCACCCTAGCAGTTCGAAAGCACGTAAAAAATGCAAGTAGAAAAATAGGGACCACCTTTAGTGGGAAGGAGTGCTGGATTAATTTTTTAAAGAATAAAGCATAGCCAGTAGAACATTGCACAGAAAAGAGCATATATAAATAGTAGTTGAATGGGAAAATATATTTGTCAGGGCAATTAGAAAAAGAGAACAGCGCATATTGGGATCCATGTATTTATGAATACATGAAATACATTTGTGGGTCAGCCCAATTGGCTCTTGAATTTTTAACTCAAATAAGACAAAAAATGTACCACCTGCAGCTAAGCTGACCATTTTTGTATATTTTAATTTTTATAATTGGCTTATTCACAGGTGGCATATTTTATGGTATCCACAAGTATCTTTCATTACCTGTACTTTAAAAAAAGTTTCATTTATATACTTACAGATAAGCCCATCCACAGATAAACCAAACCTAAGTTGGGGATGTAATTCGGAACCTAAAATTCTTATTGACTCTACAAATATACGTGATAATTTTCTTGACAGTCACCGGCTGACTTCTTTCTTTTTTAATGAATGAAATGGGAAGTGAGAAACTACAGAATTGACAATGAGCCTCACTTCGTCTCACAATTTTAGGAAATAAAATGGTGAGAAAGGCTTTGCTTGAAAGCATGTCCACATGCCTAGAAAGAAGCAAAGAACAAAAGCAAACTGGGATGGCTCTGGAGCCAACAATGATTGGCAGTTCCACTAATTTCCTGCTAGTAAAGCAGTGATTTATGGCTGCCATCTTGTTAACAGTTAATTTCTACCCTATGAGTCACCTTGTCAAGGAGATGGTTGGCATGTAAATTTAATAAGTAAACAAATGCGTAAATAAATAAAATTGCCATTTTCCAAATGAGCCCATGCATGGTCCTGTCATTGTTTTCATTCAGATAACTCACAGGTGGCTTTCAGTAGTCCTGCCTATCCTTGTTCACTGAAGCATCTAATTTATCTATGGACCGATTGCCAGAATTCTTAGGCAATAAAGCTATTGCTCAGAATTCTGGGGGTTAGTCTATATTCGTGATGGCGAATGCCACATGCCACAGGTGCAGGGGTGGGTTTCAGGCGGTTCACGGCGGTCCCCGCGAACCGGTTGGTCGGCGAACCCGGAAGTAAGTAACTTCTGGGAATGCCGAAGGGTCCACCCGCCCGCCCGCGTTTCTTACCCGATTTTGACAAGTTCTGCGCTTCCACGCATGCGCAGGATGCATACAGCGCCTGCGCGATCCTCCAGGAGCAGCTGGAGCATCACACAGACGCTAGTACGCATGCATGCACTGCGCGCGTGCACGAGGATGCCGCCGGCCCCGTTCCAACCGAACCGGTTGGAACGGGGCGAGAAACCCACCCCTGCACAGGTGGCACGCAGAGCGCTCTCTGTGGGCACTCTAGCCGTCGCCCCTGCTCAGCTCCACTGTGCATGTGTGTGCACCTCCTGCCAACCAGCTGATTTTCAGGTCTCTGTCACTCATGCACATGGGGGGGGGTCATGTGTGTATGCATGGTGGGTGAGGGGGGTGCAGGGGTGTGCAGCGTGCCCCCCTTTTGGTCCCAGGAGGCTGCAGGGAGGCCTACTAGGCCCAAAATGGGGGTGTCATGTGTGTATGTGTGGGGAGGAGGGGGGAGCAGGGGGTATCGCATGTGTAGGGGGCAAGGTGCACAGGGGCGGTGTCGTGCATGCATTACATTATGGGTGCGGGGGTGCTTTTGTATGAGTGCACCCGCACTTTCAGCATGCGACAACAACAAGGTTACCCATGACTGGTCTATATAGTGGAAAGCTGTAAAGGTGGACAAGCCTCCTTTCTTCATTAGATCTAAGAGCTTTGAATAAAATGTCAGTGTGCTGGCAGTTCTTTCTTCAAATACCAAGATTTTCTCCTCCCTCCAAAGAAACAACAACAACAGAAAGCAATTAAGGGATAAAATGCTGGAGAAGTGTGTTTGTGTGTGTAGAGGGGGATGTCATTTGGCAACTAAATGAGAGGTGGGTTTTCTGAATACTTTTTTTCTCCTCCCCCCCACTTCATCTCCCCATGGTGACTCAGAACAATTGTCGACAACCTCTTAATATTGCTGACAAAGTTAGTGCAGTGGGATCAAGGAGCAAAACCTATTTACGCTTTTGCTATTTCCTGATGCAAAACAATCCAATTTTGTAGCAATAATTAGTTGGTTAGTGAGAAGCTCCTGACACAGTCAAAGCATGGATATATGTTTATATGCCAGGATTCTGTGCAAATGAAAAAGAGAAAGACACATGGGATGTTTAATGTGAAATGCATCTTTCTCAAAAACAGGAGAAGAATATTTTGGGGACTTTTGTGAAAATAAAAGATTGAGAAAAAAGATGACGAAGATCAGGAGTTTCTGCAGGAGGAAGATTGGTGCAAAAAATCTAAGAGTGGACATGGCGATGTGATTGAATTCCCATACTTTTTACGTGCATGAAGGAATCTTTACCACCAACACTCTTCACATACATTTAGAGGGAAATGTTCTGTTCTCAGTTTTGTGCATTATTGTAATAATAAACAGATATACAGTATAAGAATACAGCTTCATGGTTGCAATTAGACAGGACGTCAAGGGGCCTTATTTCCCTTAAGAATTAGGTAAGCATATCCACCCTGCCATTTGATACATGGAGAAGACCACTTCCAGAATAGGCAAACAGCTTACATGAACTCTTTTCCAAATCAAGACATTTAAAGGTGAATCAAGCTGAGTTCAAGTGGTCAGTTTCAGTCTAACCTAAATCAAAACATAGAACTTGCCATCTAAACTTATCAAGCACATAAGCATTGAGGATATTGAGGCTGATTTTCTGAAGGTCTGCCATGAACATTCAGCTTGGAAGAGCCATTTCATCAAGCAGAGGTTCAAGAAGGGAAATCACATTTGCCAATCAGTACCTTGGATATTTTGGCCAAGTATTTTCCACAGGATTCCTATGTATTTGTTTAGCACTAGGCTAAACCATTGGGGGGTTAACCTGGAATGTAGCTTTATTGAGATTTTGGAAATACTTCATCTGATTATTTTGGGTTAAAGCAAAATTAAGCTATCTTTTGTAAACAAAAATCCATGCTTAGCATTTGGAGAGAAAAGTGTAAATGGAGTACATAATAGAAGCAATCATAGCTAATAAGATTTTTTGTTTCTGTTTTCCAGGTTTTGGGAGGGAGTTCTTTTATTTAATCTATTTTACTCCTATTTTAGGGCTTTCATTACTATTTTTATATTTCCTGCCACAGGTCTCAGCTGCAAACAAAAGTAATGAAAAAAATATTACACGTGTGTTGCAACATGACTACCCAACTAGATATGTGGATTTCTACAGAATAAGAGTTGCAACTGATGTTATCAGTGACCTGATATTATGGCAACTCCAGTACTATTGAAGAGCCTACAAGTACTGGAAAACTAGAATAGGAACCCCCCCCCCTTTTTTTTGTAAGCCATGTGAAATACAATAAAGGCATGGCTGTCCCACTGACACACTAATAGGTGGTGATACATTTCTAGTGGCTCTACCCAGGATAAAAGCTGAGCTACACTCCAGCATCCACAACCCTTTTGCTATATGCAAAGCCTATGGCAATTAATCCAAAAGGATTATCTGAGCCTGTGTCTGTGTGTATTTAGGTTATAGTTGCTCCTTAGACTAGGCTAGACATTATTTAGCAAACCCAAGGGACCTCCTACAAATGTACAGTTTGTAATATTTCTTGGAACAATTACTCAATGCACCTTTGAGGTTGCCTGGTTTCTAGCTATTACTACATTCTGTTATTAAATCTCTCCAGAGTGAAGTTTTATTTTCTTGAAAGCTTCCCAGCAACTGGCTGATTGTTGCTAAGAATGCTAGATTCAAAGGAAGACCATCACTGTCTAGGTGAGTCTATCACTGTCCAAAGAAATCCTGATTGTGTTCTGTTCCAGCAATGTTTTTATATATTCTTCAGTACCAAGGACAGTTCCACCCTTGATTATGTAATGTGCAGCAGTGATTGCTGTTACAAGAATAAGAAATCATCTCAACCTATCCAGAATTCTTCCTGTTGGATTACCTTTATATGATGGAGTACTGTTTAAATGCTGGTTCCCTGTTGCATCAGGGATGGTTTTATGGGAGACCTTGCTGACTAAGATACTACAAGTAAGGGAAGACCTTGGCTAATGGGCACTAATAAAAAATCTGCCAGACTTAACCAAATGATCCAACCTGCTATCAGAAGCATTGCTTTTTCAGTGGCTTATTTGCGTGGAAATACACAGAAATCTCAAAGGTGCTTTTTCAAAAAAAGGTAACTGGACTGTGTTTTCCTTCAGGAAGAAGAAGACATTCCTCCTCCTCCTTGTTCCTCTTTTTGAGACAACTATCACCTAGATGACTGAGAATCTCCATAGACAATAACACAGAAACATTTCCTCATTCAGTTGCTTTCTTAGACTCAGCACTGCAAGATTCCTATTATACCCAAGATGCACTTGTGAGATGGGTGGCTATATAACTTGATATGATGATGTTATCCATTCAGTCATGCCCAACTCTAAATAAATAAAATAAAATTGTTGTTTTTGATCTTGACTGTATGCCTGCTACAAAATGTGTTATGTTAATGTTAATGTCAAGGTAGGGTAGGGTAGGGTAGGGTCCATCTGAAGTCACTATGACTTCAGTAATGAATCAACACTGCATGCCAAGCATTGAGTTGTCGAGGAGGCTCGGCTATTCTACCCCTGGGATATGATATAGAGCAGTGTTTCTCAACCTTGGCAGTTTGAACAATGGAAGGACCAACTCCCTGAATTCCAGCTGTGCTGGCTGGAGAATTCTGGAAGTTGAAGTCCATCCATCTTCAAGCAGGCAAGATTGAGAAACACCGATATACAGCAGAGGCACGTTTGGATCTTTCTAAAATAGAACAAAGAATAGAATAGAATAATAGAATAGAATAGAATAGAATAGAATAGAATAGAATAGAATAGAATAGAATAGAATAGAATAGAATAGAATAGAATAGAATAGAATAGAATAGAATAACAGAGTAGGAAGGGACCTTTGAGGTCTTCTAGTCCAACCCCTTGTTTAGGCAGGAAACCCTACACCACTTCAGACAAATGGTTGTCCAACATCTTAAAAACTTCCAGTGTTGGAACATTCACAACTTCTGGAGACAAGTTGTTCCATTGATTAATTGTTCTAACTGTCAGGAAATTTCTCCTTAGTCCTAAGTTGCTCTCTCCACTTTTTCTGCTGCTCAATTCCATACCACTCTCACCCAGTTAGACACTGTTACAAATCCATCTTGTCCTCTGGCTTTGCAGCTTCATCTTATTAGGATTACTCTTTTTTTTTTTTTTTTTGCTACTACTGCAAACCTTGAGGTTATCCCAGATCTGCTGACATCTCTCTATTGTGCATGCATTATGCTTTTTTATTTACTTTTGCATGCATACACGGGAACTTAAATCAGAAATAAAAGGAGCAATAAATCTCTTCTCGGGGTAATAAACTATGAAGCTACCCTGAAATCTGTCATCCCCTTTGCAAATTGTATTCATTCCATTCCATTTTTCCATTTGACTGATCTTCACATTCTTCATTGTTATTTGGGTAACAAGGTTTTTAACCTGTTATTGGAGCAGTGGGTTTTTTTCATTTCTGGATCAAAAAGTTTATGATGCTTTAGCAATCCATTCAGAGGGATTGTTTCTTTTCATTAGTTCAAAGTATGAAAAAGAAAGGTTTAACTCATTGCTTCCTGAGACCCTACTAAAAGCTGCCTCCTTTCCATCTCCTTTATTTATTCATTGGTCAAAGTTCTAGGCTGGCCAATATAAAAATGTCTTCAGGCTGTTTTCTAATTTCCGGAATTGCTTCTAATTCCAGGAGAAAATGATAAGGTGTCAACAGTTTTGCAAAGGAAAGGTCATACTGAGAGCTTTCTAAACTAAAAAAGAAGTGGAAGAGGAAGGTGATATTTGTAGTTATATAAAACGGTTAAACTTTCTCGACCATGATGAGTCTTACCTCCCTCCCATATCTATTTTTAGGGGCATGGTTACTAAGAAATCACATATAATTTGATGCTGAAACAAAACAAAGCTACCAACTGCTGTTATTCCACTTGAACTGACAGCAACCACTTTTTCCAGGATATTTTTCCAGGACAAAATAAAAATACAAGCTGGATGGGTGGGAGAGAACAAAAACAGCTATGGCAATGTATCTGGACTGCATAAAAATGCTGGTACACAGTGGTGGGTTTCAAAAATTGTTCGAACCTACTCTGTGGGTGTGGCCTCCTTTGTGGGAGTGGCTTGCCATCCATGTGACCGGATGGGAGTGGCTTGCCACCCATGTGGCTGGATATGAAGATGCCGATGTCACTTGTCAGAACCACCTTAAATTACCTCACACACAGCACTGGCATGCATAAGAATATGATGTAAACTTTTTTTTTTAAAGGCATCTTTGGTTTGTGTTAAAACAACTTCAACACACGCAATGTTCTGATTGCACCACAAACGCCATAGTCATCCTTACCTTTCACAGAGGCACTGAGTTTTATAAATATGAGCATGATAGTGCAGAATAATCATATCCAAGGACCAGTGGTGGGTTTCAAAAATTTTTGGAACCTCTTCTGTAGGTATGGCCTGCTTTCCGGGTCCACTGGTGGAACCTCTTCTAACTGGTTCGGTAGATTTGATGAACTGGTTCTACCGAATAGGTGTGAACTGGTAGGAACCCACCTCTGCTGGTACATTTTGCAATCAAGATACCTCAAGCCTTGCATCCATTTCATTTCTAATTCCAATTCCCAAAGTTCAAATAGCATCCTCAGGGGTCTCGGAGGGATAAGGCATCCAAAGAGGCAATATGGTGGTCACAACTATACCATTGTGGGTGCCATCTTGAATTTTTTCGATGCAGATAAAAAGGTGGTGATTAGACTGCACTGTTTTTGTGGCCATTATCTTGATAGAAATAGAAATAGCACTTAGTCTAATATACCACTTCACAGAGATTTACAGCCTCTCTGAGTGGTTTACCAAGAGAATGGTTAGAATAGCAGTAGCAATAGCTATTTTCAGCAATATTCAGACATATACTGCTTCATAGTGCTTTTACAATCCTCTCTAAGTGGTTTACAGAGTCAGCATATTGCTTCCAACAATCCGGGTCCTCATTTTACCCACCTCGGAAGGATGGAAGGCTGAGTCAACCTTGAGCCAGTGAGATTTGAACTGCTGAACTGCAGCTAGCAGTCAGCTGAAGTAGCCTGCAATGTTGTACTCTAGCCACTGCGCCACCTTGGCCTTCTATGCAGTACTGCAGGCTAAATCACTGCTCACTCCATGACTTTGATTCTGAACATCTCAATGTTGACTCAGCCTTCCATCCTTCCAAGGTCAGTAAAATGAGGATCCAGTTTGTTGGGGGCAATGGGCTGACTCTAAACCAGTTAGAGAGGGCTGCGAAGCACTATGAAGTGGTATATAAGTCTAAGTGCTATTGCTATTACAGAGACAGCATATTGCCCCAGGAATCTGGGTCCTCATTTTACTGACCCTGGAAGGATGAAAGGCTGAATCAACCTTGAAGAGAGGGAGGGAGGGAGAGATTAGATAGATAGATAGATAAGATAGATAGATAGATAGATAGATAGATAGATAGATAGATAGATAGATAGATAGATAGATAGATGATAGATAGATAGATAGATGATAGATAGATAGATAGATAGATAGATAGATAGATAGATAGATAGATAGATAGATAGATAGATAGATAGATAGATAGATAGATAGATGGCAGGCAGGCAGACAATTCATTTATTAAAAATGTTGATCATGCTAGTAAAAATCTAATACACATAATTTAAAGAAAAGAGAATAGGGAAAAGTAAAAGAGAAAGCGAAATAAAACAAAGAGAAAAAGAGAAAGATAGTTAATGAGTAATTTCCTAAAATGATTGCAAAGTAATGTTTGCAAACCTAGGGTCCTTTAAAAGCCTGTACAAGATGTGATTGTAGGCAAGATGGCGAAACTTGTAATCTCCAGCGCTCACACATGTGGAAAACGGCTGCCTCATGGTCACCTCATGAGAAGAAACTCTCTGGAACAAATGTGAGCAATCTCTCATCCTTTCCTTGCCTGAAGAGATCTACTCATCAGTTCCTTGGTTTTTGCTGCACTCGTTGGCTTCACTTTTGCACAGCTGTCTCCAATCTGCCATGCCTTCCCTGGAAGTCCTGTTCAATTTGCTATAACCCTTCCTCCCCTACACACAGACATCTCCAAGCCATTAACTTTTAGGACCCTCACCTCCCTGCAAGCACCCTTGACCCTCCCCAAATAGGTAGAAGTCATAGGAATGTCTGACTGGAAACCCCCTCATACACTTTTTGCTGAAGAAAGGAAAAAAAATCAATTTGTGATTTATGGGTTTGATGATTGGAAACGGTAGCTTATGGAAGAAAGAAATTATGATTGTAACCTTAAAGAAGAGGGTAAAATATAAAAGCATTTATAACTGCAGAGAAAAAAGATCAGAAACTGCTCCTTTATATCCTTTTCTCTTTTTCCTTTTTTCCTTTTTCTATTCTTCTTTCTTACTTATTCACTATTCTTCTTTATTTTCCTTGTTTTCTTTCTAATATTTATACTGCTTTTAACTTGTAAACATTTCTTTAATTAAAAAAAAGCTATCTGTGTCCCCAGGGCTCTACAAAAGGATAAAAAAGCACTTATATACCACTTCATAGTGCTTTATAGCCATCTCTAAGCAGTTTACAGAATCGGCATATTGCCCCCAACAACCTGGGTCCTCATTTTACCGACCAATCATCTGGTCATTAGTGCTTTTTCTGAGAGTTGTTGAGGCCACTTGGAGATTTATCTGTGCCCTCAGGGTCACCTGAATAGTGCAAGTGTGTTTTGAACTTTCTTGGAACTTCTGAAAGTGAAAAAAAAACCACACAGATGACAGCAAGGAATACAAATCCTTCCAACCTCCGGCATTCAGTCAGAACTGAAGAAGCTTCTTGGATGAGAAGTGAAATGTCTTCAAGGAAAAACAACGTCCAGTTGCCTTTTGGAAAAGCACCTTTGGGACGTATATGTCAGAGGTGGGTTCCTACCAGTTCGCACCTATTCGGTAGAACCGGTTCGTCAAATCTACCGAACCGGTTAGAAGAGGTTCCACCAGTGGACCCGGAAAGCAGGCCACACCTACAGAAGAGGTTCCAAAACTTTTTGAAACCCACCACTGGTCCTTGGATATGATTATTCTACACTATTTATAAAACTCAGTGCCTCTGTGAAAGATAAGGATGACTACTGCGTTTGTGGTGCAATCAGAACATTGCATGTGTTGAAGTTGTTTTAACGCAAACCAAAGATGCCTTTTAAAAAACAAGTTTACATCATATTCTTATGCATGCCAGTGCTGTGTGTGAGGTAATTTAAGGTGGTTCTGACAAGTGTCATCGGCATCTTCATATCCGGTCACATGGGCAGCAAGCCACTCCCATCCAGTCACATGGGCAGCAAGCCACTCCCACAAAGGAGGCCACACCCACAGAGTAGGTTTGAACAATTTTTGAAACCCACCACTGGTATATGTGTTGGCTCTGGTACACCATAGTCACATTGCAGGCTCTCAGCCATTCCCCACACATGGGATGCCAATATATTAGAAATTCCCTTTTTGCCACCATGCTGACATTTGCAGTCTTACTTGTGGGGGGTGGGGAGAAACCCTAATGTCAAAAGATTATTCTCTCCACCCATTCCATTTTCCCCATGACCAGCCCTTGCCCATTGTTAATGCTCTTGTATTGTGCTCTATAATTGTCTTTCCTAAGTGATGGATGAGGCCTTGCTCCTAGCAGGTGAAAGATGATAGAACAAGCCCAGCTCAGCTCTGAGGATAAGTAATGAAAAGGGGTCATTAAAAAAAAGGAAAACAAAACACACTGTGTCTCGTGGATGTCAAGGCGTTAATCATACAAGCAAAAAATCCACACACAACAAGTTGTGATCCCAAGACAGTCTACACACACTTCACTCAAAAACCCATCAAACTAGTGTCCGTGTGTGTGTATATATATAATTTTTTGCTTATAAATAAATGAAGGAAGGCTAGTATAGATCTATTTCAAGCTATTTAGCTCTCAACAGCTAGCCATATCCTTACTGGGATTTACATGTTAGGCAGTTATAATAACCTCTAAGCCACAAGCTCTCCTCTGTTATCAGCTGAGCTAGGGGAATGATTAGATGTTTTGTCAAGACACTTCTTATGCTCCAAATATGGGAGGGAGCATACTGCTTCCCTTTTGCCTGTCATTTATCAGCAAAAAAAATAATACAAAATGGTTTCGGCCTGGAAGGCTCCTAGGGTGGAGCTGAAAGGCAAAAGGGAAGCAGTATGCTCCCTCCCATATTTGGGGCATACCAGGTGCCTTGACAAAACATCTAATTTGATAGATAGATAAATAGATAGATAGATAGATAGATAGATAGATAGATAGATGATAGATAGATAGATAGATAGATAGATAGATAGATAGATGATAGATAGACAGACAGACAGATTGATAGATATACAGAGAGAATCTTCACAGCAACAAGACTTAATAGCATTGTTAACAATTGTTATGCCCCAGGAATAACAGTATTTTATTGCCACAGATACAACAGTTAACAGTTTAGATGGTCAAATGATAGATAGCTATGATGGATAGATGTAGCATTTGAGTGATGGAGGATATGAGCAAAGGAACCTGGCTGGTTTGACAATTATGGGTTTCCAGGAAGCAAATGTTGGCCATTTTGGGAAATATGTTCAGCCAGATGAATGTGATTTTACCCATGTGCATTGTGATGCCAAAACACCTCATTTATTATTCTGGAAAGGAAGAGAACGAGTATCCATGACTAACTTGTTCTTATGGATCATGGGCAAAGTTTCAGTCACATGGTTGTGGCCACCATCTTGACTTTTTGACCCTTTTCCTGAAGAAAGTTCCATCTCGGAAAAATAAAAAGTGCTCAGAAGTGTCACAAGTATATCAATGTCAGTAGTTAATGGGGTGGAAACCAAAATGATTAAAGACCCAACCTAATCTGTTCTAGCTATTTAAGGACAAATGTGGCCAAAAGAAAATAAAAATTACTTCAGGAAGGCAAAAAAAAAAAAAGTAGAAAGCCGACTGCATTTCTCAGTTGAAATTCCCTAAAGTTGCTCTGTGAGAGAGATTTACAATCTCTAAATTGGATAGATGTATCTATCTCTAAATTAATAGGTAGGTGTTGTGGCACAGCAGGAGCCGTTGGAGCTGCCACCAGACTCCGACAGCGAGGGGCCCTATGAGTCGGCTCTGGAGGATGTGGAGGACCCTGGACAGGGTTCCGACTCCGAGCAGGGCGCCGGAGTGTGAGTTGTTCCTGGATGCACGCCATCAAAGAGCTACTAGGCATCAGGAACAATTACGCAATTACAGAAGGTGATTGTACTCAGCTGGTGGTCATTAGGCTCCTCTCCAGACTATAAAAAGCTACTGATGCACACGCCCCACTTTTCACAAGTCAACGCAGGATTGAATGTCGGAGGACATTACTGTAAGCTTGGCAGGCTGGATTGCTGCCAAGCCTTATCTGGGTTTATTGCTGCCTGAGTTTGTCTGAGTTGCTGCCAAGGTCCTTATCTGTTTGTTCTGCTTGCTTTCAGCCACCGAGGTTTTGGTGTCTTGCTATTAAAGTACATTGCCGTTAAGCTTGTCTCGGCATTCGTTACTGGACGGAGGAGGGGGTCAGAACAGGTAGGTAAGTAGGTAGATAGGTAGATAGGGAGGGAAGGAGGGAGGGAGGGAGAGAGAGAGAGAGAGATACAGGTAATCCTCAACTTGCAATATTTCATTTAGTGACCATTCACTAAAGTTACAACAGCACTGAAAAATTGATTATGATTGTTTGTCACACAAAATTCAGATACTTGGCAACTGACTCATATATATGATGCTTGCAGTCTCCTGGGGTCATATGATGACCTTTTGGGACTTTGTGACAAGCAAAGTCAATGGGACAGCAGATTCATTTAACAACACTGTGTTATTATCATAACAATTGCAATGATTCACTTAACAACTGTTGCAAGAAACATCGTAAAATGGGACAAAAGTCACAACTGCCTCACTTAGCAACAGAAATTTTCGGCTCAATTGTGGTCATAAGTTGAGAAATAACTTTAGATAGCTACATCGGGATAATCATGTGCCAATCGCCTTTGAATATGGACATGTCATGGCTAAAAGCCTTTCTGTCAGCCCTGACGGCCATCTTTTTCTTGGGATATTCAGGGCTGCCCGATTTAGTGCTGTGGGAAACTGAGAGGAGGGATTGCATGGAGTTGTGGTGATATCTAGCCATAATAACATTCCTTTTTTGATAGTCAAGGACATTCAGCCTGCACCTGGAGTGGTGTGACTGGGAGGCATCTCCAGTTGGGATGAGGGATTGGTTGGACCATGTGATGGACATCTGGGTGCAGGGGAAGGGACTTGGGCTTTCTTTTGGGTGGGGAAAACCTAGAAGCTTTTGGATTCAGGTTTTCCCAGATGTGCCAATATGACATCTCTAATAAAATGGGACTTTGAGGAACTTCTAGCCTTGGAGTCTTCTTGTGTTGGGGGTGTTGTCTGGAACCCTGACCCTTACTAGATTATTAACATGAGAGGCATCAACCAAGGCGTATCTATATAGGATGGAAGCCACAGTTCATGAAGACACATTTTTTATAATCTGACCTCCAACCAGCAAAATTGACACAATATAACATGTAAGTTATAAAGAGGTGGAGTTTTAAAAGAACTTTTCAGTAAAGATGCATGACCCGGTTTGTTTCTGAAATGTCTACATTTTGGTCAAATAAGGTACTCCTCGAGTTACGGCTACAATTGAGCCCAAAATTTATGTTGCTAAGTGAAACATTTGTAAAAGGGAGATTACCTCATTTTACGACTTTTCTTGACACAATTGTTAAGTGAATCTGGATTCATTTAACAACTGTCAGTAACATGGTTGTTAAGTGAATCTGGCTTCCCCATTGACTTTGCTTGCCAGAAGGTCGCAAAAGATGCTCACATGACCTCGGGAGACTCCAGCCGTTATAAATATGAACCAGTTTCCAAGCACCTGAATTTTGATCACGTTGACGATGGGGATGCTGCAATGGTCATAAATGTGAAAAACAGTCTTAAGTCACTTTTTTCAGTACCGTTGCAACGTTGAACGGTCACTAAATGAACTGTTGTAAGTCAAGGGCTACTTGTATAACTTTTCACCATTTTGATACTCACACATTTTGTCCTTGTTTTATGTAAGTGCCTTAATTAGCATGAATGGGCATTACAATATACAAATTGCCAAAGGTAATTCAAATCATTTCTGTAAAAGGTAATTCTTTCTTTACACAAGGTTATCTAAATTATGCAATTTTCTAGGATTTCTCAATGAGTAAAGCACATTAAAATTCAGAAATAATTACATTCTGATTCAAATAGTAGTTTGGGTGGTATGAATTAGGTATCATCATCATTATTATTAATCATCATCATCAAGACAAAATTAAATCATCAGCTGTGGAAAAATGCATTTGTATTTATTAAGTTTTTTCTTTATAAAATAAAAATCTCCTCCCAGCCACTGTGTGCCTTGTGTGCTGTATGTCTATTGAGTCTGGGTTAGTCTGGTTATGGATAGTTTTAAAACACACCCATCACATCGGCCCAACCTAGTTTTAAGTAGGATTAAGCACATGAGTCTGATTGAGTATGACATGCCATATGCATTCTAATCATAATTTCATGCTGTCAGATTTGCTGCAAATTAGTTTTTAATGGTCCAAACTATGCAACAGTTCATATAATATTTCCTAAAGTATCTATTCTGTATGCACCTTATCCAGACTTGTGCTTCTCTGTACCAATTGTCCCATTATCGCCCCCTTTTTTTTTCTGTTTTGATGGTGGTGATGGGGTACTTAACTTCCCCAAAGATACATAATGGTTTCTATATACCATTGTCAAGTAGGTATACTATCTGGCAGTTTTAAGATGGAAATTATGACAAGATGAATGCTAGTGGAATAGATAAACCACATGCCAATTTGTTGGTTCCGGTGCATGTGATTTCCTTGAAAAGGTGGGATAGGTAACAATCCTATTTTCTTGGATATCACAGATGATTTCTGCACCGCATGTTGGAAAACTGAAATTTCCTGCCATTTTGCATTAAAGGCACTGGTTCAGGTTAGGTTATAGGGACATGGTGGCTCAGTGGCTAAGACGCTGAGCTCGTCAATCAGAAAGGCTGTCAGTTCGGTGGTTCGAATCCCTAGTGTCTTAAAAATGCAAGTAGAAAAATAGACAACAGCGTTCCGTGTGCCTTCGGCATTTAGTCATGCTGGCCACATGACCAAAGAGACGTCTTTGGACAGTGCTGGCTCTTCGGCTTTGAAATGGAGATGAGCACCACCCCCTAGAGTCAGGAACAACTAGCACATATATGTGAGGGGAACCTTTACCTTTACAGGTTAGGTGAGATGTCTGTAATGATCTCATGATGGAGATCATGACTGTAGCTCCTTACTCTAGGTAGAGCAGAAAGCTAAGCTGCCCTAAATTACCAAATACTACCCCAGATAGTGAAATGATGAACTGCAACTTCTTTGCAAAGATTTCCAAATTCAACTGATTCTACCTACCAAGGTTGACTGTAGCCAGCAGTGTGCAGCAGCTGCCAAAAAAGCCAACACAGTTCTAGACTGCATAAACAGAGGGATAGAATCAAGATCACGTGAAGTGTTAATACTGCTTTATAATGCCTTGGTAAGGCCACACTTGGAATACTGCATTCGGTTTTGGTCACCACGATGTAAAAAAGATATTGAGACTCTAGAAAGAGTGCAGAGAAGTGTCCCCACCAGGATTACCACCATTAGCATTACCATTAGATTATCCAGCTACTAATCAAAACTATTATTAGATCAAATGAGGAAATACACACACAAACGTACACATTGAAATATGTTCATATGTATGTGCAATATCGCCTTTGGAGTTGACATACAACAATTCATGCTCAATTTATCACATCAAGATATGTGGCTCTCAATTTGTCTGCTGTTTCCAGTTAAAAGGCCTCAGAAACCATGAGGCTGTGTATACATATAAAGCTAATAACAGAACTCTTGGTCTGTTCGAACAACCATCACAGTTAAGGCTGGGAGAATTAATCTGATGCTACAGTGAGCTACCATTCTTTCCAGCAAAGATTATGATTAGTTACAGCAGACACTGTTTATTATGATTATGAAGTAGCAATCATGGGCATTTGCATCCATCAATGTCTCTCTTATTTCCTGTTCTTCCTGATTAACAGGCTTCCAAAGATAGGGGCCAGGCAATTTGTCTGCATGTAGACACATTATTCCTTCCTTCCCTGGCCAAAGTAAAATTGAATCCAGCATCTATGGAGAAGACTAATGAAATAACTTTGATGATTGCATTCTAATTGAATGCCTTCCATGTGCCATCTCGCCACCTGTCTGCCCTTCTCCTCTTTGTAACATTCTCCCCCCCCCACATTATTTTGCCTCCATTTTCCTTCTCCCCCAACTATTCTTGATTCCACAGGCTAAAATAACACATTACTTTTTTATAAGATGCTATTCCCTCTCTTCATATTACTTACCCACTTGAAGTCTCTACTGAATTTCTTTCAGAAACAATTTTTCATCTGCTCTGTTCTCATGATGATGGAGACGGCCCAAAGCTTCCCAAAGGCCAGTCACAGCATTAACTAAACCTTTTTTTTTTGAGGAAAAAAAAGTAGTAAAACAGTGAAACAGTGAATCCAGTTGTGGGGTTTCAAGGTAAGTCAAGGTTCAACCTATTTCTTCAAACTTGATTGATCTCCGAGCACAAAGCCATGAGAAATACATTAAAGCTCTGTGATATTAAGAGTGAATATTAAGATATTAAAAGGCATTATTAAAAGAGTTGTTAACCTGATTTTGCGAAGCTTCTTCTCCAGTAACATTTTACTGGAAACTGCAGCATACAAAACCTTTGCCAGACCAATTCCCGAATACAGCTTATCTGCCTGGAATCCACACTGTATATCGGACATTAATACAATCGAACGAGTCCAGAGGTGTTTCACGAGCAGAGTCCTCCTCTGCTCACAATAGAATCCCTTATGCCACCAGGCTTGAAATTTTGGGCTTGGACAACCTTGAACTACACTGATTAAGATCTGACCTAAGCATAGTACACAAAATTATCTGCTACAATGTCCTACCTGTCAATGACTACTTCAGCTTCAACCGCAATAATACACGGGCAAACAATAGATTCAAACTCAAGGTAAACAGTTCCAAATTCGATTGCAGAAAATACGACTGCAGCAACAGAATGGTCAATGCCTGGAATGCTCTACCTGACTCTGTTGTTACATCCTCAACCCTCTAACTTTAACTTTAAACTGCCTAGTGTGGACCTCACCCCTTTCCTAAGAGATGTGCAAGGGGGTGGGCCCACAGTTTGATCCTGAACAACTGAAGGTTGACTCAGCCTTCCATCCTTCCAAGGTGGGTAAAATGAGGACTCAGATTGTTGGGGGCAATATGCTGACTCTGTAAACTCTGTAAAGGGTTGTAAAGCACTGTGAAGCAGTATATAAGTGCTGTTGCTAAACTGGGTTGATTTTTAAAAAATGATTTATGTGTTGTTTGAAATCAGCCCATTTGTTTTTTTCTATTATGAAACCCAGACGACTGATTCGTTTAGTAACTAGTAAAAAACATTGTGTGAATCCGAACAGTGGGCTTTTCCTGGGTATGTTGGAAACAAAATTAGTGTCAGCCTCTGCTTTGCTGCTGCTTCGGCTGCCATTGAAACGGGGAGGGGGGGCATGGTATTTGGGAGGGGACTACTAATTGTGCTGGAGGAGGATTCTGGAGTTTCTGCCGCCTGTCTTACTGCGCACGCGGAGGAGGTTTCCCGCCAAGGCCAACGGCACCGACATTCCATCTTGGTGATGCCTTTCGAAGTTATGACACTTGGGAGAATTATGATTGGACTGTGACTGGGATGCCAAGGGGTGGGGAATGGGTTATTCTATATATCAATTGCTTTCGCGCCTAAATAATCAGTCTTCGCTTTGCTACGCTTCTATTCATTTATAAGTAGTAAAAGTACACTTGATTTCTATCAATGGAGTCTTGTGGTTTTCTTTCCTGATTATCCAATGAAGGAGTGCTGACAATTAGGATTGGATTTCATTGCCCCAGTTTGTGACTCCTGGAACGGAAATAAACTCTGCATTCACCATCACTCTTTGTTCAGCAGGTTCTCTTGTCACTTTTTATGCATTTAAAGAGGGAATTTATGAAAAAGACAATGTGCAATAAAATATGCAAATCAAACGAGTAACTTCATCCCCCAGTGAGGATTAAGCTCAAGATGTCATTCTTTTTTATAACACACTACGATATTTTATAGCTCCCTATTTTTTTATATAATACTGTAACTAAGGAGTATGGCAGATATTTAATCTGTTTAAAATAATTGCAGCAATAATAATTACTTTATTGGGCTAATATACATTTTGATGGGTGGAAGCAAGAAAAGAATTTAAGAATAAAGCAAAAACTGGATGATGGAAAGCTACAAATGTGGATTATAATCATTCTTAACAGTGAGGCAGGCCAAAACGGCAGTTTTTCATGAATGTTTTAGCAATGAAAAAAACAACATTATTTCCTCTTCTTTTTGTTAATATGTTCAGCATTTTTGCAGTGTTTCCCATTGTTCCTTTGGATTGTTCTACTTAATTTTCATTTTCACATGGATCTGATTTTGTGTCAATCACTTAATTAGGTGGGGACAAATCGGATTGAGTGAGCCCTTGATTATTTGTTTGTAAATGTGGCATGCTGCATATGACAAATTCTCGCAGGATGGCTCAAAATTAAAAAAATAAAATACAATAGCAATAGCAATAGCAGTTAGACTTATATACCGCTTCATAGGGCTTTCAGCCCTCTCTAAGCGGTTTACAGAGTCAACATATTGCCCCCAACAACAATCCGGGTCCTCATTTTACCCACCTCGGAAGGATGGAAGGCTGAGTCAACCCTGAGCCGGTGAGATTTGAACAGCTGAACTGCAGAACTGCAGTCAGCTGAAGTAGCCTGCAGTGCTGCATTTAACCACTGCGCCACCTCGGCTCCATAAAGACAGTACCTTCAACATTTGTGGAGCTTAAAAAAAAACCAGATGCAGAAAAGCTTCAAGTCAAGCGCCATGCAATGGAAAGATTAAAACTAAAGATCTTGCTTAGAGATTGAATTGAACATAAGGAAATTTGACAACGGACTAACTTCAAAGAAGCCATAACAAAAGCCTTAAAACAGAAATATAAAGAGGCAGAGCACATTGTATATTGACTTGACAATAGGCGGACACAAAAAGTGACATGAACGTGGTTCGGACCGGTTTGGGTGAACTGGTAGCAGAAATTTTGAATAGTTCAGAGAACCGGTCAATACCACCTCTGGTTGGCTCCTCCCTACTGCCCCTGTCGTTTCCTGTCCTATATTCCTTTCTTTTTTTAGCTCAGCTGGTTTGCATGGCAAAGCGAATTGCCATGCCTGAACTGAGCTAAAAAACAACTCAACTCATCAGCGCTGATACTGAAGGTAGTCTTTGAGTGTTGTGCACGCACACAAAGCATGTGTTAGGCACACTTGAAGCACAAGCCCATGCACGAAGCACGCTCCCATAGAACTGGTAGGGAAAGATTTGGAACCCCACCACTGGAAGTGACCCTACAATTTCAAGTGCCTGCTTGGATGACTTCTTATAAGAAAAAGGTGGACTGTGACAAAATCCGGGTTTTAACTGAAACACACTGGCAGGGGACCAAATAGGTATCTGCTGATCTATTGTCATTATCAATACTATCTCAAGGAATACAATGATAAAGTGGGGAAAAAATGACTTGGGCACATAAAAATACATAATTTAAAACAGCTGGGGTCTATCCTCCAATTTACAGTGCGATCCATGATACACATTCCAGTCAGCTGTCAATCAGACCAGAACAGTGTTTTTCAAACTTGGCAACTTTAAGATTGGTGGATTTCAGCTCCCAGAATTCTCCAGATAGCATAGAAATATACAGCAGCCACGGAGAGGAGGAAAGCATGTTCCAAAGCAACAGAGGTTATGAGGAACCATGGTGAAATTTATTATGTATGGGCTCACACAACACGTTATATCTGCTTACCAAATTCACCTCTTTTGAGATTGTGCACGAGACACTGGACTCATGAATCAGTGCAATATACACGCACCAAACCTTTTGCATTACTCAAATTCAGTGATTATGTGCATACAGCCACTTCAACTAAACTGGTTGTGTATGGCATGTGTGCACAATCTGTATCATCCCTAAAGGTTTGTGCAAAGATCGACGGCTAATTTAATTATTTTTAAAATGCATGGATTAGGGGATGAGGAGAAGGAGAGAGAATGGCTCAAAGTAATAATTGGCAGGAGAAAGAATAGCTGTGAACAGGTTTGGCAAGATAGGCGTAATAGATCACTAATTTGTTTGTTAATTTTTAAAAAGGCAGAAAAATATTTTGGGTCATCTGGTTTAGGTTTAGGTTTATTGGATTTATATGCCGCCCTTCTCCCAAGGACTCAGGGTGGCGTATATAAAAGAAAACACATATTACAAAAATTAAAAGGGACATTAAATAAAGTATCCAAAAAAAAAAACCCCAATTGATATTTACAATAAAATTTTAAAAATCAAATTAAAATTAACAACCAAATTAATCCTATATTTTATTCTGTTCAGGCCAGGACATTTCGTCTGAACTTGGGCAACATGTTTCTGGAAAGCAAAAAGGAACTAGGAGCTATATGGGACCTCATAGGACGAAGCACAAGTCCAACAGGAAGCAGACTAAGCTCTACCCATCAAATCAAACCAACATAAAGAAATGAAATGATTCACTAATAGCAACACAAAGATACAACTATTTATTTAGTGTCTGTTTTGGGTTGCCAGCAACACTGAAGGGAGTGATTGATGACCGCTTTTGACACCTGCAGCTGTTGCGGCATCTCCGTGGTGCATGGTCAAAGTTTGGATGCTTGACAGCTGACTCAAGTTTATGGCGGTTATGGTGTTTGAAAGTTTTTCAATCGCTGTCAAAAGCAGCTAGAGCAGTGATGGAGAACCTTTTTGGCACCGAGTGCCCAAAACGGAACGTGCATCATGCACATACAGGTGCACATGCCGGAGTGCCGAAAACCTGAAGATCAGCTGGCTGGTGGATACATGCCTGTTTCTGGCCAGTTTTTTTGGCCGTTTTAGGGCCATTGGGGGGGGGCATTTTCAGGCTGTTTTTCAGGCCGTTTGGGGGCTGTTTTTCAGGCCGTTTTCAGGCTGTTTTTCAGGCTGTTTTCAGGCTGTTTTTCAGGCTGTTTTCAGGCTGTTTTCAGGCTGTTTTTCAGGCTGTTTTCAGGCTGTTTTTCAGGACGTTTTCGGGCTGTTTTTCAGGCTTCAGGCTGTTTTCGGGCTGTTTTTCAGGCTGTTTTCAGGCTGTTTTTCAGGCCATTTTCAGGATGCTTTTCAGGCTGTTTTTCAGACTGGTTTGGGGCTGGTTTTGTGGCCATTTTCAGGCCATTCTTCAGGCCATTTTTATCCCAAAACAGCCCACAAATGGCTGAAAATTGGCCCCAAAACAACCTGAAAGTAGCCCAGAAAATGGCCCCAAAACAGCCTGAAAAATGGCCTGCTTTTTTGCCATTTTGGGGGCCATTTTCCTTTGCTCCGCCGGAAGAGCAGAAGAGGTGATGGCTTGCGTGCCCACCAAAAGGGCTCTGTGTGCCACCTCTGTCATGCATGCCATAGGTTGGCCATCGTGGAACTAGAGTGTTTGTGTTCGTGCAGGTACAGACAGAGACTGTAGAAAGATGTAGAGTGAAAGGGAGCACACTATGGATTTAATTTCCAAGTAAATGAATTTGAAGGAGAAAAATTTGAAAAACAATAACGCAACTATTCTTGTAGACTTCTTCAGTCTGAAATTGTCATTTTGCATCCTTGGAACATCACAGGCTGAGATGTTTGTAGTGTGTGCTACTCAAAAACGAAGTTCTCTCTTTTCCTCCGTGTATCTGTATCTTTCAGTATTCATGGTTAGGACATTCCCTATATCATGTCTTTGAAGTCTGTCCATTAAAGATCTCATGGTGGCTTGAAGTCAGTGCAAAGTCTTAATTCCAGAGAAGCTGCCATCTCAAATTCTTTGTGTAATGTCTTTCCCATCTCACATCCCTGCCTAGCATCCTCCTCTAGGGAGCTAACATTCTCTCTCTTGAAGATGTACAAATACATTTGCAGTGAGTTGTCATCCTCTTTCATCATCCTAATCCACAGACTTGCCACAGAGCAACACAGCTGCCAAACAGCAGGCGGGAGGGGAAATGAATTCCACTGGAAGAGACCAACACTTTTCTTGAAGTGTGCTGAAAACAAAGTTGCTTCATTAGAAGGGTAAAATCCTAACCAAACTAACATGCACTTCCTCCTGGGAGTCTTCTTCACAGATGCCTGTAGACCAATGTTTCTCAAACTTGACAACTTTAAGATGTGTGGGCTTCAATCTCATGGCTGGCTGGGGAATTCAGGGAGTCGAAGGCCATACATCTTAAAGATGCCAACTTTGAGAAATACAGGTCCAGACTGACCTGACCTACAATTCATGTTTCTTAACCCAAAGGGGTCTATAGGGGATGCAGTTTCCTGTCCCAAATTGGGAAAGATCCAGAGAGATGAGAAGAAAAGGAGAATGGGAAACAGAAATGGGAACAGAAAGAGGGAACACAGAGCAGACCGAAGCAAATCTGCCAGTTTCTACTTACGGTATCTGGAGCCTGACTGGTTGTGATTTTTTATATTGTGAGAAATCAGGCAGTATGATTTGCAAAGCATGGGTTAGGACTTAATGTGGAGATGTACTAGCTGGAGTCCCAAGGCCATGTATACTGAGCCCTGACAACCAAAGGTGGATCCCAAGTTGTAATTTCAAATGTGAGAGAGACCGTGACATGTCAAAAGGGCGAACAACAAAACCGTGCCCGACTAAACCGCGTTGCTGACGTCATCAACACAGCAATAACAGCCAGCGCGGAGAAAGAAGGGCGCTTTAAATAGTGCTTTGAAAGAAAGCCGATTCAACTTAAGGTAAGGGTTAGGTTTAGGGTTAGGTTTAGGGTTAAGTTAAGGGTTAGGTTTAGGGTTAGGATTAGGTTAAGGGTTAGGGTTAGGTTAAGGGTTAGGGGTTAAGTTTAGGTTTAGGGTTGACAGCGTGCTTCTGTCTCCGCTCTGTTGTCGCCCTGTTGATGATGTCAGCGACGCGGTTTAGTCGGGCACAGTTTTGTAGTTTGCCCTTTTGTCGGTGAACCGAGAGAGACATAAGAACTATTATTTTATTTCTAGGTATTAAGTGATTGTTTTTATATATTGCACTTTCCTTCTAGGAGTGCTGGAAAGGGGCTTTCCCTTTCATATTTCCTGTCATAATAATCCTGCAAACTAAATTGTTTTAGGACAGACTTGAACATTGGACCTTATATAACAAGATGAAATTCAATGGTGGAAAAAACATAAGGTTCTACATTTAGGCAAGAAAAACCAAATGTACAATGATAGTATTGATGGTGCCTGGCTCAACAGTAATGCTGAGAGAGGGATCTTGGAGTCCTAGTGGACAATCACTTAAATATGAGCCAGCCGTGTGCAGTAGCAGCCAAAAAAGCCAACACAGTGCTAGGCTGCCTTAACAGAGGGATAGACTCAAGATCACATGACGCATTAATACCACTTTATAAGGCCTTGGTAAGACCAGATTTCGAATATTGCATCCAGTTTTGGTTACCTTGATGTTCAGATTCTAGAAAGAGTACAGAGAAGAGCATCAAAGAAGATTAGGGGACTGGAGGCTAAAAATTGCGACCCTACCTGGATCGGGAGGCCCTTCAGACAGTCACTCACGCCCTTGTGACCTCAAGACTGGATTATTGTAATGCGCTCTACATGGGGCTGCCCTTGAAGAGTGTTCGAAGACTCCAATTAGTCCAGAATGCAGCCGCGCGAGCGATTGTGGGTGCACCAAGGTACACCCACGTTACACCTATCCTCCGCGAGCTGCACTGGCTACCTATCAGTCTCCGAATCCGCTTCAAGGTACTGGTCGCTACCTATAAAGCCCTACATGGCATCGGACCTGGGTACCTGAGAGACCGCCTCCTGCCGATCACCTCTCTCAGACCAATTAGATCGCACAGGTTGGGTCTCCTCCGGATTCCATCTGCCAGCCAATGTCAGCTGGCAACTCCCCGGGGGAGGGCCTTCTCTGTTGCAGCTCCAGCCCTCTGGAACGAGCTCCCTGTTGAGATCCGGATCCTTACTACCCTCCCGACCTTCCCCAAAGCCACCAAGTCCTGGCTGTTCCAGCAGGCTGGGGGGAGCTGAGAAGCATCTACCTCCACAGAAATTGTGAATGTTGGTTTTGTTTTTAATATGTTGTCTTTGTCTCATTCCCCCCTTTCCCTTGTCTTTTGTGAGCTGCTCGGAGTCCTCCGGGAGTGGGCAGCATACAAGACAAATAAATAAATAAATAAAATAATAAATAAAATATAAGGAACTGCTGCTGGAATTGTGTATGTCTAATTTAGTGAACTAAACTAGTTTAGTGGCTCAATAGTTAAGAGGCTGAGCTTGTCGATCAGAAAGGTCAGCAGTTCAACAGTTTGAATCCCTAGCACTGCATAATGGAGTGAGCTCCTGTTACTTGTCCCAGCTTCTGCCAAACTAGCAGTTTGAAAGCATGTAAAAATGCAAGTAGAAAAATAGGGATCACTACATAACCATGGAGACGTCTTTGGACAGCACTGTCTCTTCGGCTTTGAAATGGAGAGGAATACCGCCCCCTAGAATTTGGAATGACTAGCACATATGTGCGAGAGGAACCTTACCTTTACCTTTTAGTTTAGTGAAAAGAAAGACTAGGGCTGGCATGGGAGCAGTGTTCCAATTTCTAAAGGGCTGCCACAAAGAAGAGGGAATCAATCAACCTATTTTCCAAAGCACCAGAAGCAGTGGTGGGTTCCGGATTCCGTTCCAACCAGTACAGTTGGAACGGCCCCGGAGTCATCCACATGCACGCGCACAGTGCACACATGCATTGTAGCATCAAATGATGCTCCACAAGCCTCTGCGACGCTCCATCTGCTCAGCAGAGCATCATGCAGGCACCGTATGTTCCATGCTCATGCGCGGAAGCGCCAAAAGCTTAAAGCACAGGTAAGGTGCGCAGGCGGGTGGGTGAGCCCTCCAGAGCACCGTACCGGGATGTACCACCTACGACCCATCACTGACCATAAGTCAACACAAGAAGTAATGGATGGTTCCTTCCAACTCTTGTCATTCTGTTATAAGGAGTATGTGACCGGCCCAAAATCTCTTTCTGAATGCAGGGTTCAGTAAAGACTTGACCCTTGATTTTCACAACTGCAGATCTTAACCAATACAAGTTCAGTCACTAAATCATATCTTTGCAACTCCATGGACCATAGCACATTTTATTTAATTATTTTACTTATTTATTTATTTTGTCAAACATGTATGAGGTAACAGGTATAAGTATAAACATGGACATGAACACAGGAGATGGGCATGAATAAATGGGGACCGTAGGACAGGGACAGTAGGTACATTGGTGCGCTTATGCATGTCCCCTTACAGACCTCTTAGGAAAGGGTTGAGGTCCATGCTAGACAGTTTAAGGTTAAAGTTAGTGGGGTTTGTGGATGTAACAAATGAGTCAGGTAGAGCATTCCAGGTGTTGACCACTCTGTTGCTGAAGTCATATTTTCTGCAATTGAGTTTGGAGCAGTTTACCTTGCGTTTGTATCTATTGTTTGCCCGTGTATTATTGCGGTTGAAGCTGAAGTAGTCATTGACAGGTAGGACATTGTAGCAGATAATTTTGTGTACTACGCTTAGGTCAGACCTTAATCAGCATAGTTCAAGGTTGTCCAAGCCCAAAATTTCAAGCCTGGTGGCCTAAGGGATTCTACTGTGAGCAGAGGACTGGAGGACTCTTCTCGTGAAACATCTCTGGACTCGTTCGATTGTATTAATGTCCAATATACAGTGTGGATTCCAGGCGGATAAGCTGTATTCGAGAATTGGTCTGGCAAAGGTTTTGCATGCTCTAGTTTCCAGTAAAATGTTACTGGAAAGAAGCTTCGCATCAAGCCTCCTGTTCTCCACTGTCTCCTGGAATTTGCCCAAATTCATGTTTGTTGCATCAATGACAATATCTAACCATCTCATCCTCTGCTGCCCCCTTCTCATTTAGCCTTCGATCTTTCCCAACATCTTTTCCAATGAGTCCTCTCTTCTCATTAGGAGGCCAAAATATTTGACCTTCTGTCCTTCCAAGGAATCGTCAGAGTTTATTTCCTTTAGGATTGGTTGACTTCATTTCCTTGCAGTCCAAGGGACTCTCAAGCGTCTTCTCCAGCACCACAATCTCACTTAATGACTAACCCATTGAGCAGCCATTCAAAGATCCGAAAGCACTGAAATATAATGTTACCACTGGTCCTCACACTTAAAACTATTGAAGCTTTTTGCAGTCACATTATCACCACTTGTGCCTCACAGCAGGCTTCTGATAAGTGTTGAAGAAGCCAGCAACAAAACTGCAAATTGCTGTCATGTGATGTCTCATTTAATGACTGCCAGTGATTCACTTAATGACTGCAATCAAAGTGAGGTTGTAAGTCTGTCGTGGTTATGTGATGTTTTGCTTAATGACTGGGCCATTTAACAATGGAGTTGCCAGTCCCAATTCTGGTCATTAAGCAAGGCCTATGTGTATATCCTATTCAGGGCTTCCCAGATTCTTTTTGGAATCATTTGGCCTCAAAACCTAATGAAGAAACAAACAAGCTATTCACTGAAAATAATTTAATTTGTTTTAAATTAATCAGGCTTTTTCCCCCAGTGCAATAGTCAAACGCCAAGACTGGCATTAGGCCCAAAGCAGATTGCAAGTCTGTGTTTTTGTGTACCCACCCAAGCATAGTTTGTTCAATAAAACCTGGCTTAATGTGATATGTGAGACAGTTAGTGGGAATTTAAAACACACAATTTTATGGGAGTGCTTTTATAAGATTTGCCAAAATGAATTCCACAGCTCTGCATATAACAAGCCTAAATTAATCCAACGGTATTTTCTTTTTCAGATTAGAAAACACCACACAGCCACACAAATTATTTGTGCCTACAAAAAAACCCACTTAACAAGAAGTTGCACAAAAAGAGAGTTAATTAGGGAAGTTGCATAGAAAATCTTCATAGTTTAAGGAAAACACATTTGGATTTTTCTTTTAAATACTTCCTTTGTCTAGAAAGAGTTGATTTGCAAATAGGATCAGCCATTGCCATGTTGGTGTATGTGGTGGCTTCAGCAGTGGTGGGATTCAGTTTTTTTTACTACTGGTTCTGTGGGCATGGCTTGGTGGGTGTGGCTTGGTGGGTGTGGCAGGGGAAGGACACTGCAAAATCCCCATTCCCTCCCAGTCAGCTGGGACTCAGGAGGCAGAGAATAGATGGGGGTGTGGCCAATCAGAGGTGGTATTCAGGGGTGGTTTCCTGCCACCATTACTACCGGTTAGGCACCCAAAAAATTTTGTGCATGTGTACTCGCTTCGCTTGCACACGCATGCACATTTGTTCTTAAAACGGTCTGCGCATGCGCACATTAAAAAGGGGGGAAATTTACATTTTTTTCAATGAAGATTGTTCTGTACATGTACAGAACAGAAAATCAATATGGCACTGCCGAAGATAGAACCGGTATGGTCACAGGTCCACCAGAGTTACTACTTATTCGGCCGAACCGTACAGTACCAGTAGAAACCCACCTCTGGTGGTATTTACTGGTTCTCCGAACTATTCAAAATTTCCACTACCGGTTCTCCAGAACTGGTCAGAACCTGCTGAATACCACCTCTGGGAAGGATACTGGAAAATCTCCATTCCCTCCCCACTCCAGCAGGAGATTATTGCAAAATCCCCATTCCCTCCCAATCAGCTGGGACTCGGAAAGCAGAAAATAGATAGGGGCAGGGCCAGTCAGAGGTGGTATTTACGGGTTCTCTGAACTGCTCAAAATTTCCGCTACTGATTCTCCAGAACTGGTCAGAACCTGCTGAATATCACCTCTGGGCTTCAGGCATCTCTAAGATGCTAGAATTAAATTTAATTCATGTGGTCCTGCATACAAGGACAGTCTGCAGGGAATCTAAAGAAAATGGAAAGAATTTCTGGTTAGTGTATTGAACTTTCTCTGGGAGGTTTTGTGTATTTAGTTCTAACTCTATGAGTCTCTGCTGCACAATTCTGTCTAACATCCAATTGGTTTCCAATAGACTGGCTGAATTACTCCTTGTCTACGGGCTGAATGCTAATGGTGTGGTTACAGTACGTGAACTCCTATTCAATTACTCAGCCTCCATTTGTCTCTTAAGAGGCTCTGGTGGTTAAGCCTCCATAAATGTGTTTGCCACCATCAATTGAAGCTTAATTATGATATAAGTGTCCTAATAAATCGAAAGGTGCCATTTAGCAGGTGACCCACAGCCTTGCTTCTGGCAAACCATGCATGGGGCTGATGGAGAGCAACAAGGGACAAAGTGCTGGAAAAGGTAATAGAAGTGATACAAGGCAGTTGATGGGGATAAAAATCAAACTACCCAGACAGGTCCAGTTTGGATAAATACTGAGTAAGTGGTAGATCACAAGCCATAGTGCATCACCTGATAAGTTTTAAAGTAATAGTCGAGAAACAAAGCCTTTAGGTCCAGAAAATAGATTGAACCAGGAAGCAACAGATCACTAAAGAATTCCACTAGTCAGCCAGCCAGCAGATATTTTGCTCCATAGTAAATCACTGCTCCACCTAAGGAACCAAGGCAAAGTCCATCCTTTTATAGGTTGTAGGTGAAGCCGAACAGTCCTTCGGGTTACCTGGGTTTTGCCACATTGATACCATGTTTCCCCAAAAATATGGCATGTCCTGAAAATAAGGCCATGCCAGATTTTTGGGGTGGGCAAAAATATAAGCCGTCCCCCCAAAATAAGCCCCTTGGGCAACCCTCCCCTCCAGCCAGGCAGAGTGCCACTCACTGACCTAGGGGTATCCTGAAGACACCAAACCACGGGAGTCAGGGGATAGGAACAGGCACTCGCACAGCTTGGCGCTTTCGCGATACCACTGGGTCATTGAGTGGTGCTCTGGCCGGCTGGAGAGGGGGGTTGCTGGATGGCTGCTTGTGAGCGTGGTCACCTCATGGCTGCTGTGTTGCACTGCTGCAACATCTCCTCCCCAATAATAAGGCCCAAGGCATATGGGGGGGTTTAAGACCCTGTCTTATTTTTGGGGAAACCCAGTAGCAGCAATGCTAGACAGAGACCAAGCTAACTTTAATAAGGGTAACAAAACTTTTTTTCCTCTTGCCAGAATTTCTGATCAAATCTTGAGGAGCAAGGAATCTACTATTCCCCTGATGACTAAACCACTGTGATGTTGCTGCAATGGAACTAGATTAATTTTTCTGCTCCTTTCTCCATCGAGATGCCCAATAACCCCCCCAAAAAACAGGGTCTCGAGTTCATTGCAAAAGGCCCAAACCCATATGTAAGAGTTGTGGTAGCGCAGTGGTTAGAATGCAGTTCTGCAGGCTACTTTTGATTGCCAGAAGTTTGGCAGTTCAAATCTCACGGGCTCATGTAAAAACTGCCCATTATCCTCGAAGAGCGACTCTGAACCAACCTGGATCTTGGTTGGTGGTGCAGTGCTTAAATGCAAATTTTGCAGGGAAACTCTGCCCACAGCCTGGAGTTCGAACCTGAAAGGGCTCAAGGTGGAATCAGCATTCTATCCTTCCCAGGTCAGTAAAATGAGGACCCAGATTGTTGGGGGCAATAGGCTAACATTGTAGACTGATCAGAGAGTGCTGTAAAGTACTATGGGGTGGTATATAAGTCGAAAGAGCCATGGTGGCATAGTGGTTAGAATGCAGTACTGCAGGCTACTTTGGCCTGCCAGACCTTTGGCAGTTCAAATCTCACAGGCTCAAGGAAAATGTACACATTCCTACATACTGTATATGCATTTCCATGCACATTTGAGCATGGATACACAAGCAAATCTTTGTCCAAAGATTCATGCAGAGACTTCTAAGGTAGGTAGATAAACCTTCTCTGCATCCTCCCACTTGCCCTCCTGATTCCTGAGTTACCAAGTTTACAGGCTTGGCTGATCTTTTTACGAAGTGTCCATAAGACCAATCATGAAATCATCTCAGTGCAGAAGCCAAAGTATTGGGTGCTCCTGAGTTCTTGAAAGAAAAGGCCTGGCATTACCATTTGGGGTACGATCCAATAACTACAGAATTTCCTTGGAACAAAAGTGAAAACATTGAACAGCCTGACTTCTGCTTTAAAAGGACTTAATCAAGTCCTTGACTTTGATTTCATTGACATTTCTTGCAAGAAATGACAACCACAGGAAAAAATTTAAAAAGTACAAATAGTGTCCATGTTCCTGAAACTGATGCCCTATCTTTATTTTACATTGTCCATGTGATACCATTAAAACGAGTGGGGTCATTTCAATTGGCTCAACGATCATTCGATGCTTTTCATTTAGCATTTTTTTAATGGCTTGAGGGGAACCAGCAAAAAATATCCAGTAAGTTTTTCATGTCCCTTACTTTCTTTTCTGCTCTTGAACCACGCTGCTTTCAAGCTTCATAGAGAAAAGAAATGCAGACAAATGACAAAAGGCCTCCTACAGACACTGGTTTAGATCTGAATTCAAAGAGAAGGATAAAAGTTCTGCCATGAATGACAGCATGAAAATCCAGGTTAGTTTATACCATAATTTCATTTATTTATCAACTAATCAATCAACATTTCAAGGCTACCCAGTCCCAACACACTCTGGGTAGCAAAAAAACAAAAAAAGCACATTCCCACACAGTTAAAACAAACTACCTCCAATACTGTGTAATTCCTATTAAAAATCATGATGGTGTCCCATTCTGCTTCAGTCAAAGATGGAGTTGAGTAAGATCATCCCTTATGAAAATCCACTACTGAACCTTTCTTCAAGGTGGATAGACTTCTTCATCACATGATCAGGTGGTCTCAAATTACCACCATAAATGGAAACCATTGCTCAACATGACATCTCTGAGATGGATATGGCCAAAATAATGGGTCTTTCTTGTGCAGGGGAGGGGGATTTACCCTTTCGAGGTTGAGGTTCGAGGTTCATTTTATTTATATGCCGCCCTATTCCCAGTGGGACTCAGGGCAGTGCACAAACCCAAGGAGGGGAAGGGAAACACAAAAACTACACAAAAAGTACAGGGCATTTAAAACAACCAACAGCCACACGATTCGAGAGGGGAAGGGAATTCATCGACCCCAGGCCTGCCAACACAGCCAGGTTTTAACGGCTTTTCGGAAGGCCTGGAGAGAGGTGAGGGTCCGAATCTCTGCGGGGAGCTCATTCCAAAGGGCCGGAGCCGCCACAGAGAAGGCCCTCCCCCGGGTAGTGGCCAGATGACATTGGCTAGTAGACGGAACCTGAAGGAGGCCTAATCTGTGTGATCTAATGGGTCTTTGGGAGGTAATTATTTTTTATCCTTTAAAGCCAGGGGGTTTGTTGTTGTTGTTAGTTCTAAAGTCATGTCCAATCCATCATGACCCCATGGACAATGTTCCTCCAGGCCTTCCTGTCCTCTACCATCCCCCGGAGTCCATTTAAGCTCATGCCTACTGCTTCAGTGACTCAATCCAGCCACCTCATTCTCTGCTGTCCCCCTCTTCTTCCGCCCTCAATCTTTCCCAGCATTAGGCTCTTCTCCAGGGAGTCCTTCCTTCTCATTAGGTGGCCAAAGTATTTGAGTTTCATCTTCAGGATCTGGCCTTCTAAAGAGCAGTCAGGGTTGATCTCCTCTAGGACTGACTGGTTTGATCGCCTTGCAGTCCATGGGACTCGGCGGAGTCCTCTCCACTATCATAGTTCAAAGGCCTCAATTATTTGGCGCTCAGCCTTTCTTATGGTCCACCTTTCAAAGCCATACATTGCAGCTGGGAAAACCATATTATTATTATTTACCCCATAAAGCCTACGCTTTAACATTGATTCAACTTTTTTTATCATTTGGGGACAAACAGACTGGGTACCTGTAACTGTGTACTTTGGGATATAGAGACAAGATATGAAGTCAAGGGAATAAAGGTCAAAGAAAGCCAGCTGCGGTCGGCTCAAATGGCTCAGAAAACACACACACACACACAAACACACACACACACACACACACACAAACACACACACACAGGTTTCTTGGGCAATAAAGGGCACAGGCAGAGAAACGTATTTTCAGATTTGCAAAGTTCTGCTAATGTAATCTTACAATAAAGTACTGTATAATTAGGTCATCTAGATGTGTATCCTGTCTGGTCTACTTCTCAAAGTTGACAGTCTGTTAAATTTTGGCTGATGACATCCATCATGCTCCTGTAATAAGGAAGGAACTCTCGTGGTTCAAATTACTCTCTCCTTTTGGTTCTCAGGAAACTCCACCTGGGGATGAACAAGGACTGGAAAATTAGGTCCCTTTGCTGCTGTCACCATCTCTTCATTCTCATCAGTTTCTCACTTCCTCACCAGACATCTGGGGGAACCAGAAGAAGACCAAAGAGGAAATCCAAATCCTTGGCTCTGGCTAAGCAGTGGGAAGGGGAAACCGAGCAAAACTGTTTTTGGGGTGGGGGGTCAATAGCTCAATCTGAACTGAGTTTAAAAGAGATAAAATACAAAGAAAATCCCACAACCCTAATACAATTCAAGCTGTAGCCAAACAGCTCAATTTCCAACCAGGCTTAACCTCCTCAACCAATTTTCCCAAAACCTTCAAAACCCCCAGAACAACTAGACATTAGGACAGTTTTTCTCCATGCCACCCCTCTGCTAAACAAGTAATTCCCACAACACTGTTAAACTAACTTTGACATTGATGTGGGACTGTCAACTTTAGTAAAACTGTATTAACATTCTTCTTCTTCTCCTCCTTCCTATTATTACCTATTCCCTTTTCTACTTATGACTATAACTTTTTTGCTTGCATCTTTATGATTTCTATTGTTTATTAATTCCTAGTATGATTTGTGTTGATTACCTATTTAGTATCCTATGATTATTACTAAGTGTTGTATCTTATGATGAATGTATTTATGATGACTATGATCATGATTTATCATTTATATCTTTTATGTGCACCGAAGACAAATTCCTTGCATGTCCAATCAAACATGAACAATAAATAATAAACCCGAACTCTAACCTTAACCTTAACCCTAACCCTAACCCTAACCCTATTCTGTTCTGTTCTGTTCTGTTCTGTTCTGTTCCATTCCGTTACACTCCATTCCTTTCCACTCCACTCCACTCCACTCCTTTCCGTTCCGTTCTGTTCCATTCCTATCCTATCCTATCCTATCCTATTCCATTCCATTCTAAAAGCTCTTCCCACCCAAACTTTGAGAGGACCTCCTTTTTTATATTGATTCTCTCTCAAGATCAGGTGACTCCCTCTGGGTACATTCTTTCAAGTACCAGCTGTTCACTATACCACTCTTTTATACAAATGTCCCAACACACTTGACCCCCCCCCCCCTCACTTCATGCAAATGACCCCAGTTGCTCCTGAGAGACCCAAACGAAACAAAAAGCAGGCCCTGCCCACAGGAAAGCCATCCATTATTTTCAGTCTGTCTCCTGGGATTTTGGGTCTGAGGCCATTCCAAGGGATGTCCCTAGGGAAGGTTCAAAAAATTCAGGGTGCAACAGGCATAAATACGGGGGCATGGCTCTGACTTCATGGACGGAGCCGCCATCTTGTTGAGAATGCATCTAGTGCTACTGTGGGATACAGCATGAAAGGGTTAATTTAGTTCTGCTCGGAAAGAAGCCAGGGATTTTTCGGAGTGGGGGAAAAAAAATTGGCAATTGGGATTGAGTGGTTGAATGAAGATGGGAAGATAGGAAAAGAGACATATTCATCTAAGTTTTCTTACTGACTGAGCAATATCCTTTTAAGAGTAGTAATTCTCGAGAAAGGACTACGATAAGGCAGGTGCATTCGTTTTATTTTTTCAGTTGTGTGTATATTGTTCATTCTTTTTATTGATTTTGGAGAGTCTGCGAAGACATCTCCAATAATGGGATGCTGTTCCCAATAATTATTTGGGGTTTTGAAGTGAAGTTCTATGTTAACTACAACCATATTTCTCTACCTCCTACTGACTTGCTTGGAGAGAGAGCCTAGCCTCTTATTCATCGCAGTCCTTGGGTAGCTTAGTGATTGAGCTTCAGTACAAAACCGACCTGTAATTTCAAGAGGGAAGAGAAATGTCCTGTTTGCCTGAAACCGGAGGAGCAGAGAAAAAGATAATCATGAAATAAACCGGAGGATAGCAGCATACCAAAGAAGTAGGATATGGCTATTAAAGAGAAACACTTCTTGAAGGTTACCAGTGTTTCCATTTCAAGGGGAGGGGAGAAATATAATACAAGTAATCGTAGACTTACGACCTGATGCTTAGCAACCATTTGAAGTTACAACAGGTCTCCCTGGGAGTACTTACAACACAGATCCCCCCACACTCCCACCCATAGTCACAACTGGCCTGCATTTACAGCCACTTCAGCAATGGTGGGTTTCAAAAATTTTCACTACTGGTTTCATGGCCATGGCTAGGTGGGGGGGGGGGGCATGTGACTGAGTGGGCATGGCCAACTTGACATCACTCACACCCATGCCCACTCAGTCACATGACCCACCCCCAGCAAGCCACGCCCACCAGAAAAGGTAGGAATTTTTTTGAAGTTTTTCTTTACTTTGCAAGGGTTTTCCCTGCATACAACGGCTGAGAAATTCTGGCAGTGGAGTGCAATTTGGGAGTGGTAGGTGGGGCAAGGGATGGGGTAGGGTGAGGTGGTGTGGACCACGAGATGCCCATCTTACCAGAGACTGGCAGCTCTGGATCGTGTGGCTTTTTCGAGGTTTTCTTTTTAAAAAAGGCTCTCCAAACGAGCTTGAAAACGTCCGAGGTTACTTCAGGAGGGGAAGTTGGGCAGCATTCCTCCCACCACCACCACTGCCCGGGCACCTGCAGCCTCAGAACCTGCATCCTTGGAGCAACTCCCAGCCCTTGCACAGTAAAGAAAAATTTCTCACAAGTGCGAGACAATTCACAACTTCTGCCCGCCTGCCAGTACTACCAGTTTTTGGAGAGCCAGCCCCGATTTTTGCTACCAGTTCAGCCGAACTGGTCCAAACCTGTAGGAACCCACCTCTACACTTCAGTGTCCTGCACTCTTGTGACCATATTTTATGATGTTTTTTATTATTTTAAAAAATGGCATTTACTTCCCGGGTTTGGCAAAATGAGCCGATAGCAAACATTGATTTGCTTAACACGCACCCAGCACAGTGGTGGGTTGCAGGTGGTACACCCTGGTACGCCCCTACTGGAGTCTGCCCGGAGCACCGGATACCGTTCTGGTACAGTGTTCTGGAGGGCCCGCCTGCCCGCCCGCCCAAGCTCCTTACCTGTCTTTTAAGGCTTCCGCGCTTCCATACACACGCATGATGCATACAGCACCTGAGTGATGCCCCGCTGAGTAGCTGGCGCATCACAGAGGCTTGCAGAGGTGGTAAGACACATGCGCACACTGCGCATGTCCATGTAGATGCCACCGGGCCCATTCCAACCATACCGGTTGAAATGGGATCCGCAACCCACCACTGCCCCAGCAGGTATTTGGTGCCCATTAAGAAAGATTGGGCTAGCCTATCTACAAGGCAAAAGGCCTCCAGTTCCAGGGTGATGGCATTAAGACATGACCCTCCAGGACCTACTGTATTTTTCAGAGTATAAGACGCACTGGAGTACAAGATGCACCAAGATTTTGAAGAGATACATTTAAAAAAAAGGTTTTGCACTCTTCAGACCTCCCAAACCCTCTGCATGCCTTGTTTTTTTGTGAAAAATGGGGCATGCAGAGAGTTTGAGAGACCTGCAAAGTGCTCCTTTGGGCTGAGGGGCAGGCAAAAACAAGTAAAAAATTGTCCATATTTTCCAACAAAAGGGGCATGCATAGGCTTTGGGAAGCTTGTAGAGTGCTCCTGGGTTGGGGGAGGGCAAAAATAAGTAAAAATGGCTATTTTTCACTCATTTGTGGAGTTGGAGTTTGGAGTTTATTCAATTTGTAGGCCGCCCTATTCCCCGAAGGGACTTAGAGCAGCTGAACAAAAGCCAAGGGAGGGGAAATTACAAAAAGTAAGACAGAAACGATCAGACAATACGAAAAACTTAAAAGCACAACAGACACAGCAAATTTGAGTAGGGGGGTGGACTCAACCCCAGGCTTGCTGGGACAGCCAGGTCTTCACGGCCATCCGGAAGGCCTGAAGGGTGGAGAGGGTCCAAATCTCCACGGGAAGCTCGTTTCAAAGGGCCGGAGCAGCCACAGAGAAGGCCCTCCTCCGAGTAGTCGCCAGCCGACATTGGCCGGCAGATGGAATACGGAGGAGGCCTAATCTGTGGGATCGAATGGGTCTGTGGGAGGTAATCGGCAGAAGGCGGTCTCTCAAGTACCCAGGTCCAATACCATGTAGGGCTTTATAAGTAATAACTAGCACCCTGAAGTATATCTGGAGACCAATAGGTAGCCAGTGCAGCTCGCGGAGGATAGGTGTAACGTGGGTGTACCGGGGTGCACCCACAATCGCTCGTGCGGCTGCATTCTGGACCAGCTGGAGTCTCCGAACACTCTTCAAGGGCTGCCCCATGTAGAGCGCATTTTGCCCTCCCCAGCCCCCAGGAGCACTTTGCAGGCCTCCCAAAGCCTCTGCACATCCATTTTGTGAAGGGGTGGGGTTTCATGATGCCAAAAATGCTGTATTTGTGCTGTATTCGTTTCAAAGGGCACACACAAATTTTCACCCTCTTTTTTGGGGGGGGAAGGTGCGTCTTGTACTCCAAAAAAATACGGTAATAGGATTATCTATCAGCAGAGCTCACCACATGGCATAATCACCTGGGGACATTATATCACCCTCCAAGCTTCAACCAAACTTGATTCAGACCAACATGACCCCACATGGCCCCATGGGAGTATGACTACAGCCAATAGAACACATTTCTTGCACAGGAACAGGAAGCTCAAGGGAAAGGCCCAAGAGAAAGTATAAATAACCCTCACTCTCCACTCCATGTGTTCAGATGCCCAGGACCTCAAACCCATGTGGTCAACATCTGTAAGCATGTGATCCCCTTTTTCTGTTCAGGAAATCAAGTCATGTGATCCTGTCTACCATTAAACCATCTTTTCAAAGCCTCCATGATTCCAGTGTCTTTCTCCCCATTTGAAACTGAACCAGATGGATATTTCTTCCAACAATGGTAAAGCAGCCCAAGAAAGGAAGTACATGCTCACAGAATAGCATCAGAAACCAAAATTGCCGGAATCGATTGAATATAACAACTTAGAAGATGGACATGGTTGGATAGCATCCTGCATAAGCACTCTCTCGTTCATAACCTTTTAACCTCTTTCCCTCATTGAAGTCATATTATTGATTTAATTGCCTTAATATTGTCTTTACTGAGTAGAAATGATGTCTTCCTGACTCACCTAAAATGTTTTAACAAGAAAAGCTGGGGTTTGAAAGAATGTGTGGCTGCCCCAATATTCTGCCAGCATTGATGTACCTGATGGAGCAATGAATGCACTGAAGACAAGGAGCAGCTGGTGTAATTTATGGTTAACAGCATTGACTGTAGAAGGCAGTTGTAGCAATGAGATGATACAAAAATGATTAAGTAGAGCAAGAGAGAGAAAATAAATTGGTAATTTGATGCAGTTCATGTTGCTGGGTACCACAAATAGGAATAGGTGGTCCCAAGTCAGCCTTTTGCCATTATAAAAGTCTGTAGTTCTCAGCCCACAATGAAATTCAAAGAGAAAAAATCCAGGAGCTTGTCTCTTTTAATACATTTAAATTGTCTCAGACCCTTAGATGTTGAGCATACAAATTGCTAGATCATCCTTTTCTTTCACAGGTTACACATCCTATATTTAGGAATGTATTTGCATCAAGGCAGAGAAGAATAGAAATTATTGTAACCCTTCCACCAACATTAAGATTTTTCAGTCTTTTATCTATTTATCCATCCTTCCTTCCATCCATCCAGAGTGTGTGTGTGTGTGTGTGTGTGTGTGTGTGTGTGTGTGTGTTCCAGCATAACTCTGGAATGCCTCAAGCAATTTCAACCAAACTTGGTACACAAATGATTTACTCTCTGGAAAAAAATACTATGGGGATAAGATAATGGGGGTTCTGTTAAGATACAGCCTGTTGTGTTTTAAAATGACTTCTATTGTACTGCAGTAAAATGGCTTCTACTGCACAGCGCAGTGGAGTTGCCATGGTAACGGCTTCACAGTACTCCACAAGGGGGCTCCCTCCGGTAAGGAGAAAAATCCAACATTAGAAATTACGTTTGGTCTGGACCAGAGGTGCGTTTCAACTGGTACAGACCAGTACGGCTGTACCGGATGGTGAAATTCAGTGTGCCTTCCCATACCCGTTGCTCAGGAAGCCACGTACCGGAAAGCTCTCTCCCCTCGTTCGCTCTTTCAGTAGCCCTGCCCCTCTGCACCATGCTGCCAAAATGTTCTCAGAAGAAGAACCAGAAGAAGAAAGAACTGGTGAGTAGCTGGGGTGGGGGGGGAGGACGTTGGGGAAGAGGGAAGAGGTAGAGGGGCTGGAGGAGTGTGTACTGTGCACAGGCTGTGAGTTTTAAAAACGTCTGAGTGAATCCAGGAAAACGGAAGAGGCAGAGGGGCTGGAAGTGTGTGTGCTATGCACAGGCTGTGGGTTTTAAATAGCAATAGCAGTAGACTTATATACTGCTTCATAGGCCTTTCAGGCCTCTCTAAGCGGTTTACAGAGAGTCAGCATATTGCCCCCAACAATCTGGGTCCTCATTTTACCCACCTCGGAAGGATGGAAGGCTGAGTCAACCCTGAGCCGGTGAGATTTGAACCACTGACCTGCTGATCTAGCAGTAGCCTGCAGTGCTGCATTTAACCACTGCGCCACCTTGGCTCTTAAAGAGGTCTGGGTGAATCCAGGAAGAGGGAAAAGGCAGAAGGGCTGGAAGTGTGTGTGTGCTGTGCACAGGTTGTGAATTTTAAAAACATCTGAGTGAATCCAGAAAGAGGGAAGAGGCAGAGGGGTTGGAAGAGTGTGTGTAAGGTGGTCATTAATGTTGAAGGCCGGCGAGGACAGCCATATTTCCTCTGTAAGTAGCTGTTTTATTGTTTTGTGTACTTATTTTATTCTTAATTAAGTAGTAAGTGCACAAAATAATAAATTTCCTTTTTTTATATCTTCTTTTTGTAGGTCATTCTTTGGGGCAAAGAATTCAATGACATCATCTTGGCCACTTCCACCCAGTCACATGACTGCCAAGCTACTCCCACTCGGTCACATGATCACCAAGCCACTCCCACCTGGTCACATGACCGCCATGCCACTCCCACAAAACAGGCCATACCTACAGAATAGGTTCTAAAAAATTTTGAAACCCACCACTGGTCTGGACATTTTCTCCCTATAAATAAATACCTGGGCAATGCCAGGTTATTGGCTAGTATGTAATAAACAAGAGAGCATGGAAAACACAGTACATAAGGCCTTTCAGACACCCTCATTATTTTATACTTCTTCAGGATTGCAGGAGGTGAATGAATGGACTGTCTGCCCAGTGAAGCCATTCATTTTTTATTTCATTTGAATATTTTATTTTCCACCTTCTAGACCAGCACTCTCCAACTTTTCCAGCTGTGTGGCCCAACAGGGGGTGCAGAGAGGGGATGGTTCTACTCATACAAATGGAGCTGTGTACACGCGCTCCCCACTACTTCCGTGGCTTTCATGGCCTGGGTCTGATCGAGCTGTTACCTGGTAGTTAGTCATGGCCAGAGGGTTGGGGATCCCTATCATAGACTCTCAAAGAATAGAATAGAATAGAATAGAATAGAATAGAATAGAATAGAATAACAGAGTTGGAAGGGACCTTGGAGATCTTCTAGCACAACCCCCTGCTTAGGCAAGAAACCCTATACCAGTGATGGCTAACCTTTTCCGGACCGAGAGCCCAATGTGCAAGCATGTCCAAACCCCCAAAATGCAATTCACCCCTCACCCATGCATGCAAGTGCACCCCACATTTGCCCCACCACCTGTGCATGCATGTGCACTGTCCCCACATGTACCCCCCCCGCATACACGCATGGCTCCTCTGCATGCACTATGCACCCTGAGCATACTTGGCAGAGATCCGACTACCAGCTGACCAACGGGAGGCTCGTGCACATGCATGGAGGAGCTGAACTGGGGCAATGGCTTGCATGCCCACAGAGTGGGTGCTGGGTGCCACTTGTGGCATGCATGCCATAGGTTCACCATCATGGCCATCAGGTCCCTTTTCTTCGTGACAACCCCTGAGATACTGGAACACTGCTATCATGTCATCCCTAGTCCTTCTTTTCATCAAACTAGATGAAGAAAGTGGTTTCTTTGTTGTTTTGCGTTTCAGGGTACTGATGACCATCTTTAAAGCACTCCATGGTAGTGGATCTGGGTACTTGAGAGACCGCCTTCTGCCGATCACCTCCCTAAATCGACCAATTAGATTGCACAGACTGGGCCTCCTCCGAATCCCATCTGCCAGTCAATGCCGACTGGCGACCACACGGAGGAGAGCCTTTTCTGTTGCAGCTCCGACCCTGTGGAACGATCTCCCCGTTGAGATCCGTACCCTCACCACTATCCAGACCTTCCGCACAGCCCTCAAGATCTGGCTCTCCCAGCAGGCCTGGGGATAGGTTCCCAATTTACCCGCCCGAGTGTTTGATTGCTGAACGAAAGTTGTGTTTTTACTATTTTTTCTTTGTTCACATTCTGTGTTGTTTTGACACTGCACCCCCCTCCCTTGTGGTTGTAAGCCGCCCTGAGTCCCCTCAGGGAAAAGGGCGGCCTATAAATCCCAATAAACTCTATAAACTCTAAACTCTAAAAGCTGAAAGAATACCATGTTCTCTCTCTCCTCAGCCACCTTGTGAAGCCAGGTGCCTAGAGAAAAGGGGCTGAAATCACTGTTGAAGCTTCTATAGTTGAGGCTAAATGTAAACATGGGTCTTAGATTAGATTTTAGATTAGATTTTACTTTATTTGTATGCCGCCCTTTTCCCTGAGGGGACTCAGGGCGGCTTATAATTCAAGGGAGGGGAAGAACAGACAAGTTACAAAACATAACATGAAGATCATACATCATTAAAAAGCACAACAGTCATACCATTCGAGTGGGGCTTTAGTCTTTAGCCCCAGGCCTGTTGGAGGTATGGAGTGGAGGCTTTCAAACCAATTGGTTGGCAGGAAAAGGGCCCTGAAAGAGATTTAGAGATTTAGACATTCTAGGCTTGAAGGATGGTCCATCTTAGTACAAGACTGTCAGATAGTGGGATAGTTTTTCAGCTACCTGGTCCTTTGGCTGGTAACATCAAAGACTCAGATGCAAATGCCGCTCAAGCTCCACATAAGAATAGGAGTGTGATTGATATGAAGTCATGAATGTCATATTGAAAGAAATAATAGAAATAAAAATAGATGGTACTGGAATTATCCGAGCAGCACAAACAAACTTCTTGTCCTTATCCTTCGCTGTGGGTGACCCTCCAATTCTCCCTAATGAGAAGCAGCTCTCAGTGAGGTTCCGTAAGGCAAGAGAATTATGTGCAATTGCTGAATCTCATTCAGACTTAAATGAAAACAACCTTCCTTTACCAGCAGTTGACAAGCATCAGCCTTCACTAAAGTCTTCTGAAGCTATTCCTCCATCTATCTTACTAATTGTCTCCCCAAGCAGGTTAGCTGAGATTCTTCAGTTTTGGAGCTGTTTTTATACACACAACCTCTGGTATCCCACAGACATATCTGTTACTAACCGAGCTGCAATAGCATATTCACTACCAGCGCCGTTATTATTATTATTGAAGTAGGAATAGAGGCAGTTGCAAAAGTCAATAAAGAACTGAAGGCTGCAGTTCTAAATTTTCTCTTAGCATGATTGCAGGGTGTTATCCGTCTCCTTAATGGGGGAGCTGAACAGATAAAATGCGAGCCTCTGTCTTAGAAGGATTGCCATTAATGCATTTTCTATGTGATGCATTCCCTAATCCTAAATCCTAACCTTAACCACAAAATTATTAAAATTCACCTGTACTCTGTCAAAAGGAGAAGAATGAAGAGTAACTAAAAAAAAAGGGACCATAATAAAGGCTCATAGGAAATAAATCACATTGCTTAAAGACCTGTTTCCATTGCCTGAGCATAAGTCTCATTCCGGTGATTGACTCTCCAATTGAAATTTAGTGGCTCACATACACTTAGCAGATATGTCAGTAGACCAGTGGTGGGTTCCTACAGGTTCAGCCCGGTTTGGCGGTCTGGTTCACTGGAACCGGCAGCATCCCAGGCCTGCCATGACCCGAAGTGGTTCTTCGGGTGGCGCCATGAGTGCCACCATCCTACTTTTTGCTTCTGCGCATGCACAGTACAATAAAAATTGTTCTTCAGTTCTAATGGAACCCACCCTGCAATAGAGGGCTCTTTCCCGTGGCTGAGTCAATGTGCTTTCCTGTCACTCCTTCAACCAGCAGAAAATTGTGATTGCCCAAAATTTGCTGCCCCACTGGCAATCTGTCTTTCGCCACAGATACAATACTGACAAACGATGTTCTTTTTCTCAGAATATGTGGCATTCACTCAGGATTGGTGGATTCACCCAGTTTGTTTTCCCCCATCTCTTACCAAACAGCACCTCTTCTGACATTAGAAGTAAGGTAAAGGTTCCCCTGGCACATATTTGCTAGTTGTTCCCAACTCTAGGGGGTGGTGCTCATCTCCGTTTCAAAGCTGAAGAGCCAGCGCTATCCAAAAGTGGTCATAACTAAACACCAAAGGAACATGGAATGCTGCTATCTTCCCACCAAAGGTGATCCCTATTTTTCTACTTGCATTTTTTACCTTCTATCGAACTGCTAGGTTGGCAAAAGCTGGGACAAGTAATAGGAGCTCACTCCGTTATGCGGTGCTAGGGATTCAAACTGCCAAACTGTCAACTTTTCTGATCTACAAGCTCAGCATCTTAGCCCCTGAGCCACTGCGTCCCTTTAGAAGTAAGGAGGAGGATGAATATTGAATGGTACCCATGAAAGGAAGATTAGAAACCCTTTTGGATTATATATAAAGAATAATAATAATAATAATAATAATAATAATAATAATAATAATAATAACAACAACTCCGCCGTTGCCGGTCCCAAGCCCGGATGAGAAAGGAGGAAGGTTGGGACCAGGTTGGCATCTGGTCCCGTAAAAAAACCCCCGCCAACCCATACAATATGGTGAAAAAAACGAATAAGAATTCCATACCGCATCGGTCGTCGTGCAGGTTAACAAGGGCCGCGGCGGATGTTGGGGTCCCTGGACATCCGTCGACAAGTGGGCTACAAGTGGACCAGCCAACAAAACGACAAAAATATAGTGCAGATGAAAACCGTGCCATAATGGCCTGTTACTACAACTCAGAGCCAGAAAAAAGAGGACATTTAAAGCGAATGTATGAATTATGGAAACAACAATATCCAGATTCAAATGTTAGTGAACAACGACTAGCAGATCAAAGGCGATTTATTATATGGAATAAAGTGTTTAGTGAAGTTGAACATGAGGAAATTCAGGCAAATTGCAAAACCCAAAAAACAATATCACAAGCGGAAATAACTGATATTCAAGACACAACTAAAGACACTATAGTAGAACTCCCAGAAGAAGCTCTCAGGAAGGAAATAACATCACCACCACTAGAACCAGTTATCACTGAACCAACTGATGAACTAACTCAAAAACAAAAAGAATTGAAGGATAAGATCATGGAGCATTTTCTGCTTAATGATGAAAGGCAATGTTTACCATCACTAAAAACTGTGCCTAAGAAAATTTTGGCCCCTATCATGAAAATGGTTAATGCAGTGTTTTCAACAATTGAACCGGGATCCATCTTGGAAACAAACCAGTTAATGTACAGCGCAGCTGTAATAGTCACTAATGAACTAGGCATTAAAATTAAAGTACCTAGTCACACAACAGAAAAAGCATCAAAGCCAAAGTGGAAAATCCGTCTAGAACAAAAAATCAAAAAATTAAGGGCAGATGCTAGTAACTTAAAGAACATGCATGAGCAACGGCTTAAAAACAACAAAATCATAGATCGGCTAATCAGAAGATATAGATTGGATACAAGAAACATCAATGAAGCTGTAGAGATTGTAAAACAGCAGATAACAGCAACAGCTAGAAAAATTGAAAGATATGAGGCACGAATCATCCAATATAAACAAAATCAGCAATTTCGATCAGACCAACGGCGTTTTTATCAAAGTCTTAATGTGAATGGTGACACCAAAAGTGAAAAACCAGAAAAGCAGGCCACAGTTGAATTCTGGAAAGAATTGTGGGAAAATGCAAAGGACTACAACAAGGAAGCAAAGTGGATACATGACTTTGAGAAAAGCATTGGCAACAAACAAATGCAAGTATTAGAAATAACAACTGAGATGATCAAAAATCGAGTTAAAAAGGTAAAGAATTGGACATCACCTGGAAAGGACCAATTACATGGTTTCTGGCTCAAATATCTGACCAGTTTACATGCAATATTGGCCAAGCAACTGAATGAAATTTTACAAAAGGGCCAAATTGATGAATGGTTGACAACTGGAAAAACATACTTGATTCAGAAAGATCCAACTAAAGGAACAACACCTGAAAACTATAGACCAATAACATGCTTACCAACAACCTTCAAATTACTCACAGGCATTATTGCAGATAACATGATGGATTATTTGGAAACAAACAACATCTTTCCAGTAGAGCAAAAAGGCAACAAAAGAAGGAGCAGGGGCACAAAAGATCAGCTTCTAATTGATAAAATGATATTAGAAAATTGTAAGAACAGAAAAACGAACTTGAATATGGTCTGGATTGATTACAAAAAGGCATTTGACTCACTGCCGCATAGTTGGATCATAAAATGCTTAGAAACAACTGGCATTAGCAAAAATATTACATCCTTTACTGAAAAGGCAATGAAACAATGGAGAACTGAGTTGGCAGTAGGGAATGAGAGCTACGGAATGGTTAATATCAAGCGAGGAATTTTCCAGGGTGATTCACTTTCACCTCTTCTCTTCATCATCGCAATGATCCCACTATCAGTAATCTTAAAAAAAAATGAAATTAGGCTACCAAACAGCCAAAAAAGCTGAAAAAATTTCGCATTTACTATATATGGATGATTTGAAACTCTATGGCAAGTCAGAAATAGAAATCCAATCATTGACAAATACAGTCCGAGTATTCAGCACCAATATTTCAATGCAGTTTGGCATGGAAAAATGCGCCACTGTATCCATAAAAAGGGGCAAAATCACTGCATCTGAGGGAATTGAAATGCCCAATGGCCAACTAATTAAATGCAAAGAAAATGAAGCCTACAAATACTTAGGCATTCTGCAGTTGGATAACATCAAGCATGGAGAAGTAAAAACTATTGTCAGGCGAGAGTACACCAACAGAGTTAGGAAAATTTTGAAATCTAAATTGAATGGTGGAAATACAATCAAGGCCATAAATACCTGGGCAATACCAGTTATAAGATACACAGCTGGCATAGTTAACTGGACACAAGCTGATTTGGACCTTCTGGACCGAAAAACCAGGAAACTAATGACAATGCACTACAGTTTACATCCACGTGGTGATACTGATAGACTATATCTGCCCCGAAAATCAGGTGACAGAGGATTATTACAAGTGAAGCAAACAGTTGAAGAAGAAAAACATGCACTGGTTGATTATTTAAAAGACACTCAAGAACAACTATTAATCGAAGTAAAGAACAAAAATCTACTGAAGGCCCAACAGACAAAACAAGAATACAGAAAAGATGTGATAAAATCAAGAATGGAGAGTTGGCAGAACAAAGCACTGCATGGTCAATTTCTGGAAAAAATAAAAGATAAAGTGGACAGTGAACAAACTTGGTTATGGTTAAAAACAGGTACATTAAAGAAAGAAACAGAGTCACTAATCCTGGCTGCGCAAGAACAAGCTATCCGCACAAATGCCATTAAGGCCAAAATCGAAAAATCCTCTGATGATGCCAATTGCAGACTTTGCAAAGAAGCTGATGAAACTGTTGATCACATACTCAGCTGCTGTAAAAAAATCGCGCAGACTGATTATAAATTGCGGCACAATTCAGTAGCACAAATGATCCATTGGAATTTGTGCAAAAATTATAATATTAAAACAGCAACAAACTGGTGGGAACATCAGCCTGAAAAAGTCACCGAAAATCAGATGGTCAAGATCTTGTGGGATTTCCGTATACAAACCGACAAAATACTGGCGCATAATACACCAGACATCACACTGGTTGAGAAAAATAAGGTCACAATCATAGACATCGCAATACCAGGTGATAGCAGGGTCGCCGAGAAGGAACATGAAAAAATCGCAAGATACCAGGACTTAAAAATCGAAATTCAACGACTATGGCACAAACCAGCAGTGGTAATTCCAGTGGTAATTGGCACACTGGGTGCTATTCCAAAAGCACTGGAATTACATTTAAAACAGTTAAAAATTGACAAAATCACCATCAGTCAAATGCAAAAAGCCGCACTGCTTGGATCTGCACGCATATTACGAAAATATGTTACGACGTCCTAGGCCCCTGGGTGGGGCCCGACTAGTAACCAATGCCAAATCCGGCGAAACAACTGGCCGCTGTGATACAATTGTATAATAATAATAATAATAATAATAATAATAATAATAATAATAATAATAATAATAATAATAATAATAATAATAATAATAATGAATTAAGTTAGATTTAGTTAAGTCTTGATTACTAGGGGGAAAATGATATGATGCAGGATATAGTCAAATAAAGGAGGGATAATGATAATAACGTGTATATATATATAGGTACAATATAAGGAAATGAGATGTAAATTGTAAACAGTGATTTGGAAAGAAGGATAGAAAACTTTGTTATTAAATATTGTGGATGTTTAGCTAGAATAGGACATAAGGATTTAGTATCATTGGAGGATTTTAGAAATAGTAAATGAAATGCCAGTATGTGGTTATGTATTAAACCTTGGTATATTTTATGATGAAGGACATTTAAACAACTATAGTCAAATGAAAATGGAGGTATGATGACGGTAATATGTATAAATATCTGAGTTAAAATACTTGAGTTAATATGAATTATGCTTGATGACTGTGGAAGAGATGCACGAAAGTTTTTTGTAACCAACTGATACACTTTCTACAGTATGTAAAAAAGGAAAATTGTATGTGTTTTGAAAATAATAAAAAAACTTTAAAAAAAAAGAAATAAGGAGGAGGCAAATTTGACAGGTGACTAGACCCAGCAGATTTAGATGGTTTGACTGAAGGTGTTCAAAAAGCACCAGTTGTTTTGGACATATGTTTGGTGTTCCTCCAGAACACCAACCACTTTCGAAAGCAGCCCAAACAATAGATGACAGGTCCAGGAAAAGTTCCACAGGGAAGCAGTAGAAAAAGAAAGTGTCACTTCTTTCTCTTTTCCACCACCACTACTGCTGTTCAACCAGAGGTGGTATTCAACAGGGGTGTCAAACTCACACCGTCACAGCAGCGTCATGTGACATATTCCTCAATGCCGACTGGCGACCACGCGGAGGAGAGCCTTTTCTGTTGCTGCCCCGACCCTGTGGAACGAGCTCCCCATGGAGATCCGCACCCTCACCACTATCCAGACCTTCCGCGCAGCCCTCAAGATCTGGCTCTCTCAGCAGGCCTGGGGATAGGCTCTTAATTACCCGCCCGAGTGTTTGATTGTTGAATGAAAGTTGGGTTTTATTATTTTTCTGTTGTTCACATATTGTTTGTTTTGACCTTGCACCTCCCCTTCCTTGTGGTTGTAAGCCGCCCTGAGTCCCCTTAGGGAAAAGGGCGGCATATAAATCCCAATAAATACCTAAATACCTAAAATCCTCCTTCGCTAAACCACGCATGGGCATGGGCAACATGTGACATATCTGGCCCGCAGATTGGGAGTTTGACAGCCCTGTGCTAGGGGATGTAAGCCTCCAAGCCTTAATGTTGTCCCTTCTAACTCTAAGAGACTGGAAAGGGAATCTGATTACTCATTGCTGATGCAGCTCTAGTTCTCACAAGTAGCAAGTGACCTTATATACCTGTGTCTTGAAAGTATCACTTAAGTAGGGATTCATACAATGGGATCTAAATTGCTGGCAACACCTAATTAACCTTGACTGATCTCAAAACATTAAGCATGGTCTGACCTAGTTATTAGTTAAAGACTACTAAGAAATCCCAGAGCTATAGGCTAGATGGCATCTTTTAAAAAAATCTGAAAAAGGATTGTTGCCAAAGAAACTTTTTGGACAGAATCCTAAAGACACCAGGAATTGAACTCAGTGTGAAGTGGGTTTAGGTTTATTAGATTTATATGCCGCCCTTCTCCCAAGGACTCAGGGCGGCGTACAACATTAAAAGAAACACATAATACAAAAGTTAAAAAAAATAGAATATCCCAAACCCAATTAAAATTGACAATGACATTTAAAAAAAAAAAATTAAGTGATCAATAATTTATTTTGTTTTGTTCAGGCCAGGCTGGCTTGCTGGAAAAGCCAACTTTTTGGGGCGCGTCAGAAGGACCTGAGGTCAGGGATTATACGAAGCTCCGGGGGCAGCTCATTCCAGAGGGAAGGCACTCCCACAGAGAAGGCTCTCCCCCTGGGGGTCACTAGCCAATACTGTCTGGCCGACAGCACCCTGAGGAGGCCAACTCTGTGGGATCGCACTGGACATTGTTTACCCAAGATGGGCAAAATGTCCATATTAAGAAGGGTTTGCACAATATGCTAAACTTAGGCTTGGGTGAACAACATTGCAATTGTTGTGTGTTCCCATACAACAAGGTTGTTATTAATGTGAGTTCTAATAATGCAATATTCAACTTAGTTCAAATTATACAATGATCCCAGGTCATGTGTAATGCAACCCAAAATTCAGTTAAAGTCATTGTCTATGGAGTTTCTCAGTTATCCAGGTCATAGTTGTCCCAAAGTTGCTTTTTCAAGAGGCAACTGGACTTTTTTCCAGAAAGTCCAGTTGTCTCTTGAAAAAGCCCCTTTGGGACAGTTAAGGCAATTGTGGGGCTTTCAGATTCTGTTCCTTCAGACTGCATTTGCTTATCTTCTTGCATGCAAAATGGGCCATAGGAAGACTCCTTCAGATAAAAACACTACGAAAGCAAAAGAAGCTTGTAATTACATTATAGCAAAACTTTGGTGTAATTAAACAACACGGCAACTGTAAAATAGGACAAGATGTCAAAATTCCTGAATCTATAGTATAATTTGCTTGTATTTATTTTGCTTTGTATAACTACTCTGACTTTGTTAATGATAGATTTAAATTATAAGTATATTATTTTTATTCTTTACTGTAATGTTTCATTAATAAACATATAAGAACTTACGTTTAAAAAAATTATTGCTTATTTCTGTTAAGCTGGAACCAATTACCATATTTTACATATAAATATAACTTTGAATAGTCTGAATTTGAATAACGCAACCACTGCATGGAATTCATTATCAGCACTAATCGGGAGCTACCTATAATATGTTTGATCCAACCAAACTACACAATGGCTTTATGTAGTGTCCCAGTTTACTGTCAGCCTTATCAAGTACACCAGACAAGAAATTCAACCAGATAAGCTAATTCTACTTTATAAGCTATATTATTAGAAACTTGCAAGTCTGAAAGAACAATCTATGCCATCTTTTTGCAACCCAAGAATAGCAATAGCACTTAGCACTTTACAGCCTCTCTGAGTGGTTTACAGAGTCAACCTATTGCCCCTAACAATCTGGGTCCTCATTTTACCGACCTCGAAAGAATAGGAGGCTGAGTCAACCTTGAGCCTGGTGAGATTCGATCTGCCAAACTGCTGGCAGCCGGTGATCAGCAGTAGTTGCCTGCAGTACTGCACACTAACCACTGGGCCACCATGACCCGAGGAGGAGGAGGAGGAGGAGGAGGAGGAGGAGGAGGAGGAGGAGGAGGAGGAGGAGGAGGAGGAGGAGGAGGAGGAAGAAGAAGAAGAAGAAGAAGAAGAAGAAGAAGAAGAAGAAGAAGAAGAAGAAGAAGAAGAAGAAACAACAACAACAACAACAACAACAACTAAAAAGGCTCCCTTTTGAGCTGCAGTTTCGATCCCCTATTATTTGCTACAGGTTAATGTCAGAGTTCCAAGTGACAGTCCAAACGAAATCAAAACTCTGAGACCTGGAGTTTCCTCAAAGTAAGAATTTATTAGGGATGGCATAGCTGGTGAAAACCCGACTCTGAAGGAACGAGGTTTCCCCCACCCAAATCAAAACCCAAAGTTCTTGCCTCAAGGTCACCCCTCCATCACATGGTCCAATCAGGTCACAGTCCTCCTTCAGCTGCCTGTGGCCCACGCCTTCCAAGCACCTGGTAGGGACGTTCTTGGCTCCCTTGGGAAATAATGTTATTTTGGCTACAATTCCCCCAATTATTTCTATCGCCCCCCCCCCCTTACATTACCACAGCAGCAACCGGCCTTGGTGTGGCAGCCCTGAAGATTTCCAAAATGGTTCCAGGCAGGCACAAAATTCAGCAGGTTCTAACAGATTCTGAAGAACCGGTAGCAGAAATTTTGAATAGTTCAGAGAACCAACAAATACCACCTCTGGCTAGCCCCAGAGTAGGGTGGGAATGGGGATTTTGCAATATCCTTCCCCTGTCACATCCACCAAGCCACGCCCACAGAACCGGTAGTAAAAAAAATTGAATTTCACCACTGGTTCCAGGACTGACACAAACTTCACTACTGAATCCAACAGAAGAGAATATTTGTGGCAGAGCATCGAACTGTGGAGTCCTTGGTGCTATTTGAACTTGGTGGTTTGCTTGAGGACATTTCATTACCCAACTAAGTAACATATTCAGTGCAAGAGATTGAGAAACTTCTGCGTTTCAAGATCTCTCCATCAGGAATTAGGAGCCATGTCTCCATTGGATCTGTTTGATAGAAAAGTGCAAACTGGATCTTAACAACTATAGAAGAGCATTAGATTAAGAGTTTTCCCAGAAGAATGAAATAAATGTAATTTTTTTTTAAAAAAAAATCATCCTCTGTTTTGGAAATAAAAATTTTGATGGCTAGTGTTTCAATCCTACTGAGAGGAACTGGTTCTCAACCTGTCAGCCTCTGTTTTGCTGCTTGCTTTCGGCTGCCATTGAAACAGGGAGGGGGGGCATGGTATTTGGGTGGGGGAGTATTCAGTGCAGGAGTGACTGTAAAAAGGGAGTTGTTCAAACCATCTACTACACATGTGCAGATGGAGGATTTGCCGCCAAGGCCAACTGTCTGGCATACCAGCCTGATGATGCTTTTTGAAGATGTCTCCCACATGACACCTGTGGGGTATAAGGATTGGACTATGGGTTGGGTCACATATTGCTATATCTGATTATGCGCGCTTTTGCCTCAGATCTTGCTTAGCTTAGCTGCTATCTACTCATGACCAGTGAAAATACTCTTAATTCTGCAAAATGGAGTTGAGTGGTTTCTTTCTTGGTTACTGAGGGAGGCCGCCATGACATAACCTTCTGGTTAAAGGAAAACAAAAAAGGAGACTGTAAGGAATATAATTGTCTAGATCTGTTCTTTTGGTTAGTTTATATGTACATCATTTTAAAATTATTATCATTTTTGAGCATGGAGGCCTAAATATTTCTGTCTAGAATCTTTTAAAAGCTAGGCTATGGGCAGCAGTGTTCAGTAAATTAGGACCTGGGATTCGGAAAGCAAATCCTGAGGAATCAAGTTTTCTATGTCGAGAATGAGAACTGAAAACTACAGTATGAGGATTAGGAGCAAAGCTGTTGCAGGCCCAAAAAATAAGTCTAGAATCAAATTCAAAGGCAATATGCATATAATCCACTTATCCCGATGGCTGAAATAAGCCATTTTCTCGGTTTACACAAGACAGGGAATTATATAAATATCGCCCCCACCCACCCAAAATCCAAGTCTCCCCATCCTGCTGAGCCAAGAGAAAGAACATTAACCATGGTTAGAATAATACTAATCAAGCATATCAAATGGTGGGCATGCAGCAGCTAGAACTGTGACTGATATGATAGCATGCATATGGCCAGAAAGAACCACAGAGTGAAGAAGCATAAAGCCATACGAGAGATCAGGCAGATGTTGATGGTCAGTCAAAAGAAAGGCAAAAATTGTTTTTCCTCTTCCGGAGAGGTGGGATCTGTGGACGCCAGAGGAGGAGGGACAAGACATTTTTTCCAGAAAAGCTCTAATTGTTTCTTCCATACAAGGTACAGAGGTCAGCAGCTTTTGGGGAGGAGTGGTGGGATTCAAATAATTTAACAACTGGTTCTCTACCCTATTGACCAGCTGGGTGGGTGTGGCCATGGTGGACATGGCCAGCAGGTGTGACAGGCAGCACTCGGCTTCCTGAACCCCCCTGGGAGCAAAAATGGGCCGCAGGAGGGGGGATTGCACTCTCCGTGCTGCATTTTGGGCCTAGTAGGCCTCCCTACAGCCTCCTGGGAACAAAAACAGGGCATCTGGTGTGGGGCAGGAAGGGGTGAGGCCAGCCAGCAATTAAACAACTGGTTCGCCTGAACTGGCCTGCACCGGCTGAATCCCACCACTAGGGGCGGGGTGTTATCCATGCAGCCCAGTAACCGTATTGCAGGTGACTGAAAATATGGTGAAATGATGTGTGATTGGAGGCTTTAAAAAAAGCACAGGGAAAACAAGAAGCTGCAGGAAGAGATAGAAGTAATTTTTAAAAGTTTCTGCCAAGTTCAAGCCAGCAACCTTACAAAGTAAGAGTTATGCTATTGTAAGCAGACATGATAAAGATAGGTCTAAAAGTCATTAGAAATAAATAGGGAGTGAGATGTGTTTGTTTTTTATCTGGCTAGTCATACCAACATATATGTTTTAATTTTATATATAGAAATTCAAGTGTGTGTGTGTTTGTGTGTGTGTGTGTGTGTGTGCCCTACCCACAGGATGGAAGGCAATTGACAATTTTTTTCCTGGAATACAAAGATGGGAGGGGACAGCAGCAAGGAAATTACCCAGTATGAAAATGGTTGTCTGTTGTTTGAACTAAACAATTTGCAAGTTGTTTCCATGCTATATTAATCCAGATAGGTTTCTTTTATGATGGCTTAGAAAAAAAGGTTGCTTTGTGTGGGACAGTAACAGCTCAAAAGGTAAGTGCAGATGTAAAATCATAGGATCCTAGGGCTTAAGACAAATGGTTGGCCAATCTATTCTTTCCGCCACAAGTCTTTTTTTATTTCCATTTCATTCTATACAATCACATGTTTACTGTGCATAACCGAGGCATATAACATTGGGTAATAAACACAGCTCTCACTTTTATAGAAAATGCCCCCTACAACGGCCAATCTATTCTTGAAAACCTCCAGCAATGGAGGACCCACAATTTTAGGAAAGAAACTGTTCAATTGACTAATTGTTCTCACTTTCAGGAAGTTTCTAGTTAGTTCCAGGTTAGATCTTCTTGTGACAAATTTCCATACTTTCTTCTTGTCTTACCTTCAGATGCTTTGGAGAATAAATTGACTTTCTCTGCCCTGTGTCAGTCCTTCAAATATTGGAAGACTGCTATCATGTGATTCCTAAGCATTCTCTTAGCTCCTTTAGCTGTTTATCACATTGTTTAGTCTCCAGACCCCGTATGTTGTGGCCTGCCAGCGGCCAGCAGAGCTGGCAGCAGAGTTGGACAGTGAGGAGGTTGGGGAGGAACATGGGCCAGTCCTGGAGGCTGGGGAAGGCTCTGATGAGGGCTCTGTGTCGGAGGCAGAGATGGGACCAGGGCCGTCTGACAATTATCAGCTGCCTTCGGAGTCAGACATCAGTGAGGCAGAAGAACAGCTGGAGCCTGTTCCCAGTATGTGCATGCACAGAGTTGCCAGATGAAGGGAACAGCTAAGGAACAAGGGTTGACTTGGGAGTAAGGCCATAGGTGGACGGTGAATGGCCCCTCCCATAGGGAATAAAAGAGGAGAGAAAGGGGAGGGGTGTTTGCAGAAGACAATTAGTTCATTCCTGCATTCTTGCCCAGTATTGTGGCATCTGAGAGATATCGGCCTGGCCATTCCCCAAGCCTGATAAAGGTTGGTAATTGTGAACTATCTTGAAAGACTGTGGGAGAGGACAGACTTTGTTGGAGAGGAATTCACTATAAATTAAATAAAAGGGGTTTATCGGGACAAGGACTCGGCTTCGTGCTTGCTGGGGAAATCTAGGCCAGAACACCTTATCATCTTTGAAGTGGCGTTGTGCAGGTACCAAAATGGGATAGTCTTAGTGGTTCATCCCCTCACTTCCAACCTCCAAACATGAGGCTTCAGAATAGCTCTGCACCAATACTTAAAAAGCCATTTTTATGACACTTTGGAGGTGTCCCTGATCTTGCAACTTTTCCTTCCTACTCTGTGTTCTCCATCGAATACTTCACACTCTACTCCGCTGTTACTTTGCCATCTGCTCTTAACCTTGGTATGTATTAGCAACCGGGGACTATGATCCTTCAAGAAGAACAGTTCGAGTTGTAGCTGCTACTCATTGGCTCAAAAAGAAAGACCACCATCTGCTTCTGCTCTTTTTCCCTGGGACATGGAAATATTTTGAAAAGCACTCCTGGGATTCCTTATGCCACATCAATAAACTAATCTGGATTTTTGACCATCAGTGCCATGCACTTAATAGCAACAGGGAAGTTGGCATGAAAACCTGTCAGGTATAGAGAGCTAAGATCTCAGTAGTAACATCTTTCCAACTCTAGCAGATGGGGAAGATGGAGGTGGGGGAGTAAAATCTTCCCAAGTCTTCACTGTTTCTTATAACTGCTTAGACATACCAGATGCTTTTTAAATTCCCCCTCCGGATAAACTTGGAGGGAAAAAAAGAAAAACATAATGAGACTTCGCAGAAATGAGTTGGTTGCCTGAAGACTTAGTTTTTTCCTATCTGCTTCCAGAAAGAAAGAAAATAATTTCGAGAGTCTCCTATATCAACCCAGAGATTTTTGTTTAAACATCATGTTGCAACTGCTGGAGGATTTTAGTTCATTTTCCCCAAGGCCAACGTAGCATTAAGTTCTATCCAAAAGGAGGCTTTCAAATTGCCAGTCCTGCCTTGCTTGGTGTGTTACATAAATCCTCGCCAGGATCCTTGGAGACCAAAAGCAATTATGTTAGACAGTGAGGTAACCAGGGAGGCTGCGCCTTCAAAAGAAAGTTTTGATGGTCAGGAGAGAGAAAAAAATCCTTTTTCGCAATAAAGCTTTGAAGTCTAGGGAAATACTCTACTTGTTTCCAAATACAGCCCCCCAGGCTACCTATTGTATTATATCCTAGGTAAGACAACCCATTCTGAAGTGACACCATCAGCTCTCTCTTTCAAAAAGCAAAATATGACTGAGTGGAAGAGAGTCTTCTTGAAGAGGTGGGCAGGAGAAGATGACAATAGATGAGGGAGGGAGGGAGAGAAAGGAAGAGGGGGAGTGAGGAAGAGAGACAGCCAGAGGGAGGGGGAGAGAGAGAGAGAAAAGAAGAGAGAGAGAGGAAGAGACAGACAGGAATAGGGAGAGAGAGGGAGAGAAAGGGAGAGGGGAAGGGAGGGAGACAAACAGAAGAAGAGGGAGAGACAGGGAGAGACAAGGGGGAGGGAGGAACACAGAGGAATGGAAAGAGAGAAAAAGGAAGGGAGACAGAGGGAGGAGGGAGAGAGGGAGGGAGAGAGAAACAGAGGGAGGGGGAGAGGGAGGGAGAGAGAGAAAGGAAGATGGAGGGGAAGGGGGAGAGGAAGAGGGAGGGAGAGACAGGGAGAGACAAGGGGGAGGGAGGGACACAGAGGGATGGAAAGAGAGAGAAAGTGGGAGAGGGAGGGTGACAGAGGTAGGGGGAGAGAGAGAGAGGGAGGGAGGGGGAGAGAAATAGGAAAGGGGAGAGGAGAGAGAGGGAGAGAAAGAGAAAGGAAGAGGGAGGGAGAGGAAGAGGGAGAGGGAGGGGGAGAGGGAGAGACAGGGAGAGACAAGAGGGAGGGAGGGACAGATGGATGGAAAGAGTGGGAGAAGGAGAGGGAGGGAGACGGAGGGGAAGAGGGAAGAGAGGGAAACAGAGGAAGGGGGAGGGGAGAGGGAGGAAAGGAGAAAGAGAGAGAGAAAGGAAGAGGGATGGGGAGGAAGAGACAGAGGAAGAGGGGGAGGGAGGGAGGGAGAAACAGAGGGAGGGGGAGGGAAGGAGAGGGAGGGGGAGGGAAGGAGAGAAAGAGAGACCATATCTTCAGGGCCTTTTGAAAGAACGTCAAAGTGGAGATCAATCCTGATGCGTCTGATCATACTTGGCCAATAAAGAATTCTAATTCTAATTCAGTTCTGACTGAATGGTGGAGAAAGGAAAGATTGGAATGGAAACAGTCCTCCCATTCTCCACTGAAGAATCTTCTTGGATGAGTAGTGAAACATCGTCAAAGGGGGGGGGGGGAGTCCAATTGCCTTTTGAAAAAAAAAAAGCACCTTTGGGACTTTCCAGGGCTCTTTCTGCACAT